>NC_140586.1:789190048-790390048 GCF_964204655.1 Triturus cristatus | reverse complement strand
ATTTAACTTTCTTGATAGAAAACAACCAGCAGAGGTCAGTAAAATACCAGAATCACTTTAGCATTCTCTTGATTCAAGTCCATAGAAATTGTCTTCCACGAGCACTCGTAGACAATAATATTTTTTTCAAATCTTGTATACTCAGTGATATGACCACCGAAGGCCCTGATTTTATATTAAAAACAGAGTTTTGGACTATACCATTTGCCGCTGAAAGGCAATATTTATCTCCATGTGTTCCCATCCTTGGCATATTACGCAGTTTGGTGCTTACTTTCCCTCCATGTTAAAGAACAGTAGATGTTTCAGCGCCCAGGCTAAATACATATAAGGTCCCAAAGGCAAGACCGATTGCATTGAAAATGCTTGTTATTGTGGCAGCTGGTCCGTGGCTACTTCTGGCCAGGTGTGGAAAGCTGCAAAAACCTTTCACTTCTAACTTTGTATATTTATTTTAAAGTTCACAAAGTTCATAAACAAAAAAGGCAGCCATCATCAAAACATTACTACCACTGGAAACTTTACCACTGCTGCAAAGAACAATACAGAACACAATATTGGCTGGTGCTACTTGGCATCCATGCTCTGCTCTCTTCTCTTGATCTCCATTGGGAAAGACCAAGTCCACCTCATGGTTTCTCTCCCGGGCCACGCATGTCTGGCACATCACTGCTCAGACCAGAGCTAGCTCCATATGCAGGACTTTCCAGCCCTCTGAAGCAGTACCCCACTGTCATCCTACACCAACATTTCTAGTAGTCCTCCACACTGCCCTTACCACCTGCACCATCCCCTGCTACCTTCTAAGGCAACTTTTACCTGGGGACTGCATGGAGGTCTGGGTGCGGCCCTTTTCTGTTCCTAAATATACCACTAAAAGGACATCTTGGTGGCAGGATTTCATCATCTGGGGTTTAAAATATGCTTCAATGTAGTGGATAACATCTGGAAAGTTCAACCAAATACACAGGTGTAGTGAAAACCTTTGTTAACCTGAAACCACATTCAAAATGTCTCCTGTTTCTAGCAGTACCTCCAATGATAATATTTCTGTGCTGCAGTTTCCCTTTACCCCACTAATGTCTCAAGAACATCTTCCTGATACTAGGGTCACATCTTTTCTGGGATGGGACCCAGATACAGGTTGCAGGCACCAAATGGCTAGGAAAATGCCTAAAACTTCCCAAAAGTGTCATTTTTAAAATTGTAATTTAAAGTTCGACTTCACCATAGGTTCGGATTTTTCATTACAATTGGAAAGACACCAAATATGTACTGTTACCTGCTCCCATTTGGAAATTGCAGCTTATTAAATGTAATAAGTAAAATTCCATGCTATCTAATGGGAGAGGTAGGTCTTGAGATAATGAAAAACAAATTTAAGGGTTCACTATCAGGACATGTAAAACTAAAAAGAACATGTCCTACTTTTTAAATACACTGCACCCTACCCTCTGGGCTGTCTAGGGCTTACCCTAGAGGTGACTTATATGCATTAAAAAGGAAAGGTTGAGTCTGGAAAATATTTATTTTTCCAGATCGAAATGGCTGTTTAAAACTGCACACACACAGGCTGCAATGGCAGGCCTGAGACATATTGGAAGTACTACATAAGTGGGTGGCACAACCGTTGTTGTAGGCCCACTAGTAGCATTTAATTTCCGGGCCCTGGGCACAGATTGTACCACTTTACTAGGGACTTTACTAAGGACTTACAAGTAAATTAAATATGTCAATTAGGTGTAAGGTTATTCTACCATTTTTAAGGACAGGGCACAAGCACTTTAGCACTGGTTAGCAGTTGTAAAGTGCACAGAGTCCTAAAAGCCCACATAAACGGTACCGAAACAGGTCAGCGAAGGCAAAACGTTTTGGGAAAACGCTGCAGAAAGGGCTGAGTTCACCACATTACAATCAGCTTTTTTAGGTCTGTGTTAGCCAGGACCTTTTGAGATTGCTAAAGTTGTGTTTCAGATGTATTTACTGGAAGAAATTGGGTTACTGGTTGATTGGCGTGAAACCCTACTCTAGCAGCAACCACGATCCTTGTCAGGTGAAGTCACAAGCAAACCCCAAATTAACCTGTGCTCAACCCTCTGGTAGTTTGGTGCAGAGCAATCAGACTTAACTTAGAGTCACTGTATAAAGTATTTATGTAGCACTATAAACAGAAATAAAGTGAAAACACAACACAAGATAAATCCCACACCCATTCAGAAAAATAGAATCAATTTTGATAAATAAATTAAGATCAAAGTGACAAAAAGTCCAATTGGAGGAACCAGAAATATGCAAGTTTGAAGATTTCAGGGAAATAGCACCAAGCACCAACTGTGGTTATCTGGTCTCTCTAGAACGGAACAAAAGTCACAAGTTCAGGATGACTGCGATGGAGCTCAGCCAGCTTCAGAGACCCACTTGCGTTCGCTGAATGCAGTACCTTAATCCTGGTTGTGAGGATATGCAGCGTTCAATCAATCAATAAAAACTTTATTTCGGTTTTGTTAAAACAAACCATAAAAGTACACACAAGTACGACACAATAAGAGTAAATATTGGGAATAAGTTCATCATTAGGATACATCAGTGCTGAGTTAGCAGGAATTGTAGGCGGTACATACTTATAAATCCAGGCATTTTCTATATTTAACAGCCAACTTTAAAAACTCTAATACAAAAAGAATACTATCACTACATAGTAGTTGTAAATACATCATGGCAGGTCTGATCTGATAAAAATCAAGTTTCTTTAAAAGTGGGACCAGATAGCGTTTGCTGGGAAATTCGTAAAATTTACATAAAAACATCAAATGCAGCATGTCCTTCGGAGACTTTCTGTCACAGCCGCAGGATGCTGCTTCTTTATTAAAAAACAAAATATATGGTCTGACAAGCAAATGATGAAATAAATTCATCCGAAATCTAGTTAATAAAAATTTCTCATGAGAAGACAGAGATCCCATTAGGAAAGGCTCAGTGTGTGGAGTTGTTTTTAACATAAGAAAAGTCCTGACGCTTGATTTCTGTGCCTCCTTAGCTTCCCTCATCAATTTCCTGTCCATCATGAAGGCTATTTTTGTTGCCTCCACATCCCCCTTAATAATACATTCGGTAGTTTCGAATAGCTCACCCCGCCCTAAGCTTAACAAACCTTTCCTGATATATTTCAGCCAGGGTACAACCGATGAGTTATCCATAGACAAGCAAGCTTTTAAGATCATGTGCGTTTGGGGGATATCTGGGTTTAACCATAGTTTTAACCAGCAAATCAATGGTCGCAGGGAAAAAATATCATTGATATACTGTACCCCCAACTCCTCATGAACAGCTAAATTAGATGTACCTTGTGGGAGACAGAGTAAGCGTTTCAGGAAAGTATTCTCCACAATCTGTAACCGCTCACCCGAGCTATACCCCCAAATTTCACTTCCAAAAGATGCCATAGCCACTGATTTCACCTCACGGAGCTGATGCACCCTATCGATACAATGAGCGTCTTAACAAAAGTGAAATGGGATGGAATATGAGTTTGTCACCGTGGAGACAGAAGAAATGGAGTTGAGTCAACTGACATTATCGGACATTTATCATGAACAGCTATAGCTACTTCATGTGGTTGATATAATAGGGAGTTTGATACCTTTCTAATTTTATTTTTATTTCACTGTTTATCACCTTTTTATTTCTCTAGAGAGCCGATTTAACAATTTGTAGCATCATGTATGTATAAGTACTTTTCATGATATGCAACACTCTTTTTTAACATCATATTTCTTTATATCGGGTGTATTCAAGATATTTTGATCACAGACAGTTTATGGGTTTTAGTTACATACTCACGGGAAAGGGTGGTGTTGGATGAAATGGATTGATTTGGTCATATGCTAAAGATCCAGAGGAGAAGGAGCGTGGGTTTTCTAACGTGAAGGAGGGAGGTGCATTATGGGAGTGAGAGTATTATGGTAGAGTCATGTTGGAAATTGATTGCAGCTGTTGGAAAACGGTCACGTGGCGGCAGTTCGGTTACACAAAGCGCGAATATTTAAGAGTGAGAGCGAGCGTTATTTAGGCTAATAGTCGGGAAGCAGGAGGAAGTAGGAGATTCATGGTGAACAGTACGAGGAGCTGAGCGTTGATGGGGACCGTTTTGTGAAAGGTATAATAGAGGGACACGAAGAAAGATGGGACAGGAGTGGGGGAGTGAAAGGTTTGCAGCATATGGGAGGGATATGAGAAGGGTAACGGGTTTTTCGTGGGTAAGGAGTTACAATGATTTTTATATTGATTTAGAGCATATTGAGGATAAATACAGTTTTAGGTGAGATAAGAGGGTGCATGAGATAGGAAGTTTCAGTATTCATGCCATACTTGAGATGGGGTCACGGAGGGGTTTATGAGTTTCTGCAAATATTTTTTTGTACATCTGAATATCATTTTCAATGAAATGTGTGGTAAAGCTGTTCATTTTATCTATTTTAGTAACCCCTGACGAAGAACCAAGCAGGCTCGAAATGCATTGGGTATTTCTACAACGGGTCAACTTCAAATTGGGATTGATTTGCGCGTACTAATGTATAAAGCCTGGAATGGCATACATTTGGTATTGGAAGAGTTAAATAAAGATTGCAGATTCAATTACACTGTCTCCGCTGAGATGAAGAGAAATAGTGTACGGATTGAACATTGGATTTTCAAAAAAAATGGTTATGTTTATAAGAGTTTATACTAGAGCACCTGGATTAATTTAAATTTATTTGCGGGACTGATTCCCACTTTAATGCAGTGCGGCAGTGAGGGCGCGAGAGGAGTGCTCTTTTTTTTTAAATAGCCACTGATTTGGCATTATATAATTGCAACATTGCACCAGTAGTCTTTTTCCCCAATTTCGAGTCAAAATTAAAGATAGCTGCGTTCACCCTAGTAAAGTCCCCTTTCTTTTTCAGAATGTACGGGCCCCAATTCAATTTGTTGTCAAAAAGGACATCGAGATAGGAGAACGTGCTAGAGATGGGAATCTTTTCATTGCCTACATTAAATTTAAAATTCTTTTTTGGGGTTTGGCCTACCTGCATAATGAATGATTTGGAGTTATTTATTGTGAGATCCCTGTCTGACATAAAAGATTTAAAAGCAGTTAAGAGTGCTTAGAGACCTCTTTCAGTCCTAGATATAAGGACCGCATCGTCCGCATATAGTAGGACCGGGATACCCCGGCGCCCCACTCTGGGACCATCTGCCCCTACTTCCTGCAAAAAACTATTTAAGTCATTAATATAAAAATTAAACAAAAAGGGGGCCAGTATACAACCTTGTCGGACTCCCCTTTTGATTTTGAAGTCCTTCGTCACGCTCAGATCCTGAGAAAATCTAACATTTGCTCTGGTGGATCTATGTAGATCTTCTAAAAAATCCACAATGCCTCCATCAACCCCCTTTGCCCTCATGGACTCCCAGAGCTTCTTCCTGGTCACACAGTCAAAAGCTGAGGACAAGTCCATGAAGGCTAGGTGGACAGTCCCCTTATAAACCACTGTATATTTACTTAAAATCAAGTATAAGTTCAGACATTGAGTGGTCGTGGATCGGCCTCTACAAAACCCATACTGGGAGTCGGACATGATATTATTGTCCTCTACCCAAGAGGTGAGCCTTTGCAGGAGGACCCTACCCATTACTTTCACCATGGAGTCTAGTAGTGAAATAGGTCTGTAGCAGTGTGGACTGCTTTTATCCCCTTTTTTAAAGACAGGTATTATAGTTGAAGTCCCCCAAACCTAGTTGAACTGCGGCGTTACAAACCGATTCCAAAATTGGTGCCCAGAAAGAGGGGTCAGTCTTGAATAGATCGGGAGGGATCCCATCGGGACCAGGACTTTTACCGGCTGTTAAGCCTACAATACCTTCCATTATTTCACCCCTCCCAAACCTGAGCTTCTTAATGTTAAAACCAAATACAAATCTATCATCCTCTTCATAGGCGCAGGCATATATCTGCTCAAAATGGGCCTCCCATTCCTCCTTCATTATATAACATTCAAAACCTGCTCCTATCTCCTGGGCAAGAAAGGTTTTTTTTAATATACCCCAGAACTTTGAGCTGTCCTTGAGTGTTTCAGGGTCCAATAACTCATTCCAGGCCTCATCCCTTAACACTTCCTTACGTGTAGCTAACGCTATTTTATAATCCCTACGACAAGTTGTTACGTCAGCTAGCACTCTGGGTCTAGAAGCAAGAGCAACCCTCAAACTTCTTGCTGTTTTTGAACACTGCTGATCAAACCATTTTGGGCTCACTTTTATCTGTTTCTTGGCTGGTACTTTCAACAAGTCAGTAACCTTATCTATGACAGTCTGGAAAGCCACTAGAACCTTCGTATGTTGATGTTCTCCCTGTGTGCAGATGACTATTTCATCTGCACATACAGATTATATATCATTGTAGAACAGTTCCGGGATAACTTGAGACCATCTTAGTCTTCGCTTCCCATCAGCCATGCTGAGAATCCCCTGTTTGGGGTTTGATCCTAGTTTTGTTACCCAGGGACTGGTTAAGTAAAGTAAGAGTGGGTTATGATCACTATGTAGATAATTATAGCACGTTCCTGAATAGGAAAATGTCTTTCGTTTTGCACTCAATCTCAGAGATATGATCTCTTTTGTGAAATTAAACTCAGGTAAATCGGAATTTATTCAAGCATAACTTGAGTTTATTAACCGTTGTTCAAAGTTAATGAAGTCAAAGAATTGTATTCATTCTTTATCAATGCATCATATATCCAACTGCCCAATGCATTTCGGGCTTTTTTAAGCCCTTCTTCAGGGGCAGTACTCTGAAAGGATAAGGTATAGGGTTCAGTATATATATACATTTTATAAACACTCAATAGAAAAGAACAATTTTTATCCAAACAATTATACAGTAGATTTTGATTGTAACAAACATGATCATGTTGAAACAGTATTAAAAGTAATACGTTCGTAATAAGTAAAAAAACACAATACCAGTGTTGGTAATTACCAACATGGAGGTACACTACACATCAAAGTGATGTGAAAATATCCACTTGTTTTACAAGTTAAAACAACATACTGTGATGTGCATTTACCAAGGTCATAAGAAATAGTGAAGCCGAAATGGACCAAGAAAGTTTGGGTGGTAGTGTAAGTAAAAAAATTAAATGAAAAAATGAAAATGCCGTATAGGACAAAGTAATGTGGTGTGTTTTTGCCAAAATTGTAGGAAAAAGTAAAGACGAAATAAAAAGAAAAATCTGGATGGTGGTGTGGGTAACAAAAATACATACAGCGTGGGGCCTTTTAAAAGAATACAATCACTATCTGACAAGTAACGGAAGATCAAACTTACAGTTGGTATGGTGATGTATAGATTCTCCTGAACCCGGGAGAATCAAATCGGAAACGCTCCGGTAAGTGTAATGGATGGTAATCATGTGATATATAGACATGTGATAAGGAAAAGTGAGGGAAAAAGAGAACTACAAAGAAAACAGACTTGTAGTTCCAAGAGGTAATCATGTGATATGTGATAAAGAAAAATGCGGGAAAAGGAGAACTACAAAGAAAACAGACTTGTAGTTCCAAAAGGTCAATAAAGTTTAGTGAAACTACACGTGCAAACAAAATATAAAATAATAAACAAAAGTGAGTGCAGTTAAATCTGTAAAGGAATTAGGCCAAAAGTAAAAAGAATGGAATAGACAGCGTGTGAAACCGAAGAAACACATGTAATTCGAGTGATTCGAACCAAAAGCGATAGTTCAAAAAATGTAAGATATTACCAAATCCTGGAGCTTGTGAGGGAGCGTCAATGTAATAGTGCAATAGTACATGTGTATAAGATGAAATTAGTAAGTAAAATAAAATGAAATAACTGTGAGGTTCAACATGAACTGTAAAGTTACACAAGGTACTAGGGTATCACAAGTCGGGTGGAAAGTTCAAATCTCCAATTTAAGGTGAATAAAGGAGACCTTAGTTACAGAAAACAGCCCAGATTATAACGCTCGTTGAGACCTTTCGGATGTATGGAATTCAGCTTGTGGATCCAAAATATTTCTCTTTGTAATAGATATTTACTATTGTCACGACCCCTCAGCTGGGGAATCTGTTCAAGAACCAAAAATCGCAGTTGACAGATGTTGTGCTGATGCTGGTGAAAATGAGCTGCGATTGGTGATTTCGCCTGTTTGGTACGTATATTGCTTTTGTGTTCATTGATCCGTATACGGATTTTTCTCTCAGTTTTGCCCACATAAACCAAACCACATGGACATTTCAACATGTAAATGAGATTCTGACTATTACATGTGGCTGTAACCTTGAGTTTGATCGTGTTGCCTTGTGAAGGATGTTGGATGTTGGTACCTTTGATGATAGAGTTACAGTTACCACAGTTAAGACATGGTAAAGTACCTTTGAAGGAGCTGGTAGTGAGTTCATCAGCTTTAGACAATATTTGTTTGATGTTGCGTGATCTTTGGTAAGCAAATCTAGGTGATATTTCAAAAATGTTGTTGAAATCCATTTCCATGCTTAACATAGGCCAATACCTGAGGATGGTTTTTTTTATGTTGAAACTTTGTGTGGAAAATTTTGACACAAATGTCATTTGTTGATCTGAAGTTTTGGGTGAAAGAAGCATCTGTCGGGTAGATTTGTTAGACTTTAATATGGCGCTGTCAAGAACTTTGGTAGGATATTTTCGTTGTTCAAATTTGGAAATGCAAGCGGATTTGCTTGATTCAAACAATTCATTGGTACTTGAGATTCTTTTCAATCGTAGTAGTTGTGAGTAGGGCAAGTGATTCTTGAGAGATGGTTGGTGGAAACTGTGAAAGTGCAGGAGATTATTGCGGTCAGTAGGTTTAGTGTAAACCTCAGTGGTGAGGTTTCCTTGGTATAATGTGACCTTGGTATCCAGGAATGTTATCGATTCTTTGTTTATACAGTGAGTGAATTGAATTCGTTGGTCAACTGTATTAAGTGATTCAATTAATGATTCCAGATGATCAATTGAGCCATTCCATAAGATAAAAATGTCATCAATGTATCTTTTATAAAGGGTAAGATGTTGGGTCCACTCGTGTTTGCAAAGTATGTTGTCTATTTCAAAACGGTGCATAAAGAGGTTCGCGTATGTTGGGGCGGCACAATTGCCCATGGAAGTTCCGGAGCATTGAATGTAAAATGTTCCTGCCCATTCGAAGTAGCTGTGATAAAGGGTGAAATGCATGAGTTCCATCAGAAATACTTTGAGATTCTCTGGTTTGTCTGTGGTCATCAGAAATGACTCGATTGCCTCAATGCCTTTATCATGGGGTATGGAAGTGTAAAGTGAGTTTACATCAATGGTACATAGGACGGTTTCCATGGTTATCAAATTTTGAATGGACTCCAGGATATTGAGAAAATCAGTAGTGTCCTTAATGTAGGTAGTCATCGACTGAACAGAAGCTTGTAGATGTTTGTCCAAGTATTTCCCTACGGGTTCATGTAGTGAGTTCACTGTAGACACAATGGGTCTAAATGGCGGTCTTGTGGCGTTTTTGTGCATTTTAGGGAGCATATAGATATAGGGTGTAGATGGGTTGCTTTTGATCAGATATGTTTTGTCTTCGTCGTTGATGACACCCTGTTCTAAAGCTGTATTAACGATGGTTTTTAGCACAATCATGAAATCATTGGTTGGATCCGTTGGGGTGGGCATGTATGTATCTGAATTGTTGACGTGATCATTAACATTTTTAGTGTAAAAGATGGTATCCATAATGACCAGTGCTCCACCTTTGTCGGCTTGACGTATGGTAATCTCTGATTTGTTTGCTAATTCTTTTAAGGCTTGTTGTTCCTTTTTGGTTGTTAGAGTATGCCTTTTTGTTATGGTAACCAATTTTTTTGAGTTCTTTATTAACGATTGTTTCGTAGGCATCCAATACTTTATGACTCATGGGTGCTGTGAAGGTGCTCCTGTTGCGAAGTCCCATTAGGGTGTTCTTCCGTGGTACATCTGGAATGTTAAGGATGTTTCAAAAGTAGTGTTTAAGTCTCAGTAGACGCATGAATTTAAAGAAACTTATATCAGTTTCTAATTGATTGGAATGGTAGGTGGGAACAAAGGAGGTTCCTTTTTGAAGTGTAGCAATCTGGAGTTGTGTAAGATTATAAGAAGAGATGTTTATCACGAGGTTTTCTGACTGCGCGTGCTCTTGGCCACTGATTTTGTTGATGTTTTTCCTCCTGGATCTCGGGGTGGCCTTGTGCCTGCCTCTAAAAAATGAGATTGTCCCGAACTGCTGGTTGTTGGGCCTTCACTGGCTGTATGCTGTGGGTCTCCTGTCTCTGTTGATCTAAGATTTGGTTGTGAAGTTTGGGGTGCTCTGGTTGTCTTATCTCTACTAGATGAGTCATCGGAAGATGTAGTGTCTATATCCGATCTTTGTCCTGTGTGTTGACGTTGTTGTCTTTTGTAAGCATAGGCTTCTGCCCATGTGTAGACCTCTCCTAATTTATAATCCGTACTGTCACGTTTAAATTTTCGTGTTTTCCTTTCATTAATCTCTTTAGTATATTCGTCAAGTTGTTTGTTAAGATCTGCAAGTGTTGCATTCCAATCAATGTCAGATATTTTACTAGAAATTTCTTCACGAAGTTCATCAATTTCTTTCTGAAGGTCTACAAGAAGTTTAGATAACTCTTCTACTATTAATAATATTAGATCCAGTGAACACTTATTGAGTATTGCTTCCCATTTTTCTGTGAACCGTGGATTGTTTTTACATAGAGTCGATTTAAGGGCTATTCTTAACCCTCTTGGGATCCTTTGTACCTTGTGGTAACGTATCAATGTACTTGCATGAAGCTTTTGGTTGATAGCTCGTTTCGAGGTATATAGTAACTGTCTGATGTTAGATTGAACAGTTGTTGTACTGTGACTGGACCCTGTGGTATCCTCAAAGAGTGCATAAATGCGTTGAGTTTCTTCATTTGTATACATGAACGTTTGTGTTCTTCGTTCAGAGGTATTCTCTTCTACATCCATTTATATGTTGGTGCGCTTTCCGTGTCACTCAGGAAAGGGGACTCAAATGAAAAGCTAGAACAGAAGTTGCGCACTCAAAATTTCTCCAGGTCAATAATTTAAGCAAAATTAGTTGGTGCAAACGAATTAATCCCCCTGAGTAGGGAATTCAAATCGTAGATAATGATAGCACGTTCCTGAATAGGAAAATGTCTTTCGTTTTGCACTCAATCTCAGAGATATGATCTCTTTTGTGAAATTACAATTCCCTTACAAGCTCCAGGATTTGGTAATATCTTACATTTTTTGAACTATCGCTTTTGGTTCGAATCACTCGAATTACATGTGTTTCTTCGGTTTCACACGCTGTCTATTCCATTCTTTTTACTTTTGGCCTAATTCCTTTACAGATTTAACTGCACTCACTTTTGTTTATTATTTTATATTTTGTTTGCACGTGTAGTTTCACTAAACTTTATTGACCTTTTGGAACTACAAGTCTGTTTTCTTTGTAGGTCTCCTTTTCCCGCATTTTTCTTTATCACAGATCACATGATTACCTCTTGGAACTACAAGTCTGTTTTCTTTGTAGTTCTCTTTTTCCCTCACTTTTCCTTATCACATGTCTATATATCACATGATTACCATCCATTACACTTACCGGAGCGTTTCCGATTTGATTCTCCCGGGTTCAGGAGAATCTATACATCACCATACCAACTGTAAGTTTGATCTTCCGTTACTTGTCAGATAGTGATTGTATTCTTTTAAAAGGCCCCACGCTGTATGTATTTTTGTTACCCACACCACCATCCAGATTTTTCTTTTTATTTCGTCTTTACTTTTTCCTACAATTTTGGCAAAAACACACCACATTACTTTGTCCTATATGGCATTTTCATTTTTTCATTTAATTTTTTTACTTACACTACCACCCAAACTTTCTTGGTCCATTTCGGCTTCACTATTTCTTATGACCTTGGTAAATGCACATCACAGTATGTTGTTTTAACTTGTAAAACAAGTGGATATTTTCACATCACTTTGATGTGTAGTGTACCTCCATTTTGGTAATTACCAACACTGGTATTGTGTTTTTTTACTTATTACGAACGTATTACTTTTAATACTGTTTCAACATGATCATGTTTGTTACAATCAAAATCTACTGTATAATTGTTTGGATAAAAATTGTTCTTTTCTATTGAGTGTTTATAAAATGTATATATATACTGAACCCTATACCTTATCCTTTCAGAGTACCGCCCCTGAAGAATGGCTTAAAAAAGCCCGAAATGCATTGGGCAGTTGGATATATGATGCATTGATAAAGAATGAATACAATTCTTTGACTTCATTAACTTTGAACAACGGTTAATAAACTCAAGTTATGCTTGAATAAATTCCGATTTACCTGAGTTTAATTTCACAAAAGAGATCATATCTCTGAGATTGAGTGCAAAACGAAAGACATTTTCCTATTCAGGAACGTGCTATCATTATCTACGATTTGAATTCCCTACTCAGGGGGATTAATTCGTTTGCACCAACTAATTTTGCTTAAATTATTGACCTGGAGAAATTTTGAGTGCGCAACTTCTGTTCTAGCTTTTCTTATGATCACTATGTTCACTCTCGACAATTTGGAAGGAGTGTACAAAGTTTTGCATAAAATCAGCACAAAGTCAATAAAAGTCCCCTTCCCATGGCCCTTAAAAGTAGGCACCACAAAACGTATATTTGGGTCCGTCAGAGCCATGGTTGATGTCATGTCGAGGTCATTAATCATATCATTTAACAACTCCCCTTCAATTGAATGCTCAAAATGGAAGCCTTGAGTTCTTGGACAGCACAACTCAGAAATACTTGTAGCTAAGGGATTGCCGCAGGGATGAACATTAAAATCACCTACAACCATGAGATTATGTAGAGTATGTCTCATAGAGTTATTAATAAAACTATTCAGAGCAGTTATGTGATTTTGATCGGAGCATGTAGAAACTGAATTATAAAAATTAATCAGACCAACCATACAATTCCCACTTTGCAGAGTTAGTGCAAGAATACCCAAATCGGCGGAAGATACAACACGAACTTTGCATGTCAGCGCTACAGAAACGTAAATGACCAATCCCCCCTTTGGTCTCCCTCTGTTAGGTACAATTTCTGGTACAAAATATGCCTTATATCCCTCTAGAAGAAAATTACATTCAGTCAACCAAGTTTCCTGCAGACAAATTATCATAAATTGTCTGACAAAAGTAATCCATAGGGGGTTCACTATCTTGGCAGTTAACCCTGCAATATTCCAGGAGATGAAGTTATTTCGACTCTTCCTGTGTGGTCTATCCTCTGCCACTCCTGAGTCAGTCTTACTCCCACTTCCTGAGATAACAGATTCCCCATGTCAATCACAGGCTTCCAGACCGGACAGGGTCTCATCTATTCTGAATTGGGAGTCTATGACATATATTATTTAGTCTGCTAAATATTGGCTGGGGAAACACAGGAGGAGCAGAATGTAAATGAGGTCCCACCATAGACCAGCCACCCCCCAGAAAGATTGTCCTCCAGATTAAATCCTGCCCGATCACTCCAGGGTATTGGCCTATAAAAAAAACCCCAAGGGTAATAGTTTAATTGCGGTAGCCTCAGTTGACTGTGGGCATACGCCCCTTGATAAAAGGTGACCCGCAAAATAGGGGCTGTTGAAATTAATAATAATACAGTCGCCGCACACTGTTTTATTAGATCTGCCAATCCAGCTGACCCTGCGTACCATGATTATGTTGTTAATAATTTTGCTCCCCCAAGGGTATTCTGACTAAGCCAATACGCTGTTTTATTCAGCAGTTGCTCATAGCTTTCATGCTCTCCTGCTGAAAGGGCAGGCACTTGTCCCAATATGATTACATAAGGGGTGGCTTCTGGGGGGAGATCAATGACCTCTTGTCTTCGCGGCGCACTGGTTCCCTCCTCTAACCTCTGATTTACTACAGGGATAAGGGGATTCCTTTTGGAACCTAAGGATTGTACCACGAGTGTCTTTTCTTTCGGGGCACTCCTAGCGTTACTTAAGGCACAAGTAATACTAGATCCTGTATGCGCTGGATCAACCTCCCTATCATTGCTGCCGCCTCCTCTGTCAATCAAATTTGTTGGTTGAATATCAGCGTTCTGTGAGTCCACTATAGTTACGATATTCGATAGATTGGACATAGAGGACTCCAGGTGCAATAACCTGGATTCCACCCCACACAGTTTTAATAAAATTGGTTCCAACAAAGTTTTTACCATAACCTCTAATTTCCCCCAGAAATCTTCCTTAACATGCCCAGTAATAGATATTCCTCCATCATTCTGGGCATTGTTAGATAAATCTCTTAGAGGCTCCTGTTCCGTGTCATGTATTTCTGCCACTTTAAACACTTTTTCCCCTGCAACTGCGTATCCCTGAAATTTAGATATCCATTAGTACTGGGGTAGTAGGTAACCTACCCAAACTAGGGTCCAGCGATAGTCTACGCTCCGTCATTGAGATCTCTTTATTAATAGCTAACTCCGCCCTGGTCAAATAAGCATCCAAGGTCCCAACCATCCCTGAGCCTCCTCCATCCTTCCTTCTGGGCATTGTACAATATCGACATTTCTAAATAACCCAATACAAATTACTTTTGACACAGGGATACCCTGATTCAGGGTAAATTAATACACCACTTCAATACCAGTTTACAATCCAAATACTGAAGATAATATCCTAATGATAAGCAGAGTCCAAGTCCAAGATTCTACTCACTTAGAGATGATGACTGCTCCAAGGTAACGCAAAACTACATTGTTAGCGGGATGGCCCAGCCCGGCCTCTTCTGGCCCCTGACGGCCACAGACGGCCCGCCCTTTGCCCGCGCGCGTCCCACGTTGCAAGAGGACGGGCGCGCTTATGTGGCTGCAGGGCAGTGGGGCCGTGAGTCACCAGACTGCGCCGTCCAAGGCAGTCTGGGAGTTGTGGTCAGCAGGTGAGCCGTTTCCCTCACGGTGGCGGTTGGACAACGAGGCGATTCCCCTCACGGCAGACAGCTGATAGATGAAGCCGTTTCCCTCATGGCAATCCGCTGGGTAGTGCGGCCGGTCCCTCCAATGTTTCAGCGCGCTCCAATATGCGCCTTCTAACTGGGTCAAGACAGCCTGGACCTCCCCAAAAAAGAAAAAGTTGCAGGGGGTCTAAGGGTTGTTGGTGGGTGTTGTTTTTCTGGGGGATTTCTGTGGGATTGAGGTGGCGCCCCCTCACCTTATGTCATCGCCTTCGCCTCCGAATCCTTCTTCAGCTCCTGGTGTCTGGCACCCGCTTGCTCATGATTCCCCCACCGCTGCAGCCCAAGCCTCCCTGCTGCATCTGTAAACAACGAGCTGTG
This sequence comes from Triturus cristatus, assembly GCF_964204655.1. Lineage (NCBI taxonomy): Eukaryota > Metazoa > Chordata > Amphibia > Caudata > Salamandridae > Triturus > Triturus cristatus. The sequence goes on along the minus strand of NC_140586.1, from coordinate 790,374,598 downwards.
GGGTGTCCCAAATTGCAGGGAGAACTGTGGGAGACCCCAGCAGGCCTCTGTGGGCTTTGAAGAAACTTTGAAGAAACTTTACCCTGGAGGACAGGGCCGCCGGACGAAGATGATGTGTGCGGGGGTGAAGCGGTGAGGAGAGACGGCGTCCTCCGCCTTCTCGTGCTCGCTCTCACTGAGCTCACTGCTCTGCGCGTCTGGCAATCGCATTAGGATGCATCATGCAGCAGAGGCAATGCAAGGTCCAGGTGAGGAGATGCTTCGTGCAGCATTGGTTCCGGGAAACTTCAAGATCCAGTGTCCTTGCGTGGAGATGCGTCGCTCAGCAACAATTCCAATGGAATGCCCTGGGCGAGGCAATGTCCTTGCATGGAGATGCATCATGCAGGGGTGGTTCCGATGGATTGCTGTGGGCAAGGCAAATTCCTTGCGTTGAGGAGTTCCATGAAACAGAGGTGATGAATCAGTTCTGAGGGCAATGTGTCGAGCTGCAGAGGCGATGGTCGGTTCTGCAGGAGATTTGCCATGGAGGAGATACATCAGTTCTGCTGAATCCACAGATAAGCTGGTAGAGCACCTTCTTGTACATTTCCAAGAGTCCAAGACTGAGGTTGCATCATTTGGGAGGGCAGGACTCACAAATGGTACAGGTGCTGGTTTCAAGATTGTTGGAAGCCTGTTCTGTCCCTGTGGCTTCTAATCAGGAGGCCAGCCAACTAGCCCTTGAAGTCACTCTGGAGTCCTGGGTTTAGAGATGCAGGTCCAGTCCTTTACATCCAGGCAAGAGAGCAGCACAGCAGGGTAGCAGTCCAGCACAGTGGCAGTAATTTCAGCGCAGCACAGCAGTCCTTCTTCCTGGGAGAGTCTACAGTTCCAGAAGTGTACTGAAGAGTTGGGTCTAAGAGTCCAATATTTATACCCGCACCCATTTTGCATTACTTGAAGCTTCTAGAGGTTTCCATCCACCTGAAGTGTCAGTAATCCCCTTTCTCCTTGGCCTGACTCCAGCCAGTATGGGGTCACACAAAAACAGTGTCAATCCCTTTGTGAGAGTGCTCAGGCAGAGCCTTTGTGGTGTGCTAGGGTGGTAGGTGATAGCTCCTCCTCATCATTAACTCAGACTGGCCCATCCTACTAGATTTCCTTTGTCTCACTGTCTTGGAGCAGTACACAAAGACCAACTGCCAGCTACATCTAGTCATGTGACCAAGGAACAGGCTGCTGGCACCAAACGATTAGGACAAGAAAATGCAAACTTTCTAAAAGTGGCATATTCAGACTTGTGACTTAAAATCCGACTTTACCATTAAATAGGGCATTTAATTACATTTCTTTGGACACCAAATTCAACTTTTCCACCTGCTCCCAATTGAAAGCTATCACTTATAAAAAGTATTAAGGTAACCCAATGTTATCCTATGGGAGAGGCAAGCCTTACAGTAGGGAAAAAGAATTTAGTTTATTTTCAATACTATGACATGTAAAACTTAGAAGTGCATGCCCAGCTTTTTTAAATACATTGCACTCTACCTTCAGGACCAACCCTAAGGGTGACTTAGATGTATTAAAAATGAAGGGGTGGGCCTGGAAAAAGGTTTATTTTGCCAGATCAAAAAGTAAGTTTACTACTGTGCTCCCAGGCCTCAATGGCAGACCTGAGACATGTTTAAAAGGGCAACTTCAGTGGGTGGCACAATAAGTGCTGCAGGCCCACTAGTAGCATTTAATTTACAAGACCTGGGTACACGTAGTAACACTTTGCTAGGGACTTACAAGTAAATTTAATATGCCTATTGAGCGTTAGCCAATTCTACCACATTTAAACGAGAGAGCACAAGCCCTTTACCACTGGTTAGCAGTGATAAAGTGTGCAGAGTCTTAAAGGCCAACATAAATGGGTCCAGAAAACAGGAGGGGGAAGGCAAAAAGTTTGGATAGGACCCTGCAGAAAGGGCAAAGTCCAACAGTTACTTTTGGGGGTTTTCAGCCACACGTCATACATTTGTCTGTGGTTCATTCACATTTTTCATCAAACCACTCAAGCATGCATCAAGGGGCAATGTGTCAGCCCACTTCAGCCATTAGCTGACCTCACTATGAGTTACTGCATGCTGCCTTGTCACAATGAGCACATCCACACAAAAAGTAGTTTCCTTCAGTGCCAGGGTGTACTATGGTTATGTGTGTGTTTTTTGAGACCAGAAAACATTTTTGCCTTCAGTCATATTTTTTTTAGATTGACAAACTCCTGAAAGCTTCCTGAATTGTAAAGTATTGCAAAAACCATGAGAAAATAAAACAAGAATTGCAAAAAGGCTGGCAGACAACTCCAAACTTATTGGCATCGCCAATGCTTATGTGTACAACTTGTAAGTGAATTAAAATCACTCCGAACAATCTCTAGTAACTTATCAAACAGGCAGAGGCGGTTGGTGCAGGTAAGCGAGGTGCGGCGGGCGAGCGGGCAGTCGGGCTGATAGAGTCACAATGGAAAAGGGAAAATTAAATAAATACATCCTATACCGATGTCTGCCAACACCCCCTGCCCACCCCACCGCACAACCTGCACTGACCGCCCCTACAAACAGGATGCAGAGGTCATGGAGAAGGCATACATTTGCAACGGTTTATGATCCCAGAGCAGCAGCTTAACTGATATTGTTAACCACTCAGTGATGTACCAATGCAGGTCTTATAATCCTTTTACCTAGGAAAGTTGAGTAGTGCATTACAAGAACTAGGTTAAACTCTTGCTAGCTTATTTGATGCTGAAGATATTCACATCAGTGAATGAATTAACCTTTATGATTGTAGTGGGGGCATAGGTGATCTTGAAACCACCAAGCCAGCACAGTCCCCTCTGAGACACTAACCTCTCATGGGAATCGGTCTAATTTCCCTGACCTGCCTAAGGCCAGCAGTTGAACTAATTTTGTACTGGCCAGCCTGAGCAGGTATCCAGAAATGACAGTGTCCTAGTAGCTAAGCATCAATTCTTATGCATATATAGCACCTAAAAACGTTTGCTTGACAATTAAAGGTAAACTAATGATTTACAACGAAAGCTGTATTTAAGAATACACAGCTTATGGTTCTGAGTCACTATTATATTTGGCAGTGCATAAAATATGATTTAAACATTATATTGTCAAATTGTGCTTAAATAAAATAAACTTGTAGGTAAGCTGAACATGAGGATATTTGTGTTATGGTGATCAATTCAGACACAACTGAGATGTAATCATTGGCACTATGTTCTTTACTTTGTACCAAGGAGACCTCTAGGCTGGAATTCAATTTTTTGTGGGATTTTATTAAAATAACTTTAGCAACGGATTCAACAGGTTGATGAGCACCTCTTGGCCCAGTTAGAAAAAAAGTGATTTCCAGTAATGTTAGGAATGAGGGCAGTACCAGATAGGAATGGCAGTCGTACCAGAGTGCCGCTGGCGTAGGCCGACAGATGGGTGCCCATGAATAGGGTGGAAGTGTCAGGCATTGTTTCTCTCATGATAAAGGAAGACTCTTTTTCTGTGGTTCAGCCTGCAGTTCGATCTTGCACTCGGAGGAGGGAGATCATCTGTGAGCCAGCTATTGATTGTGACTGGATCATAATGCTGGTCTTCAAGTATTGTGCACGTGCCATTGGAGTGCTTCACTGCAAATCACCCATTATAGTAAAATACACATCTTACACACTGTGTTAAACATTCTTCCATTCTTAAAGAGCTAGGTCATTGGATAGGCAATAACAGCAGCTCTGAAGTATTAGCCAACTTTCCAGAACTACTGGATTGGAAAATATAGGGTTTTATATAGAACTTTTCTATATCTATATTCATTTATTGAAAATAAGTGCTATGTTTCTCCTTCTGGTTGCTTCAAAGCACGTAATAAAAGAGTAGTTTCCATTGCATCTTGAGAACACACTTGGAGCCCCAACATTAGTAAAATAAGGCATGCTTGAATTCAAGAGGTTATAAGAGTAGACAACACCCCTCTCTGCGAGTAACCTTGCAGTTAGGACACATTACTAGAACTTGTTCTACATGTTGGTCTTCTCATGTCACGTTTTGTATATTCATTGCTCAATGTGGTAAATTTCAGTTTTATCAGCAGGATAGGTCAATAACAATAAAGTAGTTACTAATATAGTAGTAGTTGATGTAACCAGTTCCTCATCACCAATGTTCTGAGATGTTGATGCTTAGCCTCTCCGTCCAAACTTTCAAGGCTCTAACTACTAAAAAGCTATATTTTGCTAGTTTTAACAGCTGGGCGATTTGCTAATTTTTTTCCATCACTGTTTGTGATGCAGTTTCTTCATGTTTGTTATGAAGTTTGTTTACAAATCTTCATGGCGTTCAAAGATATCGTGATGTCACTTCCTTTAATTTAATCAGGGATGTAGGATGTGTGGTGGCATCTCTAGTACCACAGATATTTAAGATCAAAGGATGTTTGATGGCAAATTCTCCACCCCCTGTGACTTTGGTGAAATTACTTGAGTGAGGGATGGAAGGAATAGTAATTCTTCTTGAATCTTGTCATTTCTTTTGAGGCTAGCTAGCAAGACACCAATTATGGTGGTTTGGTGTTAATGATGCAGCATATTTTATTATATAAGATCTATAGTGAACAAACATTACTTGCAAACTTGACCCCACTCGTAAGTGGGCTGGGTTCACTAGGTCAATTCTCAGGCTGATGTGCACTACATATCTACTGACAATACTGCCTAACAGTGATAACAAGCAGCATCTTACCAAAGGTTAGCAGAAGTCTACTCTACCTGCCTTTCTTTAATTTCATAAGAATACAAAAAAATAAGTATACTTTAGTGTTTCTTTAATGTCATGCCAGGTGTAGAGCTTACTTCCATATAAACCAAAAAGTATCCCACCCAATATGTCGGATGTTGAGGAAACAATTGTCCCATTACCCTAAACCAACATGTTTCAGCCCTACTCTATGGTCCCAATGTGTCCGGGGCTTTCATCAGGGTGATCAATCTCACCTCTCTAGTACGTTAGCTCAAGAAACTTTCAAAATTATATTGATTAGATGCAAGTACCTGACTGCATCCGAGGGCCAAGTGTAAACTTGCCCTTTATTTTGTTATTATGTTCTTTTTTGTAGGTTCAACCCTGAGGTCGCACTTACATCAAGGCAACCCCCGCAGACGAGATATCTCGTGGAGTAAGAGTCCCAACACCAACGAGTTGGACCTATAAAAATGAACATAACAACAAAATAAAGGCCAAGTATACACTTGGTCCCCGGATGCAGTCAGGTACTTGCATCTAATCTGTAAAAGTGTGAAATTGTTTTGAGCTTATATACTAGGGAGGTGAGATTGATCACCCTGATCAAAGCCCCACACCCATAGTATCCTCAACACCGACATATTTATTTTAACTTTTAACATCCCCAACTTCTCCATCAATAAAGGGATACCCTGGAGTAGGTTGTAGGGTTTTTTCTCTTTATGCCCCCCTGGCCTTCTTCTTTTAAGTGCTCCCTGAAATATAGTCGAGCCCACCCTGACCTTTAGGAGTCAGGGTGAACCCGATGATGAAGCATGACAGTATTAGAGTGTGTGAGAGTTATTTAAAGAATAGCAATCCTTTCCTTCCCCACCTTCAGTCAGGGGGAGCGCCACCTGAAAAAACGAGTGCCCCGTGTGTTAGACATATACGAGGTGGGATACTTTTTTTGTTTATATGTAATAATTTAGACGGACGTATCCCTCCTGTACCCCTTCCACAAGGTGGAAGAACTTCTCTACCTTCCTGACTTGAGAAAGGGATCACCTCCCCTTTCCCAGGCCCTATATATCTCAGTTGAGCATACTCCCACCTAAACCCAGCTTGACCACAAAATCAGTTCAATTTGTGTGATAAATAAAAAACACTGCCCTTTGCAGAAGCATAATGCAGAGCCCTGCCGCACCAAGGGGATGGGGGCGCGGGAGGGAGGGAAACCTTCAGGCAGACTCAAGACCTTTGAGTATCTGTGAGATATGAGCGACTCAGGAGCCCCACCACACTCTTGCCTCATCGTTTTGTGGCATGCCACTGGCCCTTTGTTTCAAAAGTTGCCAAGACAGCTGTGCACTCTGCACAAACATGCTACCAAATGGAGACTGATTTCGAAATACTTTCCTTGCTGTGGCTCCTGATCTGATGAACGCTGTCCTTTCCAAAACCTCTAGAATAACCCCTGATCAAAAATCTACATTAAAAGGAATGCTTGGAGGGTGTGAACAGCTTCTCTACCCATTTACAATAAATTAGACCCCCCCCTCTCTCTTGAGCGAGCAGGTTTCATTTGATAAAACATTTTTTTGTACAGGACACCATTCTCCAAGTGTCAAGAGAATCGCCTTTATATATATTAGCATAAAGCGCTACATAAAGGGTCCGCCATACCACACTCCCAGAAGGCAATGGCTGCCTCCCTCCACTCATCAGCTCTCATGTCGATGAGCCTTTCAGAATGTAAATATATGCAAATCACTCTCCGTATGCATGCCTATCCATGCACTGGACATGTATCCCAGTGTCCTGAAGTGATCACAGACTGACAGTGCTGCTCAAAGCGGTTCTGCTGATGAATGCAGTCGATATGAAAACTGTTTTATGTGTCATTAAGTCCCTTAGCGTTCAGAAATAACTTCCTCTGGCTGCAGATAATGCAGTAATCACTCACATTTGCCAATGTAATTTTGTCCACTCAGCTGTGTAAAACAACTACTGATAATATTTGTAGCCACTTAAGTTTTTAATGTTGACAATATCAGCGCTTCACACAGAAATGCTGTTTATGAAAGATCTGCCTAGAGAAGAGAAAAACGCTTGGAAATAACAGCCTTTTATGGCATCTTTCGGCCTTGCTGTAATGTGTTTTAACTGAGATCCAATGTTCCTTCTTGTCCGCTAACACGATCTGCTGTGAATACCGTCTAGGCGCTTCCCTGGCGCTATTAGCGCTCTACGGTTCGCGTGGCAAATGGTGACAATAACTATTCAGTGATTTAGTGGTGCATTATAACCAAAATTAGAACTGTGCACAGAGCAAATTCAACGTGAATATGTGAATACCTAGCCCAGCGCTTTGAATGGGTTGACAATTGGTCTCAGTGGAGCTTATCAGGGGAAACATTGCCGCAAAATTCACTTTTATTGCACAGGCTTTGAGTGGGTCGAAAAAGTTGGGGCCATATTATCAAGAACGGCGCAAACATTATCGCCGCTTTAGCGGCAGGAAACTGCCGCTAAGCTAAAGCGGCGAAAAGGGGCTTGATAATATACCCTTGAGAATTCCAATAGAAGTCCCGGTTTGATGTCCTTGACACCAGAACCTGTGCTTCTATTCCATGGCCGGATTAAGGCAAGGCAGGGCAAGACACTGCCTTGCGTTACCATTCTGCAAGGGTGCCTGCGTTGGCGCTAGGCAGCACATAGTGCATCAACGCAGGGAAAGGACAGGAATGCACCATATAATTGTTAATATGGAGCATGCTTGCCCTCTCCCTGTCACGCAGCACAGCAAGGCGTCTCGCCGTACAGTTGCATGGCATTTTGATAAATTTGCCCCTAAATATAGTGCTCTGAAGGCCTTCCCTTCTATTAACTTTGCCTCTGAGCACATGCAGAGCCACAACAAAGAGTTCAGAGATTTTGACAGAGATCACCAAGAAACACTATCTTTCCCTGACCAGGACCAGAAGAGATCTCCCCAAGAAACTTCACGTACATACATCAGTGAACCGGGTGATGTTTCTGACTTATGTGTGAACTCCCTTTATGAGCAAGCATTTGAATTTGTAACTTTGTTCTACTTTGTATTTCCCTACCTGACCTTTTCCAAGTGCACACTTGCATTCACCTGCCATGTCGAGAGCACAGGCATATTAGAAGCTAAAAATCTTGAGTAGGAGATGAAATGACCTAAACCACACATGGGGCAGTCAAATCAGTGCCTTGAAGAGCACCGGCCTAAAACCAGTCGAGCCTAAGTCCTATCTATACCCAAACAGCTTGAAGAGAACCTGTGTGTTCCTAATGTGTGCCCTTGTGTTTCTGGGCTCACACACTGATCAGGCATATTAATCAGACAGCTGTCTGGCCCACATCAGCAGCTAGATTTGTTACAACTAACTGTTGACCTACTAACTCAAAGTGGCTGGGTCCCCACCTCTTGTGATGTCCCCTTTTCAAGGGACATGCAGACCCTACCAATAGTGTTTAAGGATTTATTTTGAAAATGCCAGGATTTCCGTATTTCTATATGTTTATTTTTCTCACTAATAGCAAAACGTTCACAATCAGTTAGAGCTTGTGAACAAATTATATTACATATTGTATGGGTGCCCTTTGTTGCATATTTTTGTTTGAATAATGTTACTTATTATTTATTCGATTTGAGTGCTTTATTCCATTTGATAAATATGTTACTGAATATATATTTCTATATTTAGATATTAAAACATTTCTATTACACAAAAACTCTCGTTGGACATTCTCAACTTTATCACAGGTGCAATAATTTTGCTGTGTTGTTTCTCGAGTCAACATTCACTCAACCTCCTTTGAGCTAAGCTTTGACTGATAGACCAAATTGCCACTGTCAATGAGGCTTTTGAGGGCAAACTTCCACACAGAGTAAATAGGGGCTTATTTACAAGCCCCTTGCGCTGCCGGTGCGTCACTTTTTGTGAAGCACCCGTGGTGCATTTTCCTGCCCCATATTTACCAGGACACAAAAAGCCACCCTCTGTGACTTTGCCAGTGAATATGGTTCTTTACACGCAGCACTTTGCATGAAAGGGGCGTTCCATGGGTTTGTTGTGGATGTTCCCACACAAAACCCATGGAACCTGACACATTTCCAGATTTACGAGAAATCGTAAACCTGGAAATGAGTCTGAATGCTCTCCAGGGGAGGCGTAGTTAGGTGCAATAAGGATACATGTATTCATTTCGCCTCGTTTTTTTTCCTCTTTCCATGCATGCTGCATTTATTCAGCACACAAAGAACGAGGAAATCACCTCTTATGATTGTTGATGTGCAGGTAGGTGTCCCTTCCTGCACATAAACAATCATCCCCATGACGCAAGCATCCTTGCACCATGGTGCAAGGGTGCCTGCGTTGACTCATGGTAGTTAATTGTGCACCAGAGCAGGAGAGAGCAAAGGGAACTGTCCCATCCTTGTAGATATGACTCATCCCTGTGCTTCGGAATTAACACAGCGCGGTGCAGCAAAATGGCTTGCAGCACCGCGCTGCGTCAATTCTTTGTAAATAAGCCCGTAATGTTCTCTGTTAGAGAGCACATCAGCACTATCACCGTTGATACGGCAAGATTCTCCCTTTGACTGCAAGGACCAGGGGGAATCCCTCATTCTCCCAGGTGCATGGCAACAGCATGCCCATGTGAACCGAGCAGGTAAGTGGGTTAATGCCATTGGGCAAAGCCCGCAGGAAAATCCACAACCACTTGCTCTTGTTTGGGGGCTTTGTGAGGAAGTGAATATAGGATTCCTCCAGAACCAGGCTCTGTAGGGTGATTAGCCCGTTAAGTTTGGGAGGGGTACCAGAGTCTGGTTGCATAGTGAAACTGTGTTAAGAAACAGCAAGGCTTTACATGCCCACTACTTCTGAGGACTAAAGTATCATCAAACTTGTGTGATCAAGACATTAGAAGCACTACTCAAGGAGACTACATGTGTGCTCTAATATGAAATGAGTCTGTGTCTGCTGGTTGCAGCTCAGTTGGATCATGGCGGTGGGACGAAGAAAGGAAGGCAACATTGAGGAGGGATGGCATATGCAGCATCACCTGGAAGAGAAAGAAGGATGGGGAAGTATAGGTTATGTTCACAATCAAATACTGGTGACTGAAAAAACATTGAGAAGCAGCATCAGAGGTTATGAAGTGAAGAGTGCTCTGATGCGTGTCGTTCATTGGGTTAGTATCCCTCAGGTGAACACTCGCGGCTCATGTGAAATCAGGCTGTGAGAGCCACTCGCGAGGACTCCGAGCCTCTGCAGTGAGACAGTGGCCCGAGAGAACAGCACCTTAACATAGGCAGGGATGGCATGAGTGGAGGCTGTGGCTGAAGTTAGTTCCAGCTGCCATTCTGCTGCCTGTGGTGTTCACATGTGGAGGGAAGAGGTACCCCCCCGCCTGCCGCCAACACCTCTTTGTCAGTCACGCCAAAAACTGTGGTCCGTTGCCTGAATATTCTCTCGCTTCAGCTCTGGCCAGTGCTCAGGATCGGCGTCATTGCTACAAACGCCATCACACTGTGAACAACGTATTTGATCCGAGGCTGACTTGCCTGCGGCGCTGGTCTGTGCTTCATGGGTCATCACTGTCCGTTCATTCAATGCAGTTGAGATGGGATGTGGTCCATATGTAGACATTACCCTCACTGGAGTTGGATTTAAGTGCTTTAATCTATTGTTAGATACATATTTTGGCCAAGAGTTTTTGAAATATGCATTTTACTTGGTTTAGCTTTGTTTACCTGCAGTGTGGCTAATTTCGTTTTATGGGTATGCCCATTCCATGTCAATTGTCCTCTATCTCATTGGCGTCTTTCACTGGGCTATGATTGTTTTTTCACATGTATATTAGCCTATTTTCACATTATATATCTCTATGCTGATACTTTACTGAGTATACCTGTTGTGTTACTGTTGTCACACTGCTTGTATGCCATTAATAGTCACTTAGACCATTTAGTTTTCACTATATTCCTTCATTTTTCATTGTTAAGTGAATCATTGCGTACATTAGGGTTTGTCCAGCTCAATCCCAGTTCCAGCGAATGACCTGAGTTTGGTGTGAGAATCACAACAAACCTTGGTGGGCATAAGGTTGAGCTTGCTTGGATTGCAGTACTACCTGAGTATGTGCGTTTGTTTCCTTGGCTTCCTCCAGATTTGTAAGGGTGTCAGCGAATTTGCATTACTCTTCTAGCTCCTCTGTCCCCAACCCTTTTGCAACGCCACCAGCAGAATATTATATTGACTAGGTAGATATGCCGAAGACAGAAGTCCACTTACTGAAGAACATATGTTTCACAAACAGGATTGTGTGACTTGCAAAGTTTTTCACTTGTTGAACATGATGGCCAATTGTTAAATATACTATTCCTCATCATACAGACAGAATTTGTCAATTGGGCCCCTGATGTCTCTGTGATACACCTCTCCACTCAAATTCAGTATCTGTGACTCCTGATTGTATTACGTACACCTCCCCTACCAACTATGGTCCTCGAATTACGAGAGAAGTGAGTAGTTCTCTGAGAAGAGAAAAATCCTCCTGTACAAGGTTCATCCACATGACATTGGTTTGTAGATTTTTCCATTTTTATTCCAGAGACCCCTTGTAGTGTCCTACTTCTGTTGAACATTCAAAGGCCTGTTTGGAAACGATTTGTAAGAATGTTCCCCTAGAAACAAGTGATGGTAGTGTTATGAAGGTAGAAAAGGATAAGGTGGTCAGAGACAAAATCTTCACAAAGGCAGAAAACAAACCTCTTATCACAAATAACTTCCAGGGCAAATCTTTCAGATGTGGAAACTCTGACCACATGGCGAGCTTTAAGGATTGTCTGGGCTGGAAGGTTGCTTGCAGCTCCTGTGGGCGCAAGGTTCGCTTTGCAACATGTTGCAGGACCAGTAGAGATCAAAAAAAGGTCAGAGAAGTGGACCTCTATGAAGATGAAGTAGAAGAGGTCAACATCTGTCATATCAAGGGGTCTAGTGGCGAGGGTCCCATAGAGGTGGGATTGCTTAATGATGCACTAGTAAAAATGCTTTTTGACTCTGTGCCAGGGTAACATTAATTCCCAAGTTTTTCTTCGATCAGTATCTCGTAAAGAAAGTCAAGTTATTGAAGCCAGATATAAAGCCAAGGGAGTATGGAGGAGAAATTATTGACCTCCTTGATTACTTTTGGGGCCCAATCGACTGGGTCAAGGCAGGGCCGGACTGGCTACCGGGCCTTTCTAAGTAAAGAATGGAAAACCAAATGACATTCTTTAAAACCATGTGTTTTGCTTTCTTTACTTAGAAGTAAATGCAGGTCCCCATCAACATAATTCAGCCCCCACAGCAGTAAAATCAGGCCCCAGCTTGGCAGCCGACCAAAATGCCTGATAGCCAGTCCGGCCCTGGGTCAAGGAATTTCCAGAAGTGTTCGATAGCAAGTTGGGGTGCCTCAAAAATTATATGCATTGCATCACAATTAAACCTGGCTCAGTATCGAAGGTAGCTAAAGTTCGGAGAGTTCCACTTATGGTAAAAGAAAGTATGACGGTTGAGTTGCACAAATTGATTGCCAATGGCAAAATACAGGAAGTTGAGGCCACTGAACGGCTTTCTCTAATTGTTATGGCCCACAAGGCCAAGAGAAGGACAGGCACTGTGTGAACTTAAGAGAACTTAACAAGGCTGTGGTGGTGGATCACTACTTCCTACCCAAAATCAGTGAAATGTTATGTTCCCTTGGGGGGCGCGAAGGATTTTTCACCCCTCAACTTGACGTCAGCCTATCATCAGGTCAAATTGCACTCCACCTCTCAAGACCTCACTGCCTTTGTTACACCGTTTGACACCTTCAAGTTTTTGAGGATGCCATTCAATCTAATCTCTGCTGCTTCGGTGTTTCAGAAGGTCATGGAACGCATCTTGAAGGGAGTTGAGGGGGTCAAAGTATACCAGGATGATGTTCTGTTATTCGGGGTTGATTCTGAAGAGCATGATGGGAGGTTGAGAATGGTCTTGAGAAAACTGTGTGATGCTGGCTTAATGGGCTTGATAATATGCCACTGATAATTCCAATAGAAGCCCAGGTTCACACCAGAACATGGGCTTCTATTGGAATTCTCAAGGGCATATTATCAAGTCCATTATCGCCGCTTTAGCGGCAGTTTCCTGCCGCTAAAGCTGCGATAATTTTAACGCCGTTCTTGATAATATGCCCCCACATCTTTACCCCATCCCCCTTCTCATCTAAAATTCCTAATCGCGCTGTATATCATACCTGTTGGAATCCCAATATAACATGCTTCTAATCAATATCTGTTTGATGGTTAAACCTGTGATTGAGGGGTGTAGTCTAGAAGAATCATTTTGATTCTGCATTTAAAACATAAACATGCTTAAAGAGGACTCAGTCCCTGAACTTACATTACTCCTGGTTATCTTAGCCAACAGACTTGTGCGATTATTTACAAAAATACATTTTAGTCTCCTCAATGTATCTTTCCTTTACAGAATATATTCTCTATATTTCTCATTCAAAATGATTATGCTCATGGGCGTCTAGGAATCCAGTCACAAATAGGTGCATTTCCTTCACTACTGAAGGCCTCTTTTAGACCACAAGCTGAAGGGAAACTCAAGGCGGAATTTTGAAAAATAGCCTTGTCATTCAAAGGCAATTGTTAAATCCAACAACATACAGTCAATGAAATCCAGCAGTGATTCCAATTCACTAGTAACCTCCTTAATTGTCTACATAAATGAAGCTTTAATTGTCTAAACTTTGCACCAATGACACCGCTAAGAGTACTCCAAAATATACCCAGTAAGCAATAATATCACCCATCATCTCAAACCGCTCTGGCTCATTCTACCACTTTCATGAAGATGAGGTCAATGAATGTTGGTTTTGGAAAGTTTTGAGAAGATCAATCAAACTGTGCAAAAGTTATTAGCATATATATACACATATATACATATACATACGTGTGTACACAGAGCACCCACACAAGGATAACTTGCCTGAGGTTAGTTAACTTCAAGGCAAGCTCAAACAATCTCAGTAATGCTGTGCACATGTGCCCACAGCACTTGGAGGATGAAACTCTCAATACAGTAAGGCTCAAACAACTGGAAGACAGGCGACTTATAATTTATTCTTTGATCTTTATTGGTATTTCATTTTTTACATGTGCTCTGAAGGGGTGAAAGTGAATAAACCTGGACCTACATGTAGTCTGGATAACATATATATCAAAATTTCCCTGAAATAAGGAGCACGCCATTCAGGGAGTAATTAGCGGTTCACACAATGTTGGAAAATCAGCTATGGAGGGTCCAATTAGTAGTCGTCAAATCCAATAAAAGCATTAATGTGACAAACTATGCTCGATGACCTGTTAATAGTCATACTACGCTCCAAATTGCATAGCTTACCTGAGTACATAAGCTTCCTGCTACTGTGGATGCAACATGCGATCATCTGGAGGTCTTCACATTGCAATGGGTGTTAACCTTGGTCCTGCCATTTGTAACGATTTTTAGAGTAATCTTGGCTTTGAGTTTCTCAGAAAGTGGGGGAGGGGCGTGGCTAGCGCCCAAGGAGGATGGCGGCCATCCCTGACTCTCCCGGGACGGCGGGGAGCGAGGCGCACCTGATGCAGCACCTACTGTGCATGAGGCTCCCAGAATGATGGTATGAGCATCGAAGACAGCACGCCATCAAGTGAGGTGATTGTTGTTTCTCGAGGTGCCCAGCAACAGCTTCCTTTCTTCGACCGTGCCGTGATGTGGCTGTAATACGGAGCGGCCACCATTTTGTTTCGCGCCTGACGTGATTTGGCGCGCAATGAAAATTATAATTTTGCCGGTAACTGTAGCAACCTCTTGCAGTAACCTTGCTACTGCTTATATGAACTGCAGTATTGGCGCTGGATAATACACAGATTGTTCCTTGCCCCAGTAGTACTATGGTTCGTGACTGCATTTTTTTCATCACCATTTTATCCTTCATGAGGAAAAGACTGCTCTAAAGGCTTCATGGGTGCCTCTCTTTTACTTTCTTTCAAACATAGGGCATGTCTTACAAGTACCCATCAGCTCTTCTCTTCTGCTTGTATGAGGAATATATTTATTCTTCTTGTTTCATTCATTTTTATTTATGTCATGCAAAAAAGCCATAAGGAACACATATGAATGCTTATACTTACATGAAATTTTCTAATAGGATGAAAATTTTCTTATTTTTCTTCATTACCTTACAAAGGATATGCAAATCTGTGTCTCTATTTCAAATGCACAATTGCCTTCAGAATACTGAGGTGTTGTTTCAACATTGATGGAAGGTGGGGCAAGAACAGAACTTTTCATTTACTGAAACAGTTACAATTGCTACAATCTTGCTCAGGTGCATGGGCAAATTAAGTAAAGTTTTGTCGCACTCAGCACCCTTACCACGCAAATTTTCTGCTTGTTTCAATTCTTACTCTCATTATTTTTCAATGGAAGACTCAACAAATATATCGCCTAGTGGCGCATCATCATCGGCTATTACTACATCCTCTGGCACTAATAAAGCACAGAGCAAACATCTGAAGAAAAATCCTCCCTCTCCTCTTAAACAACCCTCTTCAGTCTTGTTAGACCTATAACTAGAGGAAATCAGAGCTCTACGTCCTTTTGTTGAAGAAACTAACTCAAAGCTGCAAACTCTAATGGACAGGTGGTCAAGTCTAGAGGACAGAGTTACTACAATGGAGCAAAATATTGGGTCTCTGAGCTCCTCTAACACCAAAGTGGAAGCGCTGCATTTTCAAGTAGTGGCACTACAAAAGCAGGCTGAAAATCTCGAAAACAGAAATAGAAGAAACAATCTTCGCATAAAGGAAGGATCAGAGGGCTCGGACCCAATCACTTTCTTCAAGTCCTTCATTCCAAAAATTCTTAAATTGCCAGAGTATACTCATCTTAACATCCAAAGGGCTCATAGACTGGGCCCTCCATATCCAATGTCTTCATCTGCTGTGAGGAAACCGAGAGGGATAATCTTATATTTTTTGGAATACACTGACCTAATCAAGATTTTATCAGCTGCCAGAGCGATTAATCATATCACATGCTCGGGTAACCCTCTGTTTTTCTCTCAAGATTACTCAAAACCCACCACGGACAGACATAGAGAGTTCCTGGCAATGAGGCCACATCTTCGCTCGATGGGGGCGCGTTATGGCCTCTTTCATCAATGCCTGTTCAAGGTGACCATCAACAACAAGACTACCACATATGAGGATCTTTCAAAACTTAAAAGTTTTCTTAACTCTTGTCATGCCACTCCTATGGACACTTTCTTACCGCATAACAAGTAGTTGCCTTGTTTATTCTCTCTTTAATATGTCCTTGTTTTTGACATTTGTTTAAAAACAGTTGTTGATATTGCTTTTTCAACATTTTTGATTTCTTATTGACCTCCTTTTCTCTCCTTACAGGTTATGTCTCCGTGTTGTACTTCCCTTCTGTTTTATTGTTTGTCAGTTTTGCCTTCCTTCACGCCCTCCCGTACGGAGTCTGGACACGTCATCGTTCCATGTGGCCTCATCCCCTACCAACTTTTATTTGTCTTGGATTACTAGTAAGCTTTTTAGGTATGTTTTTTCTTCTGTACTTTTACATTCTCTTTTCATTTATCTTTTTACTTTCTTTCTTTTCTATTCTCTTCTACTACATTGTTCCTTATTATTCACCATGCTTCCTTTCCCTCTTTCTTCCCCCTTCCTCACTTTTTTAAGTTTCAAGGTTAATTTATATCTACTTGTATCTTATTTATCTTTTAATGATATTTGCATTATGGCTGGTTCATTTTATTACTCATTTTGCTTCCTAAATTTATGGCTTTAAAAATCATTACATGGAATGTTAAAGGCTTAAATTCCCCTATTAGGAGACAATGGGTATGATCTTACTTATCTAAATTGGGTGCTAAAATTGTTTTGTTGCAGGAAACTCATCTCACAGAGTCTGAATCCTTAAAGCTTAAGAAAAAATTGGTTGGTGAAGTCTTTTTCTCACTGGGTGATGGCAAAAGGAATGGAGTTATCACTTTAGTTCACAAATCATTGCATGTTTCCCTCCTCTCACAAGAAAGGGACAATGAGGGTAGATGGCTGTTTACCAAATTAGAGACTGATGGTGTTTCACTCTCTCTTTTTAATGTTTATGCTCCTACTTCTGGTGACGCCCTTTTAGGACCCACATCCACCGACTGATTTCTCATAACAATACTAACAACGTAATCCTCGCTGGGGATTGTAATCAAGTATTCAACTCTTTTCTTGACCGGAAATCCAAGGTTTCCTTCATTCTAACAAAAGCACACAAAACTTTCACACAGACTATAAAGCATGTTCATTTAATTGATGCCTGGAGACTGTGTAATCCGTCCCTGCAAGAGTTTATTTCTTACTCTTCACCTCACCAGACCCAGTCAAAAATTGATTATATTTTCACATCACACAATGTCTCCCAATCTTTATTGTCCGCTGATATAGGCCCCATACTTATCTCCGATCATGCCCCTGTTTCCATCCAGCTAGATATTTTGCCTCATTCTGACCATCCCAGGAGATGGTGCTTCAATAATTCCTTGCTTTTAGAACCTCACTTTAATACTTCTTTTATTTCTTTTTTCAACTAATATTTTCATTTAAATAGCAATGGCACTCTGCCCTTTCATATAATTAGGGATGCTTTTAAGGCTTCTGCACGTGACTTTATTATTCGATATACCTCTAACAAACGGAAAATAGCCCGGGCTTTAAACACGGAACTCCTCTCTAAGATTAATAAATTAGAGCATGCCTATTACACCTCCAAGTTGAAACAGTGTCTAACTGATCTGATTAATGCTAAGATTCAGTACAATAAAGATACGACTGACAGTGCCTCTTTATTTCTATTAAGGACTAGTGCCAAATTCTACGGAGGACAAACCAAATCTGGTAAATTGTTAACCAATCTTAAGACCAAACAAAATAAACTCCACATAGAATATATAATAATGGACACTAACACTTCTAAATACAAAGACGCCGATATTCTACAAGAATTTGTTCGGTTCTATGAACAACTCTATACACCAGAGATCACTCCCACTGACGACAACATTTCCCTTTACCGCTCCTCAATCCAAAAATGCTCAACTTCCTCTTTACATCTGGATCTCCTGGAGTCTGACCTGTCTCAGACTGATTTACTCAATACACTTAAAACCCTCACGAAAGATACCCCTTGCTCAGACAGTTTTACTGTTGAATTCTTTCTGCATTTTTGCCCAAGTAATCTTGCCTAAATTGCATGCTTTAATCTCCTCTTTTCTTGGTTCTGGTAATTCCTCAGGCACTTTTCTGGAGGCTCTGATCTGTCTCATCTCAAAGGAAGGCAAGGATCTTCATTATTGTAAAAATTACCTACCCATTTCCCTAGTTAATAAAGATTACAAAATCTTCTCTAAATCGTTAGCTCTTCAATTGGAATCTCATCTCCCTCAACTCTTAGGTAAGGAACAAACGGGCTTTGTCAAAGGGCGATCTATCACAGCTAACACCTGTCTGTTTTTTGACATTATTTCCAAGTCACCAAATCTTTCAAAGTCCCTCGCTGCCATTGCCCTTGATGATGAGAAGTCTTTTGACAGAGTATATTGGCCTTTCATTTTTCAGACACTAAAATGGTTTGGGTTTGGCCCGAAAATCATCTCTTTGATTTCCCAGCTCTACTCGAACCCTAAAACTGCATTTTTTGCCAACGGTCTCATCTCTCTCTACTTTACTCTTCACAGAGGAGCGAGACAAGGCTGTCCTTAATCCCCCTTTCTTTTCATCCTGGCCTTAGAACCTTTCTTATCCAAAATAAGACAAAATCAGTCCATTATGGGTTTCACCTCAAACTCTCTGCAAGTTAAACTAGCTGTATATGCAGATGATGGACTTCTATTTCTATCTCAACTTCAACCTCATCTTTCCTTACCAGCCTTTTTAAATGAAGTCCAATCATATTCCTCTGTCTCGGGTTACAGATTAAACAATGACAAATGCGAAATCTTACCCTTAACTAAATATACTTTTTGGGATTACTTTTCCATTTCTAATTTTAATTGGACCCCACTACATATAAAATATCTTGGTATATGGTTCTCCTCCTCCATTAAAACATAAATTCCTCTCAGTTTCAATAAATGTATTGAGAAGATTAGCTCCCTTACATCCAAATGGCACCCTCTATATCTTTTATGGTGGGGGCATCTCAACACTATTAAAATGAGGCTAACTCCTATTATCCTTTATCTGGTCTCTAATATTCCCATATCCAGTCCAACGAAATGGTTCCAAAAAATCAAGTCAATCCTTACTTCCTTTCTATGGCTGAATAAATAACCTAGAATGTCCATACTAAAATTACCGCGTCCAAAAGCTGAAGGTGGTGTTCGCTTCCCTGATTTTCCCAAATATCATAAAGCCTTTTTACTAAGACATATATCCAAGTGGTTGTCTGACCCTTCTCCTGATTCGCCTCTATGGATTGATCTAGAGAGTTCCTTTCTTTCCCCAAAAAATGTATGTACACCAATTATTAAACATTCTTGTAAAAGTTTGATGATCTTTTTCACTTTGAGCCACATGATTTGGATACATTTCTCAAATCGTATGGCATAATAACTTATTAAGAATAAACCTGTTTATTGGAAAACCTGGAGGGATAGGGGTATTCTGTGGGTACATCAACTATTTGAGAATTACACTTGCCTCACTTTTTCAAAGGCATGCTCCCTTTTTAACTTACCTCCTTCTTTTTCACACACATTTGTAGCTTTATGCACAGCTATACTAGATTCTCACTCTTATTTTACATCCTTGCCATCACCCGCTCCATCATCAGACTATACTTGGTCTAGCATCCTTCGTAGATTGCCCAAGGCCGCCACTCTTTACACCTGCTTATTAATCCCCTCCACAGCAAGAGTCAAAACAAAAACTGAGTTTTCTTAGGAAACAGACCTGGGTACACATTGGCCTATTTCTGTTTGGAATAAGATTTGGACCAAAATTAGAAAGTCTTCCAGAGCAGCTAGTGCTACACAAACTCTTTTTTTTAATTTATAACAGACTATGGTTAACACCAGTTTCCTTGCATAGAATGCATCCTGATATTCATGATGATTTTTGGTCTTGCTCACTTCCACAGGCAGATCTTCATCACTTACTTTTTTCGTGCCCACAGGTTTTGCAGTTTTGGAAACAAGTCTGGTTACAAATTAATATTATTTTTGTGCTAACCTGCAAATATTTTTTGGGGTAGCCTCTCCACTAGTTGGACCAACACGAAAACACAAGTGCAAATCATTGACTTGTTATTGGCAGCAGCTTTTCAGCAGATAACAAAAAATTGGAAAAATGCTTCCAAACTCTCGTATTTAGCTTGGTGGTATTCTGTATGTCACAATCACAGACTTGACACGACCTTTGTATTTCGTATGTCTCTTGCAAGAAAAAGATTACAACTATGGTCACCTACCACACAATTTCTGGATAATATCACTAAAAGATCTTTTGCTCCAGTACCACGTATCCAAGAAGTTGCTCAACCCCCTTGAATTTTCTGATTTTGTGACCATTGTTATCTTTATTTGGTTCAATTTTGTTATAGTTGTATATTTATCAACTTTTGAGCCTGTTTTTACTCTTTAATTCCTGCCATAATTTTCTCTTCTTGTGTGATTTCCTGCCTATATGCTATTAATGATACCTTTCGCAGTGTATTTTGATGTTCTAACACTTGATACTTTGATGCTCTCTTTTGACATGTATTCAATAAACTTATCTTTTGAAACTTAAAAGAGTTTCTCAGAAAGTTTTCTGGCTGCAGTAAAGTAATCAATTCTTTTGGTACAATTACGGTGCAGACATAAAAATTGGTTAAAAGAAAGATTATTGTTCAATGCTTGTGGATGGTGACTATCGTATTTCAATAAAGTATTTTTTACTGTAGACTTAGTTTATAAAGTGGTATGTAATTCCTAATTTTTCACATTAATTGTTATGTAAAAAAAAGTTAATGCTCATTGGAATTATATTCCAGTATGAATTTAAGATTGAGATTTAATGAATTGTATCATTCATGAGATTGTTTTAATTGGTAAGTATCACCATGCCAAATAAGCAGTTCATCGTTGATGTATCTAATCCATTTTCTAATGTGTGAGACAAAGGGATTAGGTCAAGAATAAGTAAACTGTTAGAAATGGGATTTCTGGTTGGGTAGGGCTTGCGCCAAAGCCAGGCAGAAACCACCACTCTAGTCAGGGCTGGGGAGTTACACGCTAAAGATAACCCCTGCTCACCCCCTTGGTAGCTTGGCACGAGCAGTCAGGCTTATCCCGGAGGCAATGTGTAAAGCGTTTGCGCGCGCACCCAGCAACAACACCCGAGGCCCACCACAAAAGAAACTCCACACAAGGTATTATATAAAAATAGCCTTTGTATTATACCAAAACACATTAGATAATATTCACACAATTTACACTGTGCCCACTGGCACTGGGCGGAATTTACAGGGGGCTATTTATACCAGACAGGGCCACATGGACCACTGTCAGAATTATCACAAATCACCAAATGTAAATGTAGAAAGGTAGAACAACTAATAAATGTAGCGCACAACCAGTAACCACTGGTAACAGGTAAGTACACCCTACGCAATCCTAAACACTTTAGGTAGACACCACGCAGGGAACCATGAACACGCTAGCATAATCTCTACTAGCAAAGCAATCTCCTAGGCATAAACACAGTTAGAAACAAACCTAGCATCAAGGCAATGCACGTAAAAGGTAGAACAAATCTGAACTGTAGCACACAACCAGTAACTACTGGTCAAAGTTGGGAATAGAACATAGCATACAGGCAATGCACAGTCACCAAAGTACATATGTAAAAATAATCCTGTACCCTAGGAGAAGGCACAACCTAAACGTTGCAGCTGCCCACGAAGTGCTGGGCAGCTGTGCAAATGAGCCTGGGCACCACGGTGCCTTTAAAACAAATATGTCACACGTTGGAGCCTCTCTGGGCTCTGAGAAAATAATGCCCTGACGTTGGAGCCTTCTAGGCTCTAGAACAATGTGCCCCCATCGTTGGAGTCCCTCTGGACTCTGAGCAAAGAAGAATAATGCCCCCAAAAGAATGGAAAGAACAGGCACAGGTAGGTTGGGGCCCCCCTCTGGGGCCCTTAGGTCAAAATCATCCCCGACGTTGGAGCAGCTCGCTCAGCAGCGGGGCACTTTACCCTCCTCACATTGGCAGCTCTACTCACCGGGGACACTGCAGGACTCTGTCATCTCCTTCACTGGTGCCGGTCACCGGACGCCGCCACCCGCGGTATCTCACCTGGGACATCACCGCTCTCCCTGCTGTTGGCAGCACTTCCCCTGGGCACGCGGTGGCGGCCGGCGGGACTCCCTCTTCCCTACAGGGGTCCCACCTGGAACTCTGCTGGTCGCGTTGCGGCCTCTCTGGGCCGGTTTCCTTCTTTGTCGCGCGGGGCTCTCCTTTCCTCACGGGAGCCCCGCGTCAGTCGGCACTAACTTCTGGCTTCCGGGGATTCCGTGGGCGAGGGGCTTCCTTTGCGAAAGCGGAAGTCCCGCCCCACGTCAGGCCACACGCGGCCTGCCTTCCTGCTTCACCCGGCCGCGGTGGTGGTTTTCCTCAGTAAGAGGGGTGGGCTCCCTCGTAATAATAAAAACAACAGCACCCGCTTACAGCCACAATATTTAACCCAGCGGGGTGGGCACCCGGGATGAGGCGCAATAGGCGGTGTGAGCTCCCGCCGGTCGGCAGCACGGGGGGGATCCCCACGCTCGGGATTCCCTCCGCCTCGACCGTGCTGCAGGCCAAACGTCGACAGGGCTCCCTAGTACAGCTCAGGGCAGGGACACAGCGCTCCTCCTAATTAAAAATAAAGCGCTCTTCAAGGTAGGAGCAGAACGCTCCCCCAGCACTAGAGATACAGTGCTTCCCAGGCGCTTGAAGGCCAGGTTCAAGAAAAGTCCTTAGATGCAGGGGGCAAAGACTGGGCCCAGGGGCCAGCTCACAGGGCCCTTCAGCAGGGAGGCAGTTCCTAGTGGCGGTCTCTCCTGGCGCCCAGCAGCAGCAGGCCCCCCTCAAGTTAGGATCAGCAGAGAACATTTTACATGGGGTCGCAGCCCCTTTTTATACACAGGTTTCCTTTGTGACACAGCACAGGGTTTAGGGCAGAACCAGTTACAACTGGTTCAGGAGCACTTGAGCACTTTGTTTTGCTCAGCTCCTCTCCTTCCTTTCACAGGACAGGCCAGGGTCATCAGTCGCACCACAGGGGGCGGAGCCAGCATTGTGTGGGGAAAGCCCAGCCCTATTCAGGTCCCAGGTGCACTCCTCCCACCCATCTGGCTGCTGATCTCCCCATTCACCACATGGTGACTCCTCCTGACTCTGGGGATTCCCTAGCCCATCACATGACCTCAGCCAGCCAATCACCAGACAAGGCACTCATCTCCCACTGCACACAGAAATGCCAACTTCTAGAAGTGGCACTTCCACACTAGCTACAGTAACGCCACACACATCATCGCGCAGCATGTCATCACACGAGTCCGCACATACCAAACTCGCACCTGCACTCCCCACGCATCAGGAACTACCAGGGACACATACATTCCCCCATGCATTCCTATAGGAGGGCAGGCCAACCTCACTACACTCACGCACTTTACCCTGGGACACAGTGGTAAAGTGCGCAGAAGCCAAAAATCACTAACACCAGGTCACAATAAAAAGCAAAAAGTTTCAGGGGTGAACCTGTCAGAAGGGCCGAGTCCAATACAACCCCCTTCCAGCCAAAACGCAGGGTAGACCAATCACCACCGTGATGGTCTTCCCTGCTTGGGGCGATAAAACACGGACGCAGGCCCGCAACGGCAGGGACACTCTCCGGTTTGACGCCACTCTTAACCCACGTGGTTCCCTCTGAAAAAACTCGGCGGACTAACTGGGCTACCCCACTGGTACTCCTCAACTGTCCGCGGCCAGGACCAGGCCCTAGGCCATCCAGATACCACTGGTCCTTGCCTAACCACAGAGTGGGGGGTAGTAACCCCTGGCACATAGCAAACATTCTCCACTCTACCTCTCATCAGGGCAGTTCTAAACGGCCACTGATCCTCCAGCCCAGGGTCTGTACCCTCAAGCTGATCAACAGTCACGTGCGAGGCTCTCCTCCCCCTACCTCTTCTTCTAGGGTTCCGCCCTCTCTTCCTCTGAGAGGCGACCTCGTAACGCAATTCACCCACCAGCTCAGGACCTCTCCCTCAGAACTGGTCTCCCAACCTAGGGTTTAACCCCTCAGGTTGCACCGGGGTCAGAGGCGAGGACTCCCTCCCTCTGCACCCCCTTCCAGAGTCAGGCACCCTCCCAACTGGAGTGGTGCCCCTAACAGCTACATCGGTCAGGACACTGCTTACAGTCGTCCTTCCCTCCAGGTCAGGCTGATCCTGAACCTGGCCTCCCAACCAGGGGTCTAAACCCTTTGGCTGAGTACTTGCCTGGCACTCCAGGACTTCTGGGGACTTACACACCATCCCCCCGAGGGTAACATATGCCTCATATGTTGCGTGACAGTCTGCATGGCATAGATCTCCCGTCCCCTGTCCACCTGACAGTGCGTGAAGATCCCCCAGGACAGACGTGTGGTCACCATGGTCACCTCTAGGAGACTTAGCCCTCCCGGCTGGTCCCTGACCCATTGGCTCCTCCACTGGGGAACACAGCCCCATGCCACCCCTCTCGCTGGACTTCTGTACCCTCCCTACTGGAGCGGTACTGCCAGACACCAGAAACACTGGAGCTCTACTTACAGATGCTCCAGGTTCTCCATACACTAGGTGATCTTCCTCAAATGGACTAGCAGGACAGCCTAGGCCCCCAACCTGGTGTTCCCTGAAGAAACCATCCAGGCTCTGAGACTGTGTTTCGGGCCTCTGGGGACTCGAAGTCACCCACTCACTCCTACTCTACTGAGATAGGTTGTGAGACCCTACACCCCTCTCACTACTCTGGGAACTAGCTGGGCTACTCTGAGCCTCTTCCCCCATACTGGACGGGAAGATACCTGAGCCACTACTGTTGGAAGTACTCTCCCATGCCTCATCAGAACCTTGGGCACTTTCCCAATGGTCCGCTTCCTCTGCAAGGGCCGAAGGACTAAAGGAGTTATACCTCAACAGGTGTTGGCGCAACCCGGGATAATAACTGCTGAGCATCTGCTCTTTGAGAACTAGAGCCAACAGTGCGGAATACCCATGTTCCGGGTTAACCCTCACCCAATCGATCAGTGCATCATCACATTCCTCCACAAACTCCTCCCAAGTCTGGTAAGACAGTTTCTTACTGCCCCTGAATTTCAACCTATACTCCTCTTCTTGGGAAACAGGTACCATACTCTAGGAACTGGGAATGGGACTCTCTGCAATGGACTCTCTATCGCTGCCACCACTGGACTCTACCCTCCCTGGGGAATCCAGATAACTACAACTGCGCTCAGGGGACAACTTACCCTCCAGAGCTAGTTTCTCTCTGGCAAAGGCCCTCTCAGCCTCCGCCATCTGCTTCTGAGCTAAGACCCTCTCGGTCTCCAGCTTGGCATGCTCTATCCTGAGTTTTTCTATGGCCAGCTGATGCTCCCTCTCTTCCCTCCTATCTACCCACTCCTCTGGGGACAGGAAAAGGGATGGGGTGCTGCTCCTGACACTGGACCCAGCAAGGGACTTCCTATCTATGGGGTCTTCACTATCTACTGGCGTCCCTGTCCTGTCAGTTTCTTCCTCCTCTTCAGATTCCTCAGGGCTCCCCTCATACCCACCACCCTCTAGGCGTGCGGCCCGGGCCCTCTCCTCCTCACTGCGCTCACGTTCCCATTCATCCTTTTGCCGTAGGATCAGGTTGTCCCTCAGTTTGGACTGGGTGTCTGACTCACCCACCTCTATGTCTCTCTCTTTACAGAATCTGACCAACTCTAACATACTGTATCTAAACAGACCACAGAAATAAAAGCAGGCTCCATTTTGGCAAACGTTCTCGAGAAAAGTTCAAAACAAGCAACCTGGGTGTCTGAGTTAAAACAGGAGTACACAATTCACAAAGGACACCTTTAGGAGAAGAAATAATGGAACTCAAAACAATAATCCCCAAATATGTGATTATCTAAAATGCAGAGTTTTGTAGTGCAGCCAGATGCTGCTGCGGTACAGCGCAAACGCAAGTCCTATCCCACCGCTGATCACCAATGTTAGAAATGGGATTTCTGGTTGGCTAGGGCTTGCGCCAAAGCCAGGCAGAAACCACCACTCTAGTCAGGGCTGGGGAGTTACACGCCAAAGATAACCCCTGCTCACCCCCTTGGTAGCTTGGCACGAGCAGTCAGGCTTATCCCGGAGGCAATGTGTAAAGCGTTTGCGCGCGCACCCAGCAACAACACCCAAGGCCCACCACAAAAGAAACTCCACACAAGGTATTATATAAAAATAGCCTTTGTATTATACCAAAACACATTAGATAATATTCACACAATTTACACTGTGCCCACTGGCACTGGGCGTAATTTACAGGGGACTATTTACACCAGACAGGGCCACATGGACCACTGTCAGAATTATCACAAATCACCAAATGTAAATGTAGAAAGGTAGAACAACTAATAAATGTAGCGCACAACCAGTAACCACTGGTAACAGGTAAGTACACCCTACGCAATCCTAAACACTTTAGGTAGACACCACGCAGGGAACCATGAACACGCTAGCATAATCTCTACTAGCAAAACAATCTCCTAGGCATAAACACAGTTAGAAACAAACCTAGCATTAACACAAGGCACGTAAAAGGTAGAACAAATCTGAACTGTAGCACACAACCAGTAACTACTGGTCAAAGTTGGGAATAGAACATAGCATACAGGCAATGCACAGTCACCAAAGTACATATGTAAAAATAATCCTGTACCCTAGGAGAAGGCACAACCTAAACGTTGCAGCTGCCCACGAAGTGCTGGGCAGCTGTGGAAATGAGCCTGGGCACCACGGTGCCTTTAAAACAAATATGTCACACGTTGGAGCCTCTCTGGGCTCTGAGAAAATAATGCCCCCGACGTTGGAGCCTTCTAGGCTCTAGAACAATGTGCCCCCGTCATTGGAGTCCCTCTGGACTCTAAGCAAAGAAGAATAATGCCCCCAAAAGAACAGAAAGAACAGGCACAGGTAGGTGGGGGCCCCCTCTGGGGCCCTTAGGATAAAATCACCCCCGACGTTGGAGCAGCTCGCTCAGCAGCGGGGCACTTTACCCTCCTCACATCGGCAGCTCTACTCACCGGGGACACTGCAGGACTCTGTCATCTCCTTCACCGGTGCCGGTCACCGGACGCCGCCACCCGCGGTCTCTCACCTGGGACGTCACTGCTCTCCCGGCTGTCGGCAGCACTTCCCCTGGACACGCGGTGGTGGCCGGCGGAACTCCCTCTTCCCTACGGGGGTCCCTCCTGGAACTCTGCTGGTCGCGTTGCGGCCTCTCTGGGCCAGTTTCCTTCTTTGTCGCGCGGGGCTCTCCTTTCCTCACAGGAGCCCCGCGTCAGTCGGCACTAACTTCTGGCTTCCGGGGATTCCGTGGGCGCGGGGCTTCCTTTGCGAAAGCAGAAGTCCCGCCCCACGTCAGGCCACACGCTGCCTGCCTTCCTGCTTCACCCGGCCGCGGCGGTGGTTTTCCTCAGTAAGAGATGTGGGCTCCCTCGTAATAATAAATACAATATACAGCGGGGTGGGCACCCGCTTACAGCCACAATAATTAACCCAGCGGGGTGGGCACCCGCGATGAGGTGCAATAAGCGGGGTGAGCTCCCGCCGGTCGGCAGCACGGGGGGGATCCCCACGCTCGGGATTCCCTCCGCCTCGACCGTGCTGCAGGCCAAACGTCGACAGGGCTGCCTAGTACAGCTCAGGGCAGGGACACAGCGCTCCTCCTAATTAAAAATAAAGCGCTCTTCAAGGTAGGAGCAGAACGCTCCCCCAGCACTAGAGATACAGCGCTTCCCAGGCGCTTGAAGGCCAGGTTCAAGAAAAGTCCTTAGATGCAGGGGGCAAAGACTGGGCCCAGGGGCCAGCTCACAGGGCTCTCCAGCAGGGAGGCAGTCCCTAGTGGCAGCCTCTCCTGGTGCCCAGCAGCAGCAGGCCCCCCCTCAAGTTAGGATCAGCAGAGAACATTTTACATGGGGTCACAGCCCCTTTTTATACACAGGTTTCCTTTGTGACACAGCACAGGGTTTAGGGCAGAACCAGTTACAACTGGTTCAGGAGCACTTGAGCACTTTGTTTTGCTCAGCTCCTCTCCTTCCTTTCACAGGACAGGACAGGGTCATCAGTCGCACCACAGGGGGCGGAGCCAGCATTGTGTGGGGAAAGCCCAGCCCTATTCAGGTCCCAGGTGCACTCCTCCCACCCATCTGGCTGCTGATCTCCCCATTCACCACTGGGTGACTCCTCCTGACTCTGGGGATTCCCTAGCCCATCACATGACCTCAGCCAGCCAATCGCCAGACAAGGCACTCATCTCCCACTGCACACAGAAATGCCAACTTCTAGAAGTGGCACTTCCACACTAGCTACAGTAACGCCACACACATCATCGTGCAACATTTCATCACACGAGTCCGCACATACCAAACTCGCACCTGCACACCCCATGCATCAGGAACTATCAGGGACACACACATTCCCCCATGCATTCCTATGGGAGGGCAGGCCAACCTCACTACACGCACGCACTTTACCCTGGGACACAGTGGTAAAGTGCGCAGAAGCCAAAAATCACTAACACCAGGTCACAATAAAAAGCAAAAAGTTTCAGGGGTGAACCTGCCAGAAGGGCCGAGTCCAACATAAACCTATTTTCAAAATCAGCTACATGTCATAATATATCGATAGCTTATCAGTTTTTCCATGTGAACTTTGCCAGTCATAATGTTGTGTTATATACAGGGCTACCGTTTTGCCTCCTCCTAATGTATATTTCCATTAATTTTACTCCTTGAAATTAGACAGTGGCAACACTTAGGGCCTGATTTAGATCTTTACATTACAAATAGTGGTCCCAATAAACAATTCATCAACACCACAAATACAGTAATCTAAAAAAAATATTTGGAACAAATACGTAGTATGGTTAATAATCAGTGTTATTTAATCACACTTATTGTACATATGTTTATAACATTATTTTTACAAAACCAAAAATATAGTGCCCCTAGGTGGGAAAGGGAGAAGGTGTGGGTATTTGTGATTGGAGTGAGGATAAGAGGGTAAGTAGAGAATATAGAGTGTAAATCACATAAATCGTCACTTATAAAACACAAGGCTCATGTCTTAAGCCACAAGTTTCAGAATATAATCAAGAAAAACAAGTAGCCATGATCAGAGACAATGCCACAGTGATTATTCGCTGTTGGTCAAACTGGCAAATAGATAGAATCTCGCCCCATAATGCTTTGCCGGGCCTTTGGTTGAGATTGTATTTTTGCCCATATCTGTGCTTGGGGTGGTCTTAGAAGGATGGGACCACCACAAATCGTTCAGCGTGATGTGCTCTTTGTGTTCAAGGCATCTGCTTGGTTCTCTCCCTAGGTTAGTGAGGACATCAAAATCATCACCTCTCTCACTGCTTATGATATTTTCATTTTCACTTTTGTGGGATGACTATATGCATTTTTGCATGTAATGATAGAGATACTTGTTGTTTTATCAAGGGTAGGTGAGGTTTCTGTTTTATTAATTGGGGTAAGGCGGAACGGAGTTGTGGAGCGGAATTCATGGAGTTTTTGATCAATTCCGCAGAATTCTGTGTAGTGGTACTCCGCCAACTACGCCCACCCATAATTAATTGCACAGTGCGGACTAGCATCTGGCACTGTGCAATCACCGCGAACAGCATTTTTCTACCGTACTCCGCCGCTCGCGGAGCTCCGCGTAGTGCGGCGGAGTTTTTTTTTGCAGTTCGCCTAGCTTTGCGTAGTGCAACTCCGCGAACTCTGCCCAGGGTTACCATAAACTAAAAACCTCAGACATTTAGGGACTGAATCGATTGACACATTTCTGCAACCCTAAATTAAGGGTGGACATATCTCATGTTATTCTGTGTAGCGTAATCAAGCGAAGTTCACAAACATTCCATGAGAATACGTGGAAGTAGGCGAGAAAAGTAATTCTGCATTTAGCGCTATATTCTGATCTCAAAATGCCCCTTAGCTTATAAAATAAAGCAAGGATGCATTTTGCACTAAGAAATAGTGGTAAATGCAAGAGAACGTGAGTAGCGAGTGAAGTGTGCACTTTGGGTAGGATTTAGCCCCCAACTTACTCACGGCATGTAGCACTATTTTCTTACCATGAAATGCACTCTCGCATCCAAAATGGAAGTGAAGAAGTCTTTTGCAGTAAGAAATAGTGCTAAAGGCAACAGAAATATTGAGTGCTCACATTTGCTCACTGTGCTCTCATGGTAGGATGTTTCCCCCAACATTACTCCCAATTGCACGAGCGGGCATAATTGCGGTAGTGTGTAAATATTATCATAACTATTTTATCTACATGTGCCTCACTATTTAAATATTGAGAAAAAGATAAAATGGACAAAAAAATCTAATAGGGTAAGAAAAATACACAAATAAATTAGTGTCAAGTACAGCAACACTTGAAAGACTGAATTTATACAATACAACTTTAATTTTCACTATATTATCTTCCTTTTACATTTATACCCTTTCTATGAAGTCATGTATATATATATAGTTATTGATTTACGCCTACTATATAAGGAAAAAAAAATGTCACTCTCACCAGAGCATTACTTTATTTAACCCCTTACCTCTCTCAATATATCCTCTACCTCCACTCTCTGACTCATCACAAACCTCATTCTACTACTATGATCTCCCAAACACCCCTTTGTAAATTCTGCCCTCATGTATCCCTCCTTTGACTCATCCCAATTCTTATTTTACTACTATGATCAGACCTCATGTTACTACTAGTATCTCCCAAATAACACTTTCTAGACTGTTTCCTCTTCAATACCGCAATTATCTATTCAATGACTAATAGAGTCACTGCCGCTCAAATTGACTCATATTTCTCTATACTAATCCGCCGCTAATCCTTTTGGGTTCCGGACTAGCATGCTACTTGCCCAAAGATCGCTTCAACGCCTCGTCAGGGGTAGTAAGCGATATAAAATACAATTACAATTATCGGTAATTTTATGTCAAAGAGTAATGCAGAATTACCAAAATTGCTCTGATTACTCCATCATATATGATATTCTGACCAGGTTTACCTGAAATCAAAGGTTGATAATATTACGAACATTAAATTGACTTTTAAGAATACATATTGCAGATGTGTTAATAGACATTTCAGATTGCATGTTGTTCTCTATAAATGGCCAGCATTATTAAATAGCTATGAAATGACAGATGATATAATGAGGATTTGGAAAGTGTTTATTCATTTATAGATAGTAATACATGTAAACAATCATTATAACGCATTTAGCAGTACTATTTTAAATGTATATGTAATTCATCTGATTTGTACTATTAAGCAACGTTTGACGATTACATCTTTTAACCCTTTCGGGATACAGTTTCGCACTGGTGGTTAAATCACGTAAATTGATTTAAGGTGCTGGAATTTGAATTTATCAGCAGTAAAAGCCTTTGGCATGTATGTTATATTATGCCTAAAATATCTTTTATAAAATAAAACTGGCAACAACGAACATTACATTACGTGGTGCAATACGGTGGTAAATTGAAGCTTTGCATATTAAACTGCTCACACTTTTCACTCAAGCAACACGACCGCGTACTCAGATCTGTTTACAGGATACCAACAATATCACAGATACATTTAATTACTGCAGACACAAAACTGTTAAGGTGGTATTGTCTATTGCATCTGTGTACTGGATGAACAGAGGACATTGTTTTTTTCAGGAGAGGCCTGGATCAATATCATAGATACGCAAACAAAATGAATCCAGTGCTTGGCCGAAGAGCACCATGTTCATCTGACACACAGCGAGGTGCGCTCAACATTATTTATTTGTGTTTACCTGGCAGCAAAAATAATTATTTTTGCGATGACTTTGAATAGTGAGAAATCTCGGCCTAGAAAGCAATGTTAATCCGGAATATTTGTCCTAAAGCACCGTTGCTCACACCTGCTGTGAAGGGAATCACATAAACAGGTTTAAGACCTCTGCACAGAAGTGATTAAACGTTTATTTTGCCCTTGAGAAAATGTTATGAAATAATGTGCATATTCACAAAATGTGAAGTGTGTGTGCATAAAATGAATTGCATGCATGCACGCACATTTCTCCCTTGTGCATGAGGGCGGGTCTGGGGATATGGCCGACAGAGACGTGCACATTCCTCTTCCAGAGAGGAATGGGGCACGCTTTCAATAATTATAAAAACTTGTATTTTATACACAAAAACATTCACATTTCTGTGGGTTGATCCTCGAAGGCATACCAATGGAAACGGAATCCCGCCCGGACACGTGGGCTGAGGACTTTTTTTTTTGTTGAGTTTTATATAGCGCAAACTCGACCTGAAGATATCGGGTATCAGAACGCTTTACATGAGCACCAGTTTCATTACAGATTTTTGTTAGGCATGGGGAGATTAAGGGATTTGTCCAGAATCTCAGGATGTTGAGCATCCCTGTCGAGACTCGAACCTTTTTCCCCAGCTTCAAGGTCGACCGCTCTAGCCATAAGGCTACATCCTCTCCCCTAACTAGGTCATCATGGCATGTATAGTCAGTGATAAGGAACAATAACATAGAGGCCATGTGCCCTCCGAGCTCAACCCTCAACCTGTACATATATCCTTTTATGCTGGAAACATGCAATCGCCCATCTACATGCATAAAGCCGCTCCTTGAATATGTGGCATATGAGTGAATCTGGTCAAACGGCAGGACCACTGGAATTAGGTGAGTGTGTAGCTGTAGCATTTTCCATATAATTATAGATTTACCATACTTTTAATATACAGTTTACAAACCATACTTCCCAAAGTATCTATCTGTTGCATAAATTGCAGGATTCAACAAAAGAAATTATTATACAAAAAAATGGATCAAAAGTCACTAATAAAGCGTGTTGCGTGTGGTGCACTTTGCATTTAGATAACTTGTAACCACCATTCAGTTCTTGAATGCTGCTGAACTAGTACCTGTGAGGTAGAACGTTTGTGCTTACAGCACTAATGTGTGTTAAAATGGTGTGATGGCTAAGCAATACTGCCACAGACTTATTCGCCTTTTGCTACAGCATAACTTTTTTTAATAGGAACATTCTTTTTACGAACAAATTAGCAACGTGAAGGTCGCAGAACAAGATTGCATTTTGAGATCATTTAAATGGTTGTGGACTTAGCACAACCAAAGCACATGTTAACCTGCTGGTTGAGGCTTCTCTGGCCACCACCCCCTCAACTATCCCCAATATATCCCCCACAGACTGATGATAACGCGGTCTCTAGCGTCTCTTCTTTGTTACGGTGAGTGTTTCCACCTCCTTCATGAAGCGCAGACAAAGCTCCTCCTGCCAGGGCAGAGCCACACACTGCACAGACAGGGGTAGTCCCACACCGCCCTCTACAGCCTGAAAGAGAAACAACAGGGAGCATCACCTACACAATAGGAAACAAAGTGCAAACAAGAACCAGCGGCAAGTGGGGAAAAAAAGCATAAAACCTGAAAGGAACATGGTACATATATCAAGTAGAGTAGCATAGATCTCAGCAACAGCAAAGAGTAGGTGAGATGACAGACCATATGTATAACTGAAAAAACCTGAAAAAACACATACACCCATGAATCAACAAATGTTGAATAGGAACTTAGATTTCATGAACAATTTTGATAAAACAACAATACAAATATATAAGATCATGATTAAAACATATATAAACTATGACCATATTTTAAACAATGATAAAAAGCTATTTGATTTTTAGACACTCACTTTAATTACTTTTTTCTTCTAGTACCCTTAGATTTTTTTCTGTGATCAGTGATTGCCTTTATGACTCAGGTGACTCTTTTTTTTTGTTTACATTCAACCAACTCAAGTCTTTTTGCTTTGCTAGTTCAATATTATCTGGACAATACTGCATAACCTGAAAAATAAGCAGTACTGTCGAATTTTCACTTGTTACGCTATACTGAAGACGGACAACAATCCCTAAAACGTACGTCCAGAGATACACAGCACTGGCTGCACCAACAGTTGTGAATACTAAAAACTTACAATGCATCATCCTATTAAAGAAAGGGATCTACCCACCGGTGGTTGAGCCATGGACTGATATGGGGTTGACTGTCTGAAGTTAGATCTTTTTCTCGAAATATGGGCCAGATTCTTGTGATCTGTCATCAGCAATTGGGGTCTTGGGACAGGGTCAGACTAGCCTATATGGCAGTCTGGCCATGCCAGAAGAGCTGTCCTGGTAGGTCAGTGTATAAGCCAGTTTTGTGGCTATTTGGGGGCCTGTTATATGCCCTGATTTGCAGGTGTTTACTGTTGATTTCTCTGATATTATCAAAAAAGTGGTCTAAGGCATGCAGTTTTCCATATCTTGCAAAGCTCCTATTCAACATGTGTTTACAAGTTTAAAATCCCCCTGAGTTACAAATGTGGGCTACTTTTTAGCCATCTGGTTAGCTAATGGCCGCATTTGTTTTGATGCCAAGCCTATTTTCTGTTCCAGTCTGACTTAGAGTGTGCTGTAGAGAGGCACAGCTGCTCTGGAGGTGCCCTGTATCATCCTTTCCCATTCCAAGTTTGTATTGGTGCTGCTAATGCCACTTCAGGTGGCAGGGCTGCTAAAGCATGCTTGGCCAGCACTAGTGGCTTTGTGATGTTCTGGCTTTTCCAGGTGATATGTACAAAGAACGTGTAGAGGTTCAACAAGGACAAATTGAAGACACTGCAGCAGCTTTGCCACTACTTCTCCTCAGCCCATTTCATCATTATCATTGATGCATTTGGTTCAAGCAGATGAGCAATCGTTTGTTACGCCCTTGTCGTTGTGCTAGAGTTGACTGTTACCAGAGCTACAGAAGCCATTTCTCCTGATGTTGGACCTATCGCCTCCTTTTACCCTGCTCCTCCACTCTTGCAGGCTGATCTCCTCATCTCTCAGCCATTCTTAAGTGTACAGATCTTTTATACCTTTGTCTACATAGCTGTGCGACCTTCGAATAAGCTCCCCCAAAGTACACGTTTGTGAGCGATTGAAAAATCCAGAAAGACACATATCCTCTGCCTCTCTTCAAGTGAACACTGCACTCAAACATGATGGCAACAGATGTCTGTTTTTAGGCACATTTATGTGCCATATGCATTAAATGTAAATGAAGTTGGTATGGGGGGGGGGGGGGGTGAAAATTGTCCTATGGGTATCACATGTGATTTGTGTTTTCTACTTATGTAGTCCCATCGCATTCCATATATTCATCTATTTGAGAGAAAAATTTTCATTTATAAATGCAAACTTCATTCAGGATTAATTGCACATGTTCAACATATAACCTTTGTTTTTGTATAGATTGATAGTGTATCAATTATTTATATTTATATATGTCTCTATTAGTAAATGTTCAACATAATTCAAATGATAATTGCTGCATTTTACATCATTCATCACAAAGTCTGGTCTTTTCAGAATATTCAGAAAAGTATATTTGAGCCTGGTATAGACATATATATTCAGCAGAGGGCCATCTTCACTTTCTTTCTGGGAGCTGCATGCACGCTGTGCTGCAAACATCCCTAGCAGAGGGCATCAGCTTATCCGAGACCATCTTAGAACCCACTTGACAACAATTCTGTTGTTCAACTAAGGTTTTTGGGTAAAGGCCACAACAAAACTTAGATTGGCACTAAGACCTTCAACGGTTTTGTGAGGGGCTCGAAGTGAGTGGTTAGTTACCAAAGAATGGTTACATAATTTAATACTGAAATTAAACGAATACCATGAAAATTTAGCAAATCCTTTTAATACATTGTTTATTAATTGCTTTCATAGCCACAGTTTTATTTTTATAGTTACAATTATTCCTATAAACTTAATTGGATTAGGACCTTAACTATTAATACCGTCTTTTAAATATGTATTGCAGATTTCTTGCCTGTGCCCATCAATGGTGAAAAGAGTTTTGAAACTCACTAATGCAATGGTCCTGTAGTCTCATAGGTCTGATCTTTGCCTTGAATATACCATCATGGGTGACAGTCTGACAGATTCCTTAGCTCCGGTTGGTAAATTGGCTTAGTCTGTCCTTTGCCAAAGGGTTTAGGATTCCTTAAACTGGGCCTCATTTGCTTCTAAGGTTGCAAAAACATATACATTAAATGCTTATAGTTAACATTAGCATTGTTATTTGTTGATGTTTTTATTGTCGTAAGTTGTTTTTGAGAGCAGTTATTTTGATAATAAGCGGGCGAATTAAAGTTTGGCGGATGAAGGACATCTGCCAAAAATTGGCAGATGTCCTGTGTGGAATACTTACGGTGAAACACATTTGTATACACATTAAATAGATGAGTGTTCACTATTAATAATGTGAATGTGACATCTGCCAGTATTTGGCATATGTCCCAGGGGCTACCAAGTTCTAAGTAGTCCTCTTTGTTAAGAACTCTTCAAATTAAAATATGCTACCAAGGAAATATCAACAAAATACATCTGTCCATTAATTTTCTCCAATTGCTGGGAAAATTCTTCCTGGTTGTTCTTCAAGCCCTCAGCTCCTCTTGGGTAGGATTCTAGGCGTCAAGGGGCATATTTACAAGCCCCTATCGCCATCACAATGTCACGTTCAGTGACGTTGTGATGGCAATAGGGGCTTTGCCTTATTTACAAGGCAGCGTGAAAGGAGAGGGTAATGGGTGTTGCGGTGGGCTTTCCATCACAACACACATTGATTTTGACGCTGCACACGTAGAAACAGCTAATTGCCTATGATTGTTTATGTGCAGTAAGGTCTGCCTTCCTGCACATAAACAATCATTTTAAAAAAATGCTGTTTTGCAACTTCTATGTGTGCTGCGTTAAGCAGCACACATAGAAGTTACAAAACAGCATTTAAAGATTATTTATGTACAGAAGGAGGGACCTTCCAGCACATAAACAATCTTCCCCTCAACACAGTTACCCTTGCACTATAGTACAAGTACAGGGTGCAGTCCACAGTGGCTAGCTGGTTCTGATTTTTATGTCACCGAAGCAGACAAACCAGTGGTCAACCTATTGGCCATTGGGGAGCAATTACAGTCACTGGGCACCAGCAGGAGTCAGGATTCTTTGAGCCTTCTTCTTTCAGCAGTCGGGAAGAATCTTCTTCTCTGAAGATGTTTTTTTCACCGGGCCAAGTGTGTTCAGAGGTGGTGGCGGGGTGATGTGATGTTATTTGTAAAGTGTGCGATTACCTGAAAGGGGTATTCAGGTGAAGGGAAGGAAGGAAGGACCGCTGCTTGGACAGGGAGTTAGAGAAGCCAGATTTTGGGTTTTTCACAAAACATGATGTTCCAGAGTGTCCCCGGGAGATTAAAAAAAATAACAGCCAAACTATCATGCTCGGCATATGTTAGGAACCTCTATAAGTCTTTAGGATGATAACCTAAGCTTATGGACCAGAAGATAGAGATTTAAATATTTTGTAGGTAACTTGGTCCTGTTTTGTGAATTGTTGTAAGTGCCAGGCAAAGGCCTTAAAGGTTAAGTGTTTCTTTAAAGAAAACCAATCACGAGTTTTGAAGTGCAAAGAAGTAGAGAAGGAAGATGGAAGTTTAAGGATGAGATGTGCAGATGTGCTTTAAACTACCTGAAGACGAAATAATTTGATAGGCTAGGATATAATGCAGTAGTCTTGTTCAATCAAGAAGCATAAAGAGTGTACAAAAGTGTGTTGCGTTGAATCTGGGAGCAGAAGAAGGAATTTCTTCACCTTATGCAATAAAGAGAAACACGTTCCAGGCATTTGATTAATCTGATCCTTAAAAGAAAAATTAGTAGCTATGAATGTTAAACGGCATCTGATGTGTGTTCAATAACAGATATAAAAAACAGAGCACTTTTGCTATCAATTACAGAGAGTGAGAAAGACCCGGTCACGATTCATAAATTATTACAGGATTTGGAACTTAATTATTAACTTAGTGAGGACAGTGGTCTCAAAAGTTAGTCCAGGTGGACACCACAATTGCAAACTGGTAACAGCATAGATGTTTTTTATAAATTAGTACTACAAGATATAGACAGATGGGAACGAAAAATGAGAGGAAACAAAATATACCATGTAAAAGATAATTTGACCACACAAGGGAGATCAGCCCTTGAAGAACTATCCAATGATCGAGACATAATCATTAGCGATGCGGACAAGGGAGGCTGTATGGTGGTGATGACTATGGCTGACTATGACAATGAGATACTCACACAGTTGAGCGACGAAAGATGTTATGTCAAACTATATGGTAATCCCATACCAGGGATTTCTAAAAACATCAATGGACACTTGAGGGAGTGGTACGACCAGGGACTGATGAATGAAGAAGAGTTTAGATACCTGACAGTAGATCGCCCAAGGTTCCCGTGTTTTTACACTCTACCAATGGTGCATAAGGGATTACCCTTTCTCCCAGGAAGACCGACCATTTCAGGTATTGGGGGACCAACGGAAAAACTTTCACAATATGTAGATCACTACTTGAGACCCTTCATTGAAAATCTACCATCCTACATTAGGGATAAGAAGCATCTACTCAACATTGTATGTGATGTGAAGTGGGAATCAGATATGACACTGGTATCTTTTCATGTAGTATCGCTTTATACCAATATAAAACACACAGAAGGCATACAAGCATTAAGACACTTTGTAGACAAGAGACAGATTGGGTATATGGCAAACTCAGATATGCTAATAAAATTAGCTAAACTTATTCTAGAGAATAAGGTATTTCTTTTTAACAATGAGTGGTGCAAACAGCTCTGCGGGACCGCGATGGGCTCCCGGTTTGCACAGTCTTTTGCCAACTTTTTTTGGGGTGGTTTGAGGTGGTTCATATCTGGGGCCTCGCGGTAGGGAATGGACAGATGACATACATTATTGTACCAAGGAACCTGAGCACCAGGGTGTCTTGTGTGATGGGTGTATCTGAGTAATATGATATTCTAACTTTGTATATACTTTATTTGAGGCCCTGATGAAGTTAGAGATGTTTACACATCGATCTGATGAAACCCATGTTGGCTAAGGGGGACTACTGAAGAATAAGGATCAAAAGAATAAAATCATCCTGAAATCAAGTAGAATTAAACTAATTTGTTATATTTTAATATTATTGGAGTGGTTTGCTCGGGACTTTTGATCTATAGCTATGAGGAAGTCCATGACTTTGGCTGTGATTACTGGGCAGGGAGGGTATCCTAAATCTAATGGCCATCATTCAGGTGATCAAGTAATGGATTTCTGTCCAAAAAGTAAGATCTTCATTTTTTTACGCTGAAGGGCTCAAAACAATTTGTTTGCATTCAACAGGAACAGTGCTTATGCAACAATGAAGATTCTTGTTTAGAGATGCCAGTTTTAACTTTATCACTTGTGTGTGAGTGAAGAATCCTATCCACCAAATCTAACTATATTGCTACTCAATTCCTTCTGCAGCACTTCCTTTCTTAGTTTATTCCATGTACTCTAAAACAAAATGCCCCCCACCATCCTCAACCTGAAATACTCTGCTGAACCTTCTGGATACTCGCTTTATTCTACCAGCTGGTCATGCCCCCCTAATATATAAGGATAATTGCTGCCGTCTGACAACTTGTTTACAACTCCCCTGCTTTCCTTGGAGCTGAGGTTAAACCATTGTTCTCAGGAGCAGGGAAGTATTCAGCAATTCAAGATGTATATTGAGCCTCTTGAGTAGGGCACAGAGGTAAACCAGTTCTAAATTGGTTTTCTCTCAGGCAACACATATCACAATTTTGTGTTACAGTTCCACTTAAGGGATGAAAAATCTACTTTCAGAGATGAATTAGGTTTACAAATAAATGAAAAATAACTTTGTCATCACTCTAGCATTTGTCCAGTCAGGTATACAATATAATTATTTTATTTATAGCTAGAATTTCCCAATGAGAATACAGCTTTACCTACACAGTAAAAAACACTTTTGTTCACTGAGATGGCATGCTAGCACCAATCTGTATTATGACACATTTTTCTATGTTAAGCACCAAGCCCTGTGGTTGTACAAAGCACACTTTAGGAGTGACGTACCTGAAATATAAAAATGGTGTGCATGTTCCTTCAAAATGGATATGGCTTTTGTATAGGCACAACAAACAAAGCTGGCTAAGGAAGCCAGTTTTTATCAATTTGCTACATGTTCATAAATGGGAGGCTTTCCTTCTGACTATATTAATACTTCCATTTAGTGTGCTCTCAAGTGTAGGAGACAGGTCAATGATGGGCAACACTTGTTCCCCCTTCATGGCATTGTAAGATCTAATAGTCTCTGGGGAATGAAGGTCTTGCAGATGGCAGTGATATTTTTTCACATGGACAACTTTATTAATCTTCAGTCAATCATCATAGAGGTCTTGAAATTACAAGTGAACACCTCAATGTTTGAATCCTGCCCCACACTATGCTTCAGTAAAATAAATTCAAGCACAGTCTGGTGGGTCTCACCGGTGAAAACAGGTATGAAATTTAGTAATTCCTTAGTTGCTTTGGAGGTCTTCAAGGCCTATTTAAGATAATATTTGCACCCAGATCTGTTGCTACTCTTGAATTTAAATATTCAACATCTTTTGTTTGGACAGTCATCGAGGTAATTTTCAGGTAACTCCTTTCACCCAGGCACTTTTAAAAACTGCAGGACTATATTTTAGCCCTATGCCAAGTTGTATTAAGCTGTTGTTATGGCACGGGATGATGTAATCAGTTTTCAATGCAATTCTGTTTTGACCTCTGATAGTCTTTGTGGGAGTGGAGAGGATGCAAATAAATGCTAACAAAATAATTGACCCGATTCTCAACTCATGTCATGTAGCAAAGACCCACCGTCTGCCAAGTGCAATACCTAAGTCCTAAACCCAAATGTGATGTATTCATTCTGTGAAAGCAAAGGCTGGCAATGCACTCAAAATGTTGACACTATTTTCCAAATGGTTTTGTAGCTCTGGAGGACGCAGTACTCATAGATCTCTGAATGCAAAATTAGAAACTAGATGAGGCTACAGCTCTCATGGTTTTTAGAAATACTAGTAGCCAGCTTGACGATATAGACTAGAAATTTCTCATAGTCTAGAGCATCCATTGTTGGCAATCTGGATAGTTTGTTGTTGCGGAAAGGACGTTCTTACAGGAGATTTGTGTAAACCTTGGTTTTTCTTTCTTGAAAAACATGATTAGGAGTTGAAGTGGGATGGACACATAGAAGATTTCTCAGAATTATGTTGCATTTTGAAATAAATCTTTGATTTAGTTTAAAGCACTGTTACACAGAATACCTTGAAAGAGTACGAGTTCTACATACTTGCTGTGCATTTTATTTTAAAGCTATAGGAGAAATTGAAAGGATCTTCAAAACATTTAAAGTGTGTTGATATTCCAAGATGCATATGTTTGTATATAACATAGTGGAATATGCTCACGAAGTGATTCATTTTTGTGACTACAAACTTCATAATCCAGACAAATCCTTCATTACATTAGATTTTAGAAAACAATCTGAATACATTTTTCAGAACCAGAAAGCTCATACTCAAGAAACATGAGATAAGTACAATTACCAGAGACGAAAAATACATTTGTTATACCAATCTCACAGATACTGTTTGTTTCTATTGCAGGAACATAAGTGTTCCGTGAATATTCCATAGATCCTTAGGTTTTGAGATTTTCTGGAGGTATATCATTTGTTATAGCAAATGTAGGATGAATTTACATAGAAATTAGTTAATAAAGGTGTAAATCTTGTTTTTAGATGATCCACTAGGATTAAAGTAGATGACAGCACCCCGTAGAGTGACAAGTGAGAGTGGTGATTTCAAGGGCTTTTCTTTTCTCGCTTATGCCATTCCGTTTCTCTCATGTCTACTGCTAACCAGCATATTCCTATTGTGAATGATTGGCTGTCAATAAGGAGAAGTTAAGAAGAGGATGTATCCTTACGGCTAGAGCGGTCTTACTCAAAGCTGGGGAACCGGATTCGAGTCTCGGCAAGGATGCTCAACATTCTGTGATTCTGGGTAAATCACTTAATCTCCCTTTGCCTAAAAAAAATGAATGATTCCATCTGTAACAAAACTGGTGCTTATGTAAAGTGCTCTGATACCCGGTTTCTAGGGTCCAGTTCGCGCTATATAAAACTCTAAAAAAAAAAAGTGTGGAAAAGTTAATCGCTTCCACTAGATACAGAATTCAGGTTACTGCATTCTGACATCTCCCCACCTGGAAAGGTTAGAGATGTGTATGTACCAACTATCTCCACCCTTTTCTTTCATAAGTAGTGTGCTCTCTATGCATGCCTCTACCAAGTTCTGTTATTCTAATCTACTCAAGTTAGTGAATTGATCCTCCTCCTCATCTGGAGTGGCAGGTCTGTGTGAGGATTCATCCACTTTAACTGGAACGAGATGGTCATCAACAAAGCAAATAATATTTTCTCTCTCCAACTAATTATATTTTGAGTTGAACCAAACCTCAAACATTTGTTCTTTCTTATAAATTGTCTGAGAGTAAAGATTAGAACCTTCTCTGAGTCTTAGAAAAGCATATCATAACTATATAAAGAAAAGTGGTATTATCATCATTACCACATCCATGCTATCAAGGGTTAGAGTTGGAGTTTGGTTATGTGTCAAGGATTAAAAACTCTTTTTTGTTGCTGTCTTTTTTTAATGCATTTCTTTTTAGGACCCGGCCACTAAAATTAGCAAAGATTTCCACTAAGCAGTAGCGTACAGACTTTCATGACAAACTATCCAACATCCTGTGCCCCATGCTTATCCGACTTGAGGACAGGATTGTGAATACACTACTGCTTTCTTCTATCTTGCCCACTGAGGGTGGCTCTCCAAAACTGGACCCACCCTCTTTTGCTCCCTCTTCCTGTCCTCTCCAAACCAAATCTAACAAGCTGGGATGGATCTGTGTAGACGGGAAGAGCAAAATGCAGTCCAAAAAAGACACAGCAACAGCATATGTAAACTGAATTGCAGTGAGATGCTGCTCTGGCATTTGCTGGCTGATAACATTTTCTGTCCAATTGCAGTGTCCCTTCAAAAGTGAACCTGCCCCATGGCTGTACTCCTGACAGCTCAGACTTAGGCCCTAGTAATACAGGACAACATTTGGTAATTATTCTTACCTCTAATCTACAGTGCTCCTGATTTCTGGATAGCTATATTTGTTGGGCTATTTAATTTTTTGGGTAGACAATTGGGGGAAACTGAACCCTAATAGATTGTCGCAGGAAATCAGAGTAGTAGACCAGTAGAAAGATAATTCACTGTCTTCATGTGAGTTGAAAATGACTTCCCACAATTTCCAAACAATCTGAAAAGGCGTTTTATGAGAAATCCTTGACTGATCCTAGTCATTTTGGCATAAGCAGCATGATAATCCTCAGAGAAAATGCATGTGATATGAAATGATATATTGCTGCAAAAACTTGCCAGAGAGAATCACAGTTAGAAAACAAAGAACTTAAACAATCAAAACTATGGGAGTTAAAAAGACAATGAATAAATTGGAAAATGGCACAAAAATGAGGATCTAGGGAGCAAAAGTCATAAAGAAACGAGAATGTCCCACAGAAATTCGATGGAAATCCAAAAGAAGAAGAAAAAATATCATGTGGTTCACAAGGACCAAGGCCCATTCTGCAATCAACCTGGCCAACTGGTGGTTTACCTGTAATGGAGACTGGCCTAAACCTCTAAAATGCCAGAATGGGGGCTCTAGAGACACCGCTTATCTAGTGCCTCTGAAGAGTCAACCATAAGTCAGCCACGTGCCTATGATGGACTGCTATGTAGTAACTGACCAAGGCAGCAGTCATCTTAACCCTTGAAAGACTTCTAGTGCTACTTGAGAGCCAGTCAAAAGTCAGGTCTATGTTCATGAAACCAAAAACAGTCAACCGGAATGTCTGTGCCTTGAAAAGGTCAGAAGAGTGAAAGAACAGCTGATTACAAGTCAGCCCATTCATCTGAAAGTGTGATATAACTGTAGACGAGTCAGTCACAAGTCATGCCAGTGTTTCCGAATGACAAGGAGGGTTGTTTCAAAAGCATCTGCAAGTCAGATTTGGGTCTTTAAAAGTCCAATGGATTCATGCCAAGAGTGCAGCAATGGCAGGTGCTATGCCATTGGTGACCAGGAATGTGTGCGGCTCTTGGCACTCAATTTATGGCTTATTAATAGTGCACAACTGGTGGGAGGGAGAGAATTTCTTTGCTTGCATTAGGGCCAATGGCACA
The DNA here is from genome assembly GCF_964204655.1 of Triturus cristatus. Taxonomy (NCBI): domain Eukaryota; kingdom Metazoa; phylum Chordata; class Amphibia; order Caudata; family Salamandridae; genus Triturus; species Triturus cristatus. The sequence continues at coordinate 790,330,113 of NC_140586.1, read as the reverse complement.
CTTGCTCGGCTAGGACGTAGTGTTAAAATATATGTATTTATTTATTTCAGCTTTCAGCTATGGGCACATTTGTTTCATATTTTAATATTAAAATATATTTCTAAATAATTATTATTTTTATAATTATATAATATTTTAATTATCCATTTTAAAAATGAAAATAAGTCTAACTTTTTAAAATAATTAAATTAATATAAAATAATTATATACATAATGTTGTGTAATGGTTAATAACTAAAAAATACATATCTATGTATTTTAATTTAGGTTGGAATGGTATGTTTTAAAATAAATCTTTAAAAATAATTTCAACTTAATATATTTAAATTAATTAAGTATTTAATTTAAACTAAAATTAATACTGCTGAGGCATTTTTCAAATGCTATCCTACATTTAAAATAGATATGTAAAATTAATTTACATTAGTAAGTAGTATAAAAATATTTTGGTGATTTAAAAAAAGAATTCTAATAATAGTTTACAATTTTCATAACTACATTACCATAGGGAGTGCTCCGCCCCATTCGCAGAGACCTCTGACTACCTCCACTTACATGTGAAAAGTTACTCGCTGCAACTGCACCCTCATAAATTAGGCTCCAACCCCTGATTTCAGGCGATGGAGACATGCAAGACTACATTATACACTCGCAAATGGACCATAGCCAAAAGTAGAACATTCTCTAAAAAGTGTAAGAGCAAATTTATATATGTAGATGTACTAATTTGTCTTTGTGAATAGGGCCGTGAATGTGTTTGGGTTCTATTGGCCTACAACCAGCATAAGAATAGCTATCAGATACAGCATCCTGAGGATTTCCACCTTATTCCAGCACTGAGGGCAACACACACAGGATGGAAGAAAGTTTCACAATATCTCAGGGCAATTTCCACTTCTCCTGTTATTTAACTCATACACTAGTGTTCAAGAGTTTAGGCCCAAGATACACACAAACCTTTTTCATGAGTCTGTCGAACTTGTCATTATTGTACTCCTTGTAGTCCTTCAAACGTCTCTCATCATCCTGTGTCACGGTACCTACAGGCACTACACCGGCTGGGAAGTTCAAAATATTGTACTGTGCTGTAAAGCAAGCAGCAGCTGAAACAGAAAAAGAATAGGAAACAGTGTATGAAATAAGACACCTCTTCTGCCTTGTTAAAAACAGAAATATCAGAACCTTCTATATTTTGGATTAACATTAGTATATGCACAGGGTAGTGTAGAGGTCCAAGGCACAGACAGATGGCAGATTCTGACCTGCTTGCAAATATCATTTACCCAGGCTAAAACGCTATTTTAGATACCACTGAAGTCCTGATTAAACAAATACAAATGTGGTGGAAATACAAACCGTCAATTTGGCAGAGGGTTTTGCTTCTCAAGAACAAAAAAAACTACAAAATAAAAGGATAAACAAAAATTTAAAACACGCATTCATTGATAACAATAGACCTTGTCTTTGCTGCTGGGCACTGACCTAGTGGCATCCAATGTGCGTGCTCATTCATGGTGGCCATCTTGTAATACATTTTCTTTGTTTCTTGGGAAAAAAACCTCATAAGATGCCCATCGTATATATGTGTGTGTGCGCACACAGCGTGCTTTTTCTAATAGATTTTCTTATATTTTTCTAAACAACATTATAAGATCTTTGGTATCCGTATGCATGAATAAATGGAGGCCTACATTTAATGGTTTTATATACACAAGATAACAGGCGGCCATTATGATATGGTTTTTAAAACAAATATGAAAATCTATTACACGATAGTTATTGTGCATGTGGATGATTTTTAAATGGTTTGGTAATTTAACAATCATTGGCAAAGCCAAAAGTATGGCTTGTTCCAATGCCAAGTACAGGGCAGCACATGACAGTGGGAGCACATGCTGCAGTGGTGTTGGGAGTGGATTGGGTGGGTCACAGAGAAAATAGGGGGCAGAACAATGGAGAGGTCATGACAAGACCATTGAAAGCCTTATGTAACCTTCCATGAAATGCCATGGCTTTAACGATGGCCCACACAGTCACTGGCAACTCCTAAAAAATGGCAGCAGCAAATAGCTGAAGGCAGCAGACCTAAAACCAACTCTCTGTACTGTGTATGTGTATGACTGAAAGCAACGTTTATGCCCTGGTAGTATGAGCTTTCTGATACAAAGTTACAGCTCTCTATAGTCAACATCTAAAAAAATCAATAATAGCACAACACACATCCACAGTGTAGGAAATGTTTTATATAAACGTTCTTTATTGAGTGTCTATTAATTTCAATCCCAAAAGAAATCAACAATATGCTGTTGCCATCGAGAACAGAGACACAGGGAAAAATAGCACAAACGTCACAAAAATACAGTTCATGAAGAATGGATGTACATAGGGTGATACCCAACGTCAAGAACCAACGCGTGCAGGCCCTTTCTAAAATGAAGTAAGTCCGTAGAGGACCTTGGAGTGGCAGGGAGCTTATTCCAGAGTTGGGCTGCTCTGATCATAAAATCTCAACCACCCTGGCTTTTATTGCAGAATTTTGCATCACATATTATGTTTGTCATGGAAGAACAGAGAAATCTACCGAGAACATACCTTTTAAGTCTTTATGTGGATGTAATGGGCCCTTTCCCTGTAGTGCTTAAAAAACCCATGCACAGGGCTATTCTCTACCTAATAGGAAGCCAGGGCAATTCTCTCCTGGCACTGGAAGCAGAAGATCTCCTTGGCCACTTCAGAGCCAACTTGGCTGCTGAGGCCTGAACTCGCTGCAGCCGCTTCAGTAAAAACTCTGGTAATCCGAGTAGCAGTGGGTTGCTATCGTCAAGCCTGCTCAGAATCACCCTTTTCACAATGAGAGTCTTAGCGTGCGGTGGAAGCATTTGTAAAAGTTTCCTTAACCCTCAGAGAAGGGCAAAACAAGTGCCCACCACTTTATTTATGTAACTTTCTAAGGTAAGCTTGTTGTCAAAATAGAAATTTGGGACCATTGTTCCACTTCAATTTCCTTAATCAGTGGCCAGAAATATGAGGGGAGTTTCTTGGTGACTTTTATGGCTGGACAGCATAGAACTTCAGGTTTATCCCCATTAAATTTTAGTGAATTACAGTCCAGCTGTCTTGCAATATCACTTATGCAGTTGTGAAAGGCCATCAAAGCATCTAGTTTCCTATTTTTGATGGGCAGAATCAGTTGGGTATAGTCCTCGTAATTAACCATAAGATGTTATGTGACTTCATTAATAAGGGTCCCATATAGTTGTTAAAGAGGACTGGACTAAGTGCTGACCCTTGTGGAACTCCATACTAGGTGATTTAAAAGTCAGAGTAGTAGGGAGGCATTGAGACCGCTAGAGAACTGTCTGACAAATAAGACTTCATCCAGTCAATTCATGCACCGCTGTCCCAGTCCTGGCCAGTCTTTCCAGTAGAGTTTTGTGGTTCACAGTATCAAAAGCAGCTGATGAATCAAGCATTGTCAACACCACTGACTGGCCAGTGGTCACCCTTATCTGGAGCTCATCCATGGCTAGAAGCAGAGCAGACCCCATACCATGACCTGGTCTGAACCCGTATTTCTCCTTCTCTAGGAGATTTTGTTCTTCCAGATGGCAAGTTTTTGCTCACAAAGCATTCCAGGATTTTTTCCGGAAAAGGCAAAAGTCATACAAGCCTATATTTACTAAAGACCAAAGGGTTCACTGAAGGTTTCTTCAACAAGGGAGCCACTGTAGCCTTTGTCCAAGCTCAGGAAACGTACCAGATTTTAGCGATTAATTACATACTTTCAGTATGTCACATCGGGTCTAAAGGTGACCAAATGTATTAGACAGTGCAAATGCTCTGAAACTCTTACTGGTCAGTGGTCGAGAGCTTCCAGCTTACTATTGTGGCTGGCATGGATCTCAAATGGATCATAGCTTGACATTATTATGTCTTCAATAATCTTTTTAATCTCACTGTTAAAAAACTCTGCAGATTGTCATTGTTCTTCCTCTCACATGGATCTGCCCCGTCAAAGCTCCAGGCTCAACGCGTTGGCTGACCAATCTTTTTACCTACAAAATTTAAATGAAAATTAAAGTGGACACTTAGTTTAAAGAACTTTTCGGACTTTTTTATTCGTGCACCCCCATTTCTCATTTTCTATTGACGTTTGATCTGGAGCACAGTAGCGCCATTCAGCGGCTGGCGTTTGGGGTAGATTGCACGACAACTATTACATTTATCTCAAGAACTGGTGTGAGGTGCGGCAAGAAGGGCCCGCCGTTGTTTCAGTTGGAATATTGTTCTTCTGGGCCAGCAAGCACTCAACATCATCTGGAACCAAAAATACCACGGTTTGATGACAATAGAGAGGAGATGGCACAGGACTTATTTGGAAGGAATACTAACCTACCACAAACAGGACCCACTACACAGAATACATTGGGACCACGTGCTCTATTTGTGAAATTGGAACACCTAAAAAAACAGGAGTTATCAAGGTGGTGGGATGGGGTGACCCTTCAGCAGTACATAGATAATAAGAAAGTACCAAGAGGGTTACGTATCCTTATTTTTCCCACGTTTGAGGACCTTAGTGAGGAATTGCTAAATGAATGAGAGGCTAACTTAGAAGGTGCCTCTTTGATAATGATGCAGATTTTGATCAGACATGCCATAGAGAAAGGGGCGAAACTCTTATCAGAGATTGAATCTATAGAAAAGGAAATTGAAGGTTGTGGCAACAAGGAATTAATTGATAAAAACTATGATATTCTCCAAAAAGTGATTGAGGGTCATCAAAACTATCTAAAAGAGAAGAAATTACGTAAGATCAGTCGGGACGACAGATTACAGGGAGGGGAGGATCTATACATTTGCCAAAAAATATGACACAACTTTGGTGGCGGATGATAAAAAACGATCCAGGGAGGCTAGTGAAGATACAAGATCAGTAAGCAGCACTTCCCTGTCATCTGTTGGGAGCACATCATCGAATACTAATCCCAATGTACACCCTTTAGGGGTGGAAGCCACAACCTTCCAAAAAGAAATGGCCAGACTCAAGATAAGTGGCAATCAAGCAAAAAAGATACAACAGCAAAAAAGACAAGGAGAGGGGGCAGAAGGGGGCAAGGATGGTGTGGCAGAAGACTTACTAAGAAGGTCAGAGAGGGGAAAAGTCAAACAAAAGTAGAAAAACTTGGAGTGACAACGAATGAGGGGGATGGGGAGTACTCCGATCTAAGAGTGGTTAACCTGTCCAGCAAGATATTGGATACTGATGAGACAAACTTGTTATGTAGAGGGCTGGGATTTTGTCCCACACAGGGTGGTGACTTCACAAATGTACATGTAGATCTTTTCAAATTTAGCAGAATGTTAAAATTAAAAGATTTTTTCAACGATAAACTGCCTCCGAATAAACTCTCTGATGAGATAAGACAAACAGACCTCACAATAGCGGAGGTTAAAAATATTCAATGCTTACGGTCACTATGTGATGGGGAGGAGGTGGAAATGCATACGATTCTAGATGATCTTGACATTAGGGAGAACATCACGAAAGAAAGTGGGTTACGTCCCAGGTCCAAGTTTACCCCAATGACATATCATGGAAATATTGACATCTTTACTGAGCGGGTCAGTGAGGGTTTATACCAATTGGAAAAACAAAGTAGGTGTATAAACAATCAGCAACACAACCTCACACCTGGAGAGAGACTAGCACTAAAAAGGTTGAAGAATGATAATAACATCGTCATTAGGGAATCTGATAAAGGTGGTAACGTTGTGGTCATGGATATAAAAGACTACAAAGGTGAAATAGAACGACAAATTGGGGACAACGAATGTTATGGTAGATTGGACCACAATCCCACAAGGGAACTGATTATAGAAATCAGCTCAAAGCTAAGGGAATGGAGAGATATGGGTCTGATCAGTGAACAGGAATACAGATACCTTAAAACAGAGAATCCCAGATTCCCCTGTATTTACATCCTTCCCAAAGTGCACAAAAAGGGGAACTTCCCCCCAGGGAGACCGATCATTTCAGGTATTGGGTCTGTCACCGAGAAGATGTCTGAATTCATTGACCTCAGAATTAACAAACATGTCCTAGATCTCCCGTCTTATGTTCAGGACAGTAAGGATATTTTAAATAAATTCCAAGATTTTGAGTGGTCCGATGAACTCCTATTTGTCACCTTTGATGTCACCAGTTTATATACTTGCATCCAACATGAGTATGGCCTCAAGGCTGTTGAATTCTACTTGGACAGGGAGAATGCAGATCAGTTTGACCAAAATCAAATGATCATGGAAATGTTGAAGTTAGTCCTGAATAGGAACTATTTCCTATACGACGACGTCTGGTACCATCAGAGGAGAGGTACGGCCATGGGGTCCAGGTTTGCCCCCTCTTATGCCTGTCTTTTCATGGGATGGTATGAGAGGGGGCATGCGTGGGGAAGATGTGCCTCCCCCTGGACCAAATTCATCGTGTTCTGGGGGAGGTACATCGATGATATCATCTGCCTCTGGTCGGGTTCTGTTTTACAACTTCAGGACTATTTTGAATACCTTAACTCTAATCCATTTAATGTTAAACTCACAATGGAATTCAGTAATGAGAAAATCAATTTTTTGGATTTACAATTCTATATACAAGATGGGCACATCCATAGCACTTTATATCGCAAAGACACCGCGTGTAATGCAGTTTTACATCCAGAAAGTGCACATGCTAGCTCTACTATTAAAAATATTCCTTATGGGGAGATGGTACGTGTCAGACGTAATTGCAGTGAGGAATCTAATTTTGACATAAATCTTCAACAAGTCAAGAAAAGGTTTCTGTCCAGGGGATACAAAAAAGAGATTGTGGAAAAGGCAGAAAAAAGAGCACGTGTACTAACCAGAGAGACCACCTTAATATCAACAAAAAAACAGAACAGGAGTACAAACAAGAATAGTGACAATAACATCAGGTTCGTGACCCAGTATACCTCACATAGCAGTGCAATTTTTAAGCTGCTGAAGAGGCATTGGAATCTCCTATGTGAGATACCTGGTCTACAGAAAGTGGTTCACATAAATCCATCAATCACATATAGGCGCGGGAAAACACTAAGGAATGAGTTATGCCCGAGTTACATTAGAAAAGGTAGTAACAATCAATCAACATGGTTACCACCTAAACCAGAAGGTTTCTTTACCTGTACAATGTGTAACATCTGTGAACTGGGGATCAATAGAATTAAGAACTTTTCATACAATGGCTCCCGAAACTATAACATCTACAATTTCATTAATTGTAATACTATGTTCGTTGTCTACGTGATTGGATGCCCTTGTGGAACCATTTACGTAGGCAGTACCAAACGTAGCTTAAAAATCAGAATTCAAGAACATAGGAGGGCTATACTCAAACGTGACTCCAGATATCCTATGATGGAACATTTTGTTAATAAACATGAGGGTCTTGCCAATTTCTGGTTCCATGCTATTGAACATGTGAAAAGTGCAGAAAGAGGAGGTGATCGTGAACTGCAGCTAAGGCAATGTGAGGCAAAATGGATTTGCAGATTACGTAGTGCTATTCAAGGATTTAATAGTGATAATGAAATGCACTACTTTCTTGAAAATGATTAAAGCACAGAAATGAATGGTCAGGAATTTTTTGCAATTTTCAGGAATGGTGTAAAATGGAATATTTGTTTATTAGATATTGGCACAACTATAGAATGGATGTGACCAAATCGGTGGCTATAACCATCCCCAGTGATTTATTTTCCTTTTGTTTTCCATCATACTTTCTATCTCTGTTTCCTTATGAACACGTGGTGATGGACTCTGAAACATGGGGTACATATTTTAACATTTGTTCCTAACTCATACCTTTAGCACTCTCTCACACTTTGTCTGGTTCCATCGTGTGTGACATAGGTCTGGATTCCTTATTTTGTTTATTCGTTTAGATCTACTTTTACTTTTAATTCATCATTTTTTGTTGATTTTACATGCGAATAGTAGTTGTTAAGCAACATTCCCATCACTCATGCTTGATGGGATATGACTAACTATCCATGCGCTTACACATCTGAACCCCCCTCATGGTCACTAGTAACACCTGTCACGTGAATATGGCTTGCTCTCCCACGTTACAGGCTCTCTTCCCCTCTTATTGCTACTCATTACAAATGATCGGTCTAGTTAATTATCTTGTTGAATATGATACTCCAATCTTAGATATCCGTTTTGCAATATTACAGTCAGATCTTTATGATTCTGTACATTTATTGCCAAATGTCTGTTTATTCATTGAAATTCACCAGGATTCTACTAGAGACATTTTTTCTATCTTAATGCATAGAGTAGTATCCAGCTTAGGTGGTACTTTCGTTTTGGAACATATTGCCCATTCTAAAATGGCGCCTTCGCGCTTTTAATATATGCAAATGAACATCTTTGTTCTTCTCTTCGGCTTGTTTAAATGAACCACAACTTATTTGATATTATTTTTCAATCAATTTTTTGTTTTCGTGTTTGATTAAATAGAGTGATATACCGTCAGTATCGTGTTTGTTTACAATTACTTACATACTTTTATACGTTCGGAACATACTGCCCATTCCAAAATGGTGCTTCGTTTTTCTATATATGCACACGTACATCCCTGCTCTCTTTTTTCGTATTTTTAAGATGATTCACGACTAATGTGACATTATTTTTGCATTATTGCCTTTTCGATTTTGATTAAATCGAGTTACGTACCGTTAATACCGTACGCTTTCACAGCTATTCATATACTCCTAAAATTTTTAGAAGATAAATATTTTCAAATTTATTATGTCGTTCAAACATTCTTGTTAGATTAAAATACTGTTAATACTATTCTGCTGGTATGTTCTTAACTTCTTAATAATGGACGCCGACTTAGGTTTGGATCCTATGGACCACTACCCTGACTTATATTCACTTGGATTGGCTGCCTTCAGCTGAGGGGGCGGAGTCACGTATATTTATCTACAATGGCGGGCTGTTCACTCTGCAACGAGGAAGACGCCGTCGTATTGATTACTCTGTCTAGGTTATTGCCGGTGAGTTTACACGTGCAGGAATGTTGTTATGCCTGTGGGAAAGGACTACAGCTTGTATTCGTAGCTGTTGGTTATTGTATGTTTATTGGCTGTTTTCAGCTGAGGGGGCGGAGTTACGTATTTTTATCCACCATGGCGGGCTGTTCTCTCTACAATGAGGAACTCGCCGTCATACTGATTACTCTGTCCTGGCTATTGCCGGTGAGTTTTTACGTTCATGAACATTATAATGCTTGTGGGAACGGACTACAGCTTGCACTCGTAGCTGTTGGTTATTGTTTGTCCTGCCTTTAAAGTTTTGGTTTCGAAGCGATTGCCTTCATGGTGCCGATTCTGGAGCTCATACTTGGAATATGTATTCATGCATATATTTGTAATGTTATTTTTTGTGGCAATGGGCTGTCTGTGTACAACACGGCGAAATTTGACTCAGACATAGTATTGATTAGCAATGAGGGCGCCTCACATGTTTCTCGAGTGTGCAACTGGTTGTTTGGGGCGAGCCCTGTTTACTCTTGCGCCTACTGGATTGAATTGTTCTCAGCGCTGTTGTGCGCACTTCATACATTTTTTCGCTGTTAACCGGTTCATATGCTTTGTAATTACTGTTTGACATACTTTTACGTTGTTATACGGACGCCATATAGTGAATGCACTTAGAGAGATTTTATGTAGATAATTTAAAGGGATTATATGTAGTTAAATTATAGTTACATTAGCATTTTCACTCTGTTATGGACCACCAGTTATCAAAAATTGGGTCATTATGCTTCTTTACAGAAACTTGAAGTACTTGACTTCGTGGAAATTATAAGACTTGTCCTTTCACAGGAAAATACATACTGATTTAAGGTATGCTCACCTCTTTGGATTGGACTGCTCTTCTTCTTCTTTTTTCAAACATTCACGATACTTTGTATTTATCTTTTATCTTTTTTCTTTCATTTCTCTGTTTTTTTTCTATATTTTAAAAATTTATATTTATTTTCATTATTTATAAATATTTTCTGACTTTTTTTTTTATGCTCATAAAACCTGATGAGGTTCAATTATTTGGTGTTTAGGAAAACCTAACAGGCTGATAATTCTCTAATAGCCTAAAAAAACCCAATTAATTCTCGTTTCCCAAAAAACTTTGTTTGTACAAATGTTTTTATCGTGATGTAAATGTGTCCAATGTCGATTGGTGCGATTCCATGGGCACTTTTTAATGTTGTTGAAAATCTGTCTTGTCTGTATGATTTTCATACTATATGGTCATTTGTTCATGTTGTAAGTCCTGTGTTTTATGATTTATTGGTAATATTTATGTTGTTTTATCATGTTACAGCCCTGATGAAGTTCCCCTTGAGGGAATGAAACGCGTTGGCTGACCAATCTTTTTACCTACAAAATTTAAATGAAAATTAAAGTGGACACTTAGTTTAAAGAACTTTTCGGACTTTTTTATTCGTGCACCCCCATTTCTCATTTTCTATAAATGTATTAGACAGTGCAAATGCTCTGAAACTCTTACTGGTCAGTGGTCGAGAGCTTCCAGCTTACTATTGTGGCTGGCATGGATCTCAAATGGATCATAGCTTGACATTATTATGTCTTCAATAATCTTTTTAATCTCACTGTTAAAAAACTCTGCAGATTGTCATTGTTCTTCCTCTCACATGGATCGGCCCCTTCAAAGCTCCAGGCCCTGCCCCCTATTTGTCACCTGCAGCCCATAGCTATCTCAACCTTTTGATGTTTCCCTGCTGTAGGGATTATCCCAGCTCCCTGAAACCTGCCATTTCTTCCTTCCCAGATAGGTGAGTTTGGTCTCCCCATCCTGGAGCAGGTATTCTAGTGAACAATAAATGTAGCTGTGTTCTTTTGGCATTCTGCAACTTAATGTCCTCTCTTGTTGATGGTGATCTCCTATCCTCTCAACCATCTAGGGCACTTGTCGCTTTAGAGCTTCGTTCTGGGGGTCTTCTACATTCACCTCTTCACAAGGCCCAAAACAAGGGCAAGTGGTTTTTTTTTTTCATATGGGCTTTGCCCAATGGAATTAATCCACTTACCTGCTCTGCTGACATGTGCATGTTGATCGCCAAACACCTTGCAGAATTAAGGATTTTTCATCTGATCCTTGCACTCATAGGACAATCTAGCAACATCAAATGTGAGATTGCTTGTGTGCTCTCTAACAGAGACATTATTTGTGTGCGATTTTTCCCTTCAAAGCCACGTTAACTCTGGTATGTTGAAAGAGGTGTGGCGCCACGGCCAGGGCGACTGACTCTGGAATATGGGGATCACGGTTCGATCCCTGGCGCCGGCGGCAGATTAGCCCAGTACCCTGTGACTCTGGGCAATAGCTTGCTTAATCTTCCCGACGGCCCCCAGCGCCTAAAGACCCTTACGGGTGATTGTTCGTGCTTTAAAAATGTGGATTATTATTATTATTATCAGTAAAAACCCAACTCAAAGGAGACTGGGTGAATATTGAATGGAGATACAGCGCAACACAATAATTGCAGCTAAAATAAAGATAAGAATGTTGAACCAGAGATTTTATGTAATAGATACTGAAATAGCAATGTACAGAAATATATTCAGTAAAACTATTTATCAAATGGCATAAAGAACACAAATTGAATGAATAAGAATTAACAAAACTCAAACGAAAATTTCACTTGCAGCAAAGGACACCAACTTTACAAATCAAATATTCTGTAACTCTTTAAACATTATTGTTAGGGTCTGCATAGCCCTTGAAAAGTGATTTCACAAGACCCGGGGTGGGAGGGGCTTCAGTAGTAACACATCTAAGTGTTGATGGGGGCCAGACAGCTATGTGACCCATATGCCTAGTGAACTGGAAACAGACTTTAAAAGGCATCTTATAGCATGCATTACATTTCAACGCAAGCTAAACAACGCTTGCCTGAACCACTCATATGTGTGGGTAAGGCAGTCAGCGTTCTAGCTGCTGGAAGCCGGGGAGAGGGACCGGAAAGGAGGACCTGTGCAAAGGACGGGGACATGACGAGGTAAGTTAGGCTGGGACTGGGGGGTAGGTTTTAAGGGAGGGAGTCAGCAATAGATTTCGTGACGTAAGGTAGGTTTGAAGTGAGGGGGCATTTTTGAGGTTCACGGTGGGGTGCTGGGGTTGGGTTTGGTTTTAAGGTAGGCGGCAGAGTTTTAGGGAAACGGTCAGGTGGGGGAAAAGTCTGTGAAATGTTTGTTGTGGCTCAGAGGCAAGATTAAAAGAAGGGAAGATCTGCAAGGCATCAGATTTAGTGGCAACCTTACGAAAATGAGCAGTATCCTGCTCCACATTTTAGAAGCATAAAAACAGTAATCATGAAGGTCGGACTAGGCGGATGTCTTGCATGTCCTGGAGTGAAATTCCAGCATATATTTATAGTTTTGAAAGTAGAGCAACAACTGACTGTTAGTGATAGTGCATCCAAAAAGATTGAAAATCCTGCTAATGAGACCCCTCCTCCAATGGGCTTCTAGTAAGGCCAATACTTGCCCTTCTCCCATAATTGACTGTAGGGGAAAATATCTTTGTGAGCCCTAACAGGTAGAATCTCCAGAAGCTTGCACTGGTTGATAAACATGGCTTTATCCTTCAGACAAGATCTAGAGAAAAGGGAAACAGAAGAGGAAGAAAAAATGGGGTTGGACTGTCCTTCTTTCTCTGTGAGCAGCAGTTATCCTGCAACTTGCACTCAATATTTTAAAACAAACAGATGATCATGAGTAACCTAGGGTAATGCTATTTATAGATAATTATTACAATTACACCTACACAGCCTCCGGGATAGAAGTGTGACATTCACTCCTGTCTACCTTGCCAGAAACCCCGCCAACAATTGCCAATGTTCTTCGGACTAAATATCCAATGGTATAACTCAAGGAAGCTGTCTCTCCTTCCACATTCATTTCCTTTTATCTAATGACTCTCCAATGTGTGCTTTACCAGTTGGGTTTTATAACCACGCCCATGCGGGTTGCTACACTGGTAGCATGACCACCTACATCTGAACACGCTTGAGACTGTGGCCGAGAACAACTTAGATACTGACAAGAAGGGTGGAACAGTTCTCAATCCTTCCCTGCATACCACTAAGCCACCCTCAGGGGGAAGAGGGGCGCTTAACTGGCATGGCTCCACCGTCAAATCCCTAGGGGTTTGTCTTTATCATTACCCGAAAGACCGCTTCGACTACAACTTGCGACCCGCATTGAGAGCACTAAAATCGAAAGTGCAATTCTGGAAGAAACTGCCACTGGACACTACAGACAAGCTAGCCCTATCAAAAATGGTGATCTTGCCTTCGCTCCTCTTCTACTTTATGAACCTGCTTGTGGCTCCTCCCCTGAGTTTCTTCCACAAACTTGATATGCTGTTGGGAGAAATTATTTGGGGAAACAAACGTCACAGAAGAACCCTGGAAAAACTGCAGCTGCCAACCAGAGGGAGATGATTAAGTGCCCCGTCATTCGAGACCTATTACCTGGCAGCGCAATTGCAATGGGTTGCCATCTGGCTAGCAGGCAGCAACCTAGAGGGGAGACCTATCACAGACCACATCCTCTGATGGCAATCATGATCCAAGGCGTCCCGCTTCCCAAAGTCATACTCCACAGTCTCTGCTGGTACAGGTGGGCGCAAAGGCTTTGCTAGAATACACCTCCTCAGGTGTCACATTCACCCGTATACCCCAGGGCTCCTTTTTGAGCCTACCGCGCTTTCCAGGCACATATTCAGCTGCAAAATTGTGGAGTTTGCAGGACCCATCACTGGTCACAACTCGCAACCTTTTTACCGACACACACCTTATTTTCTTTTAACAACTCCAAACGGACTATGAAGTCCCGCCGACACAATTCCTTACATTCCAACAAGTTCACAGCACGTCACACCCTCTGGTTCACTTAGGATGAAGAACCTCTGACCCATACCGTGCTACAAACACTACTTGCCATGGGCGAGTGGCATCACGTGATCACACGGATCTACAGAGCGATACGCAATGACACATCCCTAGGGCCCTTATTTAACAAACAGGAAGACAATTTGGGGAGGATACAGAATGACTCTGAGTGGAAAAAAGCCGTAGCATTTCTGCAACAAGTTTAAATAAATGCCCAATTTAAAAAAATCCGATTCTTCACCCTACACCGAGCGTATATGAATCCTGTGCAGCTTAACTGCTATTTCCCCACGACGGACATCCATTGCCCCTGCTGTAATTCGGGAGAGACCTACCTCTGTCACATGCTATGATCCTGACGAGCCCTCATGCACTACTGGCAAGCAAGCAGTACATAAGACACTGCGGGAGGTCATAGCACTCACACACATATTCTCCGGAGAGGCCTGTGCATTAGGTATTTTCAAATGAAAATAGCGATATAAGGTGATGACATGCTTTGCAGGCCTGGCACTCTTACTTGCTAAGAGAGCTCTTTCCTTCAGATTAGGGCTCGTCCACCCAGCCAGTGGCGCATGGCAGGGTGCAATGCATAAATAGGGGAAAGTAGAGGGAAAATCTCAACAACATGAAGAATCGCGCCACCTACTCAAGCGCCTGATCTCACAGGAGTTGGACACTCTTTTAACACACTATATGCAACAAACGGTCATGGACGATATTACCCCGTGAGCCCAACAGGCCTGGCTACCAACTCCCTTGCAGCTCGAACTCCCCGCCCTCGCCTGGAGTGCCTCCAAGCACACACACCTCTATCTCAGCCCCCTATCTACATCCACTCCCCGGAGGATTAGAGCCAATCACCAGCATTTCTGTACCCGGCTTTAATCATTATTGCAACACTGCTACAGCTGCAGACAAGACATCCCACTAAAAAGTCAGACCTACCCCTCACCCGCTCCACATCCCCCTGTTTGAAACTGCCAATCTGTTGGGTAAATGCTTTTGTACTACAAGGCTGCTCCAATGCCTCTTGCTATCAAAAGGTCCAAATGTGCCAATGATACCTTGCTTGTTAATGTATTGAAAAGTTCTTGCCCACTTTTGTGACCCTCCCTTAGCCAAGGGACTTTGCTGCTCTACCCATGTTTTATTGACAAACTCCAATAAAAACAGTATATAAAAAAACCTAAATATAGTGGTTCCAAAAGTGATTGTGATCAGTCGTCATTAAATAATTAAAGGTCTTCCAGTCTGTGGGCATTCTAAGGTGTCCCTAGGGAGCACATGTTCACCAGTTAATTGGAAAAAGGGCCCTATCATATTGTGCCAAAAATGAAACCATACAGATGCCAAAATAAACAAGCATTAGCATTTAGATGTAACTGAAGTACTTCAATACATCACTGGACACCCCTGTTAAGTAAGAAACAAGAGCTTGAAGTGTTTAAAAAGGCTACAGTCCTTCTTTACTAGATGTCTCTCGAGTCAAAAGCAATCGGCTAAAAAGTCTTTCAGACCGCTACAGTACCTCAAATCGTTACTAGATGTCCCTTTTGAGTTAGATGCGATTGCTTCACATGTCCTTACACAGGACTTAGGGTGTGTGGTTTCAACATAAAAATTTACATAAACACGTCTCCTAATTCAATGATGAGACCTTGTTTAGGAATAATACATTTTGTGTTTTCTCTTGCTGTTGAATCTACAGGTAAGTCAGGAATAGGAGAGATCCAAGATGTATCTGCGTCAAAGTTACTTTCGCCCGATTCACTAAGGTAAACTTAGGCGTTTGGTCTGAACCTAAACCAAACTTCTAAGTTTATGACTTTGAAAATTCACAAAGGGCATTTTCGAGTACTATCTTTATGTCTACACTCTTCGCCCGAGTGCAGACTTAAAGATAGCACTTTGTAAATGCCCTTTGTGAATTCCCAAAGTCGTAAACTTAAACGTTTGTTCTAAGTTTAGACCAAACGCCTAATCTTACCTTTGTGAATTGGGTCCCTTGATGGTGACTTCTTTACTTCCAGTCGTAGAGTCTCTAGTATTCCTAACCTCTTCCTACTTGATGCTTTGATACCAGTTCTACTCATAACACAAGTAAGTGCTTTTCAGAGGTTGGAGTGGAAGTGAAGTTGGAGGAATGGAATGGAACATAGTCTCGTATTGGTGGTGCAGAGTTCTGAATATATATTTGCAAACCCACAACTATGCAAATGAGCACCTCGAAGTTTGAACTAGGGTAGGAGTTTTAGATTAAAAGTAATTCGCTCACGTTATCAATCAAACAGTCTTTATTTCGACTTCATGTCATAAAAGACAATTTTAAAAACAAAAACTCACCATTATTTACAAAAAACACATTTAAAACATTCGCTCACGTTAAAAGTGATTGTATCCTTGTATAACACATCAGCAACATAATACTGACAAGCTAGACAAATTACAAAAACATGATTCACACCAATGTTTATGTGTGTCCTCAGTACCCTTACATTCTCATAGAACATCTGGACCAAAATTCTATTTAGAAATGGATATTCTCTCATGATGAGAAATAATTGAAAAGGAAATTGCTCTCAATTGGAAGACTGAAAGAGGAGAATAGAGTTTCATCATAAAAATAATAAATTATATTTCTGAAAGTATGCCACAGTGGTGTCTAACCACAATTCTTCAGCCCTTGAGAAGCAAAGTTTATCATTCATGAAAAAAAGTTTGAAAATTATATAGTACTCCAATGTGCAACACAGTGACTCAACCAGATTTAGAAGATGTATCAAAGTGGTTCGATACATTTCAAGGAATGTCTGGCCATTACCAGAATGAAATAGAGACAAAGAAATCCTCTAATGCTAATTTTCTACTAAAGAGTTAGTAAGAACAAGCATGTTCAAATTGACTAGCAGTAACACTGAAAACCTATTGGTATATAAAAGGAGATAAAAACAATAAGAGAGTTCTGAGCCTCAGATGTTGAATCAAATTTCAGGACTTACTATTTGTAGATGATGGCCCAGAGCTAGGACTCTTTGCTAAATCTGGATGTACTATGGTAAAGACCAAGGGGCATATCAACAAGGGGTGGCGATAATATTATCGCCGCTTTAGAGCACGTTTTCGGGCGAAAAGCGGCGATAATATTATCGCATTATCAACAAGGACACGCTAGCGCGTGTTTCCTTTCAATAGCACCCCTTGTCAGCACGCCTCCTATCGCATCGCTAATGAGATGCAAAGGAGGCGTGCCTGACAAGACTCCCTTGGGAAATATCGCTAACCCAGCTTCGTCATATTGAAAACAAAGGTTAGAGATATTTAAAATCACATTAAGTATGCCTTAACGCAGGAATTTAACGTCTCTTAAATGCCTGACTAAGGCATACCTAACATGAGGGGTGGATTGTGTGGCTAAGACCACAGGCCCTATCATCTAGGATATCACCATTTTCCACCTTGGAAAACGGCGATATCCACACTATCTCTGGAATTTTTATTGTCTCGGTGATGCACGTTGTTGATAACGCGGTAACCTGGCGATAAATTCCAGAGAGAGCCGGCAATAAATATGCAAGCGCTAAGCGCGCTTTGCGATATTTATCCCCAGCCCTTGATAATATGCCCCCAAATGGTATTTCGAAATACATGGTAAAAACATACTATACCAAAATTACTACAAATACTTCCACATAAAATCACATTTTTATTCCTACCAGTCTTTTACAGGTGTGCACAGTTTACAGGATTTCCATGAATGTAACTGGAATAACATTGTTACTCTAACTATACTGGTGTCCAAAAATTTAATGACAATACCAATACTACACATTGTTACTAGAAAATAATTTTTATTCTTGACAAAGCTAAAACAACTCATTCATTCAAGTTATTTATTATCATATTAGACAATTACAAAGGGGTACTCTTCTGTTTCAAATCCAGTAATAATATATGTCCAGGTCTGTGGATATTTTCAAAAACATTTTACATAAAGGAAACTAGAAGGATCTGAGAAGCGAGGGGCACTCAGACTACCACTACAAATAGCCAACGCAAAGTAGGGTGGCTATGTCTTAACTATTGGGCCACATCTAAAGAAGCTTCTACACTTGCTCTTGTGAGAAGCAAGACATCAAATTCGCATCACCGAGCCACTAAAAGCGAAGTAGAACAAACTGTCTATCCAAAGACTTGACATATTCTTCATATGTTAGACATTTCCACAAAAAGCTTAAAAAATACTAGAAGCACGTAAAAATGAAAGAAAGTCCATCAAAACTCAAGTCTTTTCAATACTGTGAGTGGACAGCTTACTTGAGAATATCATTATAAATTTCGGGCAAGACTCCGAGAGCTGTACCACATCATGCTGGCTATAGGCACCTTTCATACCTGATTGGATGTTTACCACACTATTATACCTTTTCTTTTGTCTTGTCAGTTTTTTTTATCCTCTGCTCTCTGAAGTAACCATAACTTTACATGCAGCTCATTATAAAACCCAACAACAATTAAATAAAAATATTGATGGATTAATGAGTTCTTGCTGTGTACAAGGATATAGGCCTGATTCACAAACCTTTATTTCATACAAATTAAGGAGTATGTCACATCTACTAATAGACATTTCTTTGTGAATTGGGCCCACAGAAAACACTTTTCTTTCTATTTTATGCATAGAGAAAGTTGATACATTAGATGATAGCTAGCACAGGTATCATGAGAGTATATAACTAGCTTTTTAACCAAGATGTTTCAATTTGGGAAAATTAAGGTCTCAAATGCAAATGCTGTAAAACTTTTTCCATTAAAGGGTGATATTTCAGTTAGCCCAGAAATTAGTAAGAACTCCGGCGATGTGATGCAGAACATATTTTCAGCCTCTAGTTAAAAGCAGAAATAAAGTACCCCTCATTTGATACATTACCGAGTAGTTTTCCAGGGAATCCAATATTAAATGCCGGACCCAACATTGGGCCTAACAGAACATCTAAATTCAGCCTCCTCCATTCTGCAATAAATGCTTGGCAGTAGTCCTGAGTAAAAGGAGAAAAAACAAGGTAATCTGACAGTGAGATTATTGTCATTACCATGAAATTATGTATCTCTCTCAAAAAGCTACAATTCAAAATCATTTGAAGCCTCACAAAGAAAAGTCTCTAAATTTCAAAGAGAAATTATTACGCCCAGAGACTCAAAAGGCTGACGAAGCAAATTGATAGTGCAAAACTCAGCATCCCTAAATAGGGTTTATGAAGATCTTTGAAGGCCTTCCTTAGTAAACCTGAAATTTCAATGAAATAAATATAGAGTCTGGAAGAAGGGTGTGAGAGAGAAGGGCTTTCTCAGGTATTTTTGTACTTTGGATATATAATTAGATATTGAGGGGAAGCATAGCTGAAGTGTCTTTCAGATAAAGGGGTCAGGATATATCAGTGAAGTTCAGATCAAGGGGTCAGGATACATTAGTGCAAGAATGAGGTTATATTTTCCACAGAAAAGCTCATTTACATCCTTCCACAGAAAGATAAGAGGAAAACATCCTTCACAATCTACAGTGGTAGTTACATAGATACGTTTGAAGATTAGGTAGGATTTCAATATTCAGTCTAAATGTGCACTGGATCCATGCTGCACCTCATTAATGAGTCCCAACAAGGCTCAAACCAGCATAACGTTGAGTGTGAACCAGACATAGTCTGGCAGCTCCAGCTGGCTGATTCTATTGCAGCAGGACCTAGGCTGATTTTATTGGCTGCTCCTAGACTACAGTGGCGCCTGTAACAAAAAAGAGGCTAGAGATGGCTCAGATAATTTCCAATGGCTGAATCTTTTGCAAGCATTCGACCGATCAACTTTTAGTATTTTACTGTTTTGTATGATCCTGTGCCCTAAACAATTGTCCACGGTTTGCGGGCTAATCTACAATTTTTATATAATTGGGTATACCCAGTGACGGCGCTGACTTCGGGTGGGAGCTTCATGTTTGCAAGTATATTACGGTTTTAAAAGCACTTGCTGCTGCGTTCCTGGTCTTCAGTAATTTTGAGGCAACAATAAAAATGTTAAGATAACTCTGGTGATAAAAGTTCATCCTAGAGACAAATTGGAGAGTTGTCTAGTGGAAGTTTTGACTCATGGTAAGGTAGCACAGAAGGTTAATGTGTCTGCTGCACAGAACATGCAACATGCAGATCACAAAGTGCATATAATTTAAATAGGTCAGTGGATTACTGCTTTTGTTAGAGAGGTCCTTTTGTTACTTGCAGTTTATAAGTATAACTCCTAACAGAGAACAGTGAGCTCTTAACTGTCATCAAAGAACTGCATGCAAACTGCAAGGTATAAATTAGAGTCTTATGTTTTTTCCCCCGTCTTTGATTATTCTAATGTTGCAAAAAGAGTTGATTTGGATAGAAATTAATTCTGATTATTAAAGAGAACCCCAACCATGGTGTTATGTAGGTTTTAAATTCTGAGCTTGTGTTTCTCCAGACCAATCACTATTAAACTATACTGCGTACTAGTATGGATGTCACATGACTCCTACACCTTGTAGTCCTCTGTCTTATGTAACATTTCCTATAAAGTGATTTACAGATGTATGATCAATTGTATCTGGGGAATGTGTATGATTTAAAGTGTTCTGACACCCTACACTGTTCTGAGTGGCACTATAAAATAAATCAAATGCATTTAAGAGAGAAAGAGTGGCTATGGAGACTTGAGGGGTCCTGTTAAAGGATGGTAGTTAGGGACTCCGTGGTGTCGGTGGTCACCAGCACTAAAGTCGGCCCTTGGTATACTTTTACATTTGAAGTTGTGTTATATCACATTCTAGTGACGGTGAGTCCTTAGCGGTGTGGGGGCGTTGACCCCCTGACCTTCCCACTTCATTTCAGAAATACAGTGGGATGACCTGAGGGCTGTGTTACTTGAACTCCACATATCAGATTGACTGGTGTTTTCACTGTGGCGACCCTGATATGCTCAGTTCAAGCTCCTGCAATAAACAGATGAAAGGCAGCTGAGAAGCAGAGGCACAGCCCTGCAGGCGTCCGATGGAGAGCTGTGTTTGCCTGCTCCAGCCAGTCCTAGCACTGCTCTTATGCTGTTTCGCATCGTAACCAGGAAGAGAGCAGTGCTTGTATTGGCTCAGATGCCATTGTCCAGCAAGCGGAGCGAGGCAGGAGGAACTTCGGGTGTACATGTGCTGCAGAACATCGTCAAGAAAGGAAGGAATATGCTACTTACCAGTATGCATCTGTTCTTGGCATGTAGAGCTGCAGATATATACACTGTGCATAGATCGCCATCTGGTGTTGGGCCCGGATGTTTGCAGTTTGTTTTTCTTCTTGGACAATGTTTGGAAGTCACGAATTCGGTGACTCCTCCTTCGGTCCGTACTGCGCATGGGCTTCGGCTCCATCCTCAGATTGTTTTTCGCCAGCAGGGAAAAGATGGAGCGTAGTGATAATAGTAAGAAACCCATGTGTGTTGTATCTAAATAAGATAGACTGGAACGGATACAGGTAGCCGGGGAGGCGGGTGGGCGTGTATATATCTGCAGCTCTACATGCCAAGAACAGATGCATACTGGTAAGTAGCATATTCCGTTCGAGGCATATGAGCTGCAGATTATACACTGTGCATACATTACATAGCAGTACCCAACCTTAGCGGCGACCACCCGTATCCGTTGCAGTGGTTTGAAACAGTGTCTTTAGTACAGCCTGGCCCACACTAGCTTGTTGTTTGGAGTGCACGTCTACACAGTAATGTTTTGTGAAGGTGTGCGGTGGTGACCATGTGGCTGCTTTGCAGATGTCATCTAAGGGTATATTCCCTAGAAAAGCCATAGAAGCCCCTATCTTTCTTGTAGAGTGGGCTTTAGGTGGGACAGATAATGTTCTTTTTGCTTTGTGATAGCAAATTTGTATGCACTTTACAATCCACCTAGCTATCCCTGATTTTGAGATGGGGTTGCCTTTATGCGGTGGAAAAAAACGGTAATTCCACCGATTGATTGAGATGGAAGGGGGAAATGACCTTAGGCAGAAATTTTGGATTTGTGCGAAGTATCACCTTACTGTGATGTATCTGTAGAAAGGGTTCCTGTATAGTGAACGCTTGTATTTCACTAACCCGTCTAAGGGAAGTGATAGCTACGAGAAAAGCTGTTTTCCAAGTAAGGAACTGTAGCTCACATTTATGCATTGGTTCGAAAGGCGGACCCATGAGCCTTGTAAGAACTACGTTTAGATTCCACACAGGTGACGGTGGTGCCCTGGGCGGAATTACTCGTTTGAGGCCTTCCATGAAAGCTTTAATAGCAGGCACTCTGAACAGTGATAAATGCTGTCTGTTTTGTGGGTAAGCAGCAATTGCTGCGAGGTGTAAGCGAATGGATGAGTATGCCAGATTACACCTTTGTAGATGGAGCAGGTAGGATATGATGTGCTGTATGGATACATCTAGGGGGTTGATTGTATTGTTACGGCAGTAAACAACAAATCTCTTCCACTTAGCGGCATAGCATGCTCGAGTGGTAGGGCGTCTGGCTTCCCTGATAATGTTCATGCAATCAGGGGGAAGGTTAAGGTATCCAAATTATAAGATTTCAGGAGCCAGATCGCAAGGTTGAGCTGAGCTGGGTCCGGGTGCCTGATTTCTCCATGGTTCTGGGTTAGGAGGCATGGGGACAGGTGCAGTTACTGATGTGGTATCACTGAGAGCTGTAGTAATGAGGTGTACCACGGCTGCCTGGCCCATGTTGGAGCTACCAGAATGAGTGTGAGGGAGTGCTGTTGTAGCTTCCTTACCACTAATGGAATTAGCGGGATAGGTGGAAAGGCGTATGCAAATCTGCCTGACCAGTTCATCCATATCGCATTGCCTTTGGACAATGGGTGTGGGTATCTGGCGGCGAAGCTTGGGCATTTTTTGTTTTCATGGGTGGCGAAGAGGTCTATCTGAGGATGCCCCCACTTGTGAAAGAATGGGTGAAGAACTTGTGGATGCAGTTCCTATTCGTGCATTTGCTGCGTTTGTCTGCTGAGCAGATCTGCCATGGTGTTTTGTATCCCTGGGACGTGTTGTGCCAGGAGAAAGATTTTTTGTGGGATTGCCCATCGCCATATGCTCTGTGCTAAGCGAGAGAGCTGTCCCCCCCTGTTTTTGAATGTAGTACATTGCAGTCATATTGTCTGTGCGAATGAGGACTGCCTTGGCTGAGATTTGTTTCTGGAACGATTTCAGGGCTAGAAAGATCGCCAATAACTCCAGATGGTTGATGTGGAGTAACTTTTGTTGTGGCGTCCATATCCCTTGCACTGTAAGGTGTAATAGGTGCGCTCCCCAGCCGGAGAGCGATGCGTCCGTTGTTAGAATTACCTGAGGAACCGGGTCCAGGAACGGTCGCCCTTTGGAAAGATTTGTGGTGTTCCACCACTGCAGAGAGCGATGGGTGCGACCGTCCACCAACACCAGATCCGTCAGTCGCCCCTGGGCCTGGTTCCACTGGCGCGCTAGGCACTCTTGGAGTGGACGCATGTGGAGTCTTGCATGAGGCACTATGAAGATGCAAGATGCCATCATCCCTATTAGCTTCATGAACACTCTTGCTGGGAGAGAGTGCTGAAGAATGAATCTTTGGCGCAAGGCTTGTATGCTTGCGATTCTGGCTGAATTGGGATAGGCTATAGCTTTAGGTGTCTATAGTGGCACCTAGGTATTGCTTTGTGTGAGACGGTATCAGCTGGGACTTTTGGTGGTTCACTGTGAAACCTAGCTGGTGGAGTATTTGGATGGTAGTGTGTGTATGATGCACACATTGGTTGTAGGACGCGGATTTTATTAGCCATTCGTCCAAGTAAGGGAAGACGTGAATGTGTTGTCTTCTGAGGTGTGCCGCCACTACTGCTAGGCATTTGGTAAACACTCTCGGTGCGGTAGTGACCCCGAAGGGGAGAACCTTGAACTGATAATGTTGGCCGTCCACTACAAATCTGAGGTACTTCCTGTGAGAAGGGTGTATTGGAATATGAAAGTATGCGTCTTTCAAGTCCAGGGTAGTGAGAAAGTCGTCCTGGCAGAGGAGTGGGAGGACTTGTTGGAGAGTTACCATGTGAAAATGGTCTGAATGTATGTATGCATTTAGGGGCCGGAGGTCTAGAATGGGCCGTAGAGTCCCGTCTTTCTTTGGTATCAGAAAGTACAGAGAGTAGACCCCTAAATTTTGTTGATTGATGGGGACCTGCTCTATAGCTTGTTTTTGCAGGAGGGAGATCACCTCTTGTTTCAGCAGGATGGTATGTTCTTGTGACATTGTACGGTGCCTGGGTGGAATATTTGGGGGGGTAGATGTTAGTTCGAGACAGTACCCTGACCGAATAATTTGGGTCACCCATTTGTCTGATGTTATGGTCTCCTAGGTTTGAAAAAAAGTCTTGTAGTCTGCCCCCGACCGGAGTGGAATGGTCTGGGGGGAGCGGGGGAAAGTCATTGTGTGGGCGGTGTAGCAGAACGGGCGGTTTTGGTTTTGCCCCTGCCTTTATTATTGTTCCCTCTATATCCACCTCTTTGATAGCCCTTTGTGAAGGTAGTCTGAGGAGGGGACTTGTAGGACGTAGAGGCGTTATCGGCAGAGTAACCCCTGCCAGTGCCTCGAAAGGAGGAACGACGAAAGGAGCGCCTAGGAGTGGGGGATTGTAATGCTCCCATAGACTTCGCCGTATCTGTATCCTTCTTCATCTTCTCCAGGGCTTCGTCTACTTTTGGGCCAAATAAGTGTTGTTGGACAAAAGGGTGGGTCAATATAGAAGCTTGGACCTCCGGCTTAAAGCCTGAGATTCTAAGCCAGGCGTGGCGGCGAAGCAGAACGCTGGTGTTTATAGCCCTGGAAGCTGTGTCTGCTGCGTCAAGTGCACATTTAATAGAGGTGTTGGTAATGAGCTTTCCCTCCTGTATCAGGTCATGAGCCTTATGTTTATATTTTTCTGGGAGGTGTTGCATGATAGCCTCCAGCTCATCGTAGTGCGCTCTGTCGTACCGTGCCAGCAGCGCTTGTGTGTTGGCCATGCGCCACATATTGGCAGCTTGCGAAGCGGTGCGTTTGCCTGACGCATCTTGGACTCTTTAAGGGTGGTGGAGCCTCACCCGAAGACTGAGAATTGGATCGCTTCCTAGCTGTGGATACCACTAATGAGTCTAAGGGTGCAGGTCCTTTAACATAGGCAGGATCCGTGGGGGCTGCCTTATATTTTTTCTCTATTCTGGGGTTTAAGACCCTAGCCCTGACTGGGTCCTTGAAAACCTCTGTCGCATGTTTGGTCACCCCTTTAAGCATGGGTAATATGGCAGTGGATTTATCCTCAATGTCAAAAGTGTCAAGTAGGAAGTCTTCCTCAACTGGCTCACTGTGTAACTCCACCCCATGATAATGTGCCGCCCGTTGTAATAAGTGGTGAAACCCCAGGGAGTCCTCTGGTGAGGATGGCCTGGATGGGTAAAAATCATCCTGAGGCATATCGGGGACATCTGGATTATGATAATCCTCCCATGGGTCTGGGGTGCCCGGAGGAGTAGGGTCCTGTGGGGCATCTGTTGGATCGTAGTAAGGATCCCCTTGGTCATCAGGGTCTGGAGACGGGGTTGGAGAGCGATGAGGCAAGGGTGGAGAAGGTGGGGGCGGAGATGGGGGAGGTGGAGGAGGTGGAGAAGGTGGAGGAGGCGGAGGTGGTGGGGAGGGTACTCTGAAAGGAGATGTGGCAGAGTCCTTCCGTTTTGGCAGTGGAGGAGGAGCTGGCTTGTCTAAATGTCTTTTCTTTGAGGACAAAGCCAAATGTCCAGTATTTGGATCCTTTGTTAAAGTCTTTTGTCGAGGATCTGGAGTGAATAGCTCCTCCGGCACCGATTCGTCTGCCGGTGTCGACGTTTTCGGAGCCGACGACTTCCTTGGTTTATCCGTGCCATGCGTTTTCGGGGACTCCGATTTTTTCGGTGCCGAGGCCGGCTTCGGCACGGGAGCGTCGGTGCCGAGGGATTTATGTTTGGTCGGCACGAGAGTCCAGATTTCGACACCGATGGCTTCGGAACGGAGCTGGGTGTGGATTTCTTCGGCGCCGAAGGGTATTTTTCGGCGCCGCCAGTCGGCAGGCTCGATCCCGAGCCGCCGGGAGACTTATGATGCCTCTTCACCGGGCCCGAAGGTGGGGTGATGGAAGCGGTATGTTTGGTTGTGCCTTGGCCCGGAGGCGAAGGTGTAACCGGAGTCTCTTTCGGTATGGGCGCGGGAGTGGGAGGGGGTAGAGTACTCACGGCCCTCTGCGCCGGTGTGATCTCCTCCACGTCGGAGTCGTCGGCCTCGGAAGCGCTGATGATGTCGCCTTCCTGTTCGGTGTGCTGCTGTCCCGAAGCCCCGATGTCTTCTCCGAAGATGTCAGGTGGAGCCGAGGTCGATGAGTGCGCCATGGTGCGTCGAGCTCGTCGATCCCGAATAGTCTTTTTCGATCGAAAAGACTTGCAGGTGGGACAGTCTCGGGCCTCGTGTTCGGGAGAGAGGCAGAGGTTGCACACCTGATGTAAATCGGTGAGGGGAAATTTAGACCCACATTTCGGGCACTTCTTAAAGGGAGTCCTTTCCATCGGCCGAGACCGGAGTCGAGATAGGCCCACCTGGAATCGAGGAAGTGCCGAAGAGAGAGATGAGAGATGGTTTTGAGAATCTCGATGGACGAGGATTTTTCGTCGAAGGTCGAACTAGAAAGGTTCGAAGCCGGAGCACGAAGTATTACATCCGAGCCCGATGGCGGAAAAAAACAATCTGAGGATGGAGCCGAAGCCCATGCGCAGTACGGACCGAAGGAGGAGTCACCGAACTCGTGACTTCCTAACATTGTCCAAGAAGAAAAACAAACTGCAAACATCCGGGCCCAACACCAGATGGCGATCTATGCACAGTGTATAATCTGCAGCTCATATGCCTCGAACATATTATTTTTATGTTTAATGATATTTTTTATATGCTCCACCACTTTTAAAATATAGCAGCCATCCCTGGTGACTCATCTGTCCTGTGTCATGCAGATGTCATTTATGGCGGCAGCGATGAGAGAAGTTTCCATGCTGTGGTTGGATCTGAGTGGTGTCAAATAGTTGGTGGTCTATCAGGTATTCAGTGACAGTTAATCATTTTCTCTAAGACTTTGGTCGGGATTTGTAGCAGGGAGATTAGTCTGTATTTGATAAGGATTGAAGGTCCGCAGAGGATTTTTTCAGCAATGGGTGGAGAGTTGCATGTTTCCAAGCTTATAGGAATGTTTTGGAGAAGATGTTGGCATTTAGAATGGGTGTAAGCATGGCACGGATGGGTTTTGATCTTCTGGAGTAGGTGCAGAATGAGCAGGGCTCCGATGGTGTCCCTGAGTGGATGGACTTCATGGTGGCAGTGGTTTCTTCTGGAATAATGACCGGACATCACTGATGTGGGCTCTTCCACTCATATGTTGTCAAAGTTGGTGAAAATAGGGTCATGGAGTCATTCAGCGACGTGGGTATGTCTCTTCAATAACTGGGTGAGGACCAGGCTTCCATGGTCTTCAATGAGTGCTCTTGAGTTGGGGTCGCGTGATCTTCAGGTGATAGTTCGGGTCACCAAGTAGGATGTAATTGCCAGCATCGAGGGGGAATGGCACAACGAAGTCTGTGATGGTGTCGCTAAAGTTAGTGTGTGGTCTTGGTAGTCTGTAGATGAGAGCTCCGCTTTGCGTGAAGTTGGCTGTGACATGGTGCTTGAACGACAGGTGTTCCATGTTAGAGTATGATATGTCTGTGGATGTGGTGCAGCTGATGGTTTTCTTGTGGATAATGGCGATTCCGCTTGGGGCTTGTAAAGTCTGTCTTACCTGGGAATCTTGTAGCGAGGGGGAACAGCTGTGGCGCTGTCAGGTGCTGATGCAGCGTTCAGCTATGTTTCTGTGAGGAAAAGTAGTTCAGGGGCATTGTTGTGAAGCAGGTCCCAGATCTCTGTGGTGTGTTTGGTGAGTGAGTGAGTGAGTGTTGAGGAGCATGCATGCAAGTGTGGAGTGTGTGTGGGTGGTTGCAGGACTGTGAGAGAGTGAGGTGTTAGGTGCTGTCATTATGGTGAGTGTTGGGTTTTGGTAAGTACATGAAAACATGCATAAAGCTCAGGAAAATGATTCTTCAGTGTTGTATGGAGTGGAGGATCACAGTGTGGTAGCAGCGGGAGGGAAGGACAAGGGTTCCTAGCACTGGGAGCATTCCATGTGTGGACGGTAGCAGGCGGTTTTTCCATGAGGCTTCAGCTCGCCAGTGGCACACCCGCTGCACACATCCGCTGCGTGCCAATGCTGTAGCAGCCATGAAGTAGGTCCTGGGGGGGGAGAGGAGTGATATCACTTACTGAGCAGATGGATGATGGGAAATCCAGTGATGTCACTTCCTGTGCAGATGTATAATAGATATCTCTACATCATCGTAACAAAAATGAAAAACATTCCCTGGTCTCATTGAAAATGTAACCACAAGGCTTAAACGGATAGGTTAGGCGCAATTGGTAGTGCCATCTCCCAGGAAAAAAATGCTTTTTATGACCTCTGTTGAACAATAGTTAATTCACCAGC
The DNA here is from genome assembly GCF_964204655.1 of Triturus cristatus. Lineage (NCBI taxonomy): Eukaryota > Metazoa > Chordata > Amphibia > Caudata > Salamandridae > Triturus > Triturus cristatus. The sequence goes on along the minus strand of NC_140586.1, from coordinate 790,301,457 downwards.
TCTCCTTTTGATAGTTAAAAATATGTTAAGTTAAAACAAGAAACGTTATTTGACCTATATAGATTTCATGAATTCCTTTGATAGAGTTGATTGGAGGATACTCTTGCTCAAACTTCATAAATTAGGCGATTGCAAACTATTTAGATGCATTAGTAATTGAGTTACAGAATTATAACTCTCTTTTAATGAAGTCCCCTAAAAGGTATTCGAAATTGATCAATGTAGAAAATGGATTCAAGGTGCCCACAAGCATGTATATTTCAGAGTTGCCAACATTTGCAACTTACATCTCCCCCATGAGCTGAATTGCCTTCAATTGTTTGCAGGTCAGGTAAGAACAAATAAAAAAAAAAGTGCAGGAAAGTAATCTTAAGACTTTTCCAAAGGCTCATATAGCAGATAATTGTAGCTGGAAATTACAAGTTTGAATATTAGAACATTTCAAAAGCTTAAATAGATAGGGTTGATTGTTTTAATTACATTTACATTCGAAATCCTCATACATGGCAACAATAGCAGACCTTGCAACAATTATTATAAAAGATCTATTTTTTCGTTTTTAGATAGCATGGAGAAGTGTGAAATAGAGGCACTTATAACTATGTACAAATCTGCCAAGTTCTTTAGACCCAATGAAGGTTATTATCAACCATTCTTAAAGGGCACTGTCCACTCATTCCCAGCATTTGCCTAATTGTTCACTTTCACAAAGCACACAGATATGAATTTCAAACCAATAACATCGGGAAAAAACAAGTTAGCAGTAGAGTAAAGAAAAAGATAAACTAGTACCTCTCGTATTTTCTGGTGTGCCCATAGATCCTTTACAGACCTGAAAGTTTGTGAAAGAGATTTGTAAGTAATATGCACAAATATGATCGACAAGTGATCGCCAACTATGTATAGCATTGTGTAAGCCGGAGATCACAGTTACATAGCATGCACATCAAGAAGGTTAAATTCTTCTATTTTATTAGGACTTTGACTCAATATTAAAAACAGGCTGTTATGATCTTTATGAAGAAGAGTGGTAAGCCATCCTGTTGGTTTAAATTCTGTGATTCCAATAAAAAAGCAGCAGCAGCAAAGCGCCATCAGGTATAGATGGCCCTAAGACATCTTAATGTAAAAAAAATAGTCCCAACTTTGGGGCATATTTAAAAGAGCTTATTGTCACCAGAATGTCACTTTTTTGTGATGTTCTCGTGGTGATAAGCCCTTAACATAGCTTAACGCTGCCTTGTGAATAAGACGTCCTTTCACGCAGCACTTTACGTGAAAGAGGCGGGCAATGGGTGTTGTGGTGGACGTTCCGCCGCAACACCCATTGCTTTTTGATGCTGTCCCCTATTTACAACGGTGGCGTAAATAGGAGGCAGTGCCAAAAATAAGACCAAGGAAAACCTGGTCTTAACCTGACGAAACAAGGAGAAAATATTAATTTCTCCTTGGTTTTTGCAATTTCTATGTTCTAGAAACAGCAAATCGACACTAGTTATAGTTCATGTGGACAAAGGTGTCCCTTCCTGCATATAAACAATCATTAAAAAATGACAAGTTGCAACTTCTATGTATGCTGCATTAAGCAGCACACATAAAAATTTCAAATCGCAATTACGGATTGTTTTGTGCAGGAAGGAACACGTTCCTGCACATTAACAATCACTCCCTGCAATGCAGCACCATAGTGCAAGGTTGCCTGCTTTGGCCCTATGCAGCTAAATTTAGTGCCAGTGCTGAGGAAAATGCAGGGGTGAACCGCCTCCTTGCAAATACGGCGCATCCCTGCATTTTCAAAATGGCGGAGCACGGCATTAACAAATATGGCTTAACGCTGCACTTCGCCATTCTCTTGTAAATAAGCCCCTTCGTCTTCTTTGGCACATTGCAGAACAGCAGTTTCATGTCACTAGCCAAGAAGTTCCCTCAGCATTTTTCCTTCTATAAACACCCCTCTGCACAAAGGTTTGAGTCTGCTGCCACAAGTGCTGACCCATAGAGCAACAGAGGTAAGAATTTTGCTTCACTGTTTTGATTAACAAAGATCATTACATTTTGCTAGTGCGCCTAAACTACTTTGCATATCATTTAAGAGTCAGTCTAAACTAAGCGGTGTCTGTACCAGCTGTGCACCTCATGTCAGGCTACATTGGGCTGCGTATGCACCAGTTTCAGCTGGCATCTACGGGGGCGGGAGGGGGCAGGCACCTGCGCAAATATTAATATATAAAATAAAATATACCTGAACCGATGTCCTCTGCTCTGGACCTCTTCTGAGGAACTGGATGCTGCAGTGCGGGCTCCAATCCTGGTGCTGCTCTCATGCTATGAGAGCACCGCCACGATTGGAGGGAGTGGCCTCACTCGGCGCTCCCCAGTGCCCTGGAGGCCTGCACGTACTCTAATCCAGCTGTCTTAAAACAGCTGAGTTCGAGATTTCAAATTGCTCATGTCTGGCTGGCCGTCGGAAGACTTTGAAAAGTGCCCATCCTCCTCCCTGTTGCTGTCATTCAAAAGCAGCCTCACCCGTCCTGGTGCTCAGTAAAGGACGGAAGTATAAAAAATAATGTGGTGATAAATTAATGTTTTACTTTATGTCTTTGTGGTTATTTAAGCGGAGCGACGTTTCTCCGCTACAACGGAGGAGCTGCCCCTGGTATGCACAAATGGTGAACCTGTTGCCAGACAACACTAGGTTAGGTGTGTCCCAGCTGTGAACCTCTTGCCAGGCAACACAAGACTATGTGTGCGACCATTGATCACTTTTTGCCAGGCTACACAAGGCTGTGTGGCACCAGCTGTGCACCTCTTGCCAGACTACACAAGGCTGTGTGTCCCAGCTGTGCACCTCTTGCCAGACTACACAAGACTATGTGTGCGACCATTGATCACTTTTTGCCAGGCTACACAAGGCTGTGTGGCACCAGCTGTGCACCTCTTGCCAGACTACACTAGGCTGCGTGTGCACTTATGTTCATCAAACGCCTTTCACTGTGAGGACCAGCCATGACCCACAAATGGTAGCTATGAGCCTATGTCTTGTTCAATCTATTTCCATGCATTTCAGCAGTACATAAACAGGCACCATAATAGTAGGTTTGAACATATTGCTTGAAAGTTGAGAATGATTAAGTTTGTGGTCTGACAATACTCGTTTGGTTGCGGTTAGTGAAAAAACAGATCTAGCGGAAAGATAAATATCATCAAACTGGATCCCACACAATAATATTTAACAAAAAAGCATTCCTCTATAGCGTTTCTTGCAGTTTTTTTCTCACTGGATTGAATGCACATCATCCTTAACAACAAATCTTTTCTTTTCAAGCTGACTTTTGTTTTTGATTTAAAGAACATGCTCGCTCTCTGCCCTATCTCCCAAGGATCTATGGCATCTGAATACCATTAAATATGTTATTTATGTAATCTAGAGGCATGCAGTCTCTCCTTGCTAAATTTTAGACTCTTCCCTTCTTCCTCTGTCCAGCTTTTTGTCCATATCCATACTGTGGAAACAAGACATGCTTTAGTTGAGCAAGTAGAACTGAGAGACCGGAGTTGTGGAGCTGTGGTCTATTTACTGAATTTGGAAGATCTGGTTTCTGAGCTTCAGACCCATCTGTCAAGAAGATTTATAGGGTCTGCCCTTAAAAATGTGCAAAGGTTACTCTCAACTACTTCCATTGTTTCTTGACCTTAGCACCCGTCCATGAAAAATAGTATGTAAACAGCTTGTGTCCTAAAGGAGAAAAGGGTTGTGGAGCTTATGTATAGTCATTAAGGTGATGATCTACAGCGATGACCTACACATCTAGAGATCTAGGTTTTAGTCCCAGCTTCACAAAATAATTCATTTGTGTCTCGCAAAACTGTTTTAGCTGGATGGTGCACAAATTATGAACGTGTAATGAAAGATTACAGAAAAAAGGTGTACAGAGTGTTGTCTACTAATGTTTATATTACATTTATTTTATTTTATTTATTTATTGTGTTATTTAGAGCATGTACCTAGCTACAAAACATATGGAGCGCTTAACAATAGAATTGTAACAATGTTACGGACTTCAACTCTAGACTCACAGACAATTGTTCAAAATGCACAGTGGAGAGAGATCGAGAGACTACGCTGCTAGAGCAGGAATTAGTTTAAACTAAAGTCTTGATTTAAGATCATCTGGGCTAATCCCCACTTTCAGTCGCTTTGGTCCAGTGGATCTTTGGCATTGTTTTAGAGAAGATCAAGAGCTGTAGAAACCATAAAATTATAATCGCAATCACTAATCTATTTTCAGCCAATATTGTGAGGTTATTATGAGTTAAAGGGTTTAATTAATCCAACCTTTTAGTTAGCCATCTTTATTAATTTAATTAAGTTAAATCTTATTAATCTCGCTCATCAAGTATGAACATAAATTAATAATCAACATTAGTCAATCAAATAGTCATAGTAAATGCATTACGTATGTTCTGAAAAGGAAAAAAATCCTTGCTCTAGGGTTGGAGGGAAAATGGTGTCACTCAGACCCCATAAAGAGTTCCAGGTTGAGGAAGTGTGTGAGATGAATCATAAAGCTTTAGCGTGAAAAGTCAGCTAAATAAATCAAATAAATCAAAGCAGAACGTCTCATAAAGAGAGGTCCAAGTAGAGTCTCAAAGCAACGTGGCATAAGGGTCTAGGTAGTGGATAATGGGAAGTCAGTAACCTACTCTAGGAACATGCACTATTATAGACAACTTATTTTATCAGTGTTGCAGCTTGCAGTTTCATCTTTCTTCAGCCAGCCAATCATCAGATGATGCTCTCATTGGAACAAGATCACTCCTCGTCTCCTCAAAGAAAACACAATAACTCTACATAACAGCATTTTGTTTTGCAACCATTTCTTATTGTAGACCTGTCATACTTAGAGTAGCCTTACCCCAAACATTTTTCCTTCTTACCTTCTCTTTATGCTGATTCTTTTTGTTGGCTTTAGGACTCTTGGTGCTTTAATAACTGCTGACCAGTGCTATAGTGCTTGTTCTCCTCAAAACATGGTTACATTTGGTATATCACAATTGGGATATTTAATTTATCTGTAAACCCATAGTATAGTGCACTAACTGTGCCCTGTGCCTGTATATTACATACTACTAGTGGGCCTGCAGCACTGACAGTGCCACTCGCACAAGTAGCCCTTAAAACATGTCTCAGGTCTGCCTGCCACTGCAGAGCCTGTGTGTGCAGTGCACTGCCATTAAGACGTGGCATTTAAGGCCATTTGCAAAGCCTTCCACTACCTTTGTAGTACACATAAGTCACCCCTAAGGTAGGCCATATGTAGCCCATATGGCAGGGTGATGTGTAAGTAAAAGGTAGAACATGAACCTTCAAGTTTGCATGTCCTGGTAGTGGAAAACACTTGAATTTAAATGTCACTACTGTGAGGGCTACTCTCTCACAGGTTAACATTGGAATGCTTTATTTCAGTTTTAAGCTGTAATTCCTAATCAGAAAGTAGTAGCTCTATCTGTTTTATATCTTTGGAATGGTAATGACAAATCCTCTTTACTGGTAAAGTTGAATTTTAAAATTACTATTTTAGAAATGTCACTTTCAGAAAGTGGCAATTTCTCTGCTCTTAAAGCTATGTGTGCCAGCAGTCTGTCTCCAATACACATCTTGGGTGGGTGATAGCTTGACATTCTGCATTCCCTCTAGACAGCCACACAATAAGGAAGGGTAGGTGTATCCAAATGCCCATCGGCATCCAAAAAGGGTTGATTACCCACCTGTCGTGAGTCTGGAGCTAGGACTAGATAAAAAGTACCTCTGAGCACTTCAAAGCCTTTACGACTGGGTATAAGTACTGCGTTTCGAAACAACCCAATAATAACTGTAAAGGACCTCTGTCAGAACAACTGCTGTGCTGCTACAAGGACTGCTAGATGAGAAAGGGTATGCTGTTCCTACAGGGGACAGGGTGAGTAATGTGACAGGCCACATCAGTATTGTCAGTTACAGATCAGTGCTAGATAGGGCACGACAGTGCGTGCTCGTCCAGGGATAGCTCCAATAATGAGCTAGTGCCCTCACACACTTTGAGGGGTGTCATGCTTCATCATAGGGCAGCTCCTCGTTTAGCCGGGGCTGCAATGCCCAACAGGCCCCACAGGGGGGCTCCCTACTGGAGGTCTTCCCGGTTTGCTGTTGTGAAGCTAAAGAATGTTTTTGGAGGGTGCCTATGTGTGGTGAGTAGATGTGGGATTGTGTACGTGCGGTTATATTTAAAATGGCTTCTGGATTCTCCAGAGACAATTTATTCGCGGAGTACCTGGGCCATGAATAAAAAACAGACTAAGGAGTTGTAGACTGAAGAGGGATGATTAAACCTGTCTCAGTTCTTGGATTAGTGAATTGTGCAGGGGGTCGACATGTTTCCTGCCTTATTCAGTCAGCATGGATCTAGGCATTTCTTCAGGACATTTTTATCCTCATCTACTAAGTGGGGGCGGCGTGTAATGATTTTGTCAAAAAGGAGGAAAGAGTTATGTCCCCTCAAGTCAGGATTCAACAGTAGCCCTAATGTGTAGCGAAAACAAAAGGTATAATTATACCTTCTGGAAAGATCATGCACCTAAATAGGGGGGGGTGATTCTGCCCCAACAGAGACAAGCCAGGATGCTCACTGGCATTGCGAGAAATACCAATTTTAGTCCGTGAGGCTCCGAGTATGGGACCTACCCATGGCTGGCTGTCCCTGGGGACAACCCCCCCTATTTAGGTACTTGTCTGTAAGTGACCATACTGACAATACTGACGTGGCCGGTCACATTCCTCACCCCGTTCAGTATAGTAACAGCATATCCTCTCCCATCAAGCAGTATCCCCGGGGCCTTTATGCTGGACCTTCAAAGCCCCATGTCCCTCCCTGTTGGACTCTGCTACAAGGACTATCATGCTGCTGGACTGCTGCTCCGGAAGAACAGCTTTTCTGCTTTGGTGCCCTGCTGCCTGCTGTTCTCTGACCCTGCTGAGGGAGAGCTGTACTTTGACTTGAACCCAGAGTGACCTCCAAGGGCTTGCTGGTTTGCATCCTGTTGCCTGAGACTAAGGGATATCAAAGTCTCATCATCTGTTCCATTGTAAGTGGACTCTGGTGCTTGCAGCAGTGAAATTGACACATGTACCAATCTACGTTTAGCAGAACTGGTGCATCGACCCTGTTACGATAGCAGAATAGGCACAGCATAGTCGGAACCAGCGCATTGCCTTAAGAACTGACACATTGGAGCCAACACATCGCCTTCGCTGCAGTGTGGGAAGATCGGCATATCCCCTCAACTGCACAGAGAATCCCGGCGCATCATCTACAGACACAACACTTCTCGGCTCTCGTCTTCGGAACCATTTGATTGCAGCCACTGAGTTAAGAAAAACCACGCATCCCCTCATTTATGAGATCAACACAGATGCTTCGCTCGGCTGCGCCCTTCATCTAGCTGTTGTGACCAGGATCAAGGTATTATGTTCAGCGGGCCTGCGTGGCTCCTGTATCCTGCCCGCACACCATCGCAGTAGGCCTGAATTCCTGACTTTGACACAGTACAGGACGACCAGATAACCCCTACTAGTTAACTGTTATTCTTTAGAAAATCATATCTCGACTTCTACTCATTGGATTTTTGTCTTTTTGGTCTTGTGTTATTTATCAAAATCATAATTATTTTTCGAGCCCGGTGTTGAGCCTGTTTGTGATGTTTTCATCGTGTTACTGTGTGTTGTGTTGCACAAATACTTTACAGAATGCCTCCTAAGTTAGGCCTGCCTGCTCATAGCCACGCTACTAGCGGGTAAGCACATATAATTTATGGTGTGTGACTGACTTTCCCTATCTCAGACTGTGGCCCCTACTTGGACAGGGTGCATACCTTTGCCAACTAGAGACCCAATTTTTAACACATCATCTTTTGGTTACTTCTAGTCTACTGTTCTTCCTTTTCTTGTTGAAAACTACTTTCCCATGAGGGAATTTTTTCAAATCCATCTTTAGAAATAACAGATTTACGCATTTATTAGCAGCGAACATTGTTAAAGAAGAAACATTTGGACAATTAGGTGAAAACATTTATGCAACTATTATTGATTATGAAAAAAATGCTCTTGGAAAGGTCAGGAAATATACATTTTATAGCATTTAAGAATAATTTTGTCCTTCCTGCTTGTCAGGCCATGCTGATTCAGCTATTGAGGCCTAATACAGGTAAATATAGTTGCCTAATAGAATGTTTGCTTTTTAAACAGATTTTATTTTTTATTCAAATCCAACGTTAATTCTCTGCACATTATAAACTGTATTCATTTCTCAATCTAATTTAAATGCTTTCCCAATTACCCCCTCTGATGGTTATCAAACCATCATAATTTCTTCACAAAATAATCTTTAGAGTTTACTGTCATCTTCAGCTGAGTCTTCTCTGTCTTTTCAAACTCACTGATTCCTTTACCCTTGTATATTCTTGATTGATGTGATCATTCAATTCTAAATCTCTTTTCATCTGTTTTTTTCTTTCTTCTATCGAAATAGGATCTACAACTTTTATGAAATGCAAATAGGGTTAATAAGTAAAATGCTACTATTAATACTGCAACAAATATAGCTGTAAGAACTTCTATTCCAGTGTCTATAAACCAATTGACACTAAAAGAAACTACTTTACCTATAATTTTTTAAACCCCAGGAGGTTCTAATAATTCAAATTCAGATTTTAGATCAAAAATGTTTTGTGAATTCAATTTTTTTACCCTCATACAGTATATGTTAGCAGCAACGCTGAGATTTCAGTATCTTAAAGACTCTGCCTTTTTCTGCGAGCAACATATCTAATGGTAAGCAATTTTGTAAAACCATTGATCTAATAGCCATTAATTCTCTATTTCCAATTAATAAAGTTCAAGAAGTACAGGTTACCAACATATCCACAACTGTTGAAAGCGTTCTAATCTTTAAGTCATTCAAAATATTGCTCATCGGTTGTATGATTGCTCCAAAAATAACTCCAGCTAATTGTGTTTCATCACCTATGCTACGTGTAGGTCTGAGATGAGGTCATTGTTAAAGCATGTATACTATATACATGATACATTTTAGGAAACGAAAACGCTAAATAGCAAATACCCTCCCAATCAACTGGAAATTGAAAATAAGCATCCTGTTCACAAACTAAATAAATTCCTGGAATTACTGTTTCTCCTCCTCGTAAAAAGTGCTGTGAACCTCCGATCATTTAACATGTGTGCTCACAGCTATTGATCTTTACTGGTCTATTTTGAAATTAGTTTCTTCTTCTGTAAACACGTATTTTTTTATTTTGCCTCCGGTCTAATATTTTAATTTTGTATAAATCATTTTCTTTTGGTATTCATTTACTTATTTCTTCCATCTGTTTTTTCAAACTGTCTTCCCCTCTTTCTTTACTATGTGAAATGTTTGTTATCTTTCCCTCTAATACCATAACAAATACTTTCTCTAAGGGTCTCATTAAACAAGATACATTGTTTTTGTATTTTTTAACATTATCTAATGATATGGATGGTATAAAATAATGGCAAGCTGTGTCCATTCCTTTTGACTGAGGGTGCAAATGCATGCTCTTCTGAGACTGAACTTTTGAAAGAAGCCTGTCGCAATTTGAATAATAATTTCAAAATATCCTAGCCAATGTACTTAGCTAAAATAAATACTACATGTGATTGCATATGGCGAAGCTATGTGATATGTAACTTCTTCTGCAGCTGGTGAAGGTAATTGTACACAGAAATAGCAGTCCTTATAGCTAATGCCTGTGTGTATTCTTGAACTAACCTAGAATAAGTATTATTAGACAATTTATCTTTGATTAAACTTGAAATGAAGCTTTTATTTAGTTTAATCTATTGTGTGTGCAGGAGTCATTGGAGAAAATGTAGTAATATGTCTCTCTTTTTCTGGTGTGAAGGAAACCCCTATTAGTAATGTTATAATCACTAACAATGTTACTAAAATGTAATACGCATAATGATCTTGAATTTACCTCTGCTTGGATAATACATGTTTGTTTCTAGTCAGATAGATCAGCAAAAGATATTACAGCAATATTCAACAGTCTGTTTCAGCTTTTCTTAAAGCGTGTCTGATTTTCTTTTGTAGTTAGATTCAGCTTTATTTACAACAATCAGTCATCGCTAACCCAACTCGATCTTCTTCTAAATGTGTTATCCTTACTTTTCTACCTCGGTCTTGTGCCTAGGGAAATCTTCTTACTTCTTTTAAATTATCAATTTTATCACAGTCTTTTTTGTACTTTTCTCATAAAATAGTGTCTCTAAACCCATGTTTTTTTTAGAAATCCTTTTCAAGCAGCTTTGCCCAAATTTGTTTCTAGTGTGATATCATGGGGGCTCCGAATGGTCTGATCTCTAAAGAAGCAAGGTGTCCACTGACCACTTTACACTTGATTCATGTAATATGTCCATTCATGTGCAGAATACCTTCAACAAGGCACTCTTGCTCTTTTTGACCTTCTTGATGACTCTTGATTTTCTTCTTTGATGTCACTTATACATCTTGATCCTGACACTTCAGCAATGGTTGAAATATGTGTTCAACTGATACACTTTATCTTAATTTCATTCAACCATACTTTTGTGGCCATTCAGCATCATGGGTGACTCTCCTTAATCCAGTACTAGTTCCTTCATCCAGATCATTTATTTGTTCTGCTGTTGTCTCAACTGTTATCTCAGTTTGAGATCTTCTTTTTCCTTCTTCTTCTCCCTTCAGAAACTTCAATGCCACTTTATGAAATTACAGGAACCCAGATTGTTGTGATTGTTTGTAGTTCTTCACCCCTTTAACCTTCTTGCTATTGTGTCTCTTGTGGTATTGCTCATTGCAATTGTTCAGATTGCGGTGATTCTGTTGCCATTGCTCTTGGTTTGGATTCAAAGAACACTAACTCCTCATACTCTTTGAGTGTGGAATGCATGCACCCAGTTTGGTACTTAACAGCAGTGCTTGTGATGAGAAGCCCCTGGAAGGAGCATTTCCAACTCAGCTCCAAGCAAGACTTTTACACGTGCTTCTTTATCAACACCTAATCACCAGGACTGAGTCTGTGGCACTGTTCCTGATGAGGATTTAAGTCAGCAGCTTCAACATAATGAGAGACAGAATGTCCCACATCAGCCATCCCTTTGCAGTAATTGAGTATCATGATGGACCACGGCTTTCTGTGGGACAATCAACTTTACTGGTGATGGTGAAAAATGGCCGCCACAGATTGATTTTAACAAGGTTTTGATTAAATCTTAACCCATGTATTCTGGGTTTTCTATCAGATACTTTTTCTCTTCAAGCTCCATCATGCTGTCCTTGTGATGCTGTGTTACCCCAATCTGACTTGCACATTTTTTCTTTTGTAAATTTTACATTGAACAGTGTAAAAGATTTTTACTACCAATTATGTGCAAACATAAATTTTAACAATGTTGCCCAGGTATGTTCATTCCAAGAATGTTGTCTGAACATCTGGTCTGTTACTGTGTTGTGTCTTTTTACTCCTTTCACTAACAAAACAGAAAATTGTAAAATGCTTAAGAGGCTCAACACCACCAAAAGCAAATAATCCAGCTGTTTCACTTATGTGGATGCAAAAACTTTTGCCATCCAGGACTTTATGGTTCCATTGAGCTGTTCAACAATTCTTGAGGCTTCTGATCGATAACTACAGTGTAATCTCTACTCAATCTGTAAAGCTTCACAAAGCATTCTGAAACCCGCAATCCATAACTGCATTTCAACTCTTGTAACATCAACTTTGCTACAGTAAGACTCACATTTATCCATGTACGGTAGGCTTACACCCATTGAGAGAAAATACACACTATAGCCAGGACATATCTCAGCCCTTTACGAACAAGCACATCAATAAAGTTCATCTGCATTCTGCTGAAGGGACAACCTGATCTTCCTACATGACGTTTTTCCTACATTCATCTGCTGACATTTCACACAGCGATGGTACAACTCTTCTTCAAGCATCCTAAATCTAGGGTTAAACCAATTCTGTCTTAATATTCTCACCATTGCATCGCTCCCTAGATGTTTTAGGCCATGAAAATGTCATGTCATGGGAAACAATAAACTGTCTGGCAACACTGGCCTTCCATCTGCTGAAATCCAAAAGCCATTTGCATTTTTTGCACATCCTGCTCTGATTCAACCCTGTTGTTTTGTTTCCGAAACATTTTCCCGCAATCTCCTGAGCTCCTCCCTCATATCAGCTACTGACAACAACATCGACAAAATAGTATCCTCTCCAGAATTATTTGTATAAGCTCCGATAAATGTGCAGCCCACAAGTGTACAATACCATGCAACTTGGTCTACAAATCTGTTTCCAGTTGTGACATATCCATTGCCACTTCTGTAATCTGCATATTTAACAACTGTAGCTGCTGTAGGAATTTTGCAGTGGCTCAAGCAATATGCTTAAATGGTCCCCATTTCTAATGGTTGTGCCAGATGAGGTCATGAAACCTCTTTGTGACCATTATTGTACAAAGTCATGGGCCAAACCAAAGTCATAATAACTATCTGTAAACATAGTCACTCTCAGTTCGACTGTTAGACTTCAAGCTCTTGTAAGGGTAATTAATTCTGCAACTTGTGCTAAGGTAACGCCTCAAAGCTATGAAGCTTCCATAACTTCTTGAATTGTGCAGACAGCATAAGATGCTCTCAGGCAGGTTACAGTCATTTTTTTTTTAATGGATTTATTGAGTTTGATGAGATTCAACAAACATAAGGTTTACAGTTATTACAAACGCATATATGCACTTTCTGGAATTGCATCTTTTACAAAGGTGTCATGTAGCATTCATTCTTGAACATAAGATGGAAGAAGAGCAATAAGGTGGAATGTGCATTACATCTTTACCGCTGATAGGTATCCACATTACAAATTACAATATACAACAGGAATCTAAACTTACAACAGGTTATCAGAGCGAAATCTGTTCATGACACAGTTGGTAACTTGGTCTAGTGCAGCCTGATAAGTAGCATGAAATGCATATTACATTCTCAGTATTGGTGCCCTTAAATAGTATGACCGTTACCACCCTGTTCCTCTATTTTCAGCCGTTGTGTCTACTGGATGAGATAGTAGGTAGCTTTTCAAAGGATCCCATATATCTTTAGGACGTGATGTCATGTGGAGTAATTCAGCATAGTTATTCATTTGTTCTTGACAGAATATCAAGTCAGTGATCCAATCCTTGAATATTGGAGCCCTCCCTAGTCCCCATCCACATGCAATGCGAAATTTGGCCTTTAATAGCGCTAAAGGAATATATCTACAATATGGCTTGGCTATTAATTCAGTATATACCAACAATGCTAGTAGTGGAGACACGAGAGATTAAAATTTCGATGCAGGAGTGATTTAAACCATAGGGAATCTAAATTATGTAAGATTCCTTTACAATAAGCCGATTAACATCTTAAACCATTAAATTTGGATGAAGATAAACCCAAGTCTGGATAGATTTCTTCATCCAGCATATCAATTACATACTGGATCCTACATGGACGCATGCATGAGTTATACTGTCCCCAGAAATACAGTCCTGATGAGACCCAGTATCTAGAGCGGGTCGAAATGCCGTCGACTATATATAAAGAGACAGCTTTGACTGAATTATTGTACATTGTGTAAAACCTGTCCTTATAATTTTCCAATAACCTTTTTAAGTCTTTTTTCACTCTGTCAGAGGTAAGAGGTTATGGTTCTTTCACTTGGGGTCACAATTCACTGTTAATGTTAGGAATAAATGTATCTTTTTGTATATGGATGAGAAGTCTGTGACATAAACATTGTATATTAAATAAACCTACCTCGGCTGAGGTTTGGTATATTCCGGAAGGAAATAGGTTTTGTGTGGGCTTATTTATTAGTTGAGTGATACTGCATTTCTTACTAGGTCATTTTTGATATTTATGTTTGTGATTGATTCAAAAGCAACGACTGATGTTGCATATGACAGATTAATGTTTATAAATGAGTTCCATGTGAATATTGTTTTTTGTACTTTGTACAAGGGTGATAAGGCAGTAGGAGTAGTGGAGAGTAAAGAATTGGGGCATGTTGTAACTTCATAATTCGCCTACAGGCAGTCACTGTACATGTGGCCGTCATGGTGTCTTTGTTACGAGGCTGGAGGATACTGCATATCATACCTGCCAGGCGAATGGGATCTGCCTTTGCTCCACTGCTACTTGTGGCATATATCTGGGTGGATGGAACCAATGGAAAGCATAGTGAGCCAGGACGCATATGTAGTATAGTTCAAGGCTTGAGACGTCAAACCCACCTTGCATGTAAGATCTGGTAATCATGTTCCATTGTAGTCGTGGTTGCTTGCCCCCCCATGTTAATCTCATCATTTCTGAGCGTAATGCAGTGACAAAATGTCTACTCGGATAATACGGAATGTTCATGAATAAGTAGAACTGCGGAAGAACCAGCATTTTTATTAGTGATGTGCATCATGCCATAGAAAGCAGCATAGAAACCCAGCCTGTTACACAGCCTGTGATGTGGTCTAGTGCCCTGCCGTAATTAAGGTGCAATAGCTCCTCCCTATTCCTGGTGATGGGGATACCTAAATATCTCACATCTGTATTATACCACTCTAGTGGGTAATCCAATGGGAACTGCATGGCCGCTGAGGTGAGGGGAAATATTTGCGACTTCCCCCAGTTTATGTGGACCCCCAAGAGTCTCCCAAAAATTATGAATTCCCTCATTTAGATATTGTTGTGGGTCTCTCATGTACAGGGTGATGTCATCTGCATCGAGGGAGATGAGTACCTGGCGCATAGGGCAGCGTAATGCTTTATCCTGGTGGTGCTGTCGCAGTCTAGCTGCCAAGGAGTCGACTGCTAGTGCAAAAAGCAGGTGGGAGAGTGGGCATCCCTGCCTAGTACCCCATGTGATTGAGAAGGCTGGAGACATCTGTCCGTTAATTAAGACTTTGGCAACTGGAGATTGATATAGCAAGCCTATTATAGGAACAGAGTAGGCAGTCCCATGTGTTGTAGTATTTCTAGTAAATAGTCTCATTCTATGGAGTCGAACACTTTTGTGGCATCCAGAAAGACTGCCAAATCAGGAGCCACATTCTGTAATATGGAGAAAAAGGTACGAAGGTTGTGTGTAGTTGCGCGTCCTGGGAAAAACCCAGCCAGGTCAGGGAGGACTGGTTTTTCTATTAATAAATGTAGCCTATTGACCAATATCTTAGCCAGGATTTTTAGCGTCATTGTTGATAAGGGACAGCGGCCTGTAGGAGTCGCATTGGTCTGCAGGCTTTCCTGGCTTCACTAGGGAGGTAAGGAGCTCCTCTCTTATCGAGAGTAGGAGGATACCATTCGTTTGAGAGTCTTCATAAACAATTTTCAAGATGGGGTGGATTGATCAATATATGCTTTTTAAAAGTCTAAAGGGGGCCCGTCTAAACCCGGGGCTTTACCAGATTTCATATGCATGATAGCCTCGCGTATCTCATCCAATTCAAAGGGAGCATCTGGGAATTATCTCTGCGAGTTTCCCAGCCACCCTAAGGCTACATCATCTAAATAATTGGCTAAATCAAGTGAGTCTGCGCACCATCAGGACTTGTAAGTTCTAATACATACCTAGAGAAGCAGGGTTTTCGTGTTGCTTCAGCTAGAGCTCTGCCCGGGTGCTCCCCCTCCCCTTATCTGCGGGCCACCCAGTATTTACTCCTAAATCAGGCCTTGCGTTCAGCTGTTTCCGTATATTCTAAAAGGTTTTCCCAGAATTTCCGTTGGGATGCACCATCTGCGCCACCAGAGAGTAGAGTCTTCAGTCTCCTAAGTTCACCCTCTAGTTTCTTCAAGGTGCTTTGGACCCCAAATTTCTCTGAAATAAATCTGTGATTTCCATCTCCTAATTCACTGCAAAATGCTGTGTCAAGTAGCGTGAGAGGTAATAGTCTCCAGTTTCTAGGGGATGCACTGTACCCCGGGGGGGGGCAGCGACAGTCTGACAGGAGAGTGATCCAAATATGTTCTCGCCAAATGCGTAACCGAAACTATTGATGGGCCCAGACCGCGAGATACTATACAGTAATCTAATCTAGCCCAAGATGCATGCATAGCTGTATAATGTGTGGCTTCAGTTTTATGTGGGTGGACATGTCACCAAACGTCTAGCAACCCATTGTCAGCCACAATGTCTTTGAGCAACTTATTTGATCTAATGTAGTGATGCGGTGCCAGGTTGGATCTATCCATGGCTGGATTGAGAGTAGTATTAAAATCTCCCACCAGACTATGTGAGTGGAGCCTATTTCCAGAAATTTCTTCCAAAGCGTGGCGAAGAAATCAGGGTCATCCATGTTGGGCCTATAGCAGCAGACCAGTGTGACTGAAACTGTACCTAACCTGCCCCAAACCATGCAGTAGTGTCCATGTTGATCCTGCGTCGTGCCAGCCAGGGTAAATGGAGTGCGCTTTTTTATGAGAATGGTTGTCCTTCTAGAGTATGAGGAATAGGAGGAGAATATCCTGTGATCTGCCCATTTACAAACAAATGAAATATCATGAAGGTGTTCAAGTGAGTCTCTTGAAGCAGTGCGACCTGGACATGATGGCGCATGGTATGCTAGTACCTGCCTACGTTTGCGTGGATCCCCTAATCCTCTGACATTTCACGTAAGAAAATGTAAGTTCTGATTAGATTCTGAGCTGGTCATGTAAGAAATTGTATTCTAATGTACAAAGTAGTGTGTGTCCTATATCTGCAAAGCTGGTACAGTACATGCAATAAAGATGCCTTCCATGCCTCATAGTCTTTTGCGGCATGCCCCATTAACAAACCCCTTCCCACCCCCACCTATTGTAGCATCCCAATCATGCCAGAATGAACAATCCCTTCCCCACCCACATAACCCAAAAGAACAGAAACAATCTGCATTTTTATCTGCAGCAAGGAGGATCGCCCTTGGGGGAGACTCCTAGGTACATGCACGGTTACACCCTCCCCTCCAAGTTGCAGGGTATTGGAAAAACAAACATGTCAGGGACAGGGGTGCCCGGTGCCAAGTGCCATACAGTCCCAGGAGGGCACTTATCTATTTCTGATGTTCTAGTCGCCACCACTCATCGAGACTGCGTATCAATGTTCCATTGTCCCAACGTGAAGCAGGAGATGGACTATGCGGTCAAGAGGGGAGAAGAAGGCGCAGTGCCACACCAGTCCCATGAGGCACACAATGGCAGAGATGAAGTGCGTGCAATTCTCTGATCGGGGACGACAATCTCGTCGACAGTTCCTATGCAGAGCGGGAATTATTTGGTCACTTGATGCGCTTCAAGAAGCTGTCTACTTGCTGCGTATTAGTGAAAAAATATTGTTTCCCTTGATGCGTCACCTGCAGTCGAGTCGGGTACATGAGTGCATAATCAATTTGTGCCTGGCGAAGTTTGTGCTTGGTGGGTATGGATTTCCATCGTTCTTTCTGGACAGTGGCTGTAAAGTCAGGATAGAGGGTGAATGCGTTTCCCTCAAATGTGAGATGTCTCTTTTCACGTGCAGTTTTGAGTGCCACATCGCGGTCGCGATAGTTGAGTAGTCTCGCGATGATGGGGTGTGGTGTGCTTCCTGGTGGCGGTTTGGGGACCAGGGAGCAATGCGCCCATTCCACTATGAACTGAGGGGATAAAGATTCAGGGCTGACTGACTAGAGTTGGTAGTCTGCTACCTCCGTACGTGCAATATGGAAGGTGAGCGTCACCACCTTGGGATTCCAGATGGGCCTCTAGATACAGTGGGCCATATGTAGGTACCTAAATACCGGTCGGTAACGGCCGAAATTCTGTAAATATCCCGTTACCGACCGGTATTTAGGCATTTGCGATGTAGGAGGCATGATTTCAGGATTCGGTAATTTACCGAATCGGTAATGGATCGGTAAAATACCGATTCGGTAAAATACAGATTCGGTAAATTACCGAATCCAGAAATGCTATGTAGGGGGCACTCAAGTGAGTGCATTATTGGTGTCTGGATTCGTTATTTACCACCAACTACAAGTTGATGGTAAATGACGAATACCTTTCAAAAAGCATTTTTGTGCTATTTGTAAAGTGCCATGTGGCAGACATACATGCCCTTAGGGCATGTATGTGCGCCACATGTGCACACATGCACGAATCAGGGGTGCAACAGACACCCTGCCACCAATGATAATGCCTCCCCTATTACCAATTCGGTATTTACCGAATCGGTAATAGTAACTGGCTTCCCATTCATTCCTATGGGCCTCCAGGCCCATAGGAATGAATGGGAAGGGATGCATTATTACCCATTCGGTAAATACCGATTCATAAATACTGATATTTACCGAATCGGTAACAATTACCGATTATTTACCTACATACTATTTACCGATTCATAAATACCGAATCGGTAAAATTCGGTATTTATGAATCGGTAAATAGTATGTTACCTACATATGGCCCAGTGCCTCTGATATTGCCGGCGGTGTCCATCTACAGCAAGCCGCAGGCCACTCCTGTGTAGAGGAGGTTGATGAGGTACGTAGGCCACTGTTACTTTGCTCTGCTGCAGGGTGTACAATCTTGCATGCAATTTAACATGGGCGAAGCCAGGGCAACTCTGTTTACACTATGCTCAACACACTCTGATCTGGAGGCAGCCTGTCCGGGGGAGGGGGTGCGGGGAGGGGGGGGAGGGGGGGAGGGTTGAGAGATGTGCTGCGGCATACGTGGGCTCACCGGTTAATGTCAGTTGGGATTCCCAGGGACACACCGAGATGATTGTATGAGTAACAAAGAGGCCGTATTAATTGGATTGTCCTCAAGTGGCCCGTTCAGTTGTGTTACTATCCCCTTCAGATGAAAGACTTGGGGATCAGTGAGGCACCCCAGTCCGCACAGGGCTCCGTTCCAGTATGAGTCAGTGTGTGGGAGTGTGCGATGTCTGTGAGGCACGGAGAAATTGCAGCTGCACTTAAATTGCTTTCCCGGACAAGAGCGCAACATGCTGGCAATGTTAATACAGTCCGGCCACAGCAATCGTTGTGTTCCGCTATGTGCCTTAAAGGAGGGTCCGCGCAAGGCAGTTGCAACGTGCCAATGCTCTCAGCCCGGGATATATCAAACAAGCCCCGTGGGTATCAAGGAGGCCGTGTTTGTGCGCCTTACCAGTTAGCTGCGTATGCTGGTAGCCCTCAGTACTCCGCGGTCGCGGGAAGGGAGATGCAGCCGGGGACAGGAATCCCCCCAGACCGCTAGTCCTCGATATAAGAGTGTGCAGGAGGTGTCAGGCACTCTCAGAGGTTTAGTTTGTGTGCACTCACCCCTCCACTCCGCAGCACCACGAGTCATGCCTATATCAGACGTGTGGCCCAGTCTCCACTTGGGCGCCACGGCACCCACGTAACTCGCTCCACCCGTGATAGATCCAGGCGTGCCAGCCGTGCCAGTGGCTTAACTTTGGAGGAGTCTCTACAGCAGGTGGCAGCATTCGGAAGGCTCCGCAATCACACCGCTAAGTCACCAAGTCGTGCACTTCAACCCGGCACAGTGGATTACATCCTAGGACCTCCTGGGCGGGATAAATAGGCGAATTAGTAGTGGAGCGAGCTGCAGGAGCCTTACACTAGTGCGACCATCTTCCTCGAGCACCACCTAGAGCCCCAGTTACCTTCATTATTTCTCAGACATAAAACATCAAATAAAATTAATTAATCAGGTTCAATCAAAGGTTCATCTTTAATGTCTGGTCTTCGCTTGCTTCATGATTCTGTGACATTTAGACAATCATGTTCAACTTCATCTCCACTCCACTGAAGTCCTCATTTATTGGCTGCAAAGAGGATGGATTCAACATTTGGCATCTCTTTAGAATTATATTTTCATTAGTATGAATCTGCTGCTCGTACTTTCAAAGTCTGATGTTTGTCAGGTACTGGGTTGTTGTTGAGTAATATTTCTTCAGAGCGTGGGACCATAACAGTTAAAGGATGTCCCATCACTACGTTTTCACACCTTCCAATGCTGACAAAGACAGCAGCTACTGATTTAAGGTTGCCAGGCAGTCCTGCAGATACAGGGTCAAGGGTAGTTGAAAAATAAGCCACAGTTCTTTGTGCATCTCCATGCATCCGGGCAAGCAGTGAGAGATTGCAGCCTTCCCTCTCACTGCAAAACAATGTGAACGTCTTACTGTAAACAGGCCTTCTTAGTGCCAGGGGAAGACAGTGACTTTTTCTCAGCTCTAGGAAATTGTTCAAGCTTGTCCCATGGAAGCAGATCAGGCATGTGTTTGTTTGTCAGCCTCAGTAAAGGCTTAGCAGCTAGGAAAACGTTTGGTATTCTTCGTTTACAGTAGCCAACCATTCCCAAAAAGACTCCAACTTCTCTCGGTGTTCCAGGTGGGTTAATTTGGAAGATGGTCTCCACTCTCTCTTTTTTTCTTTTTTAAATTTTTTTTTTTCTTCTGTCCTCATCTCACCATAAGTGTCTGCAATATCAACGGAAAGCCCTTTCCGACCTAAACACCCTCGGGCTTCTGATTACTGCGTTAGCTTAGACCAGACCAGGCCAGCTTCTTGATACATGGCTTGGTGTAATCATTGGACCAAAAAAAAAAAAGAGAAAAAAAAAAAGGAACTTTAAACCAACCTCATTTTGATGCCCCAAGATAAAAGTGATAACCCGATGTTTTGGTTGTGGTCATTCAAACATTCCTGGCCTAAGCGGGCCATACTAAATGTAGCTGCCAACCAGTTATCATACAGCTGGGGCTTAGGGTCTTTCCAGAGTTTAAAAATCTACCTCCAAGCAATTATAATGAGGCAGAGGAGTAAGCCCTTTTGTGCGCTAGAAAGCGAACTTGTTACACCATTGTCCACCCCAAAGAAAACTATTGCTAGATTAAGTTTAAGCTTACATCTGAAAATGGCCTCAAGAGCATTTTCCACATTATGCCAAAATCCGCTTAAAGAGGGGCTTTCAAAAAACATATGTACATCATCCGCTTCAACACACTCACATCTAGGACACTTTGGGGCAGAACATAAGAAAAATTTCGCTATCTTCTTAGGGGTATAATAGAGCCTATTAATGACAAAGAAATGGTTTTTTTTAGAGAGGCTGGCCTGACATACCTATATAGAGTTTGAAGAGATGAGGCATAGGAGTTAATAGCTATTTTGCCCAATATAGATGAGTTCCAAATAGAGTATGATGGAGGGATATCAACATCGTTGGCGTTCAATAGACTCTTCTACAGTCCAACTTCCTTTTTTTATTAACTTTGTGTTTTGTAGACGGTGTTCAATTTCCCAATTGCCTTTTATTATTTCCTTCTCAGCTGTAAACCAGGAACATAATTGTATGTATTTGAATTTAGAGAAAGGACTGCCTATTTTGGGTCTTAAAATCTCCCAGGGGAGAACACCGTCTGATGATATAATGTCGGACCAGATCACTATTCCTGCCTTTTTTATTGGTAGTGCAAGACTATCTTGCAAGCATAATGGTAGGCCAGGAGAGTCCCAAATGGGAGCAAAGTCTGAATAATAGCAAATCCCCCATTTCACTCTAACTCTGTACCATAGATTTAATGCTGTTCTTAAACATTTTAAACAAACCTTCTTAAAAAACCTTGGTGACCCAAACTTATATAGAAATCTAACTCCACCCCCCTCAAAGCTGACTATCACACTCAAAATCTTCCCCCCAGTTGGTTTCACCTGTACTAATAAGCAGAGAACGTATATTTTTAAACTGAAAGGTGACGGAATACCAAAAGACATCAGGGAGAGCCAAGCCGCCCTTAAGGAGCCTTCATCTCAGCTTCTTCCGGGAGAGCCTGGCCCTTTTATTAGACCAGACAAAACTTCCGATTTTACCTTGTATCTTATATAAAAGCTTTCTGGAGAAGTCAAGAGGGATAGTACTAAACAGATAACTCAATTTTGGCAAGATAACCATCTTAACGAGGTTTACTCGACCATAAATGGTCAAAGGCAGATTCTGCCATCTGGAAAAAAGATGGTCAATTTCCTTGGCTACTTTCCTCAGATTAATCAGAGGAATATCGACTAGGTTTTGAACTATGGTTATCCCCAAATATCTGAATTCCTTACTGCACCTTCCATTCCATTGTCTACACGCCAGGACATTACCTCCGTCTTAGAGGGGTTGACAAGATATCCAGAATACAGGCCAAACTCTTCAAGAATAGCCTCCACCCTTGGAAAAACCTCAGCGGGGTTATTGGTATAAACTAGCAGGGTGTCTGCATAGAGGGCTAACTTACAGCTATAATCCAATACTTGGAAAGGGGTAACTTGATTGTTCAATCTCAGAGCCTGGGCAAGGGGCTCAATATATATATCGAACAATATAGGTGAAATAGGACACCCCTGCCTAGTTCCTCTTGTGATATTAAAACTAGATGTCAACTGGCCATTCAGGAGTATAGCTACAGAGGCACCCTCATAGCATCTAATAAGCGTCTGAATAAACATTGGGCCGAATCCCATCGCTCTTAAGGTTTCCCAAAGAAAGGCCCAATTGACACGATCGAAAGCCTTGGCTGCGTCAAATGCTGCCACGGCCAAAGGCTCCGACCGCGCCATTGCCAAATCGATTGTACCGATCAGCTGTAACGTTTGTTCCTGGATGAATCTTCCTGGGATAAAGCCCTTTTGGTCTGAATGGATCAGCTGCGGAATCATCTTGACCAATCTCCCTACTAAAATGCTCATAAAGATCTTATAGTCGGCGTTAAGCAGGGAGATCGGCCTATACGAATCCGCTTTAAGGGGATCCTTCCCCGGCTTTAGGATAAGGACAATCGTGGCCTCTTTCCATAATCTGGGAATCTTGCCATTAGGGCTATAAATATAGTTAAATAATTCGCACATTCTGGGAACTATCTCATCCTGGAGAGCCTTGTAGATTTCCCCAGGAAGAGCATCTGTCCCAGCAGCCTTATTATTTCTGGTCTTTTTATATGTAATTTGATTTCATCCTCAGATATTGGGGCATCCATAGTATTTCGACCCTCCTCCGTTAGAACTGATAATGCCCTATTTCAGAGCCACTCTTGGATATTCCCAGAGCTAGAAACTGTCTC
The DNA here is from genome assembly GCF_964204655.1 of Triturus cristatus. Lineage (NCBI taxonomy): Eukaryota > Metazoa > Chordata > Amphibia > Caudata > Salamandridae > Triturus > Triturus cristatus. Next base: position 790,278,237 of record NC_140586.1, on the reverse strand, counting down.
TTCTTTATATAGCTTAGAAAACATGGAAAGAAGGCACCTTTGCATATCCTCTTGTTTACAGGAGGTTGCTCCGGTTTCATCAGTGGCCAAACTATTAATGTTGTTCTTAGACCGATCTGCCCTTACTTTCCATGCCTAAAGAGCACCTGCTTTTTCACCGTACTCAAAGTTTTCCATATTGTGAGCCAACCATTGTGCTTTTATTTTATTATCCAACTTCTTCCTGTACTGCAAGCGTAGACGTTCTAGATCACTAAGAATCTGTGTCAAGTTACCAGAGGGGCAAGTCAATCTATCTCCTTCAAGCATGGAAATCACTCTTTCCAGAATCTGGAATTCCAGAGCCTCTTCCCTGTTCTTAGCACATATCAAACTATGTGTCTGTCCACGCAGGTAAGCCTTGTAAGCGTCCCATACATAATCTAGGGATGTAGAGCCGATGTTGTTGATAAAATAATCCGTTGTTGAAATTTTTAGGGCATTGATTATCTCGCAATTAGACAACATTGCCCTTTTCAATGTCCACCTAGGAATTAAACTAGGCCTATTCCCTGAATACAAAAAAGAAATTGGAGCATGGTCAGACAAAATACTTGGGAGAATAGGAATATCAACTAAGTTTTCCAGACTTAACCTATCGATAAAGATATAGTCGATTCTAGAAGAATGGTTATATTTCTTACTAAAAAAAGTAAAACCTTGCTCTGCACTTCTTTTGGCCCTCCAGGCATCTACTAAGCCAAGCATATGAGTCATATTAATCATAGCTCGGCGAGCACGAGGAGCAGCAACAATGTGACTATAATTAGACCTGTCCTGGAGAGGGTTAAGAAGAACATTAAAATCGCCTCCAATTATTACCGGAGTGGTGGCCTCTACTAGTTTAGCCTGCATTCTGTATATATAAGCCAGATCATCTGTATTAGGACCATAGTATGAGACTATAGTTAAATCAACCCCCCCAATAGTCAACTGCACTATTATCCATCTTCCTGACTGATCTGTTGAGACAGATTTGATAGTACCTCCAATACCTGATCGAATCAATATTGCTACCCCCTTACAATGAGATGTCTGCTCGGAAGAGCAATAATGCTCAACCTATCTATACTTCCCAAAGACAGCCTTACACTCGGAACTACTCAAATGAGTCTCTTGTAGAAGGAAGATCTGAGCTGTAGATTGCTCGAGAAATTTCATGACTAGCCTTTGTCTACGTGGACATCGAAGCCCATTGATGTTCCACGAGACAAATCTAATTTTGGTAGTCATTGTATTTTAAGATCCCTTTCACCTACCCAGAACTTAATCATATACTCTAGAAGTACCCTACATATTGGGACGCAATTGCGGATGAGAACTATTTTAGTATTTTCCTCCCACCACACTCCCCCGTGCTCCCCACCTACCCCATCTTGCCTTCCCTCCCCTCCCAAGAGACCCTCTCCAACCTGGGGAACCCTCCCTTCTTCTCTGGGCATAAGCCCTGTGGACGAGTACCCATAGGCATGATCATAACAAAACTTAACTATAAAGAAAATCCCAGTTCCACCAGGGGGGGGGGGGGGGGCAGCGGCCATTATCTATACAAATACTATATGAAACTTTTTCCAATTCCCTTTTACCCCATCCACCCCCTCCTACTTTTCCACTACTTTTCTTTTCTACCTGATATTTTCCTTAAGACGATGCCTATACCCCCCCCTATTTTGGATCTGCTCCACTTCCACTTTCACCTCCACTTCTTACTTTATCTATTAGTGCATCGGCATCCTCTATTTGATGTAAGTTATACATGCGGTTGTTCCACATGATCCGGAGGGAAGCAGGGAACTTCAACTGGTCCTTAGCCCCCAATGAGTTCAGGATAGTCATTCATTTACCCAGCTCCCATTGTTTTGTTGCCGTGATATGAGAGATATCTGATCGAATGGAAAAAGTAAATGGCCTAGAAAAGGAATTGCTCTTAACCTGCCCAGCTTTCAGGGCTAAGGACAAAAAATTTTCCTTGGTGGCGTATGTAAGGAAATTCACCAAAATCTTCCTTGGCCGGAGTTTTCCTGGATTCTTCCTATATGGATCGCGGTGGATACTTTGTATGTCGAATACCAGGTCTATTTCCGGTAGGTTTTTTAAGATACTTTCCCTTAAGAGGGAAATTGCAAAGCTTTTAATATCACTCCCCTCTATTTCTTCAGGAACGTTTAGGATTCTGATGTTATTTTTCCTTGTATGGTTTTCCAAACGCTCCATATCATCCTTAAGTTCCTTATTTTGCTTAACCAGCTTGTCTATTAGGGCTGAAGAGGAGTGTAAAGTGTTCTTAATCTTTGGAATCTCCAGCTCGAGGGCGTCCGTTCTTATTGAGACATCATCGATTTTCTGTGCCAATGATGCACAGGTAGCTTGTATAATGGCTTGATTAGATTCTGAAGTAGTAAACTTTCTCCCGATGTCTTCTTTTAGACTTAGCAAAATATCGGCCAGAGGAGTCGCGGTCGGTGGGGGGGGAGGGCGTAGACGAACCAGCTGGCTGAGTCTCATATGCGGAGAGAGGGACACCCGCCTTCTCCTTAACTAAAGGAGCTCCATAAGTATTTTCGTGGTTGTCTAATACAGAAAAGCGATTGGATAGCTCCACTGCTGGGTGAACAACCGCCATGTCCACCCCCTCCACTACACCGGTGGCAGAGGAAATGCAAGCTTGACAATTTTCCTTGAGCGAACCAAGATCGGGCAAGGCGGTAGTGGTGGCGGGGGTAGAAGCCATAGTAGGTTTTTTATTCTCCCTATCTAGAGTAGAATTAGATAATACCTTATAGTAAGTCTTCAATGATTGTGTAATTCTGAGTATGGAGGAGAGACCCCCTTTGGTTTTCTTCCTCCCCCTTCCTTTACCAGGGGGGTGCTCTCAAGAATGGCCCTCCCTTTGTCCTGTTTAAAAGTAGTTTTAACCTCAGTAATCGGAGGAGAGACAGAGGGGGGGTCAGGCAGGTCCAGCGTAGGGTTAGGATCTCTATTATGTAAAGTGTATCGACTTATAACCAGTTCCGGCTTTTGTTTTGGAACTACAGGGTGAGGGGTACTGTGAGAAACACTACTCTGAGCTTTCTCCATAAAGTTCTTGTGGAGAGATATAGTATCAGGTAGCTCATTGAGAGCTTGCACATAATCCCCATTAGTGTCCGCATAGACTTCTGCAGGTTTCACCCTATATGGCACCACTCCCTCACAGAGCGAGTCACCAGGAAAGGCAGATGCATCGACCGGGGGTTCCAACACCCCCGTAAAAAAAGACCTCACCTCCTCCCCCTCCGACGGACACGCCTCCGAGACTCTCCAGCCTGCTCCACCAGTCCGCTCGTGCCAGCCCGACACACCTCTTCTTCTCCTGAGCAGTCCGGAGTACGCAGGCTCCACACGAGCGAACCCGGAACTGAAAGCCGGGACTCCACCGCCTCCACTCCTTCGCCGCGCCCACGAAACGAAGCCACGAAGGCTTCGGGACCACCGCCATTTCTCCATCGCCGCACGCCATCGCGCTCAGAAGAAAAAAGAAAACCCGGCGTAAAAGGCCGCTACCATAGGTAAAATAGATCGGGGGTATGATGTCCATTTAGTTATCGATTAATCTGGCGAGAGGAGGAAAAACAAACAGAATCGCATCAGAAGGTGCCGCTATAGCCCCCCCGTGGGACTAGACATTACACGCCATGGGACACTCGACCGCGGCCGTTAGTTTCCGGCCGCCATGTTCCCCTCGACCCATCAATATATATATATATATATATATATATATATATATATATATATATATATATATATATATATATATCCACTCTCTCATTTGACACATTTCTCATTCATAGCTTAATGTTATGTTCCAAGAATTAGACATCCTTTCGATGGTTTTGCAGTTTACCTGGAGTCACTTCATGTTCATTCTGAGCCAGGTGATTTAACAATGCACTTGCATCCTGTTTTCAAGGTTCTCGAGTAGCTGATGCCACAAGCAGGTCACTGATACACTGCATGAGAACTGATCTGTAAGGCATCTGCAGGGACTAAAGATTATCTATCAAGATCTGATAGAAAGCCAATGGGCTCTCAGTATACACATGTGGAACTCGGCACCATGCCAAAACTCACTCTCTTAACACAGAAGAGAACAAAAACTGCCTGTCCTAGGAACAAGCACTATTATAGACAATACATTTTATCAATGTTGCAGCTTGCGGTTTCTTCTTTCTTCAGCCCAGCCAATCCTCTTTGGATGCTCACTCCTTGTCTTCTCACAGAAAACACAATAACTCAACATAACAGGATTTTGTTTTGCGACTATTTTTAATAAGCTATTGGTTTCTTCTAGTCTACTTGGGATTACTTTTATTGCTCAAAACTACTTTCCCATGAGGAAACTTTCATATATATCTTTCTAAATTACATATTTATACATTTATTAGCAGCGAGCATTGTCTAAGTAGAAACATTTGCAGAATTAGATGAAAACATTGATGCAGCTAATATTCATTATGAAACAAGTCCATGGAAAGGTCAGGAAATAAACATTTTATACTATTTAAGCTTTCTGTAGTCATGTCAGCTTGTCAGGCATTGTTGCTTCAGCTACTGAGGCCTAATAAAAGTAAATATGGTTGCCTACTACAATTATTGCGTTTAAACATATTTTATTTTTCATTCAAATCTAACGGTAAGTCTCTGCACATTATTATAAACTATATTATTTTCTTAATATTACTTAAATGCTACCCCAACCCACATCTTTTGGCTAATAGGCATAGGTCAATATATAGGTTATTTTCTGAAAAAATGGCAGATTTTAGTTGAGGTTAATATTTTCAAAAGGCTCGTTCATAGTCTGGGGTCTGACCTTGGGTTTTCAGTTTGTCTTTCAAGTATGGTGGAAGTCTAGAGTGGATAGGTGTATGTGTTATACATGCTGTTTTTAAATTGATGTGTTCCTCTAATGGTAGCCAGTAAATTTTAATATCATTGGGTGATAAGGTTGTATTTTTTCACAGAGAAGATCAGGCATGGTGTTATGGATTTGGAAGTTCTGCTATCAGAGCATTTCCTCCATCTAAATCGGAAAGCCCCTTGGCTTTCCAGCCTATGATTAATGTCCTGAGGTCTGTGAAAATGATGGGTGATTCATAGTGTCTTTAGTTGTGGAGTTGGTAGAATGCAGCAGCAGTATTTTCCCATCTTCTTGCATTTTGTAATCCTGCCATACCAAGACCCCATGTGCTTTTCTGGTCTATGTACAGCACTTCATGTTCCAGGCCCTTTTGCTCTAGTGTAAATGTTTGTGAGACTACATTTGTACATACAACTAAATCTACACTATACTAAATATCTAGGACTAACAATTTGCAATGTATGGAGAAAGGTATTGTAAGGGTAGTCAGAACCTTGTAGAATATCTATTTCATAAAACAGAGGTAAAAGTGGGTGGGATTGGAGGTACATGATATTCGGCTCATGCACAGAGCAACATATTGTGCACACTGTCCTGGAGTTTGATGGGGGCTTTGAAGCAACTTCCACCTTGAACAGAAGCAGCACACAATATAGGACCTTCTGCTGCATTCTACACCCTTTACTTGGATAAACTGGAATGTTTGTTAAGCTGGTGGGTGGATACAGCAAAGAGCTCAAGGTGGGTTAAGAGGTGGTAAAGTCGAAGGGCCCGATTCACAGAATTAATTTAAGATTAAATCCTAAACTTACTACTTTGTGGTATTCACAGAATGCACTTACTACTTTTGGTATTCACAGACTGCACTTACTACTTTTGGTATTCACAGAATGGATTTACGACTACTAACTTTACTTCCGCACTTGGGCCGGAAATTCCGGCCCGGAGGCGGAGCTTCCGGGCCAGAGGTGGAGATTTGGGCCATAACTAAATCTCCACCACCGGCCGGAATCCCCACCTCCGGCCCGGAAGCTCCGTCTCCTGCCCGGAAGCCCCGCCTCCGGGACGGAATTTCCGGCCCGTGTGCGGACGTAAGGTTAGTAGTCGTAAATCCATTCTGTGAATACCAAAAGTAGTAAGTGCAGTCTGTGAATACCAAAAGTAGTAAGTGCATTCTGTGAATACCACAAAGTAGTAAGTGCATTCTGTGAATACCACAAAGTAGTAAGTTTAGGATTTAGTCTTAAGTTAATTCTGTGAATCGGGCCCTGTGAGCTTGCCTGATCTATGATAGATTTTTTGGGACTTAGAAACACATTGCAAATAACTCAATGAGGTGTAGTATATGATGTTCAGAGTAAGGCCGACGTTCAGCACCTTCTCAATTCAGAAGAAACTTCCTATCAACATATTCACTGATGTTTTACCATCCTCCCTTAGTGCAAACTATCTGGCGCGTAGAATGCAAGATATCTTGTGTGTAAACCTCCTGCCCAGAGCTTCAGTGTATCACTCACTGGAATCCTCCAGCAGTCCTACAAGTGAAGGTCAATTCAGAAAGTGTTTTTTCCATAGAGGAAAATGTTTTCCCTCTTGAAGAATAAAAGTTACACATCAGCATTTGCATTTCCCAAATACGGAATACTGTGCACACAATTACATATTAGGAAAACGATAATACTTGAAAAGGTTTCATGACTTGCCCAGGAGTACATCTGGAAACCTCTGACTGTTGCAGCTTTCCAGTTGTAGTTCTGTAAAGGTTTATGAATTGGCAAAAAAGTAATAAAGGGTGCTCAAGGGGAGGTGTGAATCTCTGAAAAGTATTTTGACCTTTTTTTGCGAATTTGGACAGTGTGTATTTTTAAGCCCCGGATCTGGGTTTTTTTCATCTGAGCTTAAAGTTCCACTGCTTTAATTCAATATGTTGACCAATGCCTGAAGTTCAAATTGGAATCTTACGTTGGAACCGTAACTTTAGGGGTCAAAGCCTTTGAATGTGGATAGTCAGAGCAACAATACAGGGTCATTAAGTTAACAATCAGCAAGAAGTGCACACATACAACTATTGCAATAATGATGTGATCAAACCAAAAAGGAAGATAAAATGGTCTCTTCTTACCGGGCTTCACACATTGCATTTAATGAGCTGGCCATGCGGGGACTCTGGAAAAAAACATATTTTAATGAAAATCTGATTTGTTTATTGAGAGTCTGGGGGAAGGGAGAGAAACCTGATTGCAAATGATTGTCTGATAATATCCAGCCCCATTTGGTTTGAAACAGATTCCCGACAAACCTTATGCAAGAATCATATGTAGTCTAAAAGGGATATTTTACAGAAAGTCTCACTTTTACAAAGATGAGGTGACTCTATTCTCATTCAAGTGACCAAAAATGTTCACTTTTCTTTCACAGGACAGCTGGCCGGTGTTCCTGGCTGTGCCAATTGTCACAACTGGGAACATTGTCCTGCTGAAAGAAAAGTGAACATCTTTGGTGAAGTGAATGAGGCTAGAGTCACCTCATCTTTGAAAGACCAGCTTTTATTTCATCTTATTTGTTCACATATGGAATTCCTTCAGGATCCAGACCGTTGGGATATTCAGATCAGGGAATGAGTAGAGAACTGGTTCTTCCCTTTGCAAATGACAATCTCTTGCTGTGATAATACTCAAGTTAAAGCATAACACAATATTAAAATTGATAAAAGAAATATATAGTGGTAAATTTGATTACTGATGATGCACAATGTGACCAACTACTGGTATGTGGATATTCATAACTATCATGGTTGCATGAGGAACAAAGGTGCACACCCTTTAGTCACTCCTATCTGTCTGTCTGTCTGTCTATGTTGGTGTATCTGTTTATCAGTGTGATAGTGGTATCAAGAGCGATTAATATTAGGCTATTTGTATTAAAAAAATCTTGTGGTATTGGGGAACGTTTTCAGCAATATTTTTAATCTTTCTGAACAAACAGATTCAAATAAACAAGAAAGAGTTGAGGACTTGGAGCTGGACTGGACCGGAAATTCTAACTAAGCACCGGGAGTTCCTACTTCCATTCACCTGCTAAATAAGACAATGTCTATCAGACTGCTCAAGTTAATAACTTCCAATGATTGCCAGACACATCTATTAGCCATTCACCATTGATTTGACCTTCAAAAAGTACTAAAATGTATTCAACTTTTAAATGATACGGCTAGTATAATTCTCAATTACTTTTCATGTATGTGGCTTATTAAAAATTCGACCTCCTCCGAAAAAACTCTAACGCTAAAAGTTACATTTAGTAAATGGTCACTAATATAATAGTTCTATTACACTGAAAATGTAAGTTCTTCTGGACGAGTTGTATAAATGGGGAGTGAAAGAAGGTGGTCCCAAGCCTCCTTGATTGATATCTCCACATCCTCAGGTCAGGTCAGAAGGCGGGCATATAGATTAAATGCCCTCTGTTACCATGGTTATGGTAAAGCTGGTTGATGGACACCTTAGGCATAGGTGTCCTTATTCTGGGAATACAGACAAATGAAACTTACCCACGGTTTCAAAAGGGTGGCCATTGTTTTCTTTATACAAAATGGCATTTTACATGCATTGACTGCTTCCTGTAGATGTGGGTCAACAAAGTTTCCTTTGCTAGAAAGAAATAAAACAGATTGTGAAAGTAGTCTGGTTGACTATTTGATCTGATGAGCACATAGTATAAGTAAAACTCATCAAAAAAAGTGATAGTCACATCTACCACCATAGTTTACATGCATGCAAGCTTTGTTGCTTAATAAAATCCAGTTCCCCTGACACTTAACATCCAGCATATGGGACCCTGCTCCTTCAAGGAAACATCTATCGCAGCTGCTTTCTTGGATTCGTAAGTGTCCCTCTGTGATGCAAAGCGTGTCAGCCCCTTTCTAAAGTTACTTCCTGCAGTGACAATTTTATGCTCTGAAGTGAAATATTTACGTGTTGTTATTCAACAATACATTCAACAAAATATCATGATTAACAATATACTCTTTCTTCATACCTTTCTAGAGGTCTGATCAATTCTGATCGAGTAGGGTTACAAGGCTGCATACCCGATAAGAATGCCAACATTTATTCCAAGTAAAGGAATACAGGTCCTTATGAAGCTGGTCTGAGGCCTGAAAACAACTTTACATAAGACTTAAACTAGGAAATTCATGCAAAGAGATCAAGTCTGCAGACAACAATATATTTTAACAAAATCCTTGAACTTCACCTCTGACCAAAGTCATTACATTAAGATATCTGGATATAACAAGTCATGTTTCTTCTCATGACAATGAATGACAGGTTTTTGGTTGGTGGTTTATGTGAGACACAACTGATGTTTACTGACTGAGTCTGAGAATCATTCGGGAAAGCTTTGGTGTTTTTCCACTGATGGGTGGATTCTGGTTGTTCCCCAGTGAATTGGGCACAAACATAGCACAATGTCAGCTTTTACCTCTACATTTTCTATAATCTAAGGCAGATTCAAAAGACTCTGCTTCCTGGGAATACAGAAAGAGACTTGTGCTGGTAATTGCAGATGTGAGGAGCAATGAATGAATCTCAAACTATGCAGGTGAATGACATGAAGTCTACTTGCTGCAGAATAGCATGCAATACTATGCAATGTAAAAAGCATAATCATGTTGGACGATTGCCCAGAGTTCCAGTTGTTTACGACGTTCAATTACTTCTGGCCTGGTATGCATCAATGGTTTGCAACTGCAATTGCAGTCATAAACCATTGATAAGTTGCTTACACCCAGAGGATATGGTAACTGATTTGTAAAGGGGACGATGTACCTTTTCGGACAGTTCACCTTTTTAAATCCAATTACAATCCTCGGTGGGAGCATACAGTGTTATGTTATGATATGATATGTTCTTTTTATTTGTAAAGCACACTATCACTGGCGAGGGTATCTTGACACTGGGCAGGAGTGTGTGCCTAGCCCTGCCTATGGTAGGTTGGTTAATTGAAAAGCCAGGTCTTCAGCTTCTTACGAAAATCAAGCAGAGAGGAGAAGGCTCTGATGTGGAGTGGGAGGATGCTCAATGCTTTAGGAGCGATGTAAGAGAAGGCCATTCTCCTGTGTATGCCTGGGATGTGTGTGAATCGGAGTTCTGCAGGGCGGAGGAGTCTGGGTAGTTGGTGAATGGAGAAGCAACTGTTTAGGTAGGTGGGGTCTGAGTTTTGTAGTGCCTTAAATATGTGTGTGTGGCTTAAATTGAGTGTGTTTTTGTATCTGGAGCCATTGGAGCTCCCGTAAGTGTGGTGTGATGTGAGTTTTGTGTAGAGGTGGGCAGTAAACTCCGGTACAGCCGTTGGAGTTCAACAAAAAGTCAGCAAACCTCCGGCGGAGAGGAGTTAACGAGCACACTCACCCAGTTCAGTTCATAAGGCTTTATTCGGAGCTTAAACACAAAGTCCATAAAAGCACAAACATTACAGTATAAAACAACATCATTTTGACAGAATCATTCAGACATTTAAAAATACATTAAAACAGTTTTAAAATATCATACTAGGCCTTGCTTTGATGGCCCGAAGAAGAAAAGTGGCAGTAAAGAAACAGACATCGGGTGACGGGTTAAATAACAATTTCATGGTATCTTTTACAGTCCTAACTCCATACTTTTTAAAAACAGGTTTTAAAAAAGCTAAACGAAAATTGCCATAAAGTGGGCAAAACAGTAAAAAGTGCATGGTACTTTGTACGGTAATATTATCACATGGGCAAGGACCAATCGGGTGTTTTCTAATGCTTGGAAATGCCACCAAATGGTGAACAATCCCAAAACGCAATCTTGTCAGTACGAACCTATGGGAGGGTCTGGAGACAAAACTCAAATACGGTTGGAACCCTGTCGTTTCACTGAAGCTTCCATAGAACAGACAGGTTGTTAAGTTACCACTGGCCCTCCCACGCTTCTCAGTCTTATCGTTCATAAAAACAGATTTCAACTCATTTTTGGTCAGACAAGAGGCAGCATAGTGATCCTCTATTACATTAAGACCATAGATCTCCGAAAAACTACCCGAAACGAATTTAACCCATGGAATCTTTAAATGGTTGTCAATAGAGAGACAGTCTTTGATAATAGCTCTATTTAGGGAGGTCTCTTCCTTTACCCAAATTGCGCGCCACAACATAAGTGGTCTATGCGCAACGGAGTCTGAAAGATGTTGGATTCCAAACTCCCTATGCACCAAATCGGTAGAAGCCGAAGTAGGTAGACTTAAAAGTCTTTTTAGGAAGAGATTTTCCTCCACTTGTAAACTTCCGCTCGGAGCATGCCCCCAAATACCAGCACCATAAAGAGTAATAGAAAGACACCTCATTTGATAAATTTTCAACATGTCTTTAAGCCGTTTATCCCCTAATTTCGAAGCAAACTGAAACACCCCGTGGGCACTTTTCGCCATTCTAGCCCTGACATAATTGATCTCACTGGACCAGCTACCTGATTTGGAGAAAGTAATACCTAGGTAGTTGAAAGAGTCCACCGTTTGGACCTTATGCCCTTCAATAAAAAACGAATGCGGTGTTTTACAACTCTTACCACACTCCATGACAAAAGTTTTAGATTTATTGATCTTCAACTTCCTTTCCTTAATGAACAGGGAAAACCTGTCCATTAGGCGTTGAAGGCCGATAGGGGTCCTAGATAAGATAACGGCATCGTCCGCATAAAGTAAAACAGGGACGTGGGAGTCAAGGGTTTTAGGGGTGTCAGCCACAACGGTCTTTAAAACAGAGTCAATCTCATTAATAAAGAGTGTAAACAGTAGAGGGGCGAGCACACACCCTTGCCTAATACCGCGTCTAATAGGGAACTTAATAGGGCACTACCCTCCCGGGCCGTAACGAACGCTAGATCTAAGATTGGCGTATAGCCGGGCCAAGAAATGAACAATGCCCTTCGGAGCCCCCATTTCTAGTAGTTTCTCCCATAAGATCTTATGGTTCACCATATCGAAGGCACTGCTCAAATCTGCAAAGCAGAGAAAAAGAGAACCTTTCTTGGCCTTCGTATACTTCCCTATAAGAAGTTCGAGGTTGAGGCACTGTTCTACTGTCCCTCGTCCCTTCCTGAAACCATATTGGGAGTTTGCCAATATGTTATTAGAATCGGCCCATTCTTCAAGTCTAACAAGGAGCACCCTGCTCATGATTTTCACGGAGGAATCTAGAAGGGAGATTGGACGGTAGTTCTTAGCATCCCTCCTCTCTCCCTTCTTATAGATAGGTATTATAGTAGATTCCTCCCAGGAGGGTGGGACACCATAGCAGACCGCTGCGTTAAACACGTTTGTTAATAACGGGCCCCAAATCTCTGGTTCTTTTTTGTAGACATCAATGGGCACCCCGTCAGGCCCCTGGGCCTTACCTCCCTTACTAGCAGAAATACAATCCTGGACTTCAGAAATGGATATATCTAAAGGAATGACAGGCCAGTCGCCTCGACCTTCATCCAGAGATTTGTCCGAGTCAAAAATCATGGAGAAGTGGGAGACCCAACATTCTGCACTAACGTTTGCCGTTAGTTCAGGCGTCTCCTCATTCTTAAGACAGGGACAATTAACTGTTGCCCAGAAAAGGGAGGAATCCGAAGTTTCAGCCGCCTGGTCTAACTTGTCCCAAGCGTCTTGCCTTAGTTCGGCCTTCCTATTTTTAACAGCAGCCTGATAGGTGGCTCTAAGCTCCCTAACCAAAATGATATCCCTAGGTTTGGCAGCAAGTGCCTCTTTAAGACCCTTAAGTGCGATAGTGCTAGCGTGGTCGAACCACCCCCTTTGCCCGCACGACTTGCCCTTAAGAAGCATGGTAAATTTTGCATCAATAGTGAGATTAATGTTAATAAACTTGGGAATAATTACATCCGTTAGTTCTTTGCTCTCTAAAATAACAGCAATATCGTTTACACATTTATTAATAATGGAGTTGGACAAAATATCAGCTTTATCCCCCTTCCACCTAATTCTAGTTCCGTTGGGTCGGTGGGGTTCAATATTAGCTATTATGTTTGGATTGGGGCCTTGTTTCACCTTCCATAGTACGGCCTCCATAGTTAAACAGTTATGATCGCTAATTAGGTTATCAACTACCAGAGGGGTTGTACACCACGGGTTAAGGCTAGATGAAATGCAAATAAAATCAATCACCGTGTTTGCATTTCGGCCCGTGAATGTAGGGATGGTTTCACCAGAGGCACCTTTCAAGTTCTCCAACAATTCCAGATCATAAGTCATCAAGATTTTGTTTAATGAATCTCCATAGGAATTGTGGGGAAAATGAGAGACGCCTTCCCCCCAGCAATTTACAAAACCACAAACCCTGTGGGCGGGGGATGGACACACAACAGTGTTAAAATCCCCTAGCCAAATGAAATCAAACACAAAGTTATTACCCGTGACTATATCTGCCAATGCGGACTCTAAAGCAAAAACTACCTGCGGCCTAGTATTATCAAATACATTATTATAAAAATTGATTAAAAGGATATTTCTACCCGGCTCCTGATAAAGCCATAAAATCTGGGAATGGACCCCAATGGTTACATATTTCTTAACAATAAGTGGTACATCCACAGAGATCAGAGTCAGAAGCCCACCCTTAGCTCTGCCCGAAGTGGAAGCCACAGCCGGCAAATGGTAAGAAACAAAACCCAAGTAGTTTATGGGGGCCAGACTCCAGGTTTCCTGGAAACAAATAATGTTAAAATTATTGATAAAATCAAACCATCCTAGACATGTATCCTTTTGTAAGAGACCAGCAACATTCCAACAGGCGATAGAGCACCGACCCCTATTATCTAATATAATGGGTTTAGTTGGAACAACCCTGTCCCTATCGCCACAGGTCGGTCTTACAATTCCACTGTCCACTGGGACATCAATATGATTGACACTGGGGCCATTTAAACCAATAGTCTCCACTGATTCAGAAGCCCCATTGGCCGTACTACACCTTCCCTCTCCCATGGGAATGATCACAGTCCCTGGGGCCACCAGGGGTAACCCCAGTCAGTCATTACAATCAAGGCCACTCAGGGGCTGGAATCTATTAAACGTGGAAATGGTAGGACCAACACACAAGTTCAAATCTCTGGACCTCCCTCGATAACGCTCAGCATCAGGTTGAATATCAAAGTCTCTATAGAAGAACCCCAGGGGACGTAGAGAAATTCCTTCATCTCGTATAGGAAGAGATGCAGCTTTAATCAACACCATGGAGGTAAGTTGTGGATTTCGAAAGTTGATAACAATACAATCCCCTCCACAAGTCTTGCGGGATTTCCCCACCCAATTGGTTCTTCTAGTGCTTAGGATATCCCCTGAGAGTGCTACGGGGAAACCACACTGCCTATGAAGCCAATCCACGGTTTTGTTCTTTAAAGATGAATGCGATTCATCAGAGCCGTGGTTGCTTCCAGACGCTCTTAAAGGGGGAACATTGGTTAAAACTGCTACAAAAGGTGCACAGGACGGTGGTAAATCCGGCTGGGGGCTACTAGAACTGTTAAGATTTACATTGGGACCCACCTGCTACCTTAGTACTGAGCTAAAGGATGGTTTAGTTTGGGCCGGCAACTGCGGGAGAGGATTGGAGACAGCAGGAATTACTTCACAATCATTCCCAGAGCTAAAATTACTGCACACGGCCGTCGTTAGAAGTAAGTTAGGAGAGTTAAAGGGTACCTCGGCAGGTCCAAGATCTTTATCGACGGTATTTACTCCCTTTGCGGCATTTAAGAATGTATCCACTAGACCTGCCAGTCTGACTACTTCGTCAGAAATAGTAGCGAGTTTGGTCAATAGGGGTTTAACAAGTAGATCAAGCTTGGCCTCGATAGCATTAAGCAAAAAATCAAGTTGCTCATTGTCCAAACTGATCGTGGGACCATCCAGTATCTTTATTTGGTCCCGCTGAGTATTAGGCAATAAGGGGTCAATTCTTTTAGCGGGGCGGTTCCCCCCTCGTTTGGGCTGATTGATCTTGCTATTATTCCTGCATGAACGTATTAATCTTTGTGGCCTCGGAGCCTGCACGTTTGGAACTATTGGGTCCGTAAAAGTTTCTGCATCGGATTCTATTTCATTGGTCGGCCCAGAAATAACAATTGCCTCACTTATGGTATCATTAGTTTCAACCAAAATGGGACTGACCATTGGATTTGTAGAAACACT
Source organism: Triturus cristatus (assembly GCF_964204655.1). Taxonomy (NCBI): domain Eukaryota; kingdom Metazoa; phylum Chordata; class Amphibia; order Caudata; family Salamandridae; genus Triturus; species Triturus cristatus. The sequence goes on along the minus strand of NC_140586.1, from coordinate 790,263,080 downwards.
AACATCAAGGTTGGAAATTGACTGGGAGGCTGATCCAATAGGAGAGGAAGGGCACAGGCTTTGAGGCCCCGGTCGTCCTAAGGACTTCCTCCTTTCCTGGTTGATTTTATCCACCATCTTTACCAAATAGTTATCCATAGTGGTCAATACAGCCGCTGATTTGGCTTTAGGCATTGATATGCCGGGCTGGGCCAGTACCAATAATCAAAAACAGATTAACACCACAACAATCAACAGCCTATAAACCTGTGCTATATATGGCTGCCCAGCACAAATCATCACTTCATGTTATACCACTATATGACTCACTGCCCCACCCACATGACAGTTACGTTACGGCGAATCACACAACCAATTAAGCAGGTTAACAGCAAACAATGTAAAGCCAAATAATGGCCCCCCTCCTACCCCCTCCTGTCCCGGACTGTCACAGACTGTCCGCCCTTTGTCCGGGCTTCGTCCTGGGCGTCCCGCGGCGCGTCCCGCTCTGCGAAGAATGGATGTTTTTATATGAGCGGGAACCAATAGTCAAGGGTTGTGGGCAGGAAGGCGAACCTCCACGCAGGTGTGCTCACGCATGGACTCCTGGACAATGGAGTCCTGTGCGAGGCTCTTTCTCGAGCACAAGGCAGTGGCAGGGGCAGCAGTCCCTGGTTTCTACCCCTCTGGGGGTGACAAGCAGCACAAGACGATACTGGCCTCAGGTTAAGTCAAGCTCTAAGGAGGAAAAATCAGGTATGCTATGTGGAGATTTGACATAAAATCATTACTCCGTTATGTCTTCCGTCCCCTGGGGAGAAAAAGATCTCCCCTACCCATCCTCTTTTTAACTTTATTGACTCTGGGGCCGAGAGATGAGATTCCTACAGAAGAGGACTCAAAAATATACGAGGGGGGGATGAAACCACTTGGAGAGGGCCACAAATCCGGGGGAGCCAAACGGAGGATCAAGGAGACATCACGACAAGGGAGTATAAAACCTCCTCTCCTATTTGAAAGTGTTGTGCCGATCTCTCAAGCGACGGCCTCTCCATCAGCGCGGTTACTAATCGCAGTGCTGCCTCGCCCAGTTAGTAGGCCGCTGCTGGCCGCGCGGGACTTTCCTCTGTAGTTCCCTAATGTGCCGTCTCCGCACCGCCCCCACCGGCGACAGTCAATATTCCCCGTTCTCCAGTCCACCCAATCTAATCCAAAGGATCCTGAGATGGATGGACAACGGCTAAAAAAGGAGGTAGGAGACAGACATTCGGTAAAAGGTGCTTCCAGTGCAGAGCCATTCACTATTCTGATTCTCTTGTTTGCTTCACCATGGTGTCCCGAGTGAGAGGCTGTAGACTAGCGGGACAAGCCCCACCCAGCATGACAAGACCTGTCTCCCCCTGCGCCCCCTCCTATGGCCTGCAGACCGTGGCACTGCTCCAATACCAGGACCCAGTGTCTTCCCTGTCTCAGTTCCTGACCTGAGAGGGCCACAGTGCCTGGAGCAGGAGGCTATGATGGTAGGACACCAGCAGCAGCCTCCATCCATCCCCAGAGGCCTCCAAGACACCACCCTCCCCTGGGAGCCTCCATGGGCTGCACCAGCTGTGAGAGCAGTAAACCTTGCATTGGGCAGCATATATCACATTTCAAGGTAGAATTAAACACTAGTTAAGCTATATTTGTTTTAATTAAAATGATTGATGTTAATAAATTCAGTTTTCAGATAGTTCTTTATTGTTTAGGATAATGAGAAACATGTAATTCCAAAAAGGCACGCATCTCAGCAACGTGGCGGTGCTAAATAACATTTAGAAATGATAAAAGTAAATGCAGTAAAATACATTTCTTTTATTCATGGCTCACAGTGACTGTTCAAACGCTTCCTGAACACATCACGAAAATTCAATAGACCAGGGTGCAATGAAGTAAAAAGGAGTAACAACTTATGACTGAAGAAAGTTGTGGAATAAATCAATTTAATTGAATTTTAAGCAAATACCTTAGCTTTCATGCGGTGTCAAGGGCCCGAGTTCCCTGTTGCAGAGCCAATAACACCAGTGTCAGAGAGTCATGTGAGTTGTCTCTATGGGTTGTAACATTTATTGGGTCCCGTCAGTGACCACTTAATGTTTTTTGTATTTAAAATTCTGATTTGCTCTGCAGCCCATGTGTCTCTCCAGGGGTCTATCAGTAGTCACGCACAGGAGCCTGTCTTCTTCCTTAAATTGTCATGGTTGTCCTATCCCCTTATTATCTGTCCATGCCTCATATTGGTGGAAAGTTGTTACACTTTGACACAATAAAGCTTGCAGAGCTATTGTCTGTTCTTTCAAGTGTTGATGGGGAGCTACGTGCGCATAATGAAGATTTCAAGACAGTGATATGTGGTCTTTCTTGAAGCGTGGGCTGTGTGTGTAGAGGGGTGGGGGATTGTGTGTGTAGAGGAGAGCGCATTGTGTGTGTCTGTGTGCACACGTGCTGTGTACCTGTGCACACACAAGATGTGTGCAGTAAAGTCCCTTTCTATTCAGAGACGTGCACAATTAGAAAGAATGTTTTCCCTTCCCTCTGCTCTTCATGAAAGTAGACCTGCTGGCCTCTTTGGCTCCTATTGATATGAATTCATGCTAAATGGCACATGAATACCCGATTATTTCTGCTGAAATTCCACACTTTTGGTGGGTGTTAGAAATTGAGGTCTCTAGTTGGCAATGGGTTGCACCTTTGTCCTCATAGGGACCCTTCTTCTTAGTCAGGGTAAGGAGGATACACTTCAAAATAACTCCTGCTCACCCCCGTGGTAGCTTGGCATGAGCAGACTGGCTTATCTCAGAAGCAGTGTGTAAAGCATTTGTGCACACATAAGGTAATACAGTGAAAACACCACAAATGGACAACACACCAGTTTAGAAAAATAAGTAATCTTCATCTAAACCAAACAAGACCAAAACAACAAAAATCGACAATACAGTTATACAAATATGACTTTCAAAAGGTAGGAACAGTTCCGTTCAAAGCAAATTGCAGATATGACACTTTTCACACACAGTACCTTGGATGCATCACAAACAAAAACTGTTGCAGGGAAGGTGATGTGTCAGTTTCTTACTGAAGGGGAGGTGATGCATCAGTTTCTTACTGCGTCCCTCAGTGATGCGACAGACCTGGTGCCTCGATGCGATACGTGATGATCCGGGAGGATGCGATGCGTGAAGATCTGGGATGCGCTGCGATGATTCCAGCCGCATCCCCTTGATGCATTGGTTCTTGCAGCTGCACAGCCGGGCCTGCGTCGGAATCGGTGCGGTGATCTCGGACTTCATAGATCGGTGCACTTGATGCACTCGAAGCGGTGATTCCTTGAGCCACGGGCAGGCCCTTAATCGTTTTTTTCAGCAATGCATTAGAAACAGGTAAGGATGCGTCGCGCTTCTCTTAGCTGTGTTGCTTTTAATCTCCAGAGGCCCAGAACAGGAGCAGGCACCCAGCAAGGAAGTTCAGGGGAGTTGGGTATGACATCTTTATATCCCTGAGCCCTTGCAAAGTCATTGTCCTTTCCTTGGCAGAAACAGCCACTGCAGGCCAACCCTAGACAACACACAGCAAAGGGGAAGTATCGATCCTCAGTTTCTCCAGCTCTTCTCCTTGGCAAAGGTTCCTCTTGAATTCCAGAAGTAATCTAAAAGTCTGGGCCACACTTTTTATAGCACAAACTCCTTTGTTCTCTGGTGGCAGAGAAGCCCTTTGCCCAGGCAAACCAGTTCTGTCCTCTCTGGTGAAGCTTCCTGGAAGGAGGTGGAGACAGCATTGTCCAAGGCAGACCAGACCCACTCAGGTGTGAAAGAAACCTCCTCCCCTACTCTGAATGCAGCCCAGGTCTATTCAGCCCAGCCCTGAGTAACCCTGAAAAGGCAGGACACACCTCACCCCCCAAAGTGGCTGTCTGAACAGAATGCACATCCCCAGTCCCTGTCACTCCAAACCTAGACAGTCAATACACACACCTAGCAGAGGCACACAGGATGGCTAAGAAAGAAAATACCAACTTTCTAAAAGTGGTATTTTCAAACACAGAAGGTAAAAATCATCCTCACTCAGAGCTCGAAAAATCTAAAAAATGGTACTAGTCCTGCAGGTCTAGTACCTTGAAAAATCTCCTTGACCTAACAATAACCTACTTGACCTCCGTCTCTGAAAGCTGAGCAAATGTGACAAGATAACAAGATTTAAAGGCATCTTTATTGCTCAATTGCTTTGTGAGCAATAAAAAGGCCTTTAAATCTTGTTATCTTGTCACATTTTTTCCGTTTTCAAAGACAGAGGACAAAAGTTAGTATGTTTTCCTACTCGCCAGAAAGGGCGAGTAGGACCTAAAAATAGCTCGACCTTATTAAATTTACCTCGCAAATGCGAGCGGTCGAGTGGATTTGTCGAGCCCTGTCACTAAAAGATACATCTTTATATTTTGAGTTCAGGCATACTAAACTTTACCTTCCTATCTTATCCCAATTGAAAGATATATTTATAGGATTTTATCAATAAACTCCCGTTCTATCCTATGAGAGAGATAGCCTTTCAATAGTGAAAAACAAAATTGACAGTATTTCACTATCAGGACATGCCACACACATCAGGACATGGCTTTCCCTCTACATACACTGCACCCTGCCACAGGGATACCTTGAGCCTACCTTAGGGGTGGCTCACATGTAAGAAAAGGGAAGGTTAGGGCCTGGCAAGTGGGTGCACTTGCCAGGTCGACATGGCAGTACCACACTGGGCACAGACACTGCATCGGCAGGTCTGAGTAACATTTACAGGCTGCTTATGTGGGTGGCACAATCAGTGCTGCAGGCCCACTAGCAGCATTTGATTTACAGGCCTTGAGCACACACAGTGTACTTTACTAGGGACTGGCTAGTAAATCAAATATGCCAATTATGAAATCACCAATCCATATCAATAATTTGGATTGCAGTTTGGCACTGAACAGCAGTGGCAAAGTGCCCAAAGCATCTAGACTAAATCCAAAAATGAAGTCCAACACACAGCAAAATAACAGGAGGCAAAGGCAGAAATACAGGGGATACCCACACCAATGATGCCAGGTCCAACAGTGGGTGTGAACGATAAATCATGCAGGCACAAGACAGTGCAGATTATTGGTGGCCGAACAATACTGCTACTGCTCACGGAATTGCACAGAATTTGGTGGAGTTTTTCAGTAACTTTGTGAACTCTGCCCAGGCCTAGTTTTGTGGGGGAAGTTGAGGATGAGTCAGTTCTGGATGGGTTGTAGTTTTCTAGCGAGTTGCTTGGTGATCCCAGCATAGAGGTTGCTCCAAAGTCCAACTTACTGGTGACTAGGGTTTGAGTGAAAGTTTTTCTAATGTTGCTTGGGAGAAATTTGGAGATTTTCATCAACATCTTAAGCTGTGGAAGCAGGATGCAGTGACAGCATTGGCTTGCGCGGTCATGCCCAGTTTTCTGTTCATGTTTATTCTTTGATTTCTGGCGTAGTTTGTGGGTATGGTTCAGTGTTCAGTGTTCAGCGGGCCCCAGTTGGAGTCCCATGGTGAGGTGCTCTTGCCAAAGATCACTGCTTCTGAGTTGTCGGTGTTGAGCTTGGGACAGTTGGCTTTCAACCTGTTAGCGACTCGGTCATGGAGGGAGTGATTGTGTCTCTTCTGTTCAAGGGTCTTGTTCGACAGTTAGAGTATGAGTTGCATGTTGTAAGCATAGGGAGGTTTGTTGATGTGGTGTGCGTGGATGACGCTGGCCAGAGTGATCATGTATACGTTGAAGAGGGTGGGGCTGAGTAGTGAACTCCATAGCTAAGTTAGAATGAGCCAATCCAGTGGAGAGTGGGTCCTTGGATGGCAATCTCGGACAGGTGCCTGATGAGGATGGGGATTGAGACTGTGTCAAATGCTGCAGAGAGGTCCAGGACAATGAGGGCTGCCGTGTCTCCTCTGTCAAAGATCATGCTAGTATCATTGGTGGTGGTGATGAGTGCTATTTCTGTATTGTGATTGGGCATGAATGTGGTCTGTGTGGCATCGAGGAGCTGGTGGTTGCTGAGGTGGTCAGTGAGGCACTGGTTGATTAATTCCCTAATCAACCAGCGCCTCACTCGTTGCTCAGTATGCTAGGAGGGATTTAGATCAGTTGTTGGAAAGCGTGCTGGGTCAGAAGATGATTTCTTGGGCAGGAGCATGACAGTGGCATGTTTCTAGATGTCCAGGAATGTGGCAGAGTTGAGGGAGGTATTGATGATGGGTGTTAGAGCTTTGATAATTGATCAGTAGGAGTCCTTTGGTGAAGATGTGGTGGGGGCAAAGGTCTGATTGAGCCCCAGGGCGGATGGTCTTCATTTAAGCAGCAATTTTGACGTTGGTGACAGCAGACTACGAAATTAGGGTTTGTTCATCAGCCATGTTGGGAAATTGAGTTACAATGGTGATGGGTAAGTTTGAGACTGAAAGTTGCTCTATATGGAGTAGATTTTGTTACAGAAGAATAACTAGAGCTTGCTGCAAAGGTCTTGTGAGGGGGTGATGTTGCTGATAGGCATCAGGAGGCTTGTGAAATCTTTGATGTTGGAAAACATTTCCTTGCTGCTGTTAGTGCTGGCGTTGATGTGATCTGTAAGAGTTGTGTGCTTGGTGTTCCATATCTGCTGATGATAACGTCTTAGGACTAATTAGAAGATGTCTTCATCTGTGGTGTCTTGCTTATTTTTTATTTGCGATGCAGTGGTGCTTCATTAGCCTGAGTTCCTTTGTGTTACAACTGATGTTTGGTCGGGCTCATGCTGTTGGGTTGCACTTGAGGGGAGCCAGGGTGTCAGCACATGATGGATTTCGGCAAGTTGTTGGTGTGCTCGGGCTGGTGCTCAGAGAGGGCAGAAGTCCACTCTTCTGAGATTCTTTTCCAGATGCAGCAGGTGGCTCTGGTGGTGGTTGGTCTGTAGTGGTGCAGGGTGGGTAAGCTGAAACTGACAAGGGTATGGCCTGTCTAGGTGATAGCTTCTGGCTTGTTGACGGTGATGTTGCTGATTGAGGAGAAAATTGTGTCTAAGAGGTGTCTGACGGTGTTGGTTGGTTCAGTAACATGCCAGGTGAGGCCAAGTTTTCTAAGGTTTTCCAGAAGGACCATAGAATTTGGGTTGGGAATTTCTTCTAGGTGAAATTGAAAGTCTTTGAGGAGGATAACGGTGTTGGTGTTGATGATGAGGGGTGCAACGATGTCTGTGATGTCAATGACAAAATTAGTGCAGGGTTCTAGAGGTCTGTATATGACAATTTCCGCCCAGGGAAAAGTTGGGTTTGATGTTTATCTTGAACATGAGGTGTTCCATGTAGCTGGTGGAGGTTGTCTGCGTAGGGGGTGCAGCTGATGATATCTTTGAATATGATGGCAACTCCACAGCTGGGCTTGTGCTGGTGGTCTTGCCTGTTCGTGGATGGCTGTAGTAATGTTCAGTGCAGAGTTTGAGTTTAGCCATGTTTCTGTGAGAATCAGCAGGTCCATGCATAGTCCGGCAGTAGGACCCATCTCTCCGTGACATTTTTGGTAAGCAAGCGGATATTGGGGAGCATGCATATGAGTGTGGTTTGTTGTTTGGATGGTGTTTGTTCTGTGTTAGCATGACCAGGAGGCTCATTTGTGTGAGTTTGAGCAAATGGGGTGCCAGAGTGGTGAGTGTACAGTATGAGAGAGTGCGTGAGAACTTGGAGGAGGTGCATTTGAACGCTCCTTTTGGTTGTTTGACGATGTTGTATGGGTCCTACGAATTCAGTAAGACTATGAATTTTGGTAACATAAGCACCAAAACTATGGGGGACTGTTTCCACTCATACCATCAGAATATGTTGACCATGTTCCTGTCAAGCTCACAGTACACCGTTTGGACATCTAAGCCTTACAAGGTACCGAGAGGTGTCAGCAACTACAGAACATGAGGACACTGATTCCCTCAAGGAAAATGTGGAAACAGATCTACCCTTTCACTGTTAACTCTGGCATGCCAAAAGGGAGACACAAGAAATACACAAGTTGGCACTTCAAATATTTATTGAAGCAACTGGATTATTTTGTAAAATATGTGCACTGCAATGATTAGTAGAAGAAAAGATCGCATAGTACCCAGCAATACCAGAATGGTGAAGAAGATTATTAATTCAACCATTACAGTTATCACATGGATTATACGGATACACATGATTGTACTTTTACCTAGTACTGCCTATCCTAGAGAGCATTGGGTGAAGTTCTGAGACCTTCCTGTTTGCACATTTGTCTGCCGGCTACATGCCACCCCACCTGTTATCTATCAATCAGTAATCTCAGGCCTATGTACCTGAGCCTGCCTGAACATGTATTTCTGAGTCAAGGTTGATAGACAGTTCATGACATGCAAATTTGTTAACAGTGATGCGCTTTCGCTTGTAAAGGCAAGCGTATTATTATAAACATTGACATCGATGATATCAATATTATCAGTCTGAAAGACACTAAAAGAGATACACTGGCCGCCTGCCTCAAAGCCATCTCTAACCACTTCAAAGAAGTCTTCAACATCGTCAAAGTGTTCTCCAACCCCTATGCAACAGAGAACACCATCACTCCTTCGCAAGATCTCTGCAACACCGTAGCAGATTTCTTTAGCAACAAAATCTCCAACATCTATGAACACTTCGACACCTAACTGCCCATTGTCAGCATTCACAGCCTCTCCAACCTCACCGACTCCCAACAAACCTCAGGATTCAAACATGGGACCAATTAACCTATGCCATCATGAGCTTCATCCACTCAGGAGCACCCAGGGACCCCTGCCCCTAACACCTGGGGAACAATATCATATGCAAAGAACTCACCACCATCTTCGACACCTCAGTCAACTCTGCTAACCTTCCCAGAGAAATGGAAACATGCAGAAGTCAAAACACTCTTCAAAAAACCATCTGCAGACCCAGAAGATCTCAAGAACTACTGGCCCATCTCCCTGATTCCATTACCTGCCAAAGTTCTGAAAAAAAAGCCATCAACCACCAACCAACCAACTACCTATAGAACAACTATCACCTGGACCCATTCCAATCTGGGTTCCACTCGAATCACAGCACAGAAACCACCATAATCGCAGCGACCAAAGACATCAGGACTCTCCTAGACCAGGAAGGAACTGCAGCCCTGATCCTCCTTGACCTCTCAGCAGCTTTCCACACTGTGTCCCATTACACCCTCCTAAAAAGTAACCCTGGGCGTAGTTCACGAAGTAGCACTACGCGAAGCTATGCAAAGTGCACTTCGCACTACGCGAGCTACGCGTAGCACTTCGCGAACTGCGTAGTACCCTGTTCGCACTGTGCAAGATACAGTTGTCAATGATTGCACAGTGCGGACAAGCATCCGGCACTGTGCAATCATTGAAAACGGCATCTTGCACAGTGCGAGCTGTAGTTATCTGCCGCTCGAGAAGATTTTTACTCGAGCGGCAGATTTCTCAGCGCGGACTGGTAGTTTCTCATCGCGAGCGGTAGCGAGCATACGCGACCACTCGCAATGAGAAACCTGACCTCCTCGCGTTGAGAATCTTGCCGGGATGTTTATTTTCCATGTTCGCGATCGGCAACTTGATGTTGCTGATCGCGAACAAGGAAAAAGTCTCGCCGGGATGTCATTTTGCTTGCTCGCGGTCGCCAACTTGATGTTGAGGACCACGAGCAAGCAAAAAATGACCGCTGCACTACGCAATACTACGCTACGCATGTTTGCACTGTGCTACGTGCAATTTGCGTAGTGCAAAGTAGCGCAAACTTCGCAAACTACACGAGCGTAGCGTAGTGCTTTGCCCAGGCTTACTAAAAAGGCTCCATCAGCCGGGGATTCAAGGTGTTGCCCTCAAGTGGATCGTATTCTTCCTCACTGAAAGAACCAAGAGTGTCCCCCTTCCACCCTACACCTCAGGCCCCAAGGAGATCATCTGAGGCATCTCCCAAGGGTCCTCACTCAGCCCTACCATGTTCAACACCTATATGACCCCACTGGCCATCTTGGCCAAGACCTATGGAATGAACATATATCATATGTTGATGACACTCAGCTCATCCTCTCTCTATCCACTAGATCCTGCCATCACCAATGTCAACTTCCACCTGTGCATGACCAGCATTGCACACTGGATGCAAAACATCTGCCTCAAACTCAACACTGACAAAATGGAGGTGCTCATCCTAGGAGGCAACACATCCTTGTGGGACAACTTCTGGTGGCCAGCAGCCATGGGACCCTGAACCACACTCACAGAACACACCAGGAACCTAGGCATCATACTGGACTGCAATCTCACAATAAAAAAACAGATCAACACAGTATTCTCAGCCAGCTTTCCCACTCTGCGCACGCTCCGAAAAGTATTTAAGTGGTTCCCTGCCAGCACCAGACGCATCGCCACCCAGCCACCTGGACTACAGCAACACCTTCTACATAGGCATCACCTCACACTTACCATTCCGAACTCGACAACCCTTGCCTACAAGGCCCTTCACAATCAGAGACCAGCATAAATTAACTACAAGGTGAACTTCCATCAACCCACTTGACAATTCCGCTCCACCTCCCTCTCCCTCACCCACACTCCCCATATCCACCAAAGAAAGAGCAGTGGCCACTCCTTTTCCTAACTGGCTGCCACGACCTGGAACAGCCTCCCCCTCCACCTCCGGACCTCCTCCTGCCTGCAGGAATTCAGAAAGGGTCTGAAAACCTGGCTGAACAACTGACTATGACTACACCCAGCAGCAGAAACCCCAAGCACCTGGATACCCTCACAGCGCTATACAAATCCCATTTGATTTGATGCCTACAGTATATTGGTTTAACCACTGCTACCTGATTAGCCATTTTTACATATGGAATTCAGCGAAGGAAAACTATAGTGGGGTGATCCTTTCAAAGATTCAAGCTTGAACAGCTGACAGAGAGAAATACGGGTTTCCTATTTTATGAGGAGAAGCTTTTCCTATCAACACAGATCTCTCAGTTAGGATGGTAACTAGGGGCTTAGGGTACATGTAAGGAAGCTACTCAGGAGACCCATTCAATAAGTGCTTGACCTAGGACGTTGGTGGTGCTGTGTCATACGGTTCCTACTTATTCAAGAAGACTGTGAGTTTGGGAAATATAAGCGTCAAAACTATGGGAGACTGTGTCCACTCATACCATCAGACTTTGTTGACTGCATTCCAGGCTAGCTCACAATGCTCCATCTGGACCTTTAAGCCTTACAAGGTACCTGATGGTGTCTGCAACCTCAGAACGTAACAAGCCTGATTCCCCCAAGGAAATCGCGGCAACAGATCTACCCATACATTGTTAACTCGGGCATGCACCATGGAAGACACAAGAAATACACAAATTGGCATTTCAATCATTTAGTGAAGCAATTGTATTCTTGTGTAAAATATGTGCGCTTTAATGATTAGTAAAAGAAAACATAACATAGGGGCTCATTAGGATGGCATAACAATCGACTACTGCCAGGCCGGCGGTAGCAATCGTTACGCCATCCCATTGTGAAATACCCCTGCCATATTATGATGGCGGTGGGTATCGCGGCGGACGCAAAGTCCGTCTGCTGCTTTTCCAACGGTCGGCAATCGTTACGATTGCCAGCCGGGCGGAGCTGGGCCAGTAATATGGTGTCGGTGCCTAGCAGGCACCGCCAGCCATATTATGATGTGGGTTGTGAAAAGGCCTTCCCATGGCGATGATGCCGCCATGGAAAGGCTGGCGGGGATTGGCTTTGGTGGCCCGTTGCGGGCCCCTGGTGGCAGGGGTGGGAGTGGGGGGGTGCACTTGGGGGTACCCATGGTACCTCCTGCAGTTCCCTGCACCAAGTGGCAGGCACCGCGTGGTTCCTGCCACGTGGTGCAGGGAAATGCTGTGCATGCCCTTTTACCATTACAGATGGTGCTGCAGCCAGGCCAGGATGTGCCCGCCAGTATGGCAGGCACATCCTAATTGGGCTGGTGGGACCGCCCCACGTCTGACGGTCGGTCTTATCACCATTATGGTCCACCATCATAATGGGCCCCAAAGTAACCAACATTACAGGAATGGTGAAAAAGATGAATAATTTAACCACTATAGTTATCGAATGGATTATATGGGTACATATAATTGTACTCCTACCAAGCACTGCCTATCCTTGAAAGAATATGGTGGATGCCATTCTGGCAGATACCTTAGAATGGTCTAAGTCCCCATTTACCTGTGTGCGTGTGTAATCTTGTAGTCTTATTTTATTTATTTTGAGGGTTTTATATAGCGCGAACAAGACCCTTGCGGGTATCAGAGCGCTTTACAAGGTAAATATCGAGGACACATAGGCATCAAGTAAAAACCATAAAGTTCAATACAAATCAAGAGTCACGTAAACGCAATCACCCTAGCTCAGGTGAATTTCGCCATGAGAAGAGCTTTTACTTCTTTTTTTGAAGGATGCAGTAGAGGGATTCAGTCTAGTTTCATGGGGCAGAGCGTTCCAGATCCTGGGAGCTATCCCCGAGAAGGTTCGGTTATATATTTTCTTTTTGATGAATCTTTGTGGTTTCAGTAAAAGGTTACTGGCGCTTCTGGACGCTCTGTTACCACAAGACGGCACCAATTTCTGTGCCAGATAGCTGGAGTGTTATGATGAATGGCTTTATGGGTCATGCTTGCGATTTTTAGTTGAATTCTGGCTTCGAGAGGAAGCCAATTAAGGGATCTTAGGTTCGGGGATATGTGTGAGTTTCTTTTGGAGCCAGTAATAAGTCTAGCTGCTGCGTTGATGGTATCTCTTAGCGGGCAGTTGAGGATCTGGGAAGGCTGCAGAGAGAGACACTCCCATATTCCACTCTTGGGACAACTAGAACCTGTACTGCCAATTTGAAGTCCTTTTCGGGCAGGAAAGGCTTTAGTTTCCTGAATGTGTGTTAATCTGAAAGTTTGCTCTTTTTGTTGCAGTGCTGATGTGTTTCTGCTTGTTTAGGTTTCTGTTCAGAGTCACTCCCAATGATTTTGCTGAATCGATGATAAGAGGTTGGCAGTTGAGTGCTGCTAGATGTTTGATCCAGTCTTGCATTATGCTTACTTGGGAAGGAGGAGCAATTAGGAGGAATTCTGTTTTGAGGGTATTCAATTTTAGATGGTTTTCGACCAGCCAGGTTTGAGTTTTTCCTAGAGTTATGTTGAGAGATTTGATGTCTTCCAGAGAGTGGATCTTTAGGTATAGTTGTGTATCGTCTGTGTACATATGATACTGTACGTTAGAGGAGCTGAGAATTTTGGTGAGTGGTTCCATGAATAAATTGAAAAGTGTTGGAGAGAGGGATGATCCTTGTGGGAATCCTAAGGTGACTGGGACGGGTTTGGACAGGGCCTGATTGACCTTAAATCGTTGCAATCAGTTTTGGAGAAACTAGGTGAACCAATTTAGAACGGATCCGGACAATCCCATTCTGTGTTTCAGAAGGTCAAGTAGGTTGTCGTGTTTGACGGTGTCGAAGGCCAGAGAGAGGTCGAGCAAGATAAGTAGGCAGGCTTCGTTTTGGTCTAGGATCTGTAGAGCATCGTCAATTATGTGGGTCATGGCTGTTTCGGTACTGTGTGCTGCACAGAAGCCGTATTGGAATTGGTTGAGCAGATTGAAGTGGTGAATATGTTTACTAAGCTGGAGGTGTACACATTTTTCTAGGAGTTTGGCCAGGGTGGGGATGTTGGATATTGGGCGGTAATTATTTAAGTCTGCAGGGTCATTCGTTGGTTTCTTTAGGATGGGGAATACCTGTCCGGATTGGAGTATTTATAATCTTAGTCCAAAGAGGCAATAGCAATGGGATGAAGACCTTTAAGCAGTTAGCGGGAAGAGGGTCATTGAAGTGATTGGCGGGATTCACGGTCGTGAGCAATTTGAGAATATCTTCATCACTGTAAGTGTTGAAGGAGGACCAATATGCATTATTTTTAAGGTCGAACTTTGGTGAGCTCCGGTGTGGGACTCCTGGAGGAGATGATGAAGAGTCCTTATGCAAGTCAGTATGTGTGATTAAATCGTTAAGTAGTTCCTTCTTTATATTTTCAGTCTTTAGAGAGAAGAAGGAGGCGAGCGCTTCACAGTTAGGTAGTGAGCCTATGTCGGTTTGGGAGGGATGAGGTGCATTCTTAGATTGTGATTTGATTAGCTCGAAATGTTTTTGGGGGAGATTCTTGGCCTGGTCTAGTTGATGACTGAAGAAGTCTGCTTTAGATCGTCTGATCTTTCTATAGTAAACGTTTCTCTTCTTTCTTAGTAGCTTGAGGTGGTTGGCAGATGGTGCAGATCTCCATCTTTGCTCAATTAGTCTTAAGGATCGTCTGTCCTCATTGATTCTTCTGTTGTACCAGGGTTTTCAGTCTTTTATGGAGACTCTCTTTAGTTGTAGGGGGGCAACCTCGTCTAATATCATGTTCATGGAATTGAAGTAGTGGTTGGTGAGATCTTGAACCTCCTATAACCCTAAAGGGGGAAGAAGGATGTTGGAGCTGGAGGTTGTGATGAGGCCCGCGTTGATGTTTTTCAGATCCCTCTCCCATATTTTTGTTCTTGTAGGTTGAGCAGACTTCAGTTTCACTGTTTTGTTGATGAAGAAAGTGATGATGTGATGGTCGGACCAGTCACATGGGTGGATCGTATCGAGCTGAATGGCATTGGTCTTAGAAATGACTAAGTCAAGGATTGACCCTTTGTCATGTGTGGGGCTGTTACAGATTTGGGTGAGGTCGAGGTCCGAGAGGAAGGTTTTGAAACTATTGACCACTAAATCATTAGGGTAATTCCAGTGGAGATTAAAGTCTCCAAGAAATATTTAGGTGTTTTGGTGTCCGGCATTAGTAGAAACAATGTCCACGAGATGTTTGATGAAGGTGAGGTTATCACCTGGTGGATGATATAGAGTGTGCAGAGAGCAGACTGGTTTGTTATTGCTAGTGATGGCTAAGCATGGGTATTCGCAGGAGGGGAATACTGGAGACTGGGATCGGCTCACTGAGAGATTGTTCCGGTGTATGCATGCAATACCCCCCCTGTCTTATCAATTCTGTCTAGTCTGATGATATCGTAGTTCGGCGGTACCAGGATGTCGAGGATGGGCATTGAAGATTCATTTAACCATGTTTCGGTCAGGATTAGTAGATCCGGTTCTTTCGTAAGTATGAGATCAGCTAGATCAGCTGTATGTCTTGATGCGGATCTGCAATTTAGCAGTAAACATTTCAGGTTGGGCTTGATGAGGGTTGAGTTGGCTTCCTGTATAAGGGGAACTTGTCTCAGGTTGTTTTAGACTATACCTTTGGGATTATGTTTAGTGAGTCTGTGAGTATTAGAAGGAATAGTTTGGATTAGAGACTGTTTATGGAGATCGTCCAGAGGCATTGTGTTCAGGTTGGATTGTGGTGGATCATAGGAGTGTAGTAGGTAGAGTAATTCATTATCCAACAGAGGGTTGGTCCTTCGGATTGGCCGGGTTGAGGTATTATGGTGAGGAACTGATCTGCACCTGGGGGGTGATAATTTCATGGTGACTTTGGATTGATGAGTGTGAAAGTTTGTCCTGGTTTTTTGTACAGATCTATTGATCGAGGGATGGTGAAGAAGCATCTCACATAGGACTTTTAGGGCCTCTTTGACTTGCCGAAAGAGTAAGTAGAATCTCGTCAATTCTAGGGTCTGGAGAGTGTGGTAGCATGCTTGATGTTTGGAGTGAGTGTAAGGGAGGTGTGCTTATGTCCCGTAGGTGGTATGAGGGTAGCATGTAGTCCAGGTCATTGTGCTGCCTCCTGTCTGGTTGCATATCCGGAGCATGGGGGGAGGACTGGTGGGGGGCAGCGCTGTAAGTATCGTAGGGGTGTAAGGTGTGGATTGGATCGTGGGAGTGCTGGGTATGCCAGTGGAAGGGTTGGAGATGGGGGGTGTATGTCATTTCCAGGGGAGTCTGCTGAATCTGGAATGGTTGTAAAAATAGGTAGAGTAGTAAGAGGGGGTGATGTGTAAAGGAATCAGGCGGGGAAGAGGGGGTAGCTCTGGGGTTGGGTGTAGATGTAGAGGGTGTCAACAGATGGGAGTGAGTAGACTGAGAATTTTGGGGGGTGTTAGGGTGTATGCTAGTGGTAGGGGCCGCATTAGAGGTGGGGTAGTATTTTACCACTTTGTCCTTGATGATGGGGAAGATGCTGTCCAGCAGGTTTAAGCTACAGTCTGCTGATTGCATGAGGATGATCCCATTGTGATAGATGGTGATTCTTGCGCGGCTTTGTAGTTTGGGGAAGGGGAGATAGAAATAGTGAGGCCATGCACAGTTTTCCTGGTAGAGGAGATCAGGAACAGGGCGAGGAAAGCCTTCCTCCATTGTGCTCTTCTTTTGGTCTAGAAAATAATGTCTGTGGTTATGCGCCCTTTGTTAGTTGAGAAGTGGGGGTCTAAGATGGGGGTTTCTGGGTGTGATTTTAACAGCTGGCATTTAAAGGATTTGGCTGCTCTTTTCGAGAGGTTTGGGGGTAGTTAATGGTGTAGGTATGTAAGCACATGTGTTCCATAGTGGGGTCAGCGCTTGTTGGCGGGGATAGAGTGCTATGGGGTGTTATGCATGGGTGTGGAATTGGGACAAATGCAGGGGACCTATGCTGTGAGGAGGCATGTGCTTGATGGACAGAATGCAGAACAATGTCATACATTCACCCCAGTACAGAGATCTGGGCCTAAATCCATTGTTTTTTTGCTCACCATGCCATTCCTGTTTGGACCCAGCCATATGCAAATCAGTCTTGACCCTGTGCCCAATGGGAACAGTCCAGCCGAACTGCCAGGCCAGGTCCTCCCTGGACTGGAAACAAGCATCCTAGGACCGGTTTCGGGGTTTCACCCCTCTTCAGCCAGAATAGCTCGATTCCAGTGGCAAGGAGAGCACGGGACTCACGTCTGAATATACCCGTCCCACTCGGGGTGACAAATGCAAAAAAAACTATTGATGGACAGATTGCAGAACAATGTCATACATTCACCACAGTACAGAGATCTGGGCCTAAATCCATCGTTATTTTGCTCACTATGACATTCCAGTTTGGACCCAGCCATATGCAAATCAGTCTTGACACTGTGCCCAATGGAAAGAGTCCAGCCCGAACTGCCAGGCCAGGTCCTCCCTGGACTAGAAACAAGCATCCTAGGACCTGTTTTGAGGTTTCACCCCTCTTCAGCCAGGATAGCTCGATTCCAGTGGCAAGGAGAGCAGGGGACTCATGTCTGAGTATACCCGTCCCACTCGGGGTGACAAATGCAAAAAGAACTATTGATGGACAGAATGCAGAACAATGTCATACATTCATGTCATGTGGGAAGGGTATGCCCAGACGTCGGTCCCGTGCTCACTACGCCACTGGAGTCAAGCTATCCTGGCTGAAGAGGGGTGAAACCCCGAAACTGGTCCTAGGATGCTTTATTCTGGTCCAGGGAAGACATGGCTTGGCAGTTTGAGCTGGACTGTTCTCATGAGGCACAGGGTCAAGGCTGATTTGCATATGGCCATGTCTGAACTGGGGTGGCGTGGTGAGCAAAATAATGATGGATTAAACCCAGATGTGTGACTGGGGTGAATGTTTTGAAAATGTGCAACATTCCGTCCATCATCTTGTGTGTTTTCTCATTGTAGAACAGGCAGCTGTCCATCTCAGGATAGTGATGAGATTCAGCTGGGCTAGAATTCTGGCACAGGCAATCATGACAATCCATAGAAATGCTCCTCTGCCAAACAGAGGCTTGGTGTAGTTTACATAATAAAACTGAAAACCATTGGTTCTGTGTCTGAGCTCTGTTCCGGCTGTCATTGTTGGTTCTTCTCACCAAGAGCTGTGGCCCAACAGACAACTACATACAAGGACAGATTGCGAAATGTGTACCCAGTCCATGGGCAGAATGTTCTAAGGTATGATAATGTATTCACTAGGAAATTTATCTATAATAAAACCTTTTCTGAGTGCACTATCTCATATGGGCATGCCAGCAAATGTATGCTAAAAGTTTGAACATGAACATGTAAATGGAAGTGTTTGTGCAGAGGTTATTTAGAGAAAATATTGAGTTGAAAATATCCCCATAAAACAATATCGAATTTTAAATATTGTGACATAGAAATATCATGACCAAGAATATCGAAGTCAAGAATATCGATTTTAAGGTAAGAAATATCGCTGATTAAAATATTGAAGTCATTTTTATAGTTTGCAAAAATATAGTTATCTTTTTTTATTATTATGTGTTTTAGTATGTAGTTTAAATGTATATGGTGTACTTTTTTTGAATTTTTCTTTTTTGTTTTTACATATGTTTAATTTTTAGTAGTTATTTCATTTATTTGATCACATTTTGTGTTTTTTAGTTCTGTAGCGGGTTGTGGGATTATAGGGGTATAGG
Source organism: Triturus cristatus (assembly GCF_964204655.1). Classification (NCBI taxonomy): domain Eukaryota; kingdom Metazoa; phylum Chordata; class Amphibia; order Caudata; family Salamandridae; genus Triturus; species Triturus cristatus. The sequence goes on along the minus strand of NC_140586.1, from coordinate 790,244,602 downwards.
GTGGGAAGTAATTTAAATTTAATTAATTAATTAATATTTCTAATTAATATTAATTAATTGAAAATTAATTCTGTTATTTTTTTATTTTTTTAGGTGAAGGTTTTGGAAATTTAGGGCTAAAGGGTGGGAATTCATTTAATTTTTAATATTGTTTATTGTGTACATAATTTTCTGTTACATTTCATGACTGTTGTAGGTTTTGCTGGGGTATAAAATGGGAATTACATTTATGCTAATAAATTAATCATTAGTATTTAATTAATGATAATTAGTTTGAAGAATAAATATTTATATTAATAGTGTAATGCATTTTTTTTTAAAGTTACGTTTGAGATGCAGGTTGCGAGCTTTTGGGTGTTAGACGGTGAGTAGTAACTAATTAAATGTATGTAGTAAATAATGTTTTTGATTTGTAACCATATTTGTAGGTATTTGAGAACTGTATTTACCAGTGTAATATGTTTTTATTGTGTTTAAATTTACAATATTAAATATCTTTGTATTTTATTTGTCAACATATTTATATTTAGTTTATTTAGTTAGTGTTTGAATTTTTTTTCATTTGTTGAAGATATTTTGTTTGTTTTTAATGTCGAACTGACTGTAGTGGGCACAGTAGATTTTACCCGAATGCAATCCAACACTTTCCCTACTGTTGCACTGACTGGGAATAGTACACTTTACTCAACAGCTATCCAACACTTTACCTAGTGATGCACTTATTTGAGTGGTAGTAGTATATGTAACCCTCTCCGTAATCCAACACTTTCTCTACTGTTGTATTGACTGGAGTGGGAATAGTAAGTTTTACCCCAAAGCTATGCAACACTTTCCCTACTGTTGCACTTATTGGAGTGGGAATAGTCAATTTTACCCCTCAGCTGTCCAACACTTTTCCTACTGATACATTTTTGATATATTTACTTTAATAGTTTGCATAGTTTGTTTAAATTGTAGAGGGAATAGTATGTGTATTAAATGTTATAATTTATTTTGCATTGTTATAATTTATATTATTATGTTTTGTTTATTTAAATTAAAATATTTGTAATTATTAATATTTGTAATTTGAAAAATATTTTTTGCTATATTTATAGATTTTTAAATAGTTTACTGTTTTAATTTAATTAGAACTTTTTTATATAGATTTGATGTTATTGGTTTATGTAAATATATACTTATTTGTTCTATTTTTATAACATTTTTAGATTATAAAATAAATTACAATTATTAGTTTAATAACTGTTTTAAAGAAGATATATGTAAATATATATATTATTTACTATATATGTGTGTTTAACTTTTTAAAATTAAGTTAGTTTTTTATATTTGTCAAGCTGTATATTAAATCCATTTTTTAATTACTATTACTATTTAATATATTTAATATTATTTTATTTTATATATTATCTAAAAAACTATATTTTCTACAACTATATTAATGACATCAATATTTTTTTTCTCAATATTTTTGTACTTATCATTATAGATATATGATGTCCATATCTTTGACATCGATATTTATGACACAATCTGTTGGTAAGGGGATATTTTAGGTGTTGATATTCTATCAGTGAACCTGTGTAGAGGGCCTATTAACCTCCTGACAGTAAGGTGTGGCAGTAGTACGGCAAGTGGTAGCCTGGGTTAAGAGCAGAGAGGAGTGTAGTAGGGCAGCAGTGGGTAGGAGGAGAACCAATATTCCAGGTTCTGGGTGCGTTCTTGGTGTAGATGGGCATAGACAGGCTTGTCTTTGGTGCATTTGCACTGCAGCTGCCATTAAATAGATGCTGGGAGGAGGTAGGAGCACAGGTTACAGTGGGCAGGAAACCAGTCAGGTCATTTCCTGTGCAGATGAATGGTGGGAAATCCATTGGTCACTTCCTGCTCAGATGGATGGTGGGAAATCCAGTGATATCATCTCCTGTGCAGATGGATGATAGGAGTCCAGTTATGTCACATCCTGTGCTGATGGGCTTTGGGAAATGAAACCCTCTTGCTTGGCTTCATAGTTTAATTAATATTTTGTTGAGAAATCCAGTGAAGTAAATTCTTGTGCAGTTGAGCAATGGGAAATGAAGTCCTCTTGCATGGCTTCTTCTTTTAAAGATGATTTTGGTGGGCAACAAGTGATATCACTTTCTGGTCAGATGGATGATGGGGAATCCAGTGAAGTCACTTCCTGTGCAGATGGGCAATGGGAAATCCCAATGTACCACTGCCTGCTGCTCCCAATGGATTCCTTGGGAATGCAAATACAGGAATGGTTGGCTGCTGTTCCTTGCAGACCACCATCCGTGAGTTTGTAATTAGTAACAACATGTCTAATACAGATTCATTAGGTAGGTCATTCTGCAACTAACTGTGACTGTAGATTTTGTGATCCAATCTATAATGTAATCAATAGCTGCATAGGTTAGATTACAAAATCTTAGAAAAATCGCATTCAAGTGCATATTTTGCAACCATTTTTTGTAACCTTTCTGTGAGTACATTCGGGTTTTTTCTGCTAACCTTCAGCATCTAAATGCGTCAAAATAACTTTAAAAAAAAAGAGAAGTGACTGCTTGCAGATTTAATACTGAAGTAAGTGGGAAGAATATTGAACCTTTGCTGTATTTAACTATTCAAAAGTGAGTTTTTCTTTCAGCTATTTAACAGGTTGTTTCTTTCAATGCCCTTCTACCCCACTGAAAATGTTATATCCTACGTCCAACATTAACCTCCTTGACCCCACCCTTTCAGCACAAGTAAAAGTTGGAACACTATTTTGGATACTGATTTGATTTGAGTGGCTAAATGATCGATCAGAGTCAAAGATCACTTCCAAATGTATTGTTTTAACCGTTGGGATTCACCTATGTACAAATTCCTCTTGCCACAGTAGACGAATGGGGGCAGGCTTAATGGGGACCAGGAGAAGGATTTCAGTGTTATCACTGTTTGAGGCTGAGCCAATTGTTCTACACCTAATAATCTAGAGAAAGGTAGTGGGACAAGAATATAAAATTCATCTTTAGGTCTGAGGTGTAGCTAAGTGTTCCATAAATACATATGATATCCATTCCTGAGGAGTCGTAAACCCTCATTACAAGTTAAGTGCTTAATTCTGAGCCCTTTGTAAACAAGAGTTTGCCCTGGGACCGGAATTACACGTTGTGCAATAATTATCACACCTTCATATTTCTCCTGATAGCTTACCGTAGTTCACACTTGCCAACATTTAATGAGAGAGAAAGACCTCAAAAATTTTAAACAAAGGAAATTAGATTATATAAATGCCTATTCTGAATTTTATGCCTTGTTTTCAAGTTAAAAACTCACCATAGGAGGTTTTTACCACATAATGGTATCTACCAAGAATGGGAAGTACCACACCCGTTCCACCCAACCTTTAATTAGAGCATAAGATGCCAGTTACGAGATTCAGGTAAGCTTTAAACATCATTGACAAAAGGGCCACTCTCTAGGGTACACAACACTTGATATCAGTGATACTGGAGTGGAATACGTACAATTTATCTTGATGGGTGCGGTTTTGCAGGAATATAGCAAACGAGGACGGTGAACCTCAGATGTTGGTTAATGTATATAGTATTCTGATTAGTACCTGATTATTAATAGTCTCAAAACTGCTCAAAAGTTATAGAAAGGATCGACACCCTAGTTCTTCCTATATGTTTAATAGCGAGTTTTCCATATCTGGGGACTGAAGTCTGGCTGAAAGTCACTCGGAGAGGCATCAAGGGTTGTAGAATACATCACTCTGTAAGATTTCTGGTAGCTCATAGACAGCAGAAACATTGGTTTAAACTGGGAGGTTGCAAGGCATGGAGTACCAATCTATGGAGGCTGGGACTGAGGAAGAGGAGGGGGCCATTCTAAGAAGACTCAGAGTCAGGCCAATCAGAATGCGAGAAATAAGTATCTATTGACTGCTTGGAAAGTATAAGAGGAAGAGGTGTGGCGCCATGGCCAAGGCGACTGACTCCGGAATCTGGGGATCACGGTTCGATCCCCGGCGCCGGTGGCAGATTAGCCCAGCACCATGTGACTCTGGGCAATAGCTTGCTTAATCTTCCCGATGGCCCCCAGCGCCTAGAGACCCTTACGGGTGATTGTTCGCGCTTTACAAATATGGATTATTATTATTATATTATAAAGTATAAGAAGTGTCAGGTCTGATAACTATGTTGACTTACAACTTGAATGGTTGTTTGGTTTCCGCTTAATTTGCTCAGTGTTTTGTTGCCACACCTTAGTTGTTTTGTTCCCTTTCCCTCTGAGTGTTTCCCCTTCTCTTTAGCTATCTTACTGAGATTTATTTCTGCGTTATATTTGCCTGACAATTTGAATGGCTAAATGTTTTTCACTTAATGTGTTCAGCCTTTTGTTCCCCCACCTTAGTTGTTTTGTTCCCTTTTGCTCTGGGTGCTTTTCCTCCTCTTCAGCTATCTTACTGAGATTTTTTTCTGCGTTATGTTTGCTGTGATTTCTGTGGATGTTCAGCAGCAGACCAGTGCATGTTGCCTCTACTCTGATCTTATTGGTGAAATGATTATCTTGTGTTCTGATGCTCCTGAGCCAGGAGTAGTCTTGAGGTACTCGCTAAGGTCATTAATGACAGTGTTCCCTGAAGCATAAAGTAAGCGCTTGAAGATCCACTTGCCTTATAGAGACAAGGTGAAAAAGTTGGTGCAAGACTGTCTTTTCTCCATTATAACAGAAGACTATCTACTAGAAAACCATAGTGAATGAACTCTACCAGTACCAAAGCATGGGCCAGTTATAATGGAGCGAAGACCTGTGCATCTATTGTGTTTCGTACTTTCTTCTCCCGACCCACATTTTCCACTTGAGGCAATGTGTTTGCTCTGGCAAAATATACCAAAAAGCCCAGCTCAATAGTCTTCTTAGTGAGGAAGATTGACAGATCAGTATTGGATATCATATCACCAAGGACCCCCCCTCCCCCCCTTCAGGGTTATGACAGGGAGGGCCAAAGATAGCACAAGACAACTATTTCAATTGTCTTTGTCACACAAGGTAGGCCAGAGATTGTTTGATCTTTGAACAGATTAGCAAACCCCACAGTGGATTTCTTTAGGATGGGGTGATTTTGTACTTGATGACCTGGGACTTTACTCCACTGTGGAGGAAGGCATTGATTATTTGTGGATGATTGGTGTCACAATAGTATGCCCAGTTCAGTTTCTCAAGGAGATGAGTATTTTTTGCAGGCCCACAAGGTATTACTAGTGTCAGACACAGAGACAAGTTTCGGTCACCAAATGAAAGGCTATAGGTCCTGATGGAGTGTCAGCACTTTCTGGACTGAAGTTCCACGCATGCATAGAACTCGATACGTGGCAGCATGCTAATAATGAAGTATGATTCCCAACAAGCCAAGAACTCTTGTTTACCATCGAGAAACAGCAGCAAATCAATTGTTAGCTATACCTTCCCTAAGGGTTCATTGTGCTATTTTCTAGCCAATCATGATACAACGTTGCTTGCTGCCAGGACCTCGCTACAATGATCTTGAATTCTCCTGCCAAGACCTGTTGCAACCTAAGAATTAGTATTGATAAACATTGGAAAGATAGATAAATATTCTGAAAAGTTGTATTTGTTGATGGAAGCGAACTTTCAACTATTCACTTGCACATATATTTAAGTCTTCTAAGGACTGGGGTTGTTACCTATGCTAAGGATTATTTATGACAGAAAAGGAAGAATTTTACACTGTACCATGCTATGTACTTGTATACGAATGTAATGCATGTGTTTTATTGAAGTCACAAAGTTTCTAAATGATAACGTATAGTGATAAGCTAAAGCTAGTTATTCAAATAATAAAGAGGGTGATGGCATGCACACAAACACACAGATGCAAACACACACACACACAGACCCACACATATTCATTGACAAAAAACCCAGCTTAGTTTAAAACCTTATGGTTTTAACTGACATTTTCACCTAACAAAACCACTAAAATTCACCATTTGCTTTATAATTAAATCTTAGCCAATGACACAGAAGTGCTAGTGTGCCTTTATAAGTAAAGTCCATTATTAACTCACTGCCAGTCCAAGGAAGAATGTCATTATAAAGCCACATCTACGGGAAATTCTGGGTATCTTATTCAGTTTTTCGGTTCTCATATAATCCAAATGTTTTGAATTGCCTCCACTTCAGATGTAGCCCCTTGTTAGGATTATGACAATTGGTACAAGCGGTATCTTAAATCATCCCGCGCTCAATTTTACTTTCAGACACCTGCCTTGGATGAGGTACTCGTTTCTTGAACGCTTGATTGTTAGGCCATTCTAGACCATCGGCTAGGTGAGTCATGGCCTCCCTATTATTATATTACAACGTTGTATATTTAGGACCACACACTGAATAATTACATATCACACTTTGATACGTACTTTACTTGCTTCTGCAGGTTGCCATCGTTTATTTTAAAGTCCTGATGAAGACCCTGCATGACGATTTAGTGTCGCTTATACTGGGTTGAAACGTCGACGACAATAGCTAGGACCAGTTCAAGACCTGTTTCTATACACATTCTGATTTATTCGTGAAACTGCGTCATTGCAATTCTCTTCAAAACTGGCCCCCCTTTTATATATATCGTGTATATAAGAATATTTTGTATTCAATTTTTGTATATATTATGCACAATTTTGTCACTTATGTCACTTTGTCACTGATTCACAAACTCACTTTATGGTTCATTACTTTGGTAACCGTGCTTTATAAATGATATGGGTGTCTATATAAATGATGCAATTTATATATAAAGAACAGCATTTCACCCACCAAATTTCATTTCATCGTGATTTATATTTTGACATTGTGTATGTGATTTGTACTTCATAATGTATGTGGTCCTTGTTAAAGGAGAACATTCTCTTTTATAATTGATTTCCTCATTTCCGGATTAATATATTCAATTTCTCTCGATTCATCCGAAGAACAAAGTAATTGTCAAGTCCATACCCGACAGAACCACTGTTGCTTATAATAATCATACCCAGGTTCTGAGGGACACAGGGTTACCCCATTGTTTAGATAATATAATTTGTGCAGGTGCTGATCTGCGAGGGTATTGCTCTCTCATTTGTTTGTTTCTGTAAATGTTCGGACATCTTTTAACATTTGTCCCTGAATAGAATTTTCCATTGTATTATGTCAGATAAGGAGACACTGACGTATAGTGAAGAATACATAGCCAACCTCATACAAGAACAGGGGGGTTCCGGCTTCCTTTTAGGTCCAGACAGAATATCAGTGGATGCTGGTCTCAATGAAAAATTGGCTAAACTTGAGCGATTGGAGAAGAAATTAGTCCGTTCTAGACTACATGGGCATGTACTGACCAAGTATTTACAATCAAATATAATTCCCAAGGGCTTGCAGGTTCGTAATGAACCAGCAATATTCATAGACGTACCAAAATTCAGGGAAGGGTTCAGTTTCGTGGCCAATAATTGTTCCAGGCACTGGATGGTGCTTGGAATAGAGACAGCGATTGAGTACGTTAAGAAATTCACACAAGAGATTACGGAACTCAAGAGAGAAATATTGGGGGACAGCGCTCTAACAAATGCCAAAGAGGCCCTGGAAAGGGCGGAAAAAACCTTAGCTGATTTCAACACGATAACTTTGAATAAAAAGCTAGACAAGTTATCTAAAGACATTAGAAATTACGATAAGAAATCCACATATCCCTACCTGGTAGATGATTACTACCAACAGGACAGCCAAGGTTTCTTTTCTAATAAAAGTAGACAGGGCCCTAGGAGATTTAAGACCTTCTCTGACTCCTCGGTAGGCAGGGGTTCTGATTCAGATTTGGAAAGACCCTCCACTAGCCGCCAAGATAACCAAGTGTCTCTTTTTTTAGGGGAGGGCCACCGACAATCGAACAGGGGTGGAGGTCAGGAACAGTTCTGAGGTCGTTAAAGAGGATGGAGCAACCACAGGGGAGGGAACAGTCGGCGCACCAACTCACGGGTTCGTTTCTTTCGGCCAGAAGCACATGGCGAGATCTCGACCCGCAGACAAACATACAGATGGTGAACATGCGTTTGGATGGTGCAGTTGTTGCTTGTCCATACCCTAGTTTACTGAATATAAGTGCCCCTCTATACCCTGACCAGACCAATGTATCATTGACTTTACAAAATAGATCTGAAACACTAGTGTCTACTTGTAACTCATTGTTAACCAACACGAGTGAGATCACATTAGAACGACATATAACTATTGACATTCCAACAGAAACCCCACAGTTGGAGCAACCTATAACCAAAGAGATTGGGAATGAAACTTTACAGCTGGATGTCCCTCATCTTAACTCTCCTGGGGCTAATGAACCGGTCTCTCAAACTAACACCAGTTCCACAACCATTCAAGCAATTCCTGATCCATTGACTTCTGGTATTTTGGATCCCATAATCAATCTCTCAGATTATAGACTAACGAATGCGGAAAGGATGGTCTTGGCTAAAGGACTAACATTTGTACCTACATCTGTTCCCGATTCCTTCAATGTTAAGGTTGAATTACAACGCTTCTTCAGGAAAATTCGGTTGAAATATTATTTTTCTAAAAATATTTATGCTCCTGCAGCGACTGCCACGCCTTTCAGACCTCCCTCCACATTTACACCGAGTGCGTATATGATGAGCGAGAAAATACTCGCGTATGAAAGAATTGTTCTTGAGGAGACCATGGAGCTACTGGAGAAAAAGAAATACATAAAATATAACATCAGCAAGCAAGAAAAGTTGGCTCTATCCACATAAGGAACCAATGAGGCAATCGTGATCAAAGCCGCGGACAAGGGCGGAGCAGTCGTCCTGCAGAACACACAAGATTATGTTGCTGAAATAGAGCTCCAATTGGGATGTAGAGACAGTTATTGCCCTATACCAAGGGACCCTACAGCTGAGGTCAAATCACTGATTGAAGGGATTACCATGGATGGAGTGTTGCGGGGATTCCTTAGTCAATCTGAATATGAATTCTTAAACAAAAGGGAAGCTAGGATTCCAACTATCTATACCCTCCCCAAGATTCACAAGCGCCTGGACAAGCCACCAGGAAGACCAATTGTATCGGGATGTGGATCTGTTTTGAAACCGCTTAACCAATTTATAGATCACTTCTTACAACCATGGATACCTGAGACCAAATCTTATGTCTGTGATACAATGCATATCATTCAAATGTTGGAGGGTCAACCATTTGATACCCAAACCCAACTACTTGTCACATTGGATGTATCCTCGCTCTACACCTCCATTCCCCAGGCCAGGGCCCTTGAAGTTATTAGAGCCACCCTTGATGGAAGAATGAGACCTCATTGGATACCGACGGATTTTTTGATTGGCCTTTTGGAAAATGCTATGAAACATAACTATTTTATCTTTATGAAGCAATTTTACTATCAATGCAAAGGCGTGGCGATGGGGGCTACGTATGCGCCGAGTCTGGCCAATATCTTCATGGATGCATATGAAGAGGAGCTATCAGAACCCATTCATTGATCACAACACCGTTTGGAAACGTTACATAGATGACGTGATAATGATTTGGTCTGGTACTAAGGATGAACTCGATCAATTCCACAATTGGTTAAATGAAAGATCGAATGATATTCAATTTACCATGACAAATGACAACAGTACCATTGATTTCCTTGATCTCACCTTCGAAGTGGATGATGGACAGCTAATTTGTGACTTTTTTCGTAAACCAACGGAGCGGAACACTCTCCTCAAGTATGACTCTCACCATCCACGTAGCTTGAGAGACAATCTCCCATATGGTCAATACCTCAGATTAAGGAGGAATTGCACACGAAGAGCTGATTTCTTTAAAGAAACTGAGATCCTCACCACTCGGTTAAAGGAAAGGGGGTACCCAATTGGCCTTTTGAAACGCGCACGCAAACGGGCTTGGTACTGCCCGAGAGATCAACTTCTACAGGTCAAGGAGATCCAACAAGGAGTGCATTGTATGTGTCACATCATTTAACACCAAGAGCAATGACATAAAGAAAATCATCAAAAAAACTGGAACCTCGTTGCCAGTGAGCTCTCAACTACTGAAGAACCAATTTTTGCTTTTAAGCGAGGCAAAAATGTGAAAGATAGTGTTGTTAAGGCATACCTTGAACCACCTAAACCTCGGGGGCTCAGAGAGCATTTGGGTCTACCTCCCCTCATGGGCCATTTTAAATGTGGCCAATGCAAAGCCTGTCCCTTGACAGTAGAGGGATCCTCTTTCATCTATCATAACAGAACGTATAATTCCTTTAGTTTTAAAAACTGTAAGAGTTCCAATCTCATCTATGTGATAAGGTGTCCTTGTGACTTCTTGTATGTGGGCCAAACCACACAAAAAATAAAAGTCAGGATACTTCAACATATGAGTCGCATTAGATGTAAGACACAGGGGGCCCCCATGGTTGACCATTTTCTTGCACAAAACCACCAGCCTGAAGACATCAAATGGTGGGTGCTAGAAAAAGTAAACCTAGCACCAAGAGGTGGTTCAATTGTGTTTAATCTAAAGAGAAAGGAGTGCAGATGGATTCACTCTCTTAATACTGTTCAGCAGGGTTTGAATAGCCTTGAGGAAACATCTAGAGAAATGGGTCAATTATAAATTCATCTTGATATAATTGCTAACTCGCTGACTTATTCCTAAATGTAACATGCAATTTTGACATTATGGTTCTGAATAGTAACCATTGCATTTTGATAATCTTATTGCAGCGGTTCATTTTACGTGTAAATTAGATATAGCCCTGGTGCCACATTTATTAAATGCTCTTTTTGTAACTTTGTTGTTTATATTTGTATAGGTGATGTAAGTAATGTAATTTGATGCTCCACTGAAACAAATGTCACTTTGAACATTGTATGTTCCCTTGCTAATTGCTGTGTACGCCTGTACAGGTGTTTCAACTAACAAACCTTGATGCTTCTCTGAAACACACGGCATTTTTAACATGCCTTATTTAAACAAATGTTATGGTTAACAATCCGTGTGGCCAACTTACTCTGTGTTCTGTTTTAATCCATTCTTTGGCCCATACTCACTCTACAAACTACCACGTGTAAATGGTTATTTTAACTCCCTTTGTTGGGCTTGGATCATAACTAGGCCTGGGCGGTAAATTCCGTTCCGTTCGCGGAATTTGCGGAATTTGGGTAATTTCGCGTTCCGCGGAGAACGCGAAATTGCCCAAAAATCTGCGTTCCGCGACTTCGCGAAATTTTTTGCTTGTTCGCGTTCTCAATATGCATGTTCGCGAGATATTTCACCCCGAGCACGCAAACAGCGATCGCGAACAAAAATAAAGTATCGCGAACAAGCAATTCCGCGTTTTCGCGGAATTTCTGCGTGTTCGCGGAGATTTTTTACCGTTTCGCGGAGATTTGCGTAACGCGATTGCGCAAATTCCACCCACCCCTAATCATAACACGCTGCGTTTGATTTACATATAGTGTATTGATTCTAATCTGTACAACATAAGGTTTTTGACAACACAGGACCTTTGTGCCATACTCTTTCAATTATATGTGCAAATGACTAGTCCACACACATTGACATGTGAATGCTTTCTCACTTGTCGATTGAAACTACGTTAAATATTTGCAGCATGGTCGGCCACTTGTCGATTTAAATTACGTTAAACATAGGCAATGCGTGCTTATTCTCCAGTTGGCCCCCTTCTGCTTAATATATCTAATAAATTTGGCTGACATCAGCCCAGCGCTTCGACATACTCGCGCTCACTTCAGCTGCCTCAGGTCTTTGACGCGACCATGGTTGCCTGGCAACCTTTTGGTACGTCATCTTGCCTACGTCAAACAGGGTGGAACTGGCTTGCTTACATATAGCAGCCGTCCTGTCATTTGCGGTTTCCCCCAACTCCGAAAGGTGGTGTGGCAGCGTGAGTCGTCATCGCTGGACAGCAAATATCTTTGAACCAAAGTGAGTTTTCTTCCAAAGCGTTCTCCCGTCATTTTTTTCCCCCTCAGCCATGAGCCCAAATTTATTCATTTATTTAATACGCATTTTTCGTCCCTTGCAGACACTGGTACAAACTTTTATCATCGGATTCGATCCGACGCATAGTATTCTACAAACACGATTTTTCGTGTAGGAAAACGCCTTTTGTGGTGAGCTTTTCTCAATGCTTTAGACTCTTGTGCTTACTCTGTAATTTATTTCACGAGATTGTTGCTGGAGCACTCTGTTTATGAATTTCATTCTTGACTTAAAACCTCCCAAAACGGTTTGTGCTTGTAGGTTGTTACTCGTTTGAGTTACTCCCTGGACTGGCTGAAGTTTCTAACGGGGCTATTTTTTCTAATTAACTATATATCGCCTTTTGACACATTTTTTGCGTTCTAATGGTACTTAGGCTTGACCTCAATTTATTATGATTAGGGGTTGTTCGAATGTTTTGAATTGCCTCCACTTCAGATGTAGCCCCTTGTTAGGATTATGACAATTGATACTAGCGGTATCTTAAATCATCCCGCGCTCAATTTTACTTTCAGACACCCGCCTTGGATGAGGTACTCGTTTCTTGAATGCTTGATTGTTAGGCCATCCTAGACCATCGGCTAGGTGAGTCATGGCCTCCCTATTATCCCCTTCGCTGCTGCGGACATTCCGCTGCAGCGCTGGGGGGGGCAGGGGGGCAGCGCGGTGGGCCTGTGCTCATGACGGAGCCGCTCCGTCATGAGCCACAGTTGAGCTGTGCTCATGACGGAACGGTTCCGTCATGACTCCGCCCATTTGCGTTGTCGCCCCGCACAGGCAGGGGAAACAGCGCCGCGCAGGCGGAGCGGCCGCCAACAGGATTGTCATGACGGAACCGTTCCGTCATGAGCACACGGCAACCGTGGCTCATGACGGAACGGTTCCGTCATGAGCGGGGAAGGGGTTATTATATTACAACGTTGTATATTTAGGACCACACACTGAATAATTACATATCACACTTTGATACGTACTTTACTTGCTTCTGCAGGTTGCCATCGTTTACTTTAAAGTCCTGATGAAGACCCTGCATGACGATTTAGTGTCGCTTATACTGGGTTGAAACGTCGACGACAATAGCTAGGACCAGTTCAAGACCTGTTTCTATACACATTCTGATTTATTCGTGAAACTGCGTCATTGCAATTCTCTTCAAAACTGGCCCCCCTTTTATATATATCGTGTATATAAGAATATTTTGTATTCAATTTTTGTATATATTATGCACAATTTTGTCACTTATGTCACTTTGTCACTGATTCACAAACTCACTTTATGGTTCATTACTTTGGTAACCGTGCTTTATAAATGATATGGGTGTCTATATAAATGATGCAATTTATATATAAAGAACAGCATTTCACCCACCAAATTTGATTTCATCGTGATTTATATTTTGACATTGTGTATGTGATTTGTACTTCATAATTTATGTGGTCCTTGTTAAAGGAGAACATTCTCTTTTATAATTGATTTCCTCATTTCCGGATTAATATATTCAATTTCTCTCGATTCATCCGAAGAACAAAGTAATTGTCAAGTCCATACCCGACAGAACCACTTTTAAAAAGTCAGCATTTACTTACTTTAGCCACTTATTGCCTCCTATCTATTTCTGTTAAGTTGGGGCTGGGTGACAGCTGGGATTTGTGTATTTCCTCTAGGCAGCCACACACACATATTATCCTTCGGTGGGTTTTATGGGCCCTTCTGGGAGATGGGAGGGAGATGTTGGACACAACCTCACACTTACACCTTAATAGGCTATGTCCTGTCCACACACGAAGGGCTGCCTACCACGTGTAGTGAGTCTGGAGCCAGGACAGGAAGGGAGGACGTCTGTACACTCCAAAGCTTTCTCTGATGCCCCCTCTACCTCAAAGGCCCAACTGGGTATAAGTGCTGGGCTTCTCACACCATGACATGAGTACACTTCGGGGCCTGGGACCACTCTGCCAGGAAGAAGAACTGCTGTGCTGGTGAAATGACTGCCACTCTGCTGCTTTGCTTGCACTGAAACGCCTTGCTTCCTGCATCACTTGAACAGCAGAGTGACTTCAAGGGCTTGCTGGCTTGCCTCCTGTTAAAATTATCTGATACATCAAAGACTTCCATCCTGCTGCTGCACCTGGACTTTGCTTGCTGAATGTATGACATTGTTGTGCATTCTGTCCACCAATTGTTATTTTTCCAAGTCTTACCCTGTCAAGTGCTGCCAACCCAGTACTAGGCCCTTGGAAGTGGGTATAAAGTGCTGCTTCATACTGATCCCACGCATCTTGATCGGAACACGTGCATCGTCATTGTTGCGTGGAGCGGAACGGGCGCATCACTGTCGGAACCAGCGCATTGTCCTAATAATCAAAGTATACTGCGGGAACAGTAGCCGCACATCGCATTTGGAACCAGCGCATCGCACTCGGAACCGACACATCGCCAAAGTTGTGTGAAGAAAATCTCCTTCAATGCGTGGCTCAACAACGACACATTGCTTCGTTGACCTCGATGCATCGATGCATTCTGTCAGTGCACCTCCTGAGAGGTTCTTTGCCTCTGCACCTGCGTCTGTAATATGGCGCAGCAGCAAAGGGATTAGCTCATTTGCATGGGACCACGCCCCTATGCAAATGAGGAAGCGCCCTCCCAAGGAAGCACTGACGCTGTCTGTGTGGCAGCATTTTCAGTGTTACAGAAAGTGGATGCACAAACGTCTGCGGCCCCCAGGGGCACGCAAAGCATGCGCAAACTCCCATTTCATCCCCTGGGCACTTTTATAATACGGCCCCAGGAGTGTTCACTATAGTTCTAGAAGGGCGGAGTCTATGCTAGGATTTCAGAATACCCACTGAACATGTAAAGGAATTTAATTTAGTTTCACAGTTTTTAGGTGTATTTTCTGAAAATCTGACATAAATCCATCCCTCATATATGTATAATCCTCCTGGAACAATAATGTAAAGGTTTTGCATGGAGTTTGTATCTGCCCTTTAGTTGTGAGTGTCAATAAAACATGAACACATATATATATATATACAGTTATTGAAATAAATAGGTTCATTGAAGGAGACAGTGATGTGATCAGATTTAGACTGATCATTCAAAAGTAACAAATACATGTATGAAGAGCATCCACATACCTCCCAAGGAGTCCAATGATCGATTAATAAATGGGATCTTTTTTTGAAACTATTTTGTGTCATAAAATAGAGTGAGATCTTAGATTTCAACTAATAAGCTATTTGAAAGGCTTGACATATCCACTGTTCATGGAGACTCATTTCCAGGTAAGGTGACCCACACTAAACATTTTGAAATCTTGACTCCAATCTGCAGATACGGCTGTACAATAGTTCTTGTCATTCCTGGAAGATACCAGTACATGATCTACTATCCATGTGCCTGATACTGATCCTCAGCTGCCACCTTTAGAATTAGCATCAATACTCAATATCTATAAACGTACATGAACACATTGCCATCTGAACTCTAGTCTAGTCAACTCTACTGAGTAATCAACCATAGTAACTTATTCTCTTTCTCATTAACCAGATCGCTAGTAGGTCAGAGGAGAATGGATGAAAAGAGGCATGAAAAAAAAAATGGATTCATGCTACTCATCAAGAATAAGACTGATTTTCATAGCACCATACAAATTTTGAAATTGTCATATATTGACATAGCAGAGTTAGAACTGACCACATTGCCTCATCTATTTTAAAATGGTGCTATCAAATTCTGTATTATAGATGTGCTCTTCCTCACTGTTTGCACCCAATGCATTCTTTACAAATATCACCAAATGAACTATTGAGTACTTACAATTTTTCCAAGAATGCTGATCCACCGTCAGCAAAGAATAACGTTGTAAAAAGTTCCATTGGGCTCCAGTCCAGTTGAGGTAGTGTAAATGGTATAAGCTGTGTGGAGAAGAGAAGCAGTGTCTCAAAAGCGAGTTTCTATCCAATCCACCTGTTGCTAAACTTTATAGTGACAAAAACTTTAATTTGTGGGATTCTTTTGAAGGGATTATTTACAAAAGTACAGGCAAATCATGCAATTTACAGTGGATTTTTCCAAGTCCATTCACTAAGAATCTATTGATACCGAAGAGGGAAATATTTCAGCAGTTTCAGAATATGCCAAGCAAGCTTGACTTTCATCAGGAATGTTGCTGGTTCACCTATCCCAACACAATTTGATCGGATGATGCACCTTTCTGCAGAAACTGCCCAAAAAAGCCATAGATTATGTTGACAATTATTCGGGGTATATCGTTATCCATACAGTATATCTTCACTTTTTTGTTTTATTTCTTTTCAGTTCATTTCGTTTCTCCATCCTGTTATGTCCATGTATATTCTCAATCTTGTTTCCTGTTGCCGCACATCTGGCATCCCCTACATCATAGTCAATTGGCATAAGCTATAGCTCTGCAGATGACAGACACAACCATTGAACTAGAGCATCTGTTTCTGAGAGAGATAGTTTCTCCTACTCTCATGCGTAGGTGCAGCTGCAAGCTCGTGGTGATCCAGCCAGAGCAGTCTCTGCAATACAGAGATGACACCACAAACTTTCCACACACTAGAAAGGCCAGAATGTACTCACAGACTTTCTCTTCATTTGTCCACACAATCTCTTATTCCTTACTCGTTTTTTATTCAATTCATGCAAAGGCACAATGACAATAACACAATAAAAGCACAACTGTGGTTCTAATGCACCCGCCCATATAATACACTACCTACATAGACCGAATGACAGGCCCCCACTCTTAACATTCATGTCCGTAAATGGTCTACAGTTCCTCACCAGTGCATAATTGCAGTGGCGGCTGGCAGAGGATGGGGGTGGAAGGCCAGGGGAGGGGGCGGAGAGACAAAAAAAAAAATGATTTACCTTTTGGGGCCGGTCAGCCATCCTCCCCTTCGGTCCCTTCAGTCATCAGAAGCAGGAAGCACACACACTCCCTCCCCTAAGCCAATCAGAATGCTGCAATGCAGCTTGTGATTTGGCTGAGTGCCATAGTTCGGTGCTCAGACAGGGACTGGGATGCTCTGCATGCTCCTCTCCAGGCTGTGTAAAGCAAGCCTGCTGAGAAACATGCAAAGTGATGCACAACTGTTTGGGTGGCCCAAGAGGGCCGGCCAAGCAGTCATTCGCACCTAGGGTGGGCAAACCACTCCTCCCTCCGCCGTCACAGAGGAGTCGCCACTGCATCATTGACTATTTAAATGTAATTACAAAATAATACGATGCTACCCTATTTCTTTGCTGATGTCGGTCAACTTATCTAGCTTTTTATATAATGTTAATATAATTGGAAGTTAGAGAAACTGAACACAGATTAAATATGTTTGAAGGAAATATCCCAAGACCTTATTTATGGCTCTAATTTAGCACCAGGGGCGGTATCATATTTGAGCGAACATCTTTTTTTCGGGTGTACTTAGTTCACACATATACCTCGAAATTTGTTTGAGTGAATGCATGGGCCTTAAAAATAAATAGTGTTTTAAAAGTTGGTGCATTAACTGTGAGAAATCCAGAGATATATTTTTTTAACTTTAAATCTCTCACCCGTAAAATACAGGGTGTCAGCCTATCATGGTAATGCGTGTAACAAAGATGAAGAGACCGTAATGAGGGAGTAAACACTGTCCACATGAGACTGCGTATGTTACTGCAGGCTCTCAAGAACAGGACATGGCCCAGTATTGCACATGGCTGTGATATGTGGATTCAGCATCTAATGCGGTTTTGAATAACGACACCACCTGGGACAACTTTTTAAACATAAAAATCCTTACAGTAATGCCCACTTACTACAATTTTTTGTTTATCAGTTAAACTACAATGAAAACGGCATTGATCAGTTCACTGTAGCAAATCATATTAAAGCCATCACCAAGACTTACTGTGTGTCCTGCTTCTTCAAGGATCGTTTTAGTTTCGTGGACAACTCTTCTCATGCTGGGGGTTGATGGAAAATGGCGAGTTGTATCATAATAACCAATCCTAAGAGGTGTTGATCTGGAGAAAACCTGCAAAGACATGAAGTAATTGTTCAAAACGTGGCATTCACCTGGACAAACATGAATGTAATGCATATGTAGTTGATCACAACTCTCTTAAAATAGGTATCACCTGACGGGGGAACATGGCGGCTGGTTGACGCCGGTCGCGGGAGCTCCCGAGCAAAGGAGTGAGGGAATTCAACTTTGGGAAAAGCGTGAAGCTTGAAGCAGTGATTTGGTTTGTGGTGGTGAGGTATGGTGGCGAGCACAATAAAATTTGGCTGATGTTCCGCTTCAGAGGTGCATATGGGCACGGATACTGTAACAGGTTCTGCCTTACAGGGGAATTGGTGCTGGGCGGCGGCGTTCTGCGGAGATCCCACACGGCGACGGCGTTGGCCAGGTTCAGTTCAAGGAAGGGCAGAGTCAGCACAGTCTGCACAGGATCAGCATATCTGGCGGCAAAGCACAGCAGTCACAGCAATGCAGCTAGCAGGGGTCTAGCAGCAAGTCGTGTTGTTTTGACGCTGAGTGTGCCTGAAGAGACAGCAACACTGCTACAGCAACAGCAGCAGTATTTAAGGAGCAAGGTTATGGACAAGCGGGGATGGATGGATCACGACCTCCCCTCTCAGGTACTCTCTCCCCCTATGAGGTCGGTGAATGAGGAGTTGTGGGGTGAAAGTATTAGAGGAGTTCCCACACAGGCTTTTACAGGGGGAGGGGGGGAGGCTACCAAGCTCTTGCTGCTAGAGAAGCGCAAATTCCATCTATAAGGTCCAGGTATCTTTTACGCTCAGCGCCTAAGAGGAAAGGTGTTGCTGGGAGAGTAAAGGATCCTATAGCCAGAGAGCTCCTGGCAGTATCCCCCGTTAAAAAAGCGACTAGAGGGACTGTGAGAACTAAGAGGTGCAGGCCAAAGGAAGGGCGTTTACCTCCTAAGCCTCCCCCTCCCATAGGTCCTACTTCAAAATCATGGAGCAGGTTGCTACTTCCACAGAGGGTGTGGGAAGCAAGGCTGTGGAGTTGCTACCCCAGGCTGAACCGCTGTTGTTGGAAAATCACTTTTCCCTACTGGCATAAAATCAAGACAACACCCAAGCCGATGCCCAAGTAACTCAGGATGGTATAATGGGTAGGGGGACTGTAGGAAACAGTCTTAGCCTGACACAGGACAACGGTGGGAGCCCTGGGACGGATCATCGCCCCCAAGAGGAGTCTCCCTCAGGAAACCAGGTAGAGAATCTACTCTTTACTTTGAGACGAGATATCCTGGTTAAATTTGAGATTTCTGAACATAATCAAAAGGGCATCCAAGACAAATGCGGGATACTCCGAGAGAAAATAGACGGAATTGTCCAACGTACCTCAGTTTTGGATGGTGAGGTAAAGTCTCTGTCAGTTCCCTTGGCTGAGAACACCAGTGATATTGTAGATCTTAAAACCCCAAATAAGTTGTTGCAAATTTCTAAAAATAATGACATCAAAGCCTTTATTTGTAAGCTTCTGGGGGAAGGCTTACTTCAGGATACGCCTGACATCGATTGGGACAGAGAAATTCAAAGGGTGCATAGGGACCCGTTCAGGTTAAACTCTGCGAGGAAGACACCAAGAAAAATATTGATAAACTTCCTCTCTTACTCAGTTAAGGAGTTAGTGTTGGGACGTGCCCAGAAGGAATGCTTTCTGAAGTTTGGAGACCTTAGCTACCAAATACGATCAGATGTCGGTAAGAGAACAGCACAGAGGCAATGGGAGCTGGGCACAAAAATGAATGATCTACGCAGAAAGGGGGCCCAGGTACAGATGAAGTCCCTGCAATGCTGAAGATAATGTGGCGGAACAAACTGTATAATATCAGAGACCCAGAAGAGGTGGACTCCCTTTTGACGCAGATGGAAGGGTCAGAATAGTGGAATAGAGGATACATCTATGCATTGATATAACATTGACCCTCAGGCACGCTTTCCTTTTCTAGTACTAATTATTTTCCCTCTTAGTATTTTGGATTCCCTCCAGCCTCCTCCTCAGCTTTTTCCAGGATATCCTTGATCCCTTGGAGAACAAATAAAGCAGCCAATCTTCCCCTGCAGTTTAGCTACCTCTCCCTTATCAAAAGGTAAGGGTATGGAATTAAAAAGGAAAGTGATCTTAGGGAGTACAATCATTTTAATAAGGTTAACCCTAGCACATATGTTTAAAGGTAGATTTGCCCACCTTACCAAGAGCCTCCCAATCTCTTGACTTGCTTTCTTCCAATTAACTCTAGGGACATCATCTAACTTCTGCATTATTATAATGCCCAAATAACGCATTTGAGACTTAGCCCCTGGGCTTTGCCTAGGATGGTTCTATTCCATAATTTCGGTCTTCCCTCGATTTATCTTATAGCCCGATATCTTCCCAAAAGATCATCCACGTATAAAGCCAGCTTTGCCACCAGACCCGCAAATTTAAATGGAAGAATATTAGAATCTGGTCTAATCAGGGAGGCAAACGGCTCAATATAAAGATTAAATAGAAACGGGGAAAAGAGCATTACCAGCAAGAGAATTGGCAGAATGAGGACAAAAATAAAAAACAACTCTCTTGAAATAACAATTCAAAAAGACTTATCATGGCCACATTTAAACTTTCAAGGCAATGCTCTGCTACATCTCAAAATGTTTAAAAATGTGAATTCTCAAACTCACTACAAGGTTAAAAAACTGGAATAAAAAAACAATCCAGCTTCCCACCCTCATATCATTATCACAATAACATGTAATGAATGGAGTGTTCTACAAATTATCTTCATTTCTCTCCAGTGTATCCCAACTTAATGCACATTTGTTCTCTCGCTTCCCAACCCATATCATACCCCAAATTTCCCAACTGTATGTGAAAGTTTCTGGTCTTTGTCTTTCCCTAGTTTGTTTCTCCCAAGTTAGATCTTTTTGAAACAGGAGTACTTAACAGCTTTAATTTTGATGATGGATATGAACAGAACACTAATTGTGGTATGATTACATTAGGAAACATAACCATAATAATACTTATCAACTGCAAGTTCCAAAACAGTGTGTTTTTTGTTTTAGATTATAAATTGTGGCACACATTTTTAATCCCCTTTCACAATCAAACACCAAAGGCTGCCCCATTCCATGTACATCCAAGTACTCTCAGTATACCTTTATTGCGGAAGCTCAAAGGGCTGTGCCATCAACCCACCATGATTTCTGTGGTCAAAACATCTTAAAGAGTACCTCCTGAATCTCACCTTTCTTTAGTTGTTCATGAGCCCAAACCAAACAAATTCCTGCAGTAAACACACTGACCAAGAAAGCAGCTGCAAGAGGTTCAGAGCAGTGCTCACCAACTAATCTTCATAAATTGTATTTATTTGTGTTCAAGGTATTCTCAGTAGGACTAAAACAGTGTATTCATAAATCATCATTGGAAGCGTATGCTAGGTAGTGTTATCTCATCTACTCAGACAATTTTTTGTCTTCGATGTGTTTATCTAATTTAATTTACGTAAAAAGTTTCTAATTAGCCTAATCATTCACTACTGCTATCTATCTAGTGGAGCTTTCTAATTTATTCATTTTATCCATCTAATTGTTATACCCAAGCTGTGCAATCTATTCCTCTATCTATACATTCTCTTAAATATCAACCCTCTTCCAATGTAATCAGTTCATCTAATCTATTCATGTATACATGCAATCTCGAGCCATAAATCCATCAATCTATTAAAAGCATCATCCATCTAGAATGTGCACCAATCACCCATCCTTCCATCTACCGACCAATTAATTCACCCAATCCATCATTCCATCATTCATTCTCTTCCACAATCCAGCCACTCGACCTAGGTATCCATCAAATCTATTCAATCTAGAGATCTAATCAGTCCAGCCAAACATGCCAACTACTCCTATGATCTGTTCTATCTATTCATTCAGTCAGTAAAATTTACCCATCTAATCAATCCAACCTATCAACCAATACGAACCATAAACAAACATCATGCATCCAAACAACATATCCTTTAATTCTATCCACCCATACAATCCAACTATTAAGATGGGGACCTTACCAGGTTCAGAACTGCACTCTTTTTATCCGTTGCCTCATTGCTTATGTCTGGACGTTTATGTTCGTGCCAGACACAGCAATCATCATAGAGTGAATTATATCAACATAGCTTCTAATTGTTCTAGTTATCCATCAATTTACATGTCTATCCCATGTATCTAGGCTATCTACAATATCTATCTGTTTCATCAAATCTCTTCAAATAAATTGGCAAATCGGTCACAAATTTATCAAATTCATCAATCTAGTGCATTTAATTAGTTCTATCTAATATACCTGTATTTCCATTTAATAAAGCTATTCTAACTATCAAATTGATTTACTAATTCAAGCTATTCATCTATCCATGTGTTCCATAACAACTACCCAGTTTATCATATAATCAAATCAGTAAGTGAATCCTGCCAATCAATTCATCTAAATGACCCATGCATCAATCCACCTATTCATCCAAATCAATAATTCCATTTACACTATCCTTCCAACACACTTTCCTCTATTTATCCATCTATCCATCCATCCAAATCAATAATCCAATAAAAATATGATTGTCACATATTCAGACAAACTCTTTGGCAGGCTTGTCTAGTCACTGTACTTGATCTTCTTGGGAAGTTATATTTAGTGGTTAGAGGCAGCAGTTCTCACAGATGTGTGTTCTATAAATGTATTTGTATAGTACATATTTGTGAGGATTGAGAGATGTGTGATATATAAATACATTTATCTTACCTCCTTAGTCTATCCATATAAAAAGATCACACAAATATTCTATTTCTATTTCTGGACTAAGCACATAATGATAAATCAAATATCTATACTAAACCATTAATGTATCTAATCTAATTATCCAATCTATCTAATACATTGAAACAATCTAACCATCCATTCAACTATTTCAGGTTTGTCCAATGTAGTTCCAGGGTATCCCCATAACATAAATGGCCTTTTTTACCATCTAGAAACCTCTAATTGATATATTCAGGTGTTATTCTAGATATGTGGCATGGACCTAGCCCTCTAGGCCCACATTGGCCACCATTGATGCAATCCTTACATCCATCCATCCTACTACATCTATGCACCAATCAAATCTATTTGTGTCCCTTTCAATACATCAAACATTCCTATCCATTTTGTCCATACACCTACTTAATTGATCCACCCAACCCAATCCACCTATTAAAATCATACAATCTATTAACTTAATCCATCCAGGCACTCGATCCACCTAACCTGACCTTCAAGTCCATCAGTTCTTCCATACTCTATCCATTCATAATTCACTACCAAATGAACCCACTCACTCCATAAATGTATTGTATGTATACATCCTTTCTTTCAACTAGCCATCATTCCTCTAACCAACCATCTACTCTGTATATCCAATGCTTGCCTTCTATTCTTTGGTATTTCTCAGTCTATTCACCTATGCTAGCTTTTTTCCATCTTTCTGTTTAATGTTTTAAATCTTCATCTCTATCTGCCCCAACCCCAGTCATAAAAATAGTTTTACGAGAACAATATGTTATCACAGGGACAGGATAATGTAGCTTCTGTCTTACCTCTTTGCTTTGTGTCCAGAGTGTGCAAATATAGATTATGTTTATCCTTCACTGGCTACAGTGTAACTTCACAATTAACTTAGCCAGACTAATCTAAGGATGTTCCACATGTACTGTGACCAATTCATACAGTCTTGTAGATCTTTCTCTCGACATTAATTTGGGCCACAACTACTAGAATGCAAAGAACAACAGAAGGCCTGGATATGCTTTTTACACCTGCTGTGTTGCAATGTGACATATAGGCCTGCTTGTTCTTTCATTTGTCACAGTCCACATTACACCCAGAGTTTTGATACTGTATAGGCCCAGTACAGCCAAGGAAACCTTCATGCAGAGATCTTCGCACAAGCAGATTTATCTGCCTTGGCAGACATTTCCACTAGGATAGCATTCACCAATTCCAAGTGGAAATCCTTGCCTAGTAGCAGGATGTACAAGTCTCCACACAACCGCATGATGAGAAGGAGACTCTTACAATAGAAATTGCAACTATAAAGTTACTACAAGTAACTTTTATTAGTAGATTACTGAACTACTCTTATAGGTGTAGATCTCCATAGTGGATACAGAGATCCTGCTCTGCTATGGTAAATCAGAATGGAAAATATAGTTAAACTGCATTCAGCCGATGTAACTCATACACAACTCACATTAATCCAACAAACATATACATTCAGTATGTACCTTAGATTATTTCATCTTCCCTTAGACTGTATGATTTTCATGATGCCCTACTATAGTTTTGACCTCCAGAATGAAGCCTGCCCCACTCAAGAGAACTCCACGGAGGAGACAGACTAGGTTATCTTTTTTTGTAGAACTTTTTAGGAAACTGCATATTCTGGCTCCATACACCCATGTGGCAATAGTTGGCAGTCTCGGTCAAAGCTTTGGGGGTTTAGGTAGACCTTGTGTGGCATCTGAAAAAGTGGTACGACAAGAGGAGACAGATATAGTACGAGGTCTCCCAGAATAAGACAGGAGGAGGACCCAGCATCTCAACTCTATCTCACCCCCTTGATGCACCCTGAAGTGCTATATGGCCTGCCTGATCT
Source organism: Triturus cristatus (assembly GCF_964204655.1). Classification (NCBI taxonomy): domain Eukaryota; kingdom Metazoa; phylum Chordata; class Amphibia; order Caudata; family Salamandridae; genus Triturus; species Triturus cristatus. The sequence continues at coordinate 790,219,801 of NC_140586.1, read as the reverse complement.
GGGGGAATCCCAACATATGGCAAAGTAAGAACTACTCCTCCATCTTATGAAATTTCTGCTTCACAGTCATGTAACACTATACCGCAACACACAGCTCACACTTATCACTCACACACAGCTGGACACCCTTTTAAGTTAAGAATGATTACAGTTATCTTTAACAGTGCCCATTTCAAGTTATTTAGAATCAACTGCAAGGGCATGAGTACCATCTGCTGTGGTAGGATGAGAAGCCTGGCTCGTGTCGAAATGTATCTCATATACGCACACACAGGAATGGCATTCGAATGTCTAGTACATTACCAGATTCTAGAAATGTGTATGTCTTAGTTTGTCATCCCTCAAACCTGATATAAATGTATCTTTATTATATATGTTTAAGTTCTGTACTTACATATGCTTTTTTTGCATTCCATTTGCATCTAATATGCTGATTTGTATCATACCATATTTATGTTGACGGTCCTGTATTGTCTGCCCATCTGCCAGGTGCCACCACTTCCTTTTCTGCTCTAACCAATAAGTAAAAATGTGCATTGGCCACCAGCAACACACTGATGGGAGAGACTGGTAAGTCTTTAGAAATAGGATTTTCATTATGTATAACAATATCCCTCTCTACTTAAGTTTCAGGATTAGCTATATATTTTTAAATTATTAAAAACCCCTTTTTCTCCATGAATTAATTGTGAAATGTAAAGTGTGAACCTATATGGATATTCAGGCTTTTCTTTTATCACTAAATACATACTTCAGTTTTTCAGAATTATTGATAGTATAGCTATGTTTCCTTTATCACCCTCTCCTGCACCCATATTTTATAATTCTTACAACCTTATATTCTTATATGTTATGTCAGTATGTGCCTACTGATATCAACTTCATCCCACTAGCTTTGATCAAGCAAATCTTTATACTTGTGTAACCCATGTGTAAATATGCTGCTCCTATTTGAGCACTTTCATATTACTTGTATTTATATTTTTATTTTCACAGCTTCAATGATCTAACGTGCCTTGTGTTGACACAAAATCCCACCCACCAGACATCAGGGAACATCCTGCAATCAGCAATTGAGTCCTCTTCTATCTGTCCATCAAGTAAGACTACAACATCATTATATTTCCTTCTAAATAAGGTATTTTCTAAATAATGTTCACCCTTTGTTATTTCAATCAAATTTATACTCATCAATTCCTCTGTCTTAATGGAAAATAATATAGCTATTTAACTTATTACTGCCTTTAGGATAACAGTGTAAAAAAATCATTATTATTCTCAGTCGCACTAATAACATTTGATGGATTTAGGTGCACCGACTTCCAGGACCCAGTCAGCAGCTGCCATTTAAGGGTCTGTCTACAAATAAAGCATTTGTAGTTGCAAGAGCAGGTACGATATTTTGCTTTATTGTTTGGACCATGTGATAAACACTAACAAAGTCAGTGATTGAAATGTATTCCTTTTGATATGACAAAGTTACACAATTAATATATATCCTACCAATTTTCACAGTTTACACAGTCTCTGATGCTTAAGTTAATATTTATCATAACATATTTTTTAGCTTTTGGAAAGGACAAACCTGGCAATGATGCCGTATCAACCACAAGTGAAAGAAGGAGTGCAATCCCGGGAGAGAAACCTAATCTCCTCAAAGCATTCATGATTGTGGCCACCACAGTTCAAGTATAGGCTGGAAAGGATGAAGAGATTGTTAGCCTCACCCAGAAAATATCTCAAAGAAAAACTAAAGGTGAGTCAGCAGTCTCTTTAAATCCAATGGATTCTGAGTCCCCAGGCAACAGGAACTAATCTATGGATGCTTGCACCGCCAAAGCATGACACTTCCCCACCTATATCTTAGTCTACAGGTAACTCAGCTGACTCCCCGGAACAAAACTCCAATGTAGGTGCAATGTGTGTCTTCTCTTCATTCAGGGAGAAGAAACCCCTGCTCAGGGAGGGCCTTACCTCCATTCAACAATATCCTCCCAGATGTCAACCCTCAACATAATAGAAAACCTGCTGAGACTGTCAGACAGCATGCTTTCGTGTGAGTTGTATCAGCAACTTCTATACTTTGGAAGAATCAGGTTTTCCAATAACAATCAGCTGAGCAAGGGATATATGTCAAAGGGAGGAGTCCCATCACAACATCAAATCAAAATCTACTAAGGTTGGTGGAGAACCAGACCCATGTCTTGGAAGATTCTAAAACATGGTTTGAAGGTGAACATCTTCATTTGTCGAGGAAGAAGGATGCACGCAACTTGCATTATTTATTTTTGCATTTCTATCGTTTTAAATAGAGCAAACTCGGCCCAAATGCATTGGAGCATTTTACAGGAGCACCAGTTACATTATAAAAGTCCAGTTTCATTTTTTGGGGGCATTGAAAGATGAAGTGATTGCACAGAATTATAGGTTGTTGAGCCAATACCAGGACTCAGACTTGGTTCCCTAATTCCTAAGTCTGTAGCTCCGGCTGTAAGATCACATCCTCTCATCTGTGGCCATGCAATTGATACAGGCCACACAACACAGGAGCCTGTGCCACTCTGCAGGGCCAAGGAATACACTTTAATCAAACAGGGTACCACAGCAATTTGTAATGCCCACTCCTCCCAAAACCGCTAGCACCGAGGCCATCATCACAGCCTCAACCTCTAGTGGGGCATTATTGAGTAGCTGGACATATGAGCAACCCACATGGGCCTGGACATTAACAACCAGCCACAATAATATTTTACCCTACCCCTCAATGACCCATTCCTGCACAAAGTGACACAGCGTTTATATCCACCTAACCAAACCCCTAAAATGTATTGAAACATCTTTTGTACAGATTTCTAAACAAACATCAGTTTAACTTGCCATTCACCTATGTGCCACTTCACAAACGCTTAGCTATAGAAGACTGTTATGTGAAAACAATTTTAGTATACTGCACTAAAGACTTTAGGCCGAACCACAGTTCTTCCATCATGGTCGATCTGACCCATCCATCAAGCCGGCAGTTAACTGTCCTTGGCATTTAGGGTTTGAGCTAAAGGACACAATCTGTCATGAAGGAGGAAGGTTTGTATGCTGAACTTCAGTCCTCCATTGTCAGCGCCCTTGTCCGCTGTTGAGTCCATCAACATTTATGAACAAAACCATCACCACACACCTGACCAAAATCCATTCACCAATAGCTGCAGCTCCCACTACAACTGTTCAAGCACACATTTTTTCAATCACAGCGTGAAGCAACAGCTGCACCCTTGTTGTTTGGAGCTCTGGTCACACGAGAACATCAGCAACTGGAATTTCGCTAAGCAGGCTCTAGTGCCAGTGTTCTTTCCCTAAAACTGTACACATGCTAAACTAGAACCCACTTGGCGAGCAATTTAGCAACCCTGTAAGTCCCTGGTAAATGGTACCCATGGTCTCCCGGTCATGGGTACTAAAGAGGGTCCCTAAAGCTGCAGCATATATTATACCACTCTAAGGGACTCACACACAAACTGCATGCAGACTGCCATTGCAGGATGTGTGAAATCGTGCAAGCCATTCCGAAAACACGACATTGCCCTCTCCCTGTGTGCAATGCCGACACACTGCATGGATTATATGTAAGCTCCCCCTACTGCAGGCCAGAAGAGCCCTAAGACAGGCTGCATATTACATGTGACAACACACCTGCATGAGCAGATGTGCCCCTGTAATGTCTGCTTCCATTGCTAAAACATTCCAAGTGATTAGGCAGCCATTTTAAAGGTATGTACAGGGCACTGGCCATTATGAGTTACACAGCTACATAACGGTGTCACTGAAAGTAATTGTGTTTAATATCAAACACCTCATCTCAATAAATCTATAATGTTGCCATTATCAAATTTTGTGTGACATCCACCCAAAGGCCACCTTAGAGGTTCCCCCTGAAAACCTACTAGTCCTCGATTGTGTTGGCTGACTGGTATCATCAAGCCTGCCACCACAGACACATTTCTCACCCCGTGTTGGTGAGAACCCACGCTCTCAGAAGGCCAGAAACAATACCTGCTCCAGAGGAAGGTATCCACACCTCCTCCAGCAGGATGGCTAGTGGTTTAGCATATCAAGGCCAGAGGCTTCAAAGCCTTTGACACATTTGATATGCAACCCTGGTTTCCCCCAGACCTGGGCTCCATTTGGCACCAGAAAAGGTAGAAAATCAGCTAGCCAGAAGGCGTGTCACCGTTACAGGCTAGGCACACCACTAAGGTGGGCACCCTGAAGTGGACAGTCAAAGGAGTGTTACACATTCTTGGCTTTGGTGAAACTAGGAACTCTGGGTCAGGATTATACGACTCCTCACAGGAAGGTCTTATATAGGGGGTTTAGACACCCCAGGGGTAGGTAGTCCATTGGTGACTATCCTACACTCCCCTAAACACCCCTAAATTCAGTATTTAGCGGTCCCCCGACACCAGATATTCAGATTCATTTACCTGGAAACAGAAGAAAGACAATGGAGAACAGTCACCGTGAGAATTGAGGACTTACCCTGAACTTGGTGCCAAACCCTGCCTTACTGCTGGTTCCTCGACAATTACACTGACTCGACCAAAAGCTGTGCATTCTGCCAAACCCTTGGAGAACTATCCAGCACTTCAATACCACTTAGTATCTCCCTTGGGGTGGAAGAGTCATCCCCCTGCAGCTTCAGGAACTAACTGCACTTGTCAGGTACTTCGTCTTTTTGGTGTTTGGGCCCACCGAGGGAGCATCTGACCAGGAGGAGGTCACTGTAGTTCCCAGAGGTCAGCCTCATCTCTCCAGTGAGTTTTAAGACATTAGACACTCCAGGAGCCTCTCTGCACCAATACCCTGACTCCCAGAGTATGTGCCACAGCCCAGACTTGTTGAGTGTCCAGCCTGGACACCACAGCCTCAAAAGCCGACTTGCCTAGGAGAAACTTCAGGACCAATGAGGCCCAAACCAAGAGTGGTCTTGTGTCCTGTAAACTTCCCCTCTCCAGGTCACCTAAGAACCGTGAGAGCCTCCAACTCAAGCAACCCACCGGAGGAAAAACTTCAGCGCCCAAGATCAACTGTGTCCCCTTGATTCAGAGACCCTCACAACCTGAGCCCCCCTTTTGGTTCTGCTGGACCTGTCCCCAAATCCCCACTTTTTGTTGCAGGAACCCTTCCATTGTCTTTATCGTGTAGTGCACACCAGGGGAGGTAAAACCAAACTACTGCTGGTTCTTTGGACCTTGGGCCCTAAGCACCTTAAGTCCTTAAAGGCACATTTAACAACCATTTGCAAGTATATGTATGCAGTGTATGATTCTCCCATAGGATAACATTACAGTGATCGAGGCTTATACCTCAAAAGTCTTTATCTGTGCATTCAACTGCTTTACTGTAAAATATATATCTCCAAAAGTACATATCTGATTCTGATGATCTTGGTGTCTAAAATTATATATAAATCTGTGTTCTTTTTATGTCAAGCCTCGATCGACCTGTTGTATCCTCTTCTATGGGCTCTGGCAAACCCACCAACTGCCATTGGTTTTTTTCTTGTGCCAATTCGAAATGCTGGCCTTCTATTGGTCCATTCCTCTAAACTGTCCCCCCTTTAGGTACCTTTTTCAGCTGAGGCGATTTCACTAAGGGATTGCTTTTGTTGGTCATCAGCAGCTTCCCTCTGCAGTGTGAAATGGCCCCTCCTCCCCTCTGGGCATTGGAGCTCTGCAGAGCAACACCGACCAAGCAAGCACATTGCCTTGTTTTACTTTCCGCCGTCATTGCCACTCGTCAGTGTTTTTCTATTTGGGCTATTAAGGTTGTTTCTCACAAGGTATCCTATAAGACTGTTACAACTGATCTAGTTAATAAACTTATACTTGTGTGCACTTATTGGGTCTATTTACAGTGTCAATAAAACATATAAATTATACACGTCAGTGTTTTTAATTTGCTAAGTTGAAATAAATGAAAGCGAACTTGGCCATGATATAAACAGCCGCAAACAGTAGGGTGAATGCATTTATTACAAGCCAACAGCATCCACAGATAGCGATCAGAACAAGGATAGTGATCTTTTGAGCTATGCTAATTCTCTCTTTACTGGAACATTGCTGTCTCCTTTCTCAACCCAGCTACAAACTACTCAACCCTCACCCCCCACTTCAGACTCCTTGTCACTAAATTGGTATTGTTTAGAGGGAAAAGTTGCTACAGGTGGCTTCAAAGATGAAATATGTACTTTTAATCCTTTTAGGCTCTTTTCAGCATTCAAGCTCATTCTAATGCGCGTACACCTTTTTTGTTCTCAAAAGTGAGGAGGGTGTGACAAGGAGTCTGGAGTGGCGGAAGAAGGTTGAATAGTTTCCAGTTGTGTTTAGAAAGGTGAAAGCTACGCTCTTTGAAAGTGCAGATTTGCGTAGAAGAAAGCAGTGCTATCCCTGCTGTGCCCTGTGTATATCTGTTTTGTTGTCAGTAAAGGTAAATGTAAATGTTGTATACTTGTAAAGCGCACAGCTGCCCCAGCAACGGGGCATCCCGGCGCTGTATACCGCTGGGGACCCATCCTGGCTTTCCCTGTAAGATGGTCCCTACTGGGCATCTCCAAGGTGAAGACAAGCATCCCCGGCGCAGATAGGGCCGTAAGTGGAGATTAAACAAGCTATTGCCCAGAGTTGCTGAGTGGGATCCATGGTTAGGGTAGGCACCGAGGCGAAAATTATCGAGTCCGCTGACCTTGGCCCAAGACCCTGCCGCGTCGGGAATCGAACCCTGGTCCCGGGCCGACCTCTGCTTCCGGGTCTGCCGCCTCTAACCAGTGAGCCACACCACTCCACTATGTATGAATTGCCCTAAATCACCTGATGTGAAGCTTCCCACTGAGACTGGAACTTAGTTCCCAAGTTGTCAAGTTATTTGTTGCAGATATTAAGTGCTTTTTTCTTACTATTATTAGAAGGTACTGTACAATAGAGATTGAATTACATGATGATTGCTGGTAAAAGTAAAGGGTCAAATAAAGGGTTGTGTTTTCTTCAAAAATAAATAAAATACATTCAAAAGACACCTAAGGCAATATTTATGGTGGTATCCAAAGTTGTAGAAGGTTTTTGCGACATACGATGCGCCAGGACACTAGTTACTTAAATATAGCCATAATGCTACAACTTCCTATGTAACTACATGTAATTTGCAGATATAAAATGACACAGTGTCACACATATTTAATAAGATTTTCCTCCTATAACAAATTAAAGGTGTGTTCTATGCCTTTTGCTGGGTTTCAAGCTCACGCTTTTCATAAGGCAAGGTAAGAGAACTGCCTAACTGTGACTCCATTTAACTATAAAAAGTTTCAGAAATGCACTTTTCTGTATTTGGGAAATGCTCCAAAGGTAAAATAAATGTTAACTTTCCTAGATGGAAAGCTTTGTATGGCGCTTTAAAATGGTGTGAAGGCCGTTTTCACTGCTCTAAACTACACCACACCCTTTATACCACAGAAATCCACGGCGCACCACTCCACAACACTCTATACAACTAAACACTCTACTCCACTCAAAAACTATACTTCACTCTAACAATCTACTCCATTCAACACTACGCCCTTCCACTATACAATACTATACTCCCTACATTACACACCACAACACACCACTCCTTAAGACACCATACCACTCACCTCAACTCTACACCACTATACTGCACACCACTCTATAACACTGCACTCTACTCAACTTTACAAAACTTCACTCAATACCTCTTTACACCAAAAGCTTTTAGCCATACTAAATAGCAACCATACTAATATAAAACTAAACTAAAACATATTGGCAAAGCCATCGGTGAGTTCTACTGGCTATGTCAATGCTTGTTCTAAATTGTTCTCAGATTGTCATCTTGAGTGTGTGCCTCATTTATTGACTCTGTGTGTACAACAAATGTTTAACAGTCCTCTATGATAAGCCTAAACTGCTAGACCACACTACCACAAATAGAACACTTGGGATTATTTTAGCAACCCCTATAAACCAAAAAAGGTTTGTCTGTACTTTTTGCATGGAGTACTCTTAGATTGGCACTACCACATACAAATTCAACTTCCTACAGAGTGCAAACTGATAAATCCAAACACTAACTCTATCACAATAATTAATTCAGCCTCTCGGCACTCTCATACCCCTAATCTGTAATGTAGTTCTTTACACTAATGGCAATCTATTCACAGAAGTATGCTAACTGATGTCTCTCACTGTTTACTACATTCTCTATGTATTCATAATCTACCATTCAATCAACATTCTCCATAATCCAAATCATGTACACCATCCTTCTCTGCTAACAACAGCTTGTCAGTGAATAGGGCACCACTTCTGACGCATACCCAGAGATTGTTTGTTAGTCTTTAAGAACACAAACTGAGGGGTAAAGCTGCACCTGCACTGAGTATCTAACTAATAGACCCAGCTCTACAAAAAGGGTTTTTTGAGGTACAGTGAACAATGAGATATAGATCTCTCACTCTATATATATAAATATATATACGAGTGTGTGTGTGTATATATTCTTCTCAGGGTGAAGTCACAAGCAAACACTATTAACCTGTGCTCAACCCTCGGGTAGGTTGGCACAGAGCAGTCAGGCTTAACTTAGAGGCAATGTGTAAAGTATTTGAGCAGCACTTCAATCAGTAACACAGAGAAAACACACCACAAAAGGATCCCACACCAGTATAGAAAACTAGAGTAATTTGTAATATATAAAACAAGACCAAAACAACAAAAATCCAATTAGTAGAACCAGAGATACGCAGGTTTTAAGATTTCAGTAAAAATAGTGCCAAAAAACACAAAGTGCCAACTGTGGATATCTGGTGGCGCCTGACTAGGTCAAAGTCACAAGTGCAGGCTGACCACAATGGAGCTTGGGATGACTACATGGATCCAGTTAGGCCCGCTGAACGAAGTACCTTAAGTCTTGGTTGCGAAGCGCTGCAAGTTTCTGTGCCAAAGATGCGTTGCACAGCCAAGGTGATGCATCAGTCGCAAAGTGCCTCAGAGCTTTGAGGTAAGGTCCTGCTTTGTTGCAGCAAATCCTGCCAACGAGAACTTGCAATGTGAATCTGGCATCCAAGGTGAGTTGCGTCTGTTGAGGCAGGAACCTGTGTCGTCATCAAGGCGGCCGTCAATGAGAGATCCAAGGGCCTGCATTGGAAAAGCTTCAAACAGGCAGCAGTTTCGATGTCGCGGCAGGGTTGATGCAGAGTCCTTTACATTGGAAGAACCTTCACAGCAGAGGCAGTGCATCAGTTCTGCACAGGTTTGCACCACACAGCAGAGGAAAGGAGTCAGTTCCACTGGGTGCACAAATGGACTGGCAGAGCACCTTTAGGCCCACTTCCAAGGCCCGGGACTAGGGTGACACCATTTGACAGTGTAGGACTAAATGATGGCAGAATCCAAGTGCTGGGTTCAAGGTTGTTGGCGACTTCTGTCCCTAAGGCTCTTATCAGGATGGCCAACTAGCCCTTGGAGTCACCACACACCTAATGAAAAGACGACAGACCATACAGAACTCAGCAGCCATGCTCATCCTCGACCTCCCCAGATGGACCCACATCATTCCTCACCTGGGTAAACTCCACTGGCTCCACGTCCACAACAGATGCCTGGTTGTTCTGAGCTACAGGATTCAAAATCAGAAGCAGCGAACGAGGAGTGACTCCAGTCCGTGTTTTCACCATCCAGACGAGACGAGCCGAGCTGTCCGGTTTGTAGGTGAGGACGGCGGCGGCTCCCAGCTCCCAGCACTCAGCTGCCGGTTATCGGCTCCCACTCCTTGGCTCCTTGGCCCCCTGGCCCCTTGGCCCCTTGGCCTCCGCTGACTTTTCTGCCTCTGGACGACCGTTGGGTCAGACCGGGCAACGGAGGTGATTAGTCAAGTGCCAAGTGAGGCAGAGAGCAGACTGCGGAGAGCAGACCATAATCGAACCTCACGACGTGGAGAGAAGCGCACGGAGCTAAGCGCTGGAGCAGCGCTGGAGCTGCTGGTGAGAGTGGGGCAGAGCTGTGAATCCAGGCGGCAGTGGCAGGGTTGAGGCGAGCTGAGGCGAGCAGAGCAGAGCCCGGGTGGCAGCACGGGACTTTGGAAAAAGCGCCTGGGACGCCTGATCCTGAGCCAGGAGGCCGCCAGAGGGTGGGGGACCGCTCACAGAGTTCGAGGAGCCAGAGACTGAGTGCAGCGCACCGCACGGAAGCTCGGAACCGCAACTTGGGCTTTGACGGCTTTGACTGCTTGACTGGAGCTTGAGCTGGAGCTCTCTCACTCTCTCACTCCCATCTTTTCTGTCAGCCGTAAGAGTCGCTGTGCTGTGCCGTGTTTGGAACAGTGGCTGGAAAGGAGCGGAGGAAGGCTGGGAGGCTGAAAGGCTGTGGTAGCCTCCAGGGGGCTGGGATATTCGAGGCCCGTGGACCTGAGGACCTTAAAGGGATCAACAAAGGTGGAGTCGGTGGAGGAGGAAAACGGAGAACAGCGCATAAGCTACAGCGGACTGTATGGTGAGGCACTTTAATTTACTATCTTACTACCTTACTGCCTCTACTGGTTACTGATCCGCTGGCTCATAGTATAAACTCGCAAAACGCAGAAACTTCATCCACGTTCCCTCCTCCCTCCTCCCCCCTAATTGCTGCGAGGCGCGCCAAATGCAACCTATTAAGAGGGGACATTAATTTATGAAAGACACAGCACAAGGAATTTTATAGTAGTTTCAACTTAAAACCGGTGCTCAGCATCCCGCACAAAATGCGATCCGGAAGGATAAGACAACAGGAACCTGCTAACCCTGCCAAAAGAACCAGGAGGGCATACAAGAAGTCAATAAACAAGAGCAGTACCGAAGCACTCATGAGGCCCATAGATGAAGCCCAGCATCTAATCTCCCCGCTCCTTACCAGCCCCGTACCTCCATCAAGCGGAATGACAAGCAGCGCAAGCTGTGATTCCAGATGGCCCAAGTTAACATATCAACCGAAAATATACACAAAATTCTCCTTTTTAAAAGATGCCGGGCCGGTGCTGTGCTTAAATAGTAGCAAAGTAACCAACCTCCCGGTCCCACTTCAACCTCTTAATGCATGGCAGCAGGGGTCAGACGGGAGAGACCTCTCAGCTACTGGAAAAAGCTGCGACATGGGCATCTGCGATGTAAGCCTTGAAGAGAGAAAAGACATACAAGCCATAACTAAGGAGGCAAGGACCCAGGACTCATCGGACGCACTGGATAGACTTGGATTATGCAAGTACCCGGAGGAGTGCAAAGCTAAGATGACCACGCCTAACATGAGCAAAGCAGATAACATAGACTCTCACAATGCGATCAAACAAACAGAGGCCGAAATATCACCAACTTCACAAGTCGTGCACACTCAACTACCCCGGGCAAAATCCAATACCCAACTCAGCCCTGTCACTCCACACCTTGAGGGTATTATAGAACGACCACCAATATCACAGGAAATTGAACTAGAAACATCATATCTTACACCCGAAGAATGGGAGGGATTAGTCGCGTCCTATTCTGCTGCTAACGGAGGCGAATCAGAAAGAAGTAACATCAATTCTCCAAAATCCCACATCGGGAAAGACACATCATTGGATAAGGACGACATCTGGCCCACACTACTGCACACAATGCAAATGTCCGTGAATGCACTGCAGTACCACTCAGACAAGATGGATCTCCAGCTGTCAGTCCTCAACTCACTCTCCATCTTTGTCGCTGGTATTGATGACAAGCTGGCTGACCTCAACAATTTAATCAAGAGGGCACAGTCGGAGACAAAATTCACCCAAGCCAGCTGCACCTGTATAACAATTGTAGATAAGCTAGCAACATTACCATCGGCACTGGATAATCTCCTTGCTGACATAAGGAAAGCAGTACCTGCCCAATCATCGCAAGGAGAGATCCCCTCCAGCGTTATTGGCCAAGAAATGACCAAGTTAAGTAAACCTCAAAAACGCAAGGCACAGGTTAAGCAAACCGCAAGTGCGGCATCAACATCAGATGGTAACCAGCATTGTGAGGATGGGGACTCATCCATACTAGTGCCAAACGCTAGCGCAGTATCTGAAGGAGCAACAGCAGCACCGAAGAGTAACACTGCCCAATCCAGCGACTCTCTGGAAAAACGGGCATCAATCGAGGGGGCACAACTATCCGCTAAACAGCGGAGAAAACAAAGAAGGAAGGGGAGAAACCAAAACCCAATGCAGGCATCGCCTCAAAAAAAGGACAAAATCGATAGGACCCGGGTCGAACCAAGGGAAGTCCAACCAGTGCATATGTGCAGCAAGGGAGAAGATATGGCCCTGGGGCGGGAGGAAAAAAAGAGCCTAAGACAGGAAAACGGACTAGAAACTATTGTACAAACCATTGCCATTGATTTAATTAGTGATGGACTGGGGCAGAAACCAGGAAACAACAGCGAGAGTTCTACAGGGGAACCTCCAATACTAAAAACAATGGACTGTACTCTCAATAGGGTAATGCAAGGCCCAGCTTCACCATCAACTAATGGCTCGAGGGAATTAGTAGAAGAAAAAACAGCCCCACCGAGCTGCATTGGCATGGAGGAGGTGATAACTAATACATCAGCACTGAATTTGGAGAAAGCTTCAGTAAGCGATAGCCAGTCATTAGGCTTGACTATGACAACACGTGGACTTTCACTGCCAACAGAGACCTCAACAGCGGCAGAGCCCATCATGGCTCAACAAACAGGGCGCTCAGATGCTATGACAGCAATCATGTTTCACCCTGAGTACACATCAAGGGGTCGGGTCGACATACTAAACAGGGGTAACATCCTGCGTTTACTGAGGTCCATTAACACTCTCGAGAACATAAAAACCACTGACCTGGAGTCAGTTGAGTTTATAGAGTCACCTGACTGTCCAGGATCAGAGTTAACAAAAACAGTATGGGCCTCACCAGACTTAGCCGAGAGGGTCTTAAAGGAACAAAACAGGTTCAATGAATGGGGCATCAAACTTCAACCGCTACCAAAACCAAGGTATCCCGACCCCCTATTGGCCGATTTAAAGTACCAAGAAGAAAACCTCGGTCATGAACTTCTGAGCCCACGAATTTTCTCAGTTCTGCGAGGGGCACGCAGTAAAAGCATAGAACATAGGGCAAACGGAGAACACAATGTACTGAGGGTACCCGTGGACAGAAGCAGGTCCACACTGGAATGGAACAGGGTCTCCAGGACAATAAACATCAAAACTGGAAGACCATGACACATTAAACATAATGAACCCCCACACAAGAGCTCATTGAAAATCTGTTCCTGGAATATCAACGGGCTGGGAGACAAGACCTCTGACCCAGAACTGTTAGCCTATCTACAGAAATTTGATATAATTACGCTCCAGGAAACATGGAGCGAACTACCTGCGGCTCTGCATGGCTATAATATGCTCCATTTACCGGCAACTAGAAATGCAAAATTTGGTCATAACAAGGGAGGCCTTGTCACATATACTTCCACAAACAGCATTTACGCAATAGAACCTCTATTACACAATCTGGCGCCACCAAATGAAATGCAAGTAAACCGAATTACCCTACAGGGGAAGACAAGTAAAGAATATATAATACTTGTAAATCTCTACCTAGACCCACGTGACACAAATAAAGGGAGCCAACAACTAAAGGAGGAGTTGGTGAAAATTATAACAGGAGAGAAGACAAACAATTGGATAATCACCGGAGACTTCAATTTAAACATGCTGAGGAGACGAGCTAACGACATCTATCCAGAGGAGGACCCATTTGCGTGGGAGGAAATGCCTCAAGATGTAAGCACAGCTGGAAGAACCACTAACACCTCGAAAAATCTACTATCGTTTTTAGAGCAATTGGGTGTACGTGCATTAAATGGCAGATTCCCGGGAGATCGCCCGCAAACAGCAACGTTCAATAACACTGTAACAAGATCAACAATTGACTACACATTCTGCTCTTGCAGCATGTTCACTAAAATAAAAAACTTTTGCATTGGGAGCGAAGATTTTAGCGACCATCTACCTCAGGAAATCACGGTAGAAGAGCCAACACTATGTAAGTTGACCTCAGTAAAAACACTCAGCTCAGAATTTACCAACAATGAGAGAAGAGTAAAATGTAGTACTAAAGACCCTGAAGGTCTACTCTCTCGAGCGAAACAACTCTGGGAAGAAGGGAAGGCAGCCACCCCAGATATAATTGGATGCTGGGAGGCATTCATAAACGCCCTACGTAATAGCTATGGCACTACAAAGGGTAATCCTTCAAACGGGAGTAAAAAACAACAGCAAAATCCCCGCCCAGGCCCTACTATACGGAATAACATCAAATTAAAAAAGCTAAAAACACGGATAAACTCCACATTGCGGAGACTGAAGAAAGATACTTCGGCACTGCAAGAACTGAGGCAGTTGAAAGAGACTCGGAAAAAAATCATCTGGCAAAATAAAAAGGAAGCAGAAGAAACCCTTTGGTCCAAGCTCCTGCATGATATTAAGAACAACAACAGCGCCCAATTCTGGAAGAAAATTAATGCCCTATCTAATCCTCAAGGACAGTGTATCAGTTCTAATGTCACAGAAGAAGCTTGGACTACTTTCCTTGAACCACACTTTAATAAAAATCAGATCCCCCAAACTGGCTCAAATACTCCTGTGTCCAGTATGGAACCCCAACCATCCCAGCTGAATCTGATCACAGAAAACGCGCATAACTGTACAATCACAACAACAATCACACAAATTTACAAAAGAATCTTGAAGGGTAGACTTGAAGGAGCTCCCGGGCCTAATGGGATTCCGCCGATATTACACAAACAAGACCCTGAATTTTGGGCTACTGCCCTAAAACCGGTTTTTGATAGAATCCTGCAGACGTCGATAATACCAACATCATGGAGAGGCTCGATAATCTCTCCTATTTACAAAAAAGGCAACAGGAATGACCCAAGGAGCTATCGATTGGTAGCTCTTTTGGACAATGACGCAAAATATTATGCCAGGGTGCTCCTCCAAGAATTAATAACATGGTCTACAGAAATTAAAGCAATTCCTTACAACCAAACCGGCTTCTGTAGAGACATGGGTACTGTTACCAACATCTCTGCCCTCTCACTAATGATGGACGCTGCACTTCTAATCAAACAACCCTTATACATCTGTTTTATCGACTACAGCTCCGCATTCGACCATATCAATAGAAATATTCTGTGGCAAAAACTAAAAAAACTAGGTATTCCACCATTGCTATTAACACAATTAATCCTTCTGCACAGCAACACCTGGGTACAAGTAAAGCTGGGGGCTGGAGACCATCTATCAAAAAAGATGAATACAAGCTCTGGATTAAAACAAGGGTGTGTATTAGCCCCGACATTATTCAATTTATTTATGGCCGAGCTCTCAATCAAACTTAATGGAAGCAATGCGCATGCCCCGAAGCTGGGAGGTTGCCAGTTATCTAACCTCCTATATGCAGATGACTTAGTTCTCATCAGTCGGACACCCATAGGATTACAACGCCTGCTGGACATCACATCCCAATACTCAGAAAACAACAAATTAACTATTAACCAAGACAAGACAAAAGTCATGTGTGTAAATTACCGGAAAATAAAAACAAAATACAACTGGCATCTGGCAAAACACAAGCTTGAAGTCGTTCATGACTATAAATATCTGGGGGTTATGCTAGACAGCAGAGGCAATTACAAAGCTCAGCTCGATGCATTAAAAAAGAGGGGGTTAATAACAGCAGTAGCTTTAAGAAATTTGAAGAATATAACCGCTGGACCAAGTTATCTCCCACTGACCAAGGTGATTCAGGCAAAACTGATACCATCAATCACCTATGGAAGTGAAGCCATGAGAGGGAGGGATGCGGAAATTTTAAATGGCACCATCGCAAGAGCGCTGAGAATAATTTTTGGATTGCCTGGATTTACCTCTCCGGCACAAATGACGTTGGAATTTGGGATACAAGGGCAGGAGTTAGCCAGAAAAGGAGCCTTTGTCAAAACCTGGTTTAAGATAAAAAAAGGGCAACCAGGAACGCTGAATTTTTACTTGTGGAGAGAAGTGGAAACAACAGGTTCTTGCCCAGCCAGATATTACTTGAATACTGCACTGGACCAGCTGGGGCTACGGCAACTCTGGGCATTGCCCGGGACCATGGCTAGCTTCAAGAAAATTGTAAACAAGATAGTCAAAAAAGAGTCCATTTTACAAGACAAAGCGACCTTGACAAAACGCTCACACGGCTGGCTCACGATACAAACCTATGGGAAAGCGACTCCTCAAGCCTATCTCCTTTCTAACTTCTCTAGAACCATTAAAGAAAAGTTTCTGAAATTTCGGCTAGGTTTATTACCGACGGCATACCATCTGCCTCCCTGGCTGCGCCCTCCTAAACCTGCAATGTGTCGTCTTTGTGGTAAAGGAGAGGAGGACATAGTTCATATCCTAACGATTTGCCGTGAGCTGATGCGAGAACGCCGGTTACTACTTAGGCCTATTTTTAACAAAAAACAATTACGGTCGTGCAGACAAGCGGTGCTTGCAAGCTTCTCTGGTGAAGACATTCAGCTAAGCTGTCGCCTAGTAAAGTTCTTATCTGTAGCTGACCTTCGTTTTAAAAATAAGTGTACTGCAACAGTGTTTTAAGTTTATTATCTCAAGCTTTTTAGCACAAGTAAATGCCCTAAGTAAATCACTAAATGGCCAACTCTGATACTTGTGGCGGCACTATGCACTTTAAACATGTATGTTTAATCCTGCACGCCATGGCCTGATATCATTCTGCAGCTAAGACTCTGAATGGGGGGGAAATGTTACCCAACAAATTGCTGCTAATATTTCCAATAGAACTGAAGAATTAAGACTATGGGCCACCAATGCAGGGGGAGTGGATATTCCGTGCAATTCTAAAATGTGTGTTTTAACTGTTTATCTTTCCATTTTTTATCATGTTAATAAGAGAGGGTCAATTTTTGTAATGGTTTTAATTAACTGTACAATAAACTTATAACTAAGTGGGTGCACAAATGGACTGGCAGAGCACCTTTAGGCCCACTTCCAAGGCCCGGGACTAGGGTGACACCATTTGACAGTGTAGGACTAAATGATGGCAGAATCCAAGTGCTGGGTTCAAGGTTGTTGGAGACTTCTGTCCCTAAGGCTCTTATCAGGATGGCCAACTAGCCCTTGGAGTCACCACACACCTAATGAAAAGACGACAGACCATACAGAACTCAGCAGCCATGCTCATCCTCGACCTCCCCAGATGGACCCACATCATTCCTCACCTGGGTAAACTCCAATGGCTTCACGTCCACAACAGATGCCAATTCAAGATGCTAACTCACACCTACAAACCACTGCACAGTCAGAGATCAGCGTACATCAACTGCTGCATGAGCTTCCACCAACCCTCCAGACACCTGCGCTCTGCCTCCCTCTCCCTTGTTTAGATCCCCGTATCTGCTTAAGCAAGAGTGGTGGATGCTTCTTCTACTACCTGGCTGCAAAGGCCTGGAATGGCCTCCCCCTCAGACCCCCCAGTACCTGGATACCCATGCCTGTATCAAAAATGTATAAAGTTAAAGCCAGTGCTATAACAATCGTGATTGATTGACTTTGGGGTCCTGGGTTCAACAGATACAGGCATGGTCTTTCTCGCCCAGGCAAAAGGTCAGCAGGTGAGAATGGTATTAGTCTAGCAGGGCAGCAGGGCAGCAGTCCAGCAGAGTGGCAGTCCTTTCAGCAGCTCAGCAGGCCTTTTTCCTGGCAGAGTATCCACAGGTCCAGACGTTTACTGAAGAGGTGGTATCTGAGATCCAATATTTATACATGGTGCCCTCCCTCTGGAAGGTGGGAGAAGCTTCCAGGCATTGTCTTTGAAGTCCCCAGGTATCCTGCCTTCCCTGCCCTGGCTCAAGGTAATTACAGGGGGTATGCAGCCCTTTATGTGGAGGCAGGACCCAGCCTATTTAAGTGCACGTAGGGCTGTACTCAGTTCCGCCCTCCCATCCTGCCAGTGATGGCCCAATTGGACACCACTAAGCTGTCTATTGTGTGTGGCTGTCTAGGACGAATACACATAGCCCAACTGTCAGCTACACCCAGTCGTGTGACCCAGAGACAGGCTATAGGCTTAAACTGCTAAAGGCAGGAAAATGCCAACTCTCTAAAAGTTGAACCTGAAATACTGGAGAGTTGGGCCCTTAACAACAACTACTGTGTGCCTCTGTCAAAGTGCAAACAACTATTACAACAGTGGTTGGTTTTTATTCAAAACATTTTAATAAAGGAACAGTTAATTAATAAACTGGACCTGTGTTTTCATATCACAATATATTAGATGTGATTAATGCATTTTGAACAAATCATAGAACGGAAAAACACCTCTTCAACACAAATCTGATCAATGAAATAAACGGATGACAGTGAAATCATAAACAAATTAGTTATAGTGGTTTAACTATGAACATAAATAACGAAAATGACAAAATTTCAGTACATGAAGGCACAAATCAATTATTCGAACCAGTCCAACGATTTTTTAACTGAAGGGTTATGTCATGGCAGCTCAAAAGTAGCCTGACCCTATCGGAACTGCCAACTGGGTTCCAAAACATCTAATATAAAAGTGGCATTTTCAAAATTGTAAATTGAAATACAACTTCTTAGAGATGATTTTTCACTACAATTCCAAAGACTCCAAACATGCACTGTTTACCTATTCTCATTATGGAAATTACAGCTTATTAAGTGCAATAAGGCCACTCCAATACTATCCTATGGAAGAGGTAGGCCCAGCAATAGTGAAAATGACTTTAGGAGTTTTTCACTACCAGGTCATGTAAAAGTTAAAAGTTCAAATACACTGCACCAAGCACTCTGACTGTGCAGGGCCTACCCTAGGGGTGACTTATATGAATTAAAAAGGAGTTTTGGGGCCTGTAAAAAGGTTTATATAAAGACAGTTTGTACCCAACATTGTTGATACCCAAGATCGACGAAGAAAGTAGAAAAATGTAAAGACCGTTTGTACCCAACATTGTTGATACCCAAGATCGACGAAGAAAGACATCTACAAGTAGAAAAATGTAAAGACAGTTTGTACCCAACATTGTTGATACCCAAGATCGACGCAGAAAGACATCTACAAGCTAAACCAACGATTATGGAATCAAAAGATGATAATGTTAAAACTCTGAAAGGCGCAATAGGACCACAACTCAATCTTGACTTATCTTCTGGCATAAACATCACATGTAGTAGCTGAGCCCCTCGAATTTGTAAAGTAAAACACAAAAACAACTAGCGCCCTTGGAGGATTGGGCCTGGCTACCGAAAATATTCAGCAGGGGGAAACTTCATGAGAATGATTGAAGATGGAGCAGTCGGTGCAGAAAGAGTGATCATACTAATTTTAATATTTGCTCTTGGAATGTATATGGACATTCTAGGCTGTTAGAAGATCATGATACAATAAACTTTATTCAGAATTCTAAAGCCTTAATGTTCCAGGAAACATGGAAAATGTTCCATGAGCACATATTAGGCTTTTACGAATATGCCAACTTTGCAACTCGTACATCTGTTCATGGTCGTGCAAAAGGCGGGCTCTCTAACTATGTTTCTTTGGACCTAGATGTTGCTCATCATGTAATAGATTTTCAATTGGCCTGGTTATTGTGTGTTAAAATAGATTTTGAAATATCAATTATATTCATAAATGTGTATCTAAGTGTAAAGAATGCAATTAAGATGACTCAGCTGTCAGTATCATGGGAACCAATTGCAATCTTATCACTTCAGTATCCGGCAACTAGTATTATTATTTCTGGAGATTTTAACATGCATTTGTTCACTAAGAATTCAGGGATCGTAAAGAAGAGAGGCAATGCCATAACTAAGATGTTCTGTTCCCAATTGCAGAAATGGGATCTTGTGCTGTTACAGGATACTCAATCCAATACAACAGGTGTCCCAACCTTTAAAAATTCAAGGCAACACTACTATTGACTATACCATTATTTCAAATAAGTTAATGAATAGCCTTATTGGATTATATGTGACCCCTAGAGTAGAAAGTGATCATAACCCACAAATATTTACATTATCAGTGGCAGTGGACTACCTACCAAAATTAAGAGTTCCCGATAAAGGGCCAGTTGTGTATAATTTGAAAAGGCTGGCGTGGCATTCAGTAAAACAAGATGAGATTTTGACTTTTTAGTCCTTTTAATAGATCAAGTAATAAATGAGGGTTGCCATGGGAACTCAATAGCGGAAACATGGCCTGGTCTCAGCTCTTTTCTGGTTGATCGCTTTCCGGTAAAACCAGCTTTTAGGGGAAACCCTCATACATCTAAAAGGAAAATGTGGTATCCACACAGGTTACATAAAAAAAGGCTCTAAATAAAGCTTCTTGTGCTTTTTGCAAAACATCACATGGAGTAGTTAAATTTACCCAATTATGTTTAATAAAGAAATCGTATAAAAATGAGATTTGGAAAGCAAAAGGAGAATATAAGGAAGACTTGTGGATACAATTACACCATGTAAATAAGACAAATAACCTAAGAGCATTTTGGGGTATTATTAACTCTTTGGAACATGGCAATATGAGAGCTAGTAGTGCTAATATTTCAGCAATAGCCTGGGAGTCTTTTATTCCTACCCTGTATGGGATCAATACTGCAAATGGACCAAACTTCATAAACGACGCAACCCGTTGTCGATAATTAATATATATAATGAGAATAGAAGGCACGAAAATTGTGACAAACAATTATTAGTATTTGAGAAACCGCAGGTCGACATGGTAAAGTCATTGATAATCAGGATGAAAACAAATGGTGTGCCTGGTCCAAATGGGATCCCGAATGCGGTTTTTATAGCAAGAACAGACATATGGTCAAAATTTCTTACCCAAATGTTTGAAGACATCGTAAAAACCAAGCAGGTCCCAGAATCTTGGCAAGGCAGCATAATACATCCAATTTACAAAAGTGGCTCGCCTGAAAATCCAGCAAACTACAGGCTAATTGCCCTAACTGATGTAGAGGCAAAAATGTTTTCAACCTTATTACTCAAAGCTCTAGAGGAATGGGCAACCACAAGGAAAGTTATCCCAATTTTTGAAACTGGATTTCGTAGGGGACAATCTACAATAACGAATCTGCTGATACTTACCTTGCTGGCAGAGAAAACCAAATACAAAAAGCAAAAACTTTTCATTTGTTATGTAGATCTAAAAGCAGCTTTTAATTCTGTTCCGCGTAACCTTCTTTGGGCAAAGTTATCAGCATGGGGCGTACCAAAAGCCTTTTAGAGAGGATTGTACTATTGTATACAAATACTTAGGTACAGGTCAAAGTGGGGGACTACTAGTCGCCTTGAAACATATAGTGGCCTTAAACAGGGCTGCGCACTTGCCCCCTGCCTTTTTAACCTTTTTATGGCTGACTTGTCTCATCATTTACATAGTGTCAATGCACACTTGCCAATTCTTGCAGGCCAAAGTGTAAAATATTTGCAATATGCAGATGATACTATTCGGCTAAGTCACACGCAAATAGGGTTGAAAAGATTCATTTGATTGATATATATTGGCGAATGGTTTACAAATAAATGCCAAAAAAAAACAAAAATTATGATAATAGGATCAACAAAATCAAATAAGACATTATGGAAAATTAAGGATTTATCTATTAAAAGAGTAAAGTAGTATAAATACTTAGAAGTTACGCTGGATGATAGAATGACTTTTAAACCACACTTTGATAACTTAAAGGCCAAGGCAACTTTATTGTCTTTTGATCATTGTGTGATAAACTTTCATGCCCTAGTAACAATCATTTATTAAAAGTAATGAAGGCGAAACTTATTCCTGTGCTTACATATGGGTCGATAATTTTCCGAGGAAAAGATAGCCAACTGCTTGATAAAATCCATTTAAGTCAATTTTTAGGATTTCAAAAAATTTTGGACACGCAACAGTTAGACTGGAATTCGGTTTGCTAAACCAAATATTGGTTAGACAAGCTGCATTTTTAAAATGTCTATTTTCACTTTATTTATTGGATCCTGAGTCCCTTGCATATATGTGTTCGCAAGAAATGAATAAGAAGGAGTATGCAAGACCATGGAGGTCATACTTAACAGAAAGTTTGAATACTTTTAAGCTCCAATCTTTTGACAATATGATTAGAAATAAAACCATTTTAAAACAGATTTTAAATCAATCAACTAAATTGCTATCATTAATATTGGATCAGGAGCAGACTGTAAAAAAAAAAAAGCACGCCTGGCCGGTTATTAATTCGTATAATAAAATTGAACCCCAATTCTAACTAACTTCTTGCTTGAAACCGGTGGTAAGGGATATATTGCTTAAGCTTAGGTTTGGACATTACCCAACAAAAGATGGTACACCTAGATGGGTACAATGTTGGCAATCACAAAAGTGTACATTATGTAGTTATATTACTGAAACGTTATTGTACATTGTATTTGCCCCAAATTGTATCAAGAAAGATTAACACTTTTAAAACCAATATTTAAGGAACAAGAGGGGATAACGTGTCGCCAAGGAATAATACTGTGCCTCCAAGGGCGTATCATCAATTTAACAGTTAACTTTGTCAAATTTATCATTATAGCGGAGAAAAAACTGGCTCAGGACGATGTTGTGGTCATATAATAAGAATAGAAAGCGGCTATGTTTCCAACTATATTGTTTTCCCCTATACTGACAATGTAAATTTAAACATTTTATAAATTATCTGAGATTCGGGGTAATTTTATGAAAAGTGGATGCACTTTATATTTTAAGTACTAAGATCACAACTGGACCAAACGTGTTACTTTATGCTCTGCATCTTTTTAGGGGCTGTTTAAAAACCTGAGAGGGGACTCAAAGATTATCTGTATGGATGGGTTTACTAATATGTATGGTGAATAATAATGAAATGTAATGTTTATATTCGATTATGAACAAAATACCTTTTTATGATATTTTATGTATTTCTAACAGTTATAAAGATATGTTAACACTTCCTCATTATATTTAAGGAATGTAAGAAATTGCTTTGTTTTATGAACTGTGTTGTTTTATTGTAATGATTATAATTACTCGGACAATAATGAATATATATATAGATTTATATTGCCAGGCCACAATGGCAGTACAAAACTGCATATGCAGGCTGCCATGGCAGGCCTGGGACATGTTTTACAGGCCTACTTAAGTGGGTGGCACAATTATTGCTGCATTCTCATGGTGGTGCAGGAGTTGTTCCCTGGCGGTGGAGCAGAAGCCACAACGCATTTTGCTGGTGCAGTCCCGCTCAGCATATCTTGAATTCTTGCACCGACAGCCTTTTCATGGCAGAGTCACACCATGAAAAAGCGAGTGGTGCAACAACAAAGGGGGCTCTATAGGGCCCCCATGTCCTGCACACCATGGGGATACATTCAGGGGGTCACAACATGTGCCCCCCTGTCTGTATTGCCCCCAGTTCCAGCATGGCATGGACGTCACTGTCCATGTCGTGCTGAAACCTTTTGCCCGTTCCCACTGCGTTGCCTGTTTTCAAGGCACTGCCATGGGAATGGCCAAAGGACCGGCAAACCTTATTATGAGTTGCGCCAAATGTAAATGATGCAGCTGTTTTTGATAATGCCGTGGGATGGAAAAGGGAGCCAATGAAGTTCTATCAGGGTGGGCTAGATGTGGTTATATTTCTTCAGGCCCTGGATGAGACACCATGGAGTAAGGCATTACCACCGTCCAGATGCAAGTTAGAAGGGCTTAAACAGCAATTCTGAAGATGCTTTCTGGAAGAAATGGTTTAACTTTTTTTAGAAGAGAGATGGAACAGGCCATGTTTGAGGTGTTGGGTGCTTGAAGCAGAGGAGAGCTGAGTTATGTATGTTGTTATCTGTGAGTTGCACACCCTGCAGCTCCACACACAGGTCTTTGAATCACACATGCATATTAACTATCAGAAATGTATAGAAGTTTTATTGACTTCTAAAAATTACAATATAGCATAGTTAAGGTATCATTATGGATCTGTATATTTTAAATGGACTCTAGCTTGTATATTGCAAAACGTTTCTGTATATGCGCACTAAGCTCCATAAGAAATCTAGGATTGTTCAACATTACTAATACTGACAACCACGTTTTTGAGGGAATATACTTTGCACAGTGTTGCTAAAACATAGTATGGTGGACTATGGAACAGGAAAGCTAATCCACCCTAGATTTCATGACAGACAGACAGACACACACACACACACACCCATGCTTGCCTTGTGAACCCCTAAAAAATGTCCCTTTACTTCACAGAAAGGTATCAACTTTTCTCACAATTATTTATGGTGGGACATAGATTTTAAATCTGGGCTCTTAATTCCATCAGTAGGTTGAAAATGTATCATTGATATAAGCAGATTGACATTATTAACATAATAAAGGGCAAATAAGAATAGCAAAATATTTGAAATACTTCATTTGCAACTATTGTATTAAAACATTTTTTAACTAGATGATGCAGTAAGATCTTGATCTTATGCCCCAACTGCATTGCCCATTCTGCCTAAGGAAAGAATATTACAAACCTTCAGTGGGAGCAGCTCATATTCTGATAAGGATAATCTTCAAGACAAGGCTAGCCCATCAGGTTTGTGTGGCCAGTGCCCTACGCCTCTCTCTCTTCCTGCGGACACAAGATCGACTGCATCCAGTAGAGTCCTGCTGCCAATACCTACGTCAATGCTCCTGCAAGCCCCCTGTAGCCTTGTATACCCAACACCTGTGTCCACCTATGCTCCAACTCCTGTGACAACCACAGCAATAACATCAGCTGTGCACCAGGACACACTAGACTTGTGGCCACCCAGTCAAGGTCACAGGGCAGTTTGAGAAGGGCTGGGGCTGGAACTGATATGGGGAAGAATGCTCAGGGTATTTTACCAATGTCAACACCATAAGTAGAGACTTGGTTGGTGCATCAGCGTAACAGTAGGATCAGCTTGACCTTATTATTCACCTCCCAAGGCACCATAACAATCTCACAAAGACCTAAATTCATACCCAAGGGGCCCAAAAGGGTCACCTGATAGTCAGAATTTTAAATTCTGCTGTGGTGCAGGATGGCTTTAGAACCTTGCCTACAGATTTAGCTGTCTCTTTCCGTCATCAAGCACCATCTGCTACAGAAACATCTCCAGATGAAAGCTCAATGGAAATGGGGACACTGTTGCACATGGAGCTACCTTTTACAATACCATGTTGACACTCAGACTGCTTCGCTGGTCTCTTGAAGGGATCATTCATCAGGCCCAGTTTAAGTCAATACCAAAGAACATACCACCAAGAGAGACAAAAATGATCTATATTCACCTGATGTCCACACATTTCCCATCTAATCCTTGACTCTTGTATAAAAAAGGACTCTAAGCAACTGTTAACTGCAGTTGATTTCTCACCCAACATACAAGTTAATTGATTTTCAGAGAATTTGTAGGAGTGTCAAATTATGTCTAATTTTTCATATGTTATAAATAAAATAATGGATAACAATAATGTGTGAAATGAACTTTCTTATATAATTATTTTTAAAAATCCCATAATTTTGTTATGAAATCCAACATACTTCACTTTAAATTGTACATATATGCTATTCATTTAGTCTTTTAGTCTATACACACAATACACATTTCATGAAAATATAAAAAGAGAATGGAAACTCAGTATGTACAACATCATCAATTATGGTTTGACAAATTTGAATTTTAATATATTAATTCTAGACAGTCAAAAGCTCATCTAGGAAGAAGTACAAGCCAATCTCATGTTCAAACACACGTCTACAACAAACCACTCAGAAAAGATACAATATTTAGAAATAGAGAGTGAATTATAAAAAGGTATATGAGACATATTGACAACGAAAATATGACTGCTGAACTGTAACGTATGTAAAGTTTCCACCTTTTGTGAAGATATAAAGCCTGGGTTGCATTTCTGTACCGACTGGTCCACTAAATAAATTAGTAACACAAATGATACTCTTCAGTCACACATTGGGCTGCTGTACTGTTTTAAACCGACATTATGTTCAGACACAGTAATAAACTACACCAAATTCCCAAAGATATGCTACAGCTGACACACCACGTGTGGCAAATTTGTGCAATAAGCTACTATAGTCTTCCATACTACTTTTCAGGTGTACTGGAGTATTCCCCCTCTCCCATATGGTTAAGACAGCTGAAGATTGGCTTGAGGATAGAAACGTGCATTCAGTACTGCAGATATTGCATATAAGCATGCACTCAAAGTTAATCACAGGGGTGTGCACTTTGATGAGGTGTGATTCTAAGTAACGAATATGCTACTTACCAGTATGCATCTGTTCTTGGCATGTAGGGCTGCTGACATTCATATCTGTGCATAGATCGCCACCTAGTGTTGGGTCCGGATGATTGCACATTGTTGTCCTGGAAGAGTCTTCGAAGTATCACGAGATAGGTGGCTCCTCCCCTGGACTACAGTGCGCATGGGCATCCTCTCCATCCTCAGATTGTTTTTCGCCATTGTGGCAGTGATGGAGTGGGTATAGTAAGTGATGACCATGCTATACAGTAATTCTGAGTGCTGCAGCCGCTACAGGCGCCGGGGAGGAGGGTGGGCGATATGAATGTCAGCAGCCCTACATGCCAAGAACAGATGCATACTGGTAAGTAGCATATTCGATTCGAGGCATGTGGGCTGCTGAATTCATATCTGTGCATAGATTATATAGCAGTCCCTCCATTAGCGGCGGCTGCCTGTGTCAGCTCCAGCAGTCTGAAAAAGGGTCTTGAGAACAGCCTGTCCTACAGCTGCCTGCTGTTTTGAATGTACATCTACACAGTAGTGTTTGGTAAATGTATGTATAGTGGACCATGTGGCTGCTCTACATATTTCCTCTAAAGGAATGTTCCCTAGGAAAGCCATGGACGCCCCTAACTTTCGTGTTGAGTGGGCTCTTGGAGGAATCGTTAATGTGCGTTTGAATTTGAATACATTTAACGATCCATCTGGCTATCCCTGCTTTGGAAATGGCGTTGCCCTTGTGTTGTGGAGAAAAGGCAACGAACAGTTGTTTTGTTTTCCTAAAATCCTTCGTTCTGTCTATATAGTACATGAGGGCCCTCTTTACATCTAGTGTATGGATCATTCTCTCTGCGACACTTTCTGGATTTGGAAAGGAAACAGGCAGTTCAATAGTCTGATTCATGTGGAACTGCGATATCACTTTAGGCATGAATGTGGGGTTGGTACGTAGTACAACTCTGTTTGCGTGAACCTGTATGAATGGCTCTTGAATGGTTAGTGCCTGGAGTTCACTAACTCTTCTCAACGAAGTGATTGCCACTAAGAAAGCTACTTTCCAGGTGAGGAATTGAATCTCACATGAGTGTAGAGGTTCAAAAGGTGGACCCATCAATCTGGTGAGGACTACATTCAGGTTCCACACCGTTGCCGGTGGGTGTGTTGGAGGAATCACTCTTTTGAGTCCCTCTAAGGAGGCTTTGGTGGCAGGCACTCTGAATAAAGAGAGGTGCTGCCTGTTCTGAAGATAGGCTGCTATTGCGGTTAGATGTATACGGATGGAGCTGTATGCCAGATTGCATCGATATAAGTGTAACAGGTAACAGATGATGTTCTGAATGGATGCATCCAGCGGATTAATGTCATTGTTTTTACAGTAAATGACAAATCTTTTCCATTTAGCCGCATAGCAAGCTCTGGTCGTGGGTCTCCTGGCCTCCTTGATGATATTCATACATTCTGGAGGCAGGTTGAGGTAACCAAACTCTAAGACTTCAGGAGCCAGATCGCCAGGTTCAGCTGTTGCGGATCTGGGTGCTGAATTTCACCATGGTTCTGTGTTAAAAGTTTGGGTGTTAGCCGCAGTCGTTGAGGCGGCACCATGGAAAGTTCTAGTAACGTGGTGTACCATGGCTGGCGTGCCCACATTGGAGCAACCAGGATGAGTGTCATTGAGTGTTGCCTTAGTTTGCGTGCCACTAGCGGTATTAATGGCGCTGGGGGAAAAGCGTACGCAAATCTGCCTGACCAGTTCATCCATATCGCATTGCCCTGCGACTGTGGGTGCGGGAACCTGGCGGCAAAGCTGTGGCATTTTGCGTTTTCCCTTGTGGCGAATAGGTCTATTACTGGATGACCCCACTGCTGGAAGTACGGTTGGAGTACTGATGGATGTAGCTCCCACTCGTGCATTTGGTGGCTGTGTCTGCTGAGCAGATCCGCCATTTGGTTGTCCTTGCCCGGGAGGTGTTCTGCCATGAGGAACATGTTCCTCTGAATGGCCCACCTCCACATGCTCTGAGCCAGATGAGACAACTGTGGAGAGTGTGTTCCTCCCTGCTTCTGTATGTAGTACATGGCAGTCATGTTGTCCGTCCGGATCAACACGACTTTGTTGCACAAGTGTACTGTGAATGCCTTCATTGCCAGGAAGATTGCCATCAGTTCCAGAAGGTTGATGTGCATCTTCTGTTGCTGTGTCGTCCATAGTCCCTGCACTGTGTAATTGAGTACATGAGCTCCCCATCCCTGGAGAGACGCGTCCGCCGTCAGTATTATCTGTGGAACAGGCTCTTGGAACGGTCGGCCCTTGCAAAGGTTTTGTGGATTCCACCAATGCAGAGAGTTGTATGCCCGACCGCTCACCAACACTAGGTCTTTCAACTGTCCTTGAGTCTGATTCCATTGACGTGCCAAGCACTCCTGAAGCGGGCGCATATGTAGTCTCGCGAACGGGACTATGAAGATGCAGGAGGCCATCATGCCTATCAACTGCATGAACACTCGCGCTGGAAGGGAGTGTTGAGGTCTGAACTTTTTTATCAGCAGTTGCATGCTGTTGATCCTCAGTAAATTTGGCTGAGCTTTGGCTGCCAGAGTATCTATGGTTGCGCCCAGGTACTGCCGTATGTGGGCGGGTTGAAGATGTGACTTTGGATAATTTAGTGAGAATCCCAGACTGTGAAGAAGGTGTATGGTGTGGGATATGTGGCTGGCACACTGCTGGGCTGACTTTGCCTGAACAAGCCAGTCATCCAGGTAAGGGAAGACGTGAATGTGCTGTCTCCTTAAGTGTTCAGCCACTGTCGCTAGGCACTTGGTAAAGACTCTGGGCGCCGTTGTTACTCCGAAAGGGAGTGCTTTGAACTGATAATGCTGATCCTGAAGAGTGAACCTGAGATATTTTCTGTGTGACGGGTGTATGGGTATGTGGAAATACGCATCCTTCAGATCTAGTGTTGCTAGGAAGTCTCCCTGACTGAGTAACGGTAGAACCTGCTGGAGGGTGAGCATATGAAAATGCTCTGACAGAATGTATTGGTTGAGAGGCCTCAGGTCCAGGATAGGTCTGAGAGACCCGTCCTTTTTTGGGATCAAGAAGTACAGAGAGTACACCCCTGACCCTCGTTGTTCTACGGGCACGAGCTCTATGGCTCCTTTTTGCAGCATACTTAGTACTTCCTGCTGCAATAATGGTAAGTGCTCTGCGGACATAGGAAGGTGTCTTGGTGGTATGTTGAGTGGATTGGATGTTAATTCCAGACAATAACCGTACTGGACAATTTCTCTGACCCACCTGTCTGTGGTGATGGATCTCCAGACTGGCAGGAACTGTTGGAGTCTCCCCCCGACCGGTGTTATGTGGTCGGGGGGCAGTGACAAGACGTCACTGTTTGTTATTGGCGGAGGACCTGGTGTTGTTGTGTCCTCGTCCTCTGCCTTTGGTGCTGGATCCACGATATCCACCCCTATTGTTCTTATTATAGGTACTTTGGGTACCTCCTTTGTTGTACTGCTGCTGGGACCCCTGACCTCTAGCTGCTCCTCTATTCTTGGGGCGACGAAAGGAGCCACTCCGAAACTGCTGCGACTGTAGAGCCCCCATAGATTTTGCAGTTTCAGTGTCCTTTTTAATCTTTTCTAGTGTAGTGTCAACCTCGGGGCCAAATAAAAAGTCTGGGTTGACTGGTTGATTCAAGATATTATTTTGAATTTCAGGTTTGAAACCGGATATTCTTAGCCATGCGTGCCTCCTCAACATCACACTAGTGTTGCTTACCCTTGCTGCAGTGTCAGCGGCATCTAGTGCACATTTGATGGACGCATTTGTAATGAGTTGTCCCTCTCTGATGAGGAGCTCCGCTCCATCTTTGTGTTCATCTGGTAGGTGTTCTAGCAGTGTTTCTAGGGTATCGTAGTGTGACCTGTCGTATCTGGCCAGGAGTGCCTGAGTGTTGGCAATGCGCCAGATGTTTGCTGCTTGTGCTGCTATCCTTTTTCCTGATGTTTCTAGCACTTTGGACTCCTTGTCCGGAGGAGGAGCATCACCGGTAGTTTGCGAGTTAGCTCTCTTGCGAGCATTAGAAACTACCATGGAGTCCAACGGCAATTGACCCTTAATGTACATTGGGTCTCCTGGGGCTGGTTTGTATTTTTTCCTCTATTCTCGGGTTCAATACCCGTGCTCTGGTTGGCTCCTTAAAGACGTCCTTAGCATGTTTATTAACCTCTTTTTACAATGGTAAAGTCTTGACCGTTCTTTCTGATGTGGAGAACGTGTCCACCAAGAAATCCTCCTCCACAGAGTCAGAATGAAGTTCCACGCCGTGATTGGCAGCCGCTCTTTCAATGAGGGCGTTAAAAGCAGCAGTATCTTCAGTGGGAGCTGGTTTTATATTATAAAGATGAGTGTCAGGAGCATTTTGTGGGTCTCCTGGGTCAGTAGGGTCTCCCCATGCTTGATCCTGGTCTTGCTGTTGTTCATCAGGGTCATTATCCACAGGATAAGTTGTATCCTCAGTATAGCCCTCCCCTGCATCCGTCTCCGAGTGTGTGGGAGAAAAGGATGGTGGTTCCTGATTATATGTGTGGTAAGGTTTAACAAGCACTGGTGTCGAACCTGACGCCATTTTCCTTTTCAGTGGAATTTTGTATGAGTCCAAAGCCTTTTCTGGAACAATTTTCCGCTTGCGGAACAACAGTCTACCAGTGTCGACGTCGATAAACTGGTCCTGTGAGTCTTCGACATCAGTTCTTTCTGTGGACACTGTACTTTTCGATACTCTTCCTAAGTTCGAACATCTTCGGTGCCTTCGGTGGTGGCAATCCAAACTTGATCGGTGCCGGCGCCGAGTGAGCCTTGGCGGCTTTGTTCGGTTCGGGACGTGTTTTCGGTTCGAGAGTGTCCCGTTCCCTGATGCGCTTGAGGGACTCTGACACCTGTTGCAACGTGAATGCCGACGGTGCTTTTGATCCTACAGGCTCTTTGGAGACAGGCCTCGACGCGGTCTCTGGGTTCTTTCCAGTCTTCGGGGCTTCGATCCGAAGTTTGGGATCGACGCCTTGTTGATCCGGTATTTTGGCAGTCTCAGCACTCCTCGGTGTTGATGTAGTCGGATCGACAACCTTAACCTTGGTCGTTGGTGCCCCAACCTTCGGTGCTATAGGCCTCTGCGTCTTCTCGGGACTGAGGGCCTTCTTCTGTTTCTCGGTGCCGAAGTCCTTTTTTGGTTTCTCGGTACCGAAGTCCTTCTGTGTTCGTTCGGCTCCGATGTCCTTTGTTTGTGTCAACGGATTGGAAGGGTTCGATGCCTCCGATCCGACCTGAACCAGTTGCACTTTCGGTTTGACCGGTGCAGGTTTTTGTTTCGATTTCACGGAATCGACTCCAGTCTTTTTCGATAATTCCGGCTCTTTTGAAATGTTCGAAGCCGGGCCTTCAGGCGGGGCTGTAGAACGATCCGACCGATCTTGGGTAAGGCCCGCAGGCGATCCCTCGACCTGAGCCTTATGAAGACTATCTCCCTCGGCCGCCGCTTCGACGGATTGGCCTAGCTCCTCGCCTGAGCTATCTTCCTCGGCCCCAAGGGCCTCCTCGTCGTCTCCTACCTCGTCGACGACGTCTTCGTCCTCGATGATCTCCTCATCATCGTCGTCATATTGGGATTCAACCTCTTCGACGCTGTCGACTTCTTCATCCTCGGTGCTGAATATGTTAACCGGGTTATGAAATGAAATGAAAAGAGGCATTTGTAAAGAGCATGGCTACCCTAGGGCCTCCCAGCGCTGAGAACCAGACGAACAGAAAGCTGACGGCTTATGCAGGGGGGAAAAGATACGTCTTCAGGAGTCGCCGGAAGGGCAGGTATTCTTCCTCCATACGAATGGAATGTGGGAGGATATTC
The DNA here is from genome assembly GCF_964204655.1 of Triturus cristatus. Lineage (NCBI taxonomy): Eukaryota > Metazoa > Chordata > Amphibia > Caudata > Salamandridae > Triturus > Triturus cristatus. The sequence goes on along the minus strand of NC_140586.1, from coordinate 790,187,428 downwards.
CATGTCTTAGATGCGACGTAAGAGAAACAGCGACCTCCACATCTAGACCTGAAAATTCTTGGTACCGCAGCCAGGCGTTTATTTCCAGAGCGAAGATGCCTTCTGGGATGGTATGGAGAGACTATCCTTTGAAGGATTGGAGGGCCATTCTCGGCCAAGATCTTATGCGTGATACATAGGGCCTTGAATTTGATCCTTTCTGAGATAGGGAGCCAGTGCAGTTGTCTAATTGCTCTTTGCGCGGATTCTCTCCGCGGGATTTGCAGGAGAATTCTTGCCGCACAGTTCTGGACCTTCTGCAGTATGCCTGTTGTGGACTGGGGAGTTCCTAAGTATAAGGCATTGGCATAGTCCAGACGTGACATAATTAATGCTTGAAGGAGGAGTTTTTTTGCGTGAAACGGGAGAAAAGGGAGGATCTTTCTAGCTGTCTTCAGTATCCCAAAGCAGCACCCCGCAACCTTGTTGGCCTGTGTTCTCATGTCTAGTTTTACATCCAACCAAACTCCTAAGCTCTTGATGTGGTTTTTAGGAGTAGGTGGATTTCCCATGCAACTAGGCCATGCCAAAGGCAGATCTGGAGGCAAAGGCTTTCCTAGCAGCATAAGTTCAGTTTTTGTTCCATTCAGCTGGAGGCAGGATTGTTTCATCCAGGCTGATATTTCCTCAAGGAATCTAACGAGGTTACATTGTGGGTGTCCAAGGTCTTTGAGAGAAACAATCAGCTGGGTGTCGTCGGCATACATAACAATTTGTATGCCAAACGCCTCCACAATTTTGGCTAGGGGACTCATATAAATATTAAAGAGAGTGGGGCTAAGTGAGGAGCCCTGGGGCACTCCACTCTTCAAGGGTACCTTCCTAGAGGTCACATTCTCCTCAAAAACCTGGAATGTGCGACCTTCTAGAAAGGAAGCTATCCAGTTCAGTGCGGTACCAGTCACCCCCATCTCGTAGCATCTTGAGATCAAGATTTGATGGTTGACGGTATCGAATGCTGCACTAAGATCGAGGAGAATTAATGCGGCTGATCCTCCTAAATCCATAATTTTTCTTGTCTCCTCCACTACCGCAATCAGGGCAGTTTCGGTGCCCTGATGAGATCTAAAGCCAGTTTGTGTGCGGTGTAAACAGTCATGTTCCTCCAAATAGGAGGAAAGGGTAGTGTTAACATGCTTCTCTGCTATTTTGGCTATTCCCGGGAGCAGGGAGATAGGGCGATAATTAGCCATTACCTCCGGATCTGATCCTGTTTTTTTTAGCAGGGCCTTCACCATCGCTTCCTTACATAGAGAGGGGACTTTGCCTACTACCAGTGAGGAGTTAATAAGTGTAGCGATGACGGGGGCTACTTCTAAGGCAACCTTCTGCAGCACAGTGGGAGGCGCCTGGTCTTTTGGGGAGCCTGATTTAAGTTTATTAAGTGAGGACACCACTATATCTGGGTCCAAGGGCGGAAAAGAATCCAGGCTCTGATCTCGAAGGTCTCTCCTTTCTTCCATTAGAGAGTCATAGTCAAGATTGGGGGCTGCTGAGAAGGCTGAGTAGATCGCCTGTACCTTATCGTGAAAGAATTCTGCAAGATTGTTACAGCACCCTTGTAAATCAGTGGGCGTCACAGAGGAAAATGGAGGGGTGGTCAGGGACTTGAAAATTTTAAAGATTTCTCTAGGGGCATTAGACGCTGATAGAATCTTTCCTTCATAAAACTTAGATTGAGTTTTAAAGATCTCTGCTTTATACAATTTTAATGCATCACAATAGACTTTCTTTTTCTCAGGTGAAAAATCTTTCCTCCACTGTCTCTCAAGTTGCTTGCAGTTCCGTTTAAGGTCTCTCAGCTCCTTGGTGTACTATGCAACTTTTTTTGGACCATTTTTAATGTCCCTAAGTTTTATAGGGGCTAGTACATCCAGTGAATTTTTGATCCATTGATTAACTTGAATATTTGCAATTTCGGGGTCAGAGTCAAGACGGGGGCATGTTTCTTTGAGAATGGCAACCCATTCCTCCCTAGAAATATTGGACCAGCATCGGTTCGGGATTTTGGGGTGGTTTTCAGTCTTCCTGGTTGTGGAGGCCGGCCAAAAGAATGAGATTAAATAGTGGTCCGTCCAAGGGAGCGGATGGGGATCCTCTACCTGGATGTATATATTGGTAAAAATCGGATCCAGCAGGTGTCCTTTGAGATGAGTTGGACCCGTCACTTTCTGGGAAAGAAGTAAAACCTCTAAGGCGTCAGATACTTCCTCCACATAAGTGGCCGAGCGGTTTTCGAAATGTAAGTTGAGATCACCCAACACAGTAAAATTAGGCAGGGAGCTGACCAGTGTGGAAGTATTATCCACCAGGTCTCCAATAAAGGATCCTATTGCTCCTGGGGGTCGGTATATTAACATGCCTGAAAATGTGCATGTAGGAGTAAATTTGATTGAAAAGGAGCAGCTTTCGCAATCCTGGATAAGCCCATCCGAGATCCGACACCTAAAGGAGTCCCTGTAAATAATGGCAAGTCCTCCTCCACGACTAGGGCAACGATCTTGCCTCTGGATGGTGTAGCCTTGGGGGAGTGCCTGAACGACCATAGGATTAGACCCATCCGTTAGCCAAGTCTCAGTGAGAAACATAACATCCGGCCTGGTCTCTTCCAAAAGCAGTCTCATTTCTAGCGAGTGTTTTGCCAGTGAACGGCAGTTTACCAACTTCATTTTGAAATCAGAGTTTGGAGGACAAGTCTTACCTGTCAGATCCTCAGACTTCAGAGCAAAATTACATTGAGCGCAGTGAGTCTGTTCAAAGGGGGGGCCTATACAGAGATGACACTTATGCGTGCCACGGAGTTTCCTAAGTTGATCAGCCGAATAAGGGTGCAAAGCTACGGCTGCGGGGGCAGAGGTAGTGGCCTCTGTTCTCGGTCGGGCGCGGACGGGCGCAGACGGGCTTGCCTTAGGCGCGCCTTCGGTTAGGAGCCGATTGTTTGGCCTCCAATCTAGCCGCTCGTCTACTCCGAAGGGTCTTTTTTAACCGGAACCGGGCGCAGGCCATACACCTGGTCTCATCATGATCCGGTGATAAACATTTGTTACACACCGGATGGACATCAACGTGTGGATATTTTGCGTGGCATAGAGGACATCTCTTGAAGGGAGTCCTCGATTCCATCTTCGAACGTCGACCGATGTTCGGACCGAAACTCGGTCCGAGAAGGGTGAATAAGTTCGAGAACAAGTATAATAATTTATCGATACCGAACGCAAACAATACCGACGATATCTAAAGGCGTTTGGCCTTAAAGAAAGTTTTCCTAACTTGAGCTAAGATAAGTACATCCGAACCCAATGGCGGAAAAAAACAATCTGAGGATGGAGAGGATGCCCATGCGCACTGTAGTCCAGGGGAGGAGCCACCTATCTCGTGATACTTCGAAGACTCTTCCAGGACAACAATGTGCAATCATCCGGACCCAACACTAGGCGGCGATCTATGCACAGATATGAATTCAGCAGCCCACATGCCTCGAACCTATATTTATGATGCCATTTCCAAAGTATACATGTAGCCCAAGTGTGAGTTAATAAAAGATCTTTAGTAGCCACACATCATCGAAAACCCTAGCAACCAGTTGACGTGCTAGAATTAACTGTTGGAAGCTGTAGTGATCACGTATGCATCCTATAAAGTGAAGCAGCCCGTGGTATTGCAAACAGCTTGTATGTTGATGGGGAGACAGCCATGGGCCATGGCATAGAATTTCTTTGACACTCACTGCCTTTCTTCCAGTGACTGTGGCATGACGATACACTGGCCCACTCAGATGGCGATGCATCCCAGTGCCTGTCACAAGCTGCATGGTTGGCTTGCCTGTGAGATGATCACACTGTTATCACTATCCTCTTGAAAGATTGAAGGGTTTAAAATTGGAGTGCAACCAGTATTTTGACATGTGCTTGGAAGGCAAGCAAACAGGATGTTTGGGAATCGAGCTTCTGCTCCCCGCCTGCATTCATATCAAGGACCACATCAGGCATCTAGCAATGCCAACGTCCCTGGGCATGTGAAATATGTTGATGCTTTGCTTGTACATCCTCTTTTCCTTCAGTAACTTTCTCAAAATGAGGGGCAAAACAACAAATATATGTTGACATTGTTTAACTATCTGCATTTTGATTTGTTGTGTGGACAGCCTGTGTGTGATTGGTTGATGTTGTAGTGATTGTAGTGAATTTCACCTGTTGATAGGTGTGGTGGAGTCCTGCCTGTTCACTTCCCCCTCTTGCAGTAGCAGGTGTGTGCAGTACTATTAAATTCTTATTGCAATATGTGTTCTGTATTACGTGTAGCTAAACCAACATTTTTATTTTATTAACAAAAACAGTCAAAAAGTGTGTACAGTAGAACTGACTGGCTATGTATGGTGCTTGACTAACTAAAGATTTGAACCCGTTTTGTATGTAGTAATATTGTAAAAGATATATGTGTAACCTTTTTGAAAAGCAACAATCACACTCTTTTGTAAGTGTTCTCTATTAGTTGGATGATAAAATATTAGTTGGATATGCCTACATAATCCTATTGTAGGAAAGTAGGATCTGCTTCTATGGTTACCCCCACTTTTTGCTTGACCGGTCTGACTGGCATCCTGCTACTCAGGACCCCAGTCTCTCTAGTTTCTCCCCTAAATGGTTATGATAAGTACCTGGATACATCACAGATAGGATACTGGGGTACAGTCCCTAGTGTATGGTACTAAGGTACCCAGGGGATAGGTACCCCAGAAGACCCCATAAACTGAAGCATGTATTATGCCCCCTATGGAAGACCATTAAAACTATCTCTACAGGCCTGTCATTGCAGCCTGTGTAAGCTGGTGCTAGCACCACTTACGAAAGATATAGGTTTCCCTATATGTAAGGTCAATGCACTTATAACCTATAAGTCAGCCCTACAGCAGGCCTTTTCAATTCTGATGGCAGAGTGCTTGGTTCTAAGTGTGAGGGTGCCCCTGCATGAGCAGGACACCCCTACAGTCTTCGGAGTCCATTCTCCCAGGTTGTAAGTGAGACAGCCATATCACATATAGAGGGGCACCGCGTCATTACGCAATGGCCATCTCAAAACTGGCTGTAACAAACCTTGTCGTATTTGGTATCACACATGTTAAGAATCATACCTCCACACCATAAACGGTGTGGGAGATATGATTCCAAGCACTGTAAAGGCCCTCTGTTAGGCCCTCACTGCTCCTGGTACCAGTCTTCTAGACCAGGACAGCACAACATGGATGCTGCCGACCAGAGACACAATTCTGCCCTCCTGCTGCTGAGCTAAACTCGAGCAGGGGAAGGCAGAACAATAGGCATCCTGTCACAGGGAGGTGTGACCACCTCCCAGACCGGGTTTAGTGTATTGGGGCAGAGTGGGAGCGCTTGCCAAAGCCACATAGTCTGCAGGCAGGGCACATTTGGTACCCTCCATGCATAGTCCAGCTCAAACCAGTTCAGGGAGCTGTTGGCTCTTGTTCTGGTGTGAAACTCAACAAAGGACAGGGGAGTATCCTCCCCCTTGTCCAGCCCCTCCTTAGGGAGGGACCCCTGTATCATCCCAACCCTTTCCTTAGGGTACTTAAGGGCTTACCTGTGGGTGGATCCCTAGATTCATCGTGGGACACAATACAATTCAGACACCACTTCAACTTCAACCGTCTGGGCACTCTGAACTTCGCTCTGGCTCCTTTTTGCAGCATACTTAGTACTTCCTGCTGCAATAATGGTAAGTGCTCTGCGGACATAGGAAGGTGTCTTGGTGGTATGTTGGGTGGATTGGATTGGATGTTAATTCCAGACAATAACCGTACTGGACAATTTCTCTGACCCACCTGTCTGTGGTGATGGATCTCCAGACTGGCAGGAACTGTTGGAGTCTCCCCCCGACCGGTGTTATGTGGTCGGGGGGCAGTGACAAGACGTCACTGTTTGTTATTGGCGGAGGACCTGGTGTTGTTGTGTCCTCGTCCTCTGCCTTTGGTGCTAGATCCACGATATCCACCCCTATTGTTCTTATTATAGGTACTTTGGGTACCTCCTTTGTTGTACTGCTGCTGGGACCCCTGACCTCTAGCTGCTCCTCTATTCCCGGGGCGACGAAAGGAGCCACTCCGAAACTGCTGCGACTGTAGAGCCCCCATAGATTTTGCAGTTTCAGTGTCCTTTTTAATCTTTTCTAGTGTAGTGTCAACCTCGGGGCCAAATAAAAAGTCTGGGTTGACTGGTTGATTCAAGATATTATTTTGAATTTCAGGTTTGAAACCGGATATTCTTAGCCATGCGTGCCTCCTCAACATCAGACTAGTGTTGCTTGCCCTTGCTGCAGTGTCAGCGGCATCTAGTGCACATTTGATGGACGCATTTGTAATGAGTTGTCCCTCTCTGATGAGGAGCTCCGCTCCATCTTTGTATTCATCTGGTAGGTGTTCTAGCAGTGTTTCTAGGGTATCGTAGTGTGACCTGTCGTATCTGGCCAGGAGTGCCTGAGTGTTGGCAATGCGCCAGATGTTTGCTGCTTGTGCTGCTATCCTTTTTCCGGATGTTTCTAGCACTTTGGACTCCTTGTCCGGAGGAGGAGCATCACCGGTAGTTTGCGAGTTAGCTCTCTTGCGAGCATTAGAAACTACCATGGAGTCCAACGGCAATTGACCCTTAATGTACATTGGGTCTCCTGGGGCTGGTTTGTATTTTTTCCTCTATTCTCGGGTTCAATACCCGTGCTCTGGTTGGCTCCTTAAAGATGTCCTTAGCATGTTTAATAACCTCTTTTAACAATGGTAAAGTCTTGACCGTTCTTTCTGATGTGGAGAACGTGTCCACCAAGAAATCCTCCTCCACAGAGTCAGAATGAAGTTCCACGCCGTGATTGGCAGCCGCTCTTTCAATGAGGGCGTTAAAAGCAGCAGTATCTTCAGTGGGAGCTGGTTTTATATTATAAAGATGAGTGTCAGGAGCATTTTGTGGGTCTCCTGGGTCAGTAGGGTCTCCCCATGCTTGATCCTGGTCTTGCTGTTGTTCATCAGGGTCATTATCCACAGGATAAGTTGTATCCTCAGTATAGCCCTCCCCTGCATCCGTCTCCGAGTGTGTGGGAGAAAAGGATGGTGGTTCCTGATTATATGTGTGGTAAGGTTCAACAAGCACTGGTGTCGAACCTGACACCATTTTCCTTTTCAGTGGAATTTTGTATGAGTCCAAAGCCTTTTCTGGAACAATTTTCCGCTTGCGGAACAACAGTCTACCAGTGTCGACGTCGATAAACTGGTCCTGTGAGTCTTTCACATCAGTTCTTTCTGTGGACACTGTACTTTTCGATACTCTTCCTAAGTTCGAACATCTTCGGTGCATTCGGTGGTGGCAATCCAAACTTGATCGGTGCCGGCGCCGAGTGAGCCTTGGCGGCTTTGTTCGGTTCGGGACGTGTTTTCGGTTCGAGAGTGTCCCGTTCCCTGATGCGCTTGAGGGACTCTGACACCTGTTGCAACGTGAATGCCGACGGTGCTTTTGATCCTACAGGCTCTTTGGAGACAGGCCTCGACGCGGTCTCTGGGTTCTTTCCAGTCTTCGGGGCTTCGATCCGAAGTTTGGGATCGACGCCTTGTTGATCCGGTATTTTGGCAGTCTCAGCACTCCTCGGTGTTGATGTAGTCGGATCGACAACCTTAACCTTGGTCGTTGGTGCCCCAACCTTCGGTGCTATAGGCCTCTGCGTCTTCTCGGGACTGAGGGCCTTCTTCTGTTTCTCGGTGCCGAAGTCCTTTTTTGGTTTCTTGGTACCGAAGTCCTTCTGTGTTCGTTCGGCTCCGATGTCCTTTGTTTGTGTCAACGGATTGGAAGGGTTCGATGCCTCCGATCCGACCTGAACCAGTTGCACTTTCGGTTTGACCGGTGCAGGTTTTTGTTTCGATTTCACGGAAACGACTCCAGTCTTTTTCGATAATTCCGTCTCTTTTGAAATGTTCGAAGCCGGGCCTTCAGGCGGGGCTGTAGAACAATCCGACCGATCTTGGGTAAGGCCCGCAGGCGATCCCTCGACCTGAGCCTTATGAAGACTATCTCCCTCGGCCGCCGCTTCGACGGATTGGCCTAGCTCCTCGCCTGAGCTATCTTCCTCGGCCCCAAGGGCCTCCTCGTCGTCTCCTACCTCGTCGACGACGTCTTCGTCCTCGATGATCTCCTCATCATCGTCGTCATATTGGGATTCAACCTCTTCGACGCTGTCGACTTCTTCATCCTCGGTGCTGAATATGTTAACCGGGTTATGAAATGAAATGAAAAGAGGCATTTGTAAAGAGCATGGCTACCCTAGGGCCTCCCAGCGCTGAGAACCAGACGAACAGAAAGCTGACGGCTTATGCAAGGGGGAAAAGATACGTCTTCAGGAGTCGCCGGAAGGGCAGGTATTCTTCCTCCATACGAATGGAATGTGGGAGGATATTCCATGTCTTAGATGCGACGTAAGAGAAACAGCGACCTCCACATCTAGACCTGAAAATTCTTGGTACCGCAGCCAGGCGTTTATTTCCAGAGCGAAGATGCCTTCTGGGATGGTATGGAGAGACTATCCTTTGAAGGATTGGAGGGCCATTCTCGGCCAAGATCTTATGCGTGATACATAGGGCCTTGAATTTGATCCTTTCTGAGATAGGGAGCCAGTGCAGTTGTCTAATTGCTCTTTGCGCGGATTCTCTCCGCGGGATTTGCAGGAGAATTCTTGCCGCACAATTCTGGACCTTCTGCAGTATGCCTGTTGTGGACTGGGGAGTTCCTAACTATAAGGCATTGGCATAGTCCAGACGTGACATAATTAATGCTTGAAGGAGGAGTTTTTTTGCGTGAAACGGGAGAAAAGGGAGGATCTTTCTAGCTGTCTTCAGTATCCCAAAGCAGCACCCCGCAACCTTGTTGGCCTGTGTTCTCATGTCTAGTTTTACATCCAACCAAACTCCTAAGCTCTTGATGTGGTTTTTAGGAGTAGGTGGATTTCCCATGCAACTAGGCCATGCCAAAGGCAGATCTGGAGGCAAAGGCTTTCCTAGCAGCATAAGTTCAGTTTTTGTTCCATTCAGCTGGAGGCAGGATTGTTTCATCCAGGCTGATATTTCCTCAAGGAATCTAACGAGGTTACATTGTGGGTGTCCAAGGTCTTTGAGAGAAACAATCAGCTGGGTGTCGTCGGCATACATAACAATTTGTATGCCAAACGCCTCCACAATTTTGGCTAGGGGACTCATATAAATATTAAAGAGAGTGGGGCTAAGTGAGGAGCCCTGGGGCACTCCACTCTTCAAGGGTACCTTCCTAGAGGTCACATTCTCCTCAAAAACCTGGAATGTGCGACCTTCTAAAAAGGAAGCTATCCAGTTCAGTGCGTGCGGTACCAGTCACCCCCATCTCGTAGCATCTTGAGATCAAGATTTGATGGTTGACGGTATCGAATGCTGCACTAAGATCGAGGAGAATTAATGCGGCTGATCCTCCTAAATCCATAATTTTTCTTGTCTCCTCCACTACCGCAATCAGGGCAGTTTCGGTGCCCTGATGAGATCTAAAGCCAGTTTGTGTGCGGTGTAAACAGTCATGTTCCTCCAAATAGGAGGAAAGGGTAGTGTTAACATGCTTCTCTGCTATTTTGGCTATTCCCGGGAGCAGGGAGATAGGGCGATAATTAGCCATTACCTCCGGATCTGATCCTGTTTTTTTTAGCAGGGCCTTCACCATCGCTTCCTTACATAGAGAGGGGACTTTGCCTACTACCAGTGAGGAGTTAATAAGTGTAGCGATGACGGGGGCTACTTCTAAGGCAACCTTCTGCAGCACAGTGGGAGGCGCCTGGTCTTTTGGGGAGCCTGATTTAAGTTTATTAAGTGAGGACACCACTATATCTGGGTCCAAGGGCGGAAAAGAATCCAGGCTCTGATCTCGACGGTCTCTCCTTTCTTCCGTTAGAGAGTCATAGTCAAGATTGGGGGCTGCTGAGAAGGCTGAGTAGATCGCCTGTACCTTATCGTGAAAGAATTCTGCAAGATTGTTACAGCGCCCTTGTAAATCAGTGGGCGTCACAGAGGAAAATGGAGGGGTGGTCAGGGACTTGAAAATTTTAAAGATTTCTCTAGGGGCATTAGACGCTGATAGAATCTTTCCTTCATAAAACTTAGATTGAGTTTTAAAGATCTCTGCTTTATACAATTTTAATGCATCACAATAGACTTTCTTTTTCTCAGGTGAAAAATCTTTCCTCCACTGTCTCTCAAGTTGCTTGCAGTTCCGTTTAAGGTCTCTCAGCTCCTTGGTGTACTATGCAACTTTTTTTGGACCATTTTTAATGTCCCTAAGTTTTATAGGGGCTAGTACATCCAGTGAATTTTTGATCCATTGATTAACTTGAATATTTGCAATTTCGGGGTCAGAGTCAAGACGGGGGCATGTTTCTTTGAGAATGGCAACCCATTCCTCCCTAGAAATATTGGACCAGCATCGGTTCGGGATTTTGGGGTGGTTTTCAGTCTTCCTGGTTGTGGAGGCCGGCCAAGAGAATGAGATTAAATAGTGGTCCGTCCAAGGGAGCGGATGGGGATCCTCTACCTGGATGTAGATATTGGTAAAAATCGGATCCAGCAGGTGTCCTTTGAGATGAGTTGGACCCGTCACTTTCTGGGAAAGAAGTAAAACCTCTAAGGCGTCAGATACTTCCTCCACATAAGTGGCCGAGCGGTTTTCGAAATGTAAGTTGAGATCACCCAACACAGTAAAATTAGGCAGGGAGCTGACCAGTGTGGAAGTATTATCCACCAGGTCTCCAATAAAGGATCCTATTGCTCCTGGGGGTCGGTATATTAACATGCCTGAAAATGTGCATGTAGGAGTAAATTTGATTGAAAAGGAGCAGCTTTCGCAATCCCGGATAAGCCCATCCGAGATCCGACACCTAAAGGAGTCCCTGTAAATAATGGCAAGTCCTCCTCCACGACTAGGGCAACGATCTTGCCTCTGGATGGTGTAGCCTTGGGGGAGTGCCTGAACGACCATAGGATTAGACCCATCCGTTAGCCAAGTCTCAGTGAGAAACATAACATCCGGCCTGGTCTCTTCCAAAAGCAGTCTCATTTCTAGCGAGTGTTTTGCCAGTGAACGGCAGTTTACCAACTTCATTTTGAAATCAGAGTTTGGAGGACAAGTCTTACCTGTCAGATCCTCAGACTTCAGAGCAAAATTACATTGAGCGCAGTGAGTCTGTTCAAAGGGGGGGCCTATACAGAGATGACACTTATGCGTGCCACGGAGTTTCCTAAGTTGATCAGCCGAATAAGGGTGCAAAGCTACGGCTGCGGGGGCAGAGGTAGTGGCCTCTGGTCTCGGTCGGGCGCGGACGGGCGCGGACGGGCGCAGACGGGCTTGCCTTAGGCGCGCCTTCGGTTAGGAGCCGATTGTTTGGCCTCCAATCTAGCCGCTCGTCTACTCCGAAGGGTCTTTTTTAACCGGAACCGGGCGCAGGCCATACACCTGGTCTCATCATGATCCGGTGATAAACATTTGTTACACACCGGATGGACATCAACGTGTGGATATTTTGCGTGGCATAGAGGACATCTCTTGAAGGGAGTCCTCGATTCCATCTTCGAACGTCGACCGATGTTCGGACCGAAACTCGGTCCGAGAAGGGTGAATAAGTTCGAGAACAAGTATAATAATTTATCGATACCGAACGCAAACAATACCGACGATATCTAAAGGCGTTTGGCCTTAAAGAAAGTTTTCCTAACTTGAGCTAAGATAAGTACATCCGAACCCAATGGCGGAAAAAAACAATCTGAGGATGGAGAGGATGCCCATGCGCACTGTAGTCCAGGGGAGGAGCCACCTATCTCGTGATACTTCGAAGACTCTTCCAGGACAACAATGTGCAATCATCCGGACCCAACACTAGGCGGCGATCTATGCACAGATATGAATTCAGCAGCCCACATGCCTCGAACCTATATTTATGATGCCATTTCCAAAGTATACATGTAGCCCAAGTGTGAGTTAGTAAAAGATCTTTAGTAGCCACACATCATCGAAAACCCTAGCAACCAGTTGACGTGCTAGAATTAACTATTGGAAGCTGTAGTGATCACGTATGCATCCTATAAAGTGAAGCAGCCCGTGGTATTGCAAACAGCTTGTATGTTGATGGGGAGACAGCCATGGGCCATGGCATAGAATTTCTTTGACACTCACTGCCTTTCTTCCAGTGACTGTGGCATGACGATACACTGGCACACTCAGATGGCGATGCATCCCAGTGCCTGTCACAAGCTGCATGGTTGGCTTGCCTGTGAGATGATCACACTGTTATCACTATCCTCTTGAAAGATTGAAGGGTTTAAAATTGGAGTGCAACCAGTATTTTGACATGTGCTTGGAAGGCAAGCAAACAGGATGTTTGGGAATCGAGCTTCTGCTCCCCGCCTGCATTCATATCAAGGACCACATCAGGCATCTAGCAATGCCAACGTCCCTGGGCATGTGAAATATGTTGATGCTTTGCTTGTACATCCTCTTTTCCTTCAGTAACTTTCTCAAAATGAGGGGCAAAACAACAAATATATGTTGACATTGTTTAACTATCTGCATTTTGATTTGTTGTGTGGACAGCCTGTGTGTGATTGGTTGATGTTGTAGTGATTGTAGTGAATTTCACCTGTTGATAGGTGTGGTGGAGTCCTGCCTGTTCACTTCCCCCTCTTGCAGTAGCAGGTGTGTGCAGTGCTATTAAATTCTTATTGCAATATGTGTTCTGTATTACGTGTAGCTAAACCAACATTTTTATTTTATTAACAAAAACAGTCAAAAAGTGTGTACAGTAGAACTGACTGGCTATGTATGGTGCTTGACTAACTAAAGATTTGAACCCGTTTTGTATGTAGTAATATTGTAAAAGATATATGTGTAACCTTTTTGAAAAGCAACAATCACACTCTTTTGTAAGTGTTCTCTATTAGTTGGATAATAAAATATTAGTTGGATATGCCTACATAATCCTATTGTAGGAAAGTAGGATCTGCTTCTATGGTTACCCCCACTTTTTGCTTGACCAGTCTGACTGGCATCCTGCTACTCAGGACCCCAGTCTCTCTAGTTTCTCCCCTAAATGGTTATGGTAAGTACCTGGATACATCACAGATAGGATACTGGGGTACAGTCCCTAGTGTATGGTACTAAGGTACCCAGGGGATAGGTACCCCAGAAGACCCCATAAACTGAAGCATGTATTATGCCCCCTATGGAAGACCATTAAAACTATCTCTACAGGCCTGTCATTGCAGCCTGTGTAAGCTGGTGCTAGCACCACTTACGAAAGATATAGGTTTCCCTATATGTAAGGTCAATGCACTTATAACCTATAAGTCAGCCCTACAGCAGGCCTTTTCAATTCTGATGGCAGAGTGCTTGGTTCTAAGTGTGAGGGTGCCCATGCATGAGCAGGACACCCCTACAGTCTTCGGAGTCCATTCTCCCAGGTTGTAAGTGAGACAGCCATATCACATATAGAGAGAGGGGCACCGCGTCATTACCCAATGGCCATCTCAAAACTGGCTGTAACAAACCTTGTCGTATTTGGTATCACACATGTTAAGAATCATACCTCCACACCATAAACGGTGTGGGAGATATGATTCCAAGCACTGTAAAGGCCCTCTGTTAGGCCCTCACTGCTCCTGGTACCAGTCTTCTAGACCAGGACAGCACAACATGGATGCTGCCGACCAGAGACACAATTCTGCCCTCCTGCTGCTGAGCTAAACTCGAGCAGGGTAAGGCAGAACAATAGGCATCCTGTCACAGGGAGGTGTGACCACCTCCCAGACCGGGTTTAGTGTATTGGGGCAGAGTGGGAGCGCTTGCCAAAGCCACATAGTCTGCAGGCAGGGTACATTTGGTACCCTCCATGCATAGTCCAGCTCAAACCAGTTCAGGGAGCTGTTGGCTCTTGTTCTGGTGTGAAACTCAACAAAGGACAGGGGAGTATCCTCCCCCTTGTCCAGCCCCTCCTTAGGGAGGGACCCCTGTATCATCCCAACCCTTTCCTTAGGGTACTTAAGGGCTTACCTGTGGGTGGATCCCTAGATTCATCGTGGGACACAATACAATTCAGACACCACTTCAACTTCAACCGTCTGGGCACTCTGAACTTCGCTCTGGGCATCAAGGCTGCAACCGGGAAGACTCCTGCTGCTCCTGATCTCTTTGCCCTGCTTGTCCGCTGCAACGTCCGTGGCTGTGCTCCATACAGGAACCATACTTCCACGTGATTTGCAGTTGCCAAGGCTTGTTGGTACTCCCGCCGGACACCGAACCCTCAACTCTCAACATCCCATGTGGGACAGCTCATGTATGGCTCCTGGTCTTCCACATCGTCGCCTGGTCCACACAGCTGCAATTTCAAGGTCACCGTCAGCTCTCCTGCAACACCCGACATCGGTAGGCATTCGTCCTCCATGCCTCCTGGTCACTCCTGAGAGGCATGGACTCTGTACTCTCTGCTTGCGGGTTCTTCACATCTTGAATCAGCCTTTGGGTTCTACCGGATACTTCCACCTTCTCCAGCAGCGGCATCCTTCTGAAGTCTCCCATTGAGTTCGATGACGGTTTCCGATGTCACTTCACACCTATGCACCCGCCTTCTCTGGTGCAGTTATCCTGGTTCTTAAGGTATCCACGGGTGGGGTGGCTCTCCAACCTCTTGTCTTCCACTGGGTTTTTTCAGGGTCCACTGGGAAGGATCCTCTTTCTTTAAAATTACAACCGTGACGTACACATTGATTTGTACGGAGAACGCGGTCGTGGGGCTCCTAGATACTCCCCATGGGTGGTTCCTTGGGTCCCCGGCACTTCTACGTTCTCTGACTATTGTCTTGACTCGAGTCGTGATTTGCATGCCACTATTTTAGTATATGGTTCGGTCTCCCCCCTAGGGACCACTGTGTATTCTGTGCTACTTACCTGTTTCTATTGAAAAGTAAGCATTGTGTATATCTCCGGCTAGGAGATATCTGTATGTGTTAGTGAGTGTCTTATACTAAATTCATATTTTTATAAATACACTGTGTGGTTCTTTTTCACTTAATCTATACCTATAAAATTGTGTTCTGGTAAAACAAGCTGCTTTACACTCTTTCTGGACTAAGCCTGAATGCTGCTCTCCACAGCTACCACTAAGAGAGATTTCTAAGGTTGTCTAAGACCACTAAAATCACCATAAGGGTTGCCTGGATCAGTGCAAGGTGTCCACTAACTTAAGTGTACATCATATACTGAGCTAGCCTCTCACACCTATCCTTCTCTTATTAATTTTCTGTTAACTCCAGACATTTAGGGGTAGATGTTCCACATTTTCCCATTACTCCCCCTTCTTATGCTCTCTAAAAAACAGAACCCCAGTAGCAGAACTCTCCACACTCATGACTGGTGGAGAGCTCCAAATAAGTGATAGGGCAGGTGTAGGCAGAGATCTCTGGCTGAATATCAATATGTAGCATTTGCGAGTGCATGAAGCAGTTCTGCTGGAGTACCACTTTATGAACTCAAAAATGCTTTCGTGAAAAGGTCCCTAAATGAGTCACGACACACTGGCATGCATGATATAGGGAAAGCATGAATTTGTTTCTCTAAGTTATCCAATTCCTACTATGGCTCCATTCTCAAAACTTATTTCTTTCATCACAATTTAACACTTTTCAGTGCTCTTCTCACTTTACTGCTATTACACACTCGTGCACCTTACCCTTAGCCCATCCAGTTGTCTCTATTAGCATAAATTCATTAAAATATTTAGTATTACCTATCCACTTCATTCACTATTAACAAATCCATACGACATCCTAAATACTTCATATGAGAGGTACAATTTTACAAATTCATAAGTACACTGTTAGCCTGAAAAATGTCCACCTAAGTAATTTAGAAACTGTCCCTGGATTCTTGCTAATGTCCTGCAGCTGGATCGGTCCAACAATTATCTTTATTCACCATCATCAGAGGTTAAATGTTAACACTGACACACCACCTTTCACGTTATTTTTTTCTCCTCTTGAACTGGATTAGTCATCAACACAATACCTCAATTCCTACATTCCACTCAATTGTAAATGACAGGGAAGTAATCCTCAATTAAGTTTCTTCCTCTTCTTTCAATGACAGCAGCACTATTAAGG
Organism: Triturus cristatus; assembly: GCF_964204655.1. Classification (NCBI taxonomy): domain Eukaryota; kingdom Metazoa; phylum Chordata; class Amphibia; order Caudata; family Salamandridae; genus Triturus; species Triturus cristatus. The sequence goes on along the minus strand of NC_140586.1, from coordinate 790,171,188 downwards.
TGAAAGTACAGTTGAAGAAGCTAATTATTCAATCTTTAAATTTTCATAGTCTGCATAACTAGATGCATTATTCTCTTTACCTCCTCATTGAATGGAATTGGTGGCACTGTAGGGTCCAGGCGGAACATGTCGTCACAGAGGAGGGCTCTCATGCACAGGACCAAGCTGTCCACATCCCTTGCCATGGGGCCAATCACGGTAGGTGCTAAATTTCACAGATGAAAGAGGCGCATTAATTTATTGACATAATGATCAATCATGAATAAGGCTGTTTATGCTAATAACGTTAAAGCAAAGAAGCTACAAAAATGAACCATATATTCATGGTGATGTGGTGTGTGATACTCTATCTTTCTGCCTTAAAGTTTCACTTAATTTAACACCTTGCGCACTGTGCGAATTTTCATGCTGTGTGGGCAAAATAAAGAGTGGGCGGTGTTCAGACGGCCCCCGGCCATCCTCCGCACACGCCCACCGTGACGGTGGACGGCCAGGGGCCATCCGCAGCACGCAAGGGGTTAAGGTATTCCCATAAAATATTAAATAACGAAGGACCACCACATGGAGAACCTCAAGAAAAAACATCCTTTGTTTGGTCCGAGATACTATTTGTAGCTGCAGAATCTAAGATTTAAAAAATCTTAATCTATTTCTCCCATAACAATCCAAGAGCAAAATACATTTATAAAGGAAGTAACAGTAAAATTATGGTGTTAAAAAAATTTAAAGCTTTCTTGGAAACTACCCATATTATTGGACAATGTAGCATTTTTATTGTAATGACTGTTGAAAACTGCTATTCAAATGCTGTTAGTAATTGTCTTGTGATCCTGAGTAAGAAGAAGACTTTCACAATTCTAAATTCTCCATTGATTTTAGTCCTCCCAGAAGTTATATCGCCATGCTACCCTAAGCTTCTCTGTTATTTCCTGTATTAGCAACAACTCTGTACATCCTTCTAACACATACAGAAGAGCACACTATGAACACTCGAGCATTACATATAATAATCACTGAATTGGACTAATATGAATATTAGTGAAAAGGTAGAAGCTAACAGATGAGAAGGACTGGCTCATGTCTTGGACTAAGAGAAAGAATTGATTAACTGAGCAAAGATTCACCCTAAAATCTGAGTTTGAATTACCAAGAACAACACTTTTCTAGAGGGATGCATTTGTTCCTGTTCGTGGGGGAACTTCTCAGTTCTAGCTGGACTGTTCCTATTGGAACAGAATCAAGGTTCTTCTGCATTTGTTTGATCCCTGACTAGAGTGTCACAGCAAGGGAATATTATGGGCTGGAAGATGGCCCAGAGTAAAGTATCAGTGACTAGGATTGATTCAAGCATTAAATTTATCACTATTTTCGCAATGATCTTTACATCTTTAAATCAAATGGAATTTGGATCCTGCTGTGCAAATTCATCCTTCTGTGCCCTTTACAGAATCACAAATTTTTGGTTTGAACAATTTGCTTCTCATTCATAGTGAAGATCACTGTTTCGAGATAGGTGCTTTTAAGTAAAGTAGATCTGCATTCATTCTTTTCAATTGTTTAATGGCCATCAGGCATCCTACTCTTAATCCGAACCCGAAATAATTTTTTATTTCTTGATCCTAAATCTTTTTGCACTCTTCACTTCACTACTGCTTTATGAATAGCGCTCCCTTCTTAATTCACTTTTCACTAGAATCCGAGGGTCGACGATGGAGTGAATATTTACTTCTATTGTTTTGATAAACACAAGCACACACACACACCTGTATATAGCTTACACAGTATTCTAACCTGTTAGGGAGACAGATCCAATGATAAATCATTACTGAAACTGATACAAATTACACAAATGAGGTTTGTCATTTACTGTTCCAGAAAATATGTGTTGACTCCTAAATGGCTTATTGCTTCTTATTCTTTTATGGATAGGAAGGAAGTCATACCCTTTAGTTGTCTATTGTCAAAAATGTATGGCGAACACTACAATACATAGAGTGAAAGAATAAATGAATGAGCGGAATAATAGAGCACCCAACTGCAGCTAAGAGTGTCCAGATGCTAAGAAAAAAAGAGCACCAAATGTCAACAATGACTTAGACGTGCCTGAACCACCAGGTTGCCATTTATTTTAAAAAAACACGCTCCTCTCTAATTGTACAAAGCTCAGCTTTCAGTTTATTCTAACTGGAGCCGGCAGGTACGAGACAATACCATAAATTTCCACAAGGTGTTCTGAAAAGGGAGAAGGCTGTGAGTAGAATGACTTTGGTTCACCTAAGGGAGCTTATGTGTGTGAACGATAATTTATGATTTACATGATTCTGTGTCATTAATTTCCTATTCAAAATCCTGTACGGTCATGACCAGGACATGGCAGGGGCACAAGTTATAGTCATTTCAGTAAACTATAACTGGTGAATTTCAGTGTTTTTTTCATTTAAAATATGATGTTATAATTGATAGTTTCACCTAACTATAATCTAATTCTAACCTTTGCTTTTTAAAGTGAATTTCTAAGCTTCTTTTAAATATAAAGTTTGATATTATTACTATAACTAACTATAATGTCACTTTAACCTTTGTCTTATCCTTTATCCTTTTTTCAGTGAATATATACATGTGTGTGTCACACATACACACACATATACCTGACTACATTAGAGCCCCGACCGGCTACTGGGACCCAGTTAGGCTTGCTGAACAAAGTACATTAAATCCTGGTTTACAGACCGTTGTGAGGATCCTTGTCTAAGATGCGTTGCGCAGCTGAAGCGATGAGTCCTTCTTGAGATGTGGTGAGGCTGAGGTACAATGCATCAGTTCCAAGGTGCTGTGATGCAGAGTCCGGCATCATCGTCGAGACTGCCTTCGATGAGGAATGCGAGGGCCTGCGCAGAGGATGTGTCGCTCAGCGACGGTTCCGATCTCGCAACAGGCTGAAAGGAGATGTGGGCTATGCGATGGGTCTGATTCATGCAGTAGCAGTGATGTGTTGGTTCTGCTTGGGGTAGCGTGGCTCAGCATAGAAGACGCATCTGTTACATTGGGTTCAAAGAGGCTAGCAGAGTACCAAAGACCCACTTTCAAGGCACCACTTAGCAGGTTAGATTCACAGATGGCAGAGTCCAGGTGCTGGGTCAAGGTTGCTGGAGCCTTCTTCCCTGAGGCTCAAGTCAGGAGGCCAGTCAACAAGCCATTGGAGTCACTCCGAGGTTTTGGGTTCAAGAGATGCAGGTCCAGTACTTCTCACCCATGTACAATGGCAGCAGGTCACCACAACAAGGCAGCAGCACAGCAAGGCAGTAGTTCAACATGTTGGCAGTCCAGTAGATTGTCAGTCCATTAGCAGCACATCAGTCCTTCGTTTTTTGTGGCAGAGTATCCACACGTCCAGAAGTGTACTGAACAGTTGGTGTCTGAGGTCCAGTATTTATACCCAGTTGGGCCTTTAAAGAGGGCGAGACACTTCTGGAAGTTTCCCTTTGAAGTCCTGAGGCGGCCTGCCTTTAATGTCCTGAATCTGGACTAACTGCAGGGGGTATGCTGCCCTTTATATGGAGGTAGGACACAGGTCCTTGCCCAACTCCTCCCTCCCATCCTGCCAGTGATGGCCCATCCGAGCACACCTATGCCCCAAAATGTGTGTGGATGCCTAGGAAGAATACACAAAGCCCTACTGTCATCTACACCCACTCATGTGACCCAGGGACAGGCTACAGGCACTACATGGTTAAGGTAGGAAAATTCCAACTTTCTCAAAGTGCTATTCTCAAAACTGTGATATAAAATCTGACTGCTCCATAAGTTACAGTTTATTAAATGTAATAAGGTAACTCCAATGTTATCCTATGAGAGAGATAAGCCTTAAAGTAGTGAAAAATGAATGTAAGATTGTGTTCACTATCAGGACTTAGAAAACTTAAAATGACATGCCTTACTTTTTAAATACACTGCACCCTGCCCTCTAGGTTACCCAGGGCCTACAATAGGGGTGAGATATATGTATTAAAAAGAAAGGTTTGGTCCTGGCCAAAGGTTTATTTTCGTGAGGTCGAAATTGCAGCTAAAAAAACAGGCACACACACCTACACACACACACACACATTGTCTGGGTCATGTTTAAAGGGCTACTTAAGTGGGTGGCACAATACATGCTGTGGGCCCCTAGTAGCATTTCATATAAAATCCATGGGGAGATATAGTGCCCCTTGACTGAGGACTTATAAGTAAATTAAATATGCCAATTGGGGATAAGATAATGTTACCATGTTTTAATGAGAGGGCACATGCTCTTTAGTACAGGCTAGCAGTGGTAAAGTATGCAGAGTCCTAAGGCCAGGAAAAACGAGTTCAGCAAAATTATAGGAGGAAGGCAAAAAGTTTGGGGGAAGACCACCCTAAGACTGCCAGGTCTAAAAGCTAACTTTTTTTTAAAGTTGTTGGGTGGCTGCTGCACTTCCAGCAGCCACCCACAACATTAGAAAACATGATAGGTGGAGCCAAACACCCTTTTTGGGGCACCACAAGGAACCTAAAAAATCATTGTAAAGCCCGCGCAGGGGATTATGGGGCTCACCTGGTGGAAGTTTTTCTGCTGCAGCTGAGCAGGAACAGAGTAGTCTGCCTTGCCTCCGCTCTGGAGGAAGGGAGGACAGGGAGCAAACACTGTCCTTGTGTAGGCTCCCTGAAAGACTGGACTCATTTACTGACTCTATATATATATATATATATATATATATATATATATATATATATATATATATATATATATATATATTCATATATATTCACTGAAAAAACCATAGGTTTCAGGCACGTTATAGTTAGGAATTAGCATTTAAAAAACCTTAGAAATTCACTGAAAAAACCATAGGTTTAAGGGGCGTTATAGTTAGCTGGACTTTTCACTCGTACAAAACCATTGAAATTCCCCCGTTATAGTTAGTTCAGCTAACTATAACTTGCGCGCCCGCAATGCACTGCTGATGACGTCACATATTACATCACTCATGACATGGTCAGTGACATCACTCATGACATCACTGATGACATCTCAAATGACATCACTGATGACATCACTGATGCCATCATCCTTGTGATAGAGTGGTAGACCTCCTCTCCCCCTAATATAACCTTTGATACACACATTCAAAAATAGAAACTAACATTTTCAAAATAATGGACATACCAATACCAGTTACAACAACCTATTCAGTAATTCTAAGATCCACATACACTCATTCACCAACAGTCCTATACAGTCACTCATACATGTACTCACTCAACATATGTACTCATACACCAATACATCCTGTTACACAATTCCACTCATCCATAGAGTTACTCACACACATAGTCACTCATGCTAATAAAGAATCAAACATCCATTTACTTGGATATACAGTTATACACACACCACCACACTTACTTCTACAGAAACTTACACATACTTAGTCTTTTAAACAATCACTTATAGAAACACATACTTATTCATACAGGAACTCTTCCAATCTCTCACTCTCACATATACTCACTTATATACACCAATAGTCACATATACTAGTTTAAAACATATGTAGTTACTCATAAAGACACTATTGAGACAGTCATTCACTCACTAACACACCCATGCACACACTCATACAGTCCTGCACACATGCTGTCTTCAACACACACAAACAGTGAGTCACTCATTCATGCACCTATGCACTACGTAATACCCCCCACCAAACCATACAGACACTCAGACACTCATACTGATACTCAATAAACGAACTAATAACCTATATAGACACTCATGTAGCTACTCACCAAACCATGCAGCCACTTATACACAAAGTGAGAGACTGATATTTACATATTCAAACATTACTCACTAAGCCATGTATTCACTAAGATACACTTAATCAGTCAGTTATACAATCAATTTTTCTAAAACAAATCATCCATTTAGACACTTATATACCCATTTATTCTTCGATCGACCTTCAGATATACATATATAAAACATATGTAATTTTCAGAAAAAGCACACATGCGTATATTTATAGAAACACCTAGGACATGCTGGACAAACCATATGTACCTATCACCATGACGATTTGCGTGATATTCATTAAAAGGCGACTATGCATAGAATGAATCCACATGGAATGTATTTACACTGCTCGTGAAGCTCTGAGGTGTCGGACGCCCTACCGTGCCTAATCCCGGCACCCCCGCCGGTTGGTACTCTCCAAGTAGACACCCTTGTCGTTTATTTATACAAACATGGGTAGCTATTGACGGGCACATTTCGTATACACGCACACCAAGCCATTCAAAGGGGATTCGACAAAAATTCGACCAAACTATGCAAGAAACTCCCCTCATGGTTAATAAAACACACATCCACCGCCGGATGTGTAATACTTTTTATTTTACTCTCTAGAAAGGAGACGAACCTCACTTTAGAGTCACAATGTATTGCATATTATATTTCACGCCCCGGTTCATCTTATATCACACTTTTTGGTGCATAGTTTATACCATATACTATATCTAGTTTTCATTTTCAATCGTGCTCTCAGGGCTATGTTCTATATAACACTGCGTCCACCTACCCTTTTCACGGGCATCACATTTTGCGATGGGGGGTGGAGGGTCAGGGGGTATTTCTGCCAAGTGAGCCCGGAGTCACAGTCACAAACGTCCTCTTCTTCTTGAATAAAAGTGAGATTATGCTGCATACTTGTTCATATTTTAAGTAGTTTGCACATTTTAAAAACAATAAAGTTCCTAATACCCACCTTCTCTGAACAGTTAGCTTGCTGCCCCATCCACCTCCTCCCTATCCTCTGTTGTCTGAATCCATGGACTAGCCTCCTCCCTCCTGCCATGCATGGTCTGATGTGCTGCCACTGCCCTCCATTTAGCATGATGTACCAGTCCACACCTCCTGCCCTCCATTGCCCATTTCTATGGCCCATCATTGACCTCCTGCTTAGCCTCTGTGCTTAGCTTGCTGCCCCTATTCTCCTTCCCCCTGCTCCATCCTTTTTGCCCACCATGTTCCATGGACCTGCCACTCCTATCTCCTCGGAGTGTTCTGTTGAACTCCCCTCCCACCTGCCTAGCATTGTCAGATGACTGTAACCTGTCCCTGCCACCTCCACCCTGCCTGTCCACATGCCATGCCCTTATTCCCTTCATCCTGTCCTCCATGGTCCATTTTACTGCCACACCCTTCTGCCCTCCCTGGTCTGTTGTGTTGCAACTGCTCCTCCTGCCTGCCCCACGTGGTCTGTTGTGAGGCCCCTTCCCCTGAACTCTCTTGTCTGTGCCCAGGTCCTGAGTCTCCCTTCTATCCTCCATGGTCCTTTGTGCATGCCCCTGCACCCTCCTTCTTGCCCATCATAGCCATTGTGCTGCCACTAACCCTCCAGCTTGCCATGCATGGTCTTCTGTGCTGCCATGGCCCCTCCCACCTTCCCTGTGTGGTCAGCTAGCTGCCCCTGACCCCCTCCCACCTTCCCTCCATGTTCTGTGTGTATGCCATCATAGTCTCATTGTTGCTCTCCATGGTGTGTCTTGTTTCTAGTGGCCATCCTGCCTGATCCCATGGTCATTTTGCTGCTCCTGCCCTGCCCCCTTGCCCCCAGCTCTCTGTTTCCATGTGCAGACCCCTATTCCCTCCCTCCTGGCTTGTCTGTTCCATTGTAATGCCCCTGATCCGTCCCTCCTGCCCTTTATGGTCTGTTATGCTGCAGCTTTCTCTCCTGTCTGTCCATTATGGTCAGCTAGCTACCATTGCCTCTTTCCCCTCTGTTCTCTGTTGTCCATGTGCATGGTCCTGTCCCCTCCCTATTGCTTTCTATGGATTGTTGTGCTGCACTCCCGTCCCGCATGCGCTGTGTGGTGTATTGTGCTGCTGCAAACCCTGATGCCTGCCCTGTAGGGTCAGTTTGGTGCACCTCTCCATGTCCCTCCTGTCCTCTGTTATCCGAGTCCATGTCCCTACCCCAATTCCTCCTGCCTACCGTGATCCAATGTACCATACTTGCAAACATTTTGAACTTGGTAAGAGGGAGATTTTGAAAAAAACGGTGGTATTGATTTTCCCCTTTGAGTTACATTGAAAAAGAGGAGATTGTAGACAGGAGACAGATCAAATAAAGCCCATTTGAGCTTAAAAACATTGGACGTTTCCTGGCTGAAAAGGGTCTGTTGGCATGTATGGTTGTACTACCACTGCCTCTTCATTCTGCCCACAATGGTCTATTATATTGCCACAGCCTCTCTTGCCAGTCCTGTATTGTTGGTTTGTTGCCCCTGCCCCCTTTTCCACTGCCCTCCATAGTCTGTTGTGCTGCCACTGCCCTTCCTGCCTGCCCAGTGTGGTCAAATTGTTGCCTCTGCACTCTCCTACCTGCCTTCAATTTTCAGAGTCCGTGCCCCTGGCCTCTGCCTCTCAACAGTATCCCAATGAACAACTAGATTCCTAACATTCTATATTTATTACAAAAGTGTGGAACGCCCGACGTCATCTTGATGTAATCAAAACTGTAATACCTAGAGTATTTCCTTTAGAAATTACATATATGAGAGGGTCTTATTTGCATCAAAATTATGGTTAGTGCTCTAAAAACACTAAAATGAGGACACATTTTCTGAGTTTTCAAATAGCGACAAAGAACTTTTAAATTATTTGTAATCTTTATGTTTTTTTATCCAGTTGACCACTTGATTAAATGTTGCACCTAGGGGAGAGGATGTGGTGTTACTTCCAGAGCTGCAGACTTTGCAACTGAGGAACCAGGTTGGAGTTTCTGCTTCAGCTCAACATTCTGTGATTCTGGTCAAATCACTTAATCTCCCCATGTCTACAACCAAAATGAATTTGATCTTGTGTGATGTAACCAATGCTCATGTAAAGCACTCCAATACCTGACAAGTCTGCACTATATAAAACTGCAAATACACAATAAATAAGTGTTTTGCACACTTCTGTCATTGGGCTACATGTGGGCTACATCTGGGTGATATTTGTGCTGCATTTGGGCTCTTTTGTCTCTGGTGGCCATCTTGGGAGATTTATTTGTTATGAAGTTTCCTAATTTCCTCATTTACTGCCGTCTCCTCAGTAGGAAATGCTTTCAGTTTTTAACTTTGATTCCATCAAGAAGGTATTCAGATATGTCACACATTTGCCATAAATTCTGAATGTTAGCACTCTAGTTGCTCATTAGATCACTGTAGTAAAGCTACTGCTCACCACGTAAGTCTGCTGCTGGTATTAAAAGTGCATGTTTCAGTCTGCATATCAGAATTTTTTAATTAAATAAAAGAGAATTTGAGAAGCTCACAAAATGTGCCCTAATTTTTCTTTCTTCAGCACTAATCATAATTTCTATGGCAAAATGAACCTCCTCATTGTGTTCCTTTTTAAATTAAATGTTTTAAGTGTTACCAGTTTATTCCAATCAAGATGGCTTCAGGTGTGCCATATTTTTGTCATAAGTAAGACAGTAAGCGCACTAGTTGTTCGTAAGAAAACTCTGGGACATTCTGCCATTGGGCTATACTTGGGCTACATCTGGGTGATATTTGGGCTACATTTGGGCTCTTTTGTCTCTGGTGGCCATCTTGGGAGATTTATTTGTTATGAAGTTTCCTAATTTCCTCATTTACTGCAGTCTCCTCAGTGGGAATACTTTCAGTTTTTTATTTTGGTTCCATCAAGAAGACATTCAGATGTGTCACACATTTGCCATAAATTCTGAATGTTAGCACTCTAGTTGCTCATTAGATCACTGTAGTAAAACTGCTGCTCGCCAGGGAAGCCTGCTGCTGGTATTCAAAGTGCATGTTTCAGTCTGCATGTCAGAATTTGTTTATGAAATAGAAGAGGATTTGAGAAGTCACTCAAAATGTGCCCTAATTTTTCTTTCTGCAGCACTAATCATACTTTCTATGGCAAAATGAACCCCCTCATTTTGTTCCTTTTTAAATTAAATGTATTAAGAGTTACCACTTTATTCCAACCAAGATGGTTTCAGGTGTGCCATACGTTTGTCATAAGTAGGACTGTTAGTGTTCTAGTTGTTCTTTAGAACACTCTGGGAAGCTGCAGGAGAACACAAAGGAATCAACTGACAGTCTCTGCCCTTGTTGGATGTACATGTTTTACTGAGAATGTCAGACTTCATTCTCACATGACTGAGAAAGATAATGTGAATTTACAGAAAATATGCTCTCAGTTTAGCTTATAGATCACCTTCCAAACCTCTGTGGGAAAAGCATGAGAAAATAGTTTTCTCTCAAACATGATTCATGATATCACAGCAGAAGGCTTTTTCACATGGTAAAATCACACACCACAATTCCTAAAATGAGTATGGTACCATCAACAAATGATTTATAATGTAACTAAAGTCTTAAAACCTTCTATTAACTGCAATGCTTTTTAATGAGGTGCTATCATGTATATTGGTCCCAAGATGGCTGCCAACACTTCTTGGATGAAGTGCTGACAGCCAATCAGATCTCACGATGAGATGTGTGGTTAGGCTCCGCCCAGATATATATGTGATTTTACTTTTGATTTTCTCAGAAACTACTGAACAGATTGACACCATATATGCAAAAGGCACATGCCTGACCTGAGGACTACCTCTTTGCCAAATTTCAAGTAATTCTGTTCAGCCGTTCGGGCTGTACCTTCGACTAAAGGTCCTATGGGAAAATGCATGGGGAAAACGCGTTTTGGGACCCCCCTTTTTTCTCAGCCCCCGCTTGACAAATCACTCCGAGACTTTCAGGGTAGGAGCTGAGCGGAGCGCCCCATTAGTTTTGAAAATTTCACGAAGATAAGTCAACCGGCGCCAAAGTTATTCAAAATAGAATTTTCAGATTTCCTATGGGAACTCGGTCCTAACTAGAACTATCTACTGGCGACCGCCAGTAGATAATATATATATCCAATGAATTTAGAAATGAAGCGCACTCTCGAAGAGTGTGCTTCATTTCTAAATTCATTGGATTACTCATAGTCCGGTTTGGGTCCTACCGGCATCACGCACCACCTGGCTACGGGCTCGATCCCGGAAGGACCCTCTTTTCGATATATATATGTAGATATTACCTACTGGCGGTCGCCAGTAGGTAGTTATAGTTAGGACCCTGTTTCCATAGGAAAACCGCAACATTCTATTTTGAATAACTTTGGCGCCGGTCGACGAATCCTCGCCAAATTTTCAAAATAGGTGGGGCGCTGCGCTCCGCTCCTACCCTGAAAGTCTCGGGGGGATTCGTCAAGCGGGGGCCGAGATAAAAGGGGGGTCCCAAAACACGTTTTTCCCATGCATTTTTCCATAGGACCTTTAGACACAGCCACAGCCCGAACGGCTGAACAGAGTTCCTTGAAATTTGGCAGAGAGGTAGTCTACAGGTCAAGGAAGTGCCTTTTGTAGGTTTGGTGTAAATCTGTTCAGTAGATTCTGAGAAAATAGCCTTTAAATCAATATATATATCTGAGCCAGCTTACGGTGCGCTTACGGTGCGCATGGCATATATATAACGAAATGGAAAGTACAAATGAATAACGTTCACAACGAAGCGCATAATATGTCCCCCATGTGCGCACGGTGCGCGAAGCGCATCGTGCGTACATGGCCCATCCTGCGTAACGTGGGCATGCGGTGCGCGCAGCGCACCGCGTGACCACCGTGCGTGCATGGCACTAACTGCGTAAAGTGGGCGCGCGGTGCGCGAAGCGCACCGCGTGCTCACTGTGCGCGCACGGTGCGCAAAGCGCACCGTGCGCGCACGGAACAAACTGCGTTAACTGGGCGCGCACGCCACGAATGGCGTAAAGTATTTAGCATTTAAAAAACCGTACAAATTCACTGAAAAAACCATAGGTTTCACACACGTTATAGTTAGGAATTAGCATTTAAAAAACCTTGCAAATTCACTGAAAAAACCATAGGTTTCACACAAGTTATAGTTAGCTGTACATTTCACTCGTAAAAAACCAATGAAATTCCCCTGTTATAGTTAGTGCAGGCAACTATAACTCACGCGACCGCAATCCTCTGCTGATGACATATGTGTCTTTATGAAAAAAAAATATTTGTAATATATGTATAGCTAAAATTTAATGGAAGAAGACATGGGCAAATAAGTGTCTAAATACAGTATTAGCATCAGCAAAGGATATATATATATATCTACACACACACACACCTCGTTGCGCGCGCTGCATCGCATTTTGCGATGCAGCGCGCGCAAAGGAATATGTTTTATTTATTTAAATGTGTACTTACCTCCGTTCATTCATATTCCGGTGTTTACATTTCTCCACCCTGCCCCTCCCCCGCCCCGCCTCTCTGCCCACGGAACTCCCTCCACGCACCGCTACTGACAGTCACTCAAGGTATGTACAACTTATTGCGCTTAAGTGGTCAGCCATGTGTGGGTATGGAACCGGACTTGATTCAAAAAGTCAGTACCACCTAAAGAAATTGAAATTTATACGCATAATGCAATCTCTTTATGTCTTCAATAGATGTACAACTAGATCAGAGATATGTTCTGATATTGGGTACATCATTTTATAAGATACAACAGGGCCAGCGTTTAGTCTACATATTAGCTGACATCTTTTTCTAATGATGACCTTTTGCATGTTTTATACTTACACGATAATGTACTGAGAAGCTATTTTACATGCAGCATATTTCTTAGTGAGCATTATTATCATGCTGCTTGTATACTCTGTCCGAGGCTAGGCACATGAATGCCCTTGCATCTGGTTGTCCGGTTGGAGACAGCTTTAATGCTCCAGACAAACCATCACATCAGCTGTGCACTTTTGACACAGTGCGATTGGAACAGTGGTTTTATTATATGAACTGCCTCTGTGCTACATTTAGCAGAGGAGCACTTCTGCTGGATTTATTCAGGAAAGCTGTGCACTGTGACTGAGATGCAGCACTGCTGACTGTAACCTTTATCCTGAAAAAGACGATAGCCTGTTCCATCCAGAAAGGCTTCCTGGTACATTATGCTCAGGCATGGGGTTTAAGCTGTCCTAATGAATCTGGCAGAGGGTACTCCCACTATGCTTTGGATAGTATGGGTAGTATTAGATAGGAGTATACTTATAATCACATAGTAATGTTAGAATGGTTGGACTGTTCATCTTTTCCACCATTCTTGAATGCTGGTAACAATGCTTTGCTTCAACTTCCTAATAATTGCAGCTCATGTTTTCCATATAAAAATACGATTGTTTCAATAAAAGTTTGAGAAGCCAGAGTTTTATTTTTCTTGTGTCTCCCTTGGGCATGCAAAGGTAACACTGAAAGGGTAGATCTGTTTCCACAATTTCCTTGGGGAATAAGAGTGGTCATGTCCAATGTTGCAGATACCATCTGGTACTCTGGTAAGGTTAGGTTTCAGATGGGGCACTGTGAGCTAACTACAAATTAGGCCAGCATTTCCTGATGATGTGTGGATTTTGTCCTCATATTCTTAAGTTTATGTTGTCCAGCAAAACAGTCCTACTTATTTAGTAAGAATCATATAACATTTCCTTCTTCTATTCTACTAAACTTTTAATAATTTGAGCTAGAACTAATGTCTCACTGGACCATTTTTTCCACTGCATGGATCTTTCTTTGATACAAAGGACCAAATTCAAATTTCACCAGCATATACATTAAAAAGTTAGCTGTGCAACTCCTTTTGTGTGGGTGGTGTAAACTTGGGGACGTGGAATGTAGATCAGGTGAGGTAGAGGCATTGCTGCTGCTCTCATCTAGTGTTAGAAAGCAGCCACAGCTCAGTTGCAGCAGTTGCTCACAGCCCCCAAAGCGCAGTTGTAAAGCCTGGGTCCAGGATCAATGCTAGAGTATGCAAACTCAGGTACCCCAGGACACTCAAAATTGCCGGGAGCAGTATACATTCCCAGGGTCTCCGGGGATACCACTTCAGGACACTCATAAGGAGGATCTTAATGTGTTAGTAAATACAAATCCTGTAATCCTTACCTTCCTTCGCGCAGAAACAGCTGAAGGCAGAAAGATTTTCATTGGCTGGCTAGTAGACAGGAACATACACATTGCAGTGTCTTGCGTGTTTTATGAAGGAATCCTTTTGACGACTCCTAATGGACTCCGTAGAGCTGTGAAATAGGTGTCAGAGTGGAATGCAATGAAAGCTTGTTGTACAATCTTGAGTTCCCAGTTACACGCCGACAAACAATGACGTGTAATATTATGATCCGTGTATGGCATAGTCATTGGTGGGTATCCAGGCTGGGGAGGGCGCTACAACTGGCAATGAGATAGGGGATAAGTAACCCAAAGAATGACAGTGCTGTCCCAGAGAGTTTGCCATGGCATAAGAAAACTGCTTGTGCACGCCACTTGTGTCGCTGTCAAAGTACAAAATCAACGCTTTATGCATGTGGAGTCAAAGCACAACTCCAGCCACTGTAAAGCAAGTGAAGACAATGGAAGCATTGCAAAGAATCTACACGTCGATGGCCGAGAACCTGCTGCTCAGGCCATACAGAACAGTACCGAACTGCCGCACAAGATTTTTCAGTACATTATACGGAGTGATACTGCAAAATGTGGTTATGAATTGATACAAGAAAAACTGCTAAAAATCTGCCATAGTCAAAATACATAGAGGCACTGGCTGACAAAATAAGTAAGAGAGAAGTATATTATCATTGCACTTACCAGAGTCTCAATCAGCTGGGCTTTACTACCTCAGCACCAGGCAAGGAGACCCCAGAAGACGCCTATGGGTTGCGCTTACTTAGCTTTCTGACACCTGAAGTAGCACACCATGAAAGCTGCAAGGTGACGGCTCATAACAAGTCCAGAGGCCTACAACAAGTGAAGGGGCTGCGATGGAGACCAAGGAGGAGGTCAAAGTTTCCCCGATAGTCCATGATGATTCTGAGGCCAGTCCATCACAAGGTCTCAGAAATAGAGCAAATGACGCAGGCTCAAATGGATAGCCAATAGTAGCAGAAAGAGCTCTACCCTCAATGTCAGCCACTCCCATAACTAGTTACCGTGCTGCGATCTTTCTAAAACCATGACTACCTTTCGATACAGCCAAAAATCAAAATGTTGGCGATGGATGGGATGTTTGGATAGAGACATTTAATGATTTCATTGATGTACTTGAAGAGACTGATAACAAAAAGATTATTAGGTATCTCAAAAATGTTGCTGGTGATGGTTTGAAAGAAGTCAAAGAAAATGTTGTGAACCAGCAAAGAAATCATATCAAAGAAATCACATATCATCAGATCAAAGAAATGTTGAATCTCAAATTTAATCCAAAACCAAAGGTTGATTACGAAAGATACATTTTCAGTCTGCAGTAAGTCAATGTATTTTGTATGTTCATGGTTTGGAAAAGCTTAATCTATGAAAGTAAAGTTGCATATTAGTGAAGATGTCCGTCCTGTTGTTCAGAGACCTAGACAAATTGCTTTTCATTTACAAGAAGCTGTTTACAAAGAACTTGAATCATTACTTAAGCATGAAATTATTGAGCATTCAACTGGTCTGGTGCCATGGGTTCCTCCCATAGTGGTTGTGCCCAAAATGGACAGTGAAGGAGCTGTACGCAAATGCATGACATGGGTCAAGCATTCAAGGCAATTCAATGAGACTCACATCCAGTTCCACACATTGCTGACATGATAACGCAGGTGTTTTCTTGCCTTGATTTAAATAAAGGTTATCAGCAGTTAGAACTCGACAATCCCTGCAAGTATATTACAACCTTTTCTACACATGTTGGTCTGTTTCGATACAAGAGACTCAGTTTTGGTGTGTCATCCGCTACAGAATCTTTCCAAGATGTCATTCAGCGTGTCATACAGCCTATTGTGAATGCATTCGATTATCGCAGTGACATACTCATATTCAGAGCTACGCAGAAGGAGCATGATAAAGCTTTCACACTAGTATGTTGTTTACTTATTGATGCAGGTTTGACTGTGAATGCAGACAAGTGTGAGTTCCACAGGACAGCTCTAAAGTTCTTTGGCCATATCTTTTCAGATGGGGTTATGACAGCTGATCCTGCAAAAGTACAAGCACTGTCAAATGCTGATCCCCCGCAAGATGTTTCTATGATACATTCATTTCTTGGCATGACCAGTTACTGTTCAAGATAAATACGAGACTTTGCTACTATAAGTGCTCCATTACAAGAATTAATGAAGAAAAATGTTTAATTTAAGTGGTATGAAGAATGTGAGAAGAGCTTCAAGAAACAAACAATCAAGCCATTGAAAATGCTACTGTAATGGCCTACTTCAATCCAAAGCTTCATACAGAGGTTGTTATTGACGGTGGCCCAAATTTGGTTAGAAGCTATCCTGGCACAGCACAGCTGACACGCAAATGCTCTAAGGCATATTGTGGCATATGCCAGTACAATTGTGTCCCAGACACAACGTTCTTACCTGCGAAAGAAAGTTTAGCTGTGGTATGGGCTACTGAACATTTCCATGTATTCCAGTATGAAAAGCCTTTAACTCTGTTATGTTATGTTAAACCAGCTTATAAAGCGCACGGTTACCCGGAGGTGTCCTGGCGCTGATGGCAAATTCTTCTACGAGCATGGGTGGGCCAGGACGATAGGTAGCTGAGGGAAGACCTTATAGATTAAAAAGCCATGTTTTGAGTTGTTTCCTAAAAGCAAGAAGGTTAGTAGAGTTCCTCAGATTCCAAGGGAGGGCATTCCACGCCTTGGCTGCACCTATTATAAAACTTCTTCCCCCCCATGAGGCTTTCTTCATGGGAAGTATATTCACCATTTTAGCTCCTGATGAGCACAAGGTTCTCTTAGGGGCATACCATTTAAACTTGTTAGCCAGGAAGTCAGGCCCCTGACCATGCAGTGCTTTTAAAACCAAGCACAGTGACTTGAATTGCACCCTTTTCCTGATGGGCAGCCAGTGTAGTCTTCATAATTCTTTGGCTACAGATACAAATTTGGGGATGCCTATCACCAATCTTGCTGCCGCATTTTGCAGAATCTGCAATCTGTTTAAATGCCGCTCTAAGATGTTTAAATAGAGCCCATTGCAGTAATCCAGCCGCAATAGCACCATAGAGGATACAACTGTTCGCAGGCTGTCTTCTGGCAAAAACGGTTTGATCTTTTTTATCATCTTGAGGGATTGAAAAGTGGCCGAGGACGTAGCCTTTATCTGATTCTCAAAGTTCAATTTATCATCCATCATTATACCCAGATTCTTTGCTTTTCTTTTGGGTATGGGGAGACTGCCCATGTCTGGTGGCCACCAGTCAGGGGTCCAGAAGTTGGCTTTATAACCAAAGATGAGGACCTCTGTTTTGGCTCCGTTCAATTTCAGACAGTTCTGTGACATCCAGGATTTGACTGTTGCCATACATTCTTGAAATTCCCTACTCATGCCCATTTCCTGTCCTGGTAGAAGAGACACCACAATTTGTGTGTCATCTGCGTAGGATGTTAGACTAAAACCATGTGATCTAATCAAAGGAGCCAGGGGTGCCACATAAATGTTAAAAAGGGTTGGACTGAGGGCCGATCCCTGTGGAACTCCACATGGAAGCATAAAAGCATTGGAATAGAAACTTCCTAAGGACACTATTTGTTTCCTATTTGTTAGGAATGCTTCTAACAGCTTCCAGGCCTTTCCTCTTACCCCTAACTCCGACAAACGGTCCATCAACAGCTCGTGGTGGAACGTGTCAAAGGCCGTAGACAAATCCAGCATTATGAGGGCTGCCTCACCTCCTTGATCCAGGGCTTTCCTAATTGCTTCTGTCGACTTGATTAAGGCGATCTCCGTACTATGCCCTGCTTGGAAGCCATATTGTGTAGGGTCCAGTACCTTATTTTCAAAAAGAAATGTGCTCAACTGAGCATTTATTTCTTTTTCTACTATTTTTGCAAGCAGTGGGAGGCGAGTAATAGGCCTGTAGCTATTCGGATCTTTTGGGTCCAGATTATTTTTTCTCAGAAGGGGGAGTATTGAGCCCAACTTCCTGATGCTGGGAAAGTCACCTGAGTCGAACATGTTATTAAATATTGGTGTCAGTGTAGAAGCAATCGAATCCAAGGCTAACTTGACCACTGTCACTAGACATGGATCATACGGGGAGCCAGACTTGGCCGTGCTTAGTAGCATCTTAGTATCACTGATACCAGGTGGGGCAAATTTCTCAAGAGAGGGCCTTACTCCTGTACCTAGCTCTGCCTCAGTCTTCATTTTTCCTGGGATACCTTGCGGAAGTTGATTAAAGGCTGAGAAGAAAACTTCCAACTTATTTTGGAAGAATTTAGCAATTTCTTCAGCCATTTCTTGGCTTGCTTCCACCCCAGGTTTAGTTGAGTTCGCCAATCTTGCTACAGTTTTATAGAGTTCTTTAGATGAATTTTGTGCTCTATATATTTGATTTGCAAAGAAGGCCTTCTTTGCACTCAACACGGCTTGTTTGTAAACAGTAAGGCTTTGTTTGTAGCTTTCTTTATCTTTTGTATAGTAGTTTTTCCACCACTTGCGTTCCAGCTGTTTACAAGTTAGCTTTTGCCTTTTAAGCTCTTCTGAAAACCAAGGTGACATTGGTTATACTCGTTTGGGATATACCAATTTATCCAGAGCTAGCTTTTTACCGGCTATGTCCACCCATTGGGTTTATGATCTAGCTGCGTCATCCACATCTGTTTGCTGGGACTGTGCAGTGGAATTAAGCAGTTCTTGTAATTGGGCACCCATCATTTTATCCCAGGCCCTAATTTTTATCTGCTTTGGCCTTTCCCTGATTTTGTAGCAGTCATCTGGGGTGGTTATTTCAAATAGGATTCTACATGGTCAATGCAGACCAGTGGGAGCAATCCAATATGCTGAAAATGATTATTGGAAAAAATCCCATCTAGTGTATGTCCTGCCATATGAGTAGGTCCATTTACTAATTGGATCAAGTCAGCACTGCTCATCAAATCTAGCAGCGCTTTGGTGTTGGGATCCTCGGGATTTTCCAGATAGAAATGAAAATCTCCCAAAATGGTGAGATAGTTGGACCAGAGCCCTTCTTCAAGTAGAGGCCCTAACTGTCACGACCCACAGGCGGCGCCGACGAGCACTGCTAGCTTCCAGGAGAAACACCCGTGGTAAACGGGAGTAAGGGGAACTACAGTTCCCAGGGCACAAGGCGGGCCGACGTACATACGTCAGCGCGCTCGGCGCAACCAAGTTCAAAAGGAACATCCGGCGGAACTCAAGTCCCGGTTATTTTGATTTCCTGGTTCGAGCAAGACAGAGCGCTGCGTACTGGTAGGGGTGCTCTGCACCGATTTACTTTTCCTCGCAGGCTCAACTGCTTGTATTTCTTGTGCATTACCGGTCTGGACTTACTCGGTAGTGATTCAGACGTAGTTGATCCCGTTGGACGCCGATCACGGTATTGCGGGATCACGAAGGCTTTTGTGCCCGCTTCCGGATAAAACATTGTCGATCCCGTTGGACGCCTTACGAGGCATTGCGGGGTCGCGAGTTCATGGTGCAGAATTCTCGAGACAATTCTGGTATTAGAGTCCGTGAGAAACCAGGCATACGACGGTTTCGTCTTAGAAGGGACTCAGTGACGGCTCCCAGAGCTATCAGTACTTACTATCTGAACATTGTGGTAGTGAGACCTCAGCGATACTGGTGGGGGTCGTATCTTGTTACTTGCTAGTACTGCGCAAGACTCATTGGAGCAGTGCTAAAGGGGTGTGTTGATCACATCACAGGGGTGCAGGAATCACCCGGGGTGCTAATCCCATCTGCACGTCATTTGTTTATTTTGTATTTCATACAGGGGCGGTGAGGAGACTTCTGGCATACGTCCTCCCCCCCCTGTACGGACAGAAAACCCAGGATTGGTGGTAGGTACCAAAAACCTAGGGAGATAAGTGAGCGGGGGAGTAGAGAGAGAGAGGGTGACCCACATACTAATCCATGCCTTCTCTGTAGGTCTCACGTACATCAGCTACGAGGGGATCCACGCTTCCAAAGTCGTTATTTCCTTTACAGGTACTGCAGGGTAGCTGGGGATATCATTGTGCCCAGGGTCCTAGGGCGGTTCTAACCTTAGCCTTCTGTTTATTTCTCTTTCAGGTCTCCCTCCCCGCAGTTCCCATCCTTTCCTTCCCTCGCCTGATCGCCCTTCTGTGTCTGTCATAATTGATATCAGACCAAGGGGCTATCTGGAGGTGGACCCCTTACAGCATCGTGCGACCCCGAGGACTATTGGACGGTGACACTAACGTGGTTAAAAATGATCTCCTGGATCCTGGAGGTCGGTACATTAAGCTGCCTTTAAAAGAGTGATGGGGTGATAATTCGACATTAAAAGTCAATGCTTCATAATCCATATTATTTCTGGTCTGAAATGCGGTTTTTAGCATGTTGTGGTAAATTATAGCTAGCCCCCCACCTCTCCCCTATTTACTGTGAAGCGGAGAAAACCAGGTGGGGTGGCCTGCACTAGGTCTGGCCCTGAAGCCTCATCCATCCACGTTTCCATGATAAAAGCCAGTTTTATCTCTTGCTCCACCAGGAGTCTAGCACATTCTACACTATGCTTTACTAGTGAACTTGCATTCACTAGAAGACATTTAGTTGCCTCCACCTGGATAAGGTACCCTAGCTCTTCAGAGCGTTTGAGGACTTGCGTGCTTTAGCGCTGTGTTGAAGGTGCGCTGCGTTTTTTAATTCACCCGTTTTGTATTTCTGTTAATTTTTTAGCTTGTTCTCCCCTGATTTTAAGACTGGGCATTCTCCCTCTTACCTGCACCTTAATTGTTGACTCACCGCTGCTTTAGCGGGTTCGGTTCTGGGGGTTCCGATACTGTGGAGAATCGGCCGCCATCTTGGGAGTGGTGGTGACGTTTTCTGGGCGCCATTTTGAGCGGTCTAGTGGTGTTGCAGACACGCGGTCACAGTATTTAAACCAGTCCTCAAGTGCGCAGCAGTAACGCGCAGCGGGCGCGCCTTCATTGCGCCTGAGTCGTGCCAGAGTCCTGCCCATCTGCGCCCGTCAGAGCTAAGGAGGCGCGAGGCGTGGCGGTACTCTGCTCGTGGGAGTCTGTAACATTCTAAGGTTATGTCCTCGGTGAGTGGATATTGCAGGGATGAGTTGTTGGGTATCGGGCAGTCGGTCCCATGTTGTGCACATGGGCCTGTTAGCCCCCTCTGTGGCCCGTATAAGTGTGCCTGTGGAATTTGGTCGCTTAATGCCCCTTATTCGATCTCTGTTCTGACGGAGTCCTCTCCGGTTAAGTCCTCTCGCAGTAGACCACACATCTCTCGAGATATTACTATTTGGAATCTCAACATCAGGTCCCTTCTGAAGCACCACTCAGAACTTCATGATCTTATAAGGGATGAGACACCTGACGTGTTCTTCATGACGGAAACATGGCTTCAGGAAGTGGACACGGCAGCCGTGAATCTTGCACTCCCTCCAGAGTACTCCATCTTCACTCACAATCGGGCATCTAGGGGAGGTGGCATCGCCGTGGTCGTAAAATCCTGCTACCCTTGTGACTGGAGGGTAGTGAATTTTGGTAGGATGTGAAAGTGCGTTCTTCAGAATTTCTATTAGCCATCATTTTACTTTGTCTGGCCTCCTAATTTACCGTCCTCCCGGGTGCGACACTGCTTTTAGAAAGGCTCTCCCGGAATGTGTCAGCTCTTTGGCAATGGGCTGCGCAAACTTCAGCATCCTTGGAGACCTTAATCTCCATTTTGATTGCTGTCATATCTCTGCCATTAGTAGTACTTTGGCGGATTTGGAGGCCCTTCAGCTAAATCAGCTGGTTACCTCCCCCACTCACGTGGGGGGCCACATTCTTGATCCTTTATGTACAAACTTGACAGGGGCCAAGGTGGCTAGGTCCAGCCCAGTTGCCTGGTCCGACCACTTTTTAGTGAAAATTCTTCTTTTGATCATAAACGCCACTGGAAGAGACTCAAACTGGAGGATTTTCACCATCTCCTGGAGGTCAACCCACTAGGCCCTTTTCTTAATGTAGATTCTGGGTATGACCTTTTTTGTGATTGGGTTTCTCGGGCCTTGGATGTATTGATCCCTGCAGTCTGGACGAAATGTCTTCCCAGAGAACCCAGCCCATGGTACGACAGTTCCCTGGTGCCGTTAAAAAAAGCTTGTAAACAGGCAGAAAGGGACTGGGGAAATCCTATGAGGCTGGGGAAAAAACTCTGTATTTTTCTAAAATTAAAACATATCATAGAGCTGTGTGTAGAGCCCATGCAACCTATTAATCCCAGGAATTTAGAACTAGCCTCAATCCATCCAAGCTAATTTTTAAGGTCCTAAAGGACCTGACGGCTAAAAGAGCTTCTGCGGCGGAAATTTGTTCAGTGGCCCATTGCGAAGATCTGGCCTCTTTCTTCCTTGAAAAGATCCAAGCTATTTATCGTGCCTTCCCCATCACTGAGCCTGTAGCTGAGCCTACTAGCCCTACACTGGCCATATGCGAGGCCTTGGCCTCACTTTCTAGTTTGTCGATGGAGACATTTCATAAGTTGGCATATAAGATAAAATCTGGCTCGCCAGCGGATCCTGTGAGGCCAGCCCAGTTCAGAGACTCTGCTGATATTTGTCTTCCTCCACTGCGCCACCTCATAAATCTTTCTCTCGCATCGGGTGTTGTTCCAATTAAATGGAAACAGGCTGTTGTGACACCCATATTGAAAAAGTCTATAATGGACCCCCTTAAACGCGAGAGCTATCGCCCGATCTCTCTCCTTCCCTGGGTCGCGAAAGTTGCTGAGGCCTATGTGAACGGGGTGCTGTCTGAACATCTTGTGAGGGCAAGCATTCTGGATTCCTCCCAGAATGGCTTTCGTGCTGGTCACAGCACCGAGACAGCCTTGCTCTCAATGACGGAACACCTTCGATCTGTGCTTGACTCTGGTCAGACTGCGGCACTGATATTACTTGATCTTAGTGCCGCGTTTGATACGGTCTCGCACAGGATCCTACTTCAACGTCTCAGAGAGGCGGGTGTTACGGACACTGCACTGAACTGGTTCCGATCCTTCCTTGCTGATCGGACCTTCAAGGTTGCTACCCCGCCTTTTGAGTCCAAGTCCTATCCTCTGGAGCTGGGTGTGCCTCAGGGTTCGTCGTTGAGTCCCACATTATTCAACCTTTATGTGAGACCGCTAGCGGCTGTCGTCAAACATTGGGGCATGACTATGGTCTCTTATGCTGACGACACGCAGCTGGCGGCCGCCCTGAGTGTGGACTCCGACCTCGACGCCCCCAGATTCCGGGATGGACTCCTGGCGGTAGCTAGCTGGATGAATGCCAACTGTCTTCAGCTTAATGCTAAAAAAACTGAGGTCATGATTGTGGGCAAGCGGACGGATCTTTGGGGTGACATGTGGTGGCCTCCTGAGCTGGGTGTAACTCCTATTGCAGTTGCAGAGGTAAAAAAACTTGGGGGTGTGGTTAGATCTTGCCTTCAGTTTTAGTGGCCACACAAAAAAAGTGGCGGCCACCTGTTTCGGCATTTTACGAGGGTTGAGACCAATCTTGAGGTTCTTTGTTGCTCCTACCAGGCAGTTGGTCATACAGGCATCCATACTATCTCGGCTTGACTACGTCAGTTCGCTCCTGTTGGGGGCCAACCAGGCTGAAATTGCCCGGATGCAACGTGTCCAGAATGCCGCAGCAAGAGCCCTGGTAGGTTTACCGAGGTTCTGCTCTGCGGAAAGTACCATCCGTTCTCTGCACTGGCTGCCCATGGCACAGAGGATCCATTTTAAGACCTTGTGTCTTTCTTTTAAGATCCTCAAGTGGGCCTCTCCCCAGATTCTTGATAATCTTTTGGTGCCTTACGTGCCCCCGCGTTCTTTGAGATCCCTGGGTCAAAACTTGGTGGTGGTCCCACGGTTCAGGCTATGCAGGGCCGGAGGCCGGTCCTTCCGGGTTTTGGCTGCAAAACTGTGTAATTCTCTTCCGTCCCACATTCGTGAAATGGATGAGCTTTTGAAGTTTAGAAGGGCTATTAAAACGCATTTGTTCCCTCATTCATCTTAATACTTTGATCTGCGCGCTTCTGCCCTTGTACAGCTGTGTTGTGTTTGGGACCTCTCTCTAAGCGCCGGGACGCCCCTTGGCTGGGGCAGCTGTGCGCTATAGAAGTGTTATTAACATAACATAACATTTCTCCTTACTAATCCCTTGGAGCGGCTCCATAGGTCTGCTGTGTATAGTTCTCCCAAAGAGCATTTTGGGGAGTAACACTCAGCAGTATTAACAAACATACGTGGTAGTAGGGGATTTTAAGTGAGTTAGGGTATTCTTACACCCTGGATCCCCTCTTTTTTTAATTCAAATTCAGCAACTGATCTCTCGAATACCTTATCCTTACATCATCGTGTATCTGGGAACGGGCAGCATGCCCGGTGCCGGCCGTCTCCGGGACGCTGACGGGCACAGAAGGGCTTGCCTTTGGCGCGCCTTCGCCTCTGGTAACTGATGCTTAAGTTTTACTGACTATCTTTGGCAATCCAAAATCCAAGATGCCTCCTCGCATTGAGCGGTATACCATTGTGCATCATCCAGAGAAGGATTATAATGCTGCTGACTACTTTTCCTATACAAGGTCAGGGTACTCAATCCAAGAAGGCTGAAGCCTACATTAATTTCATTGTAAATCAAATACACAAGATGCTATATCATTAGACAAAGATCATCACTACCAGGAGCCATGATAGTGACATGCTGAAGTTGAAGGATATAATAGCACATCAGTCATGGAACTGAACCACTTGACCTCTCACCAGTGATGGTGAATGTAAAAAAAAAAAAATTTAAAGATGAACTTTCCAAAACTCAGGAAGGAGTTATACTGCAAGAATCGAGAATCCGGATTCCGTATTTGTTGCCATCAAAAGAGCTCTCCAAGACCGAGTTTGGTTTCTATATTTAGATAAGATGGTTGAAAAGGAACTCAAGGCTTGTAATCTAAGCAACTGCCTTTCTACAAATATTACTCAACATACTCTTAACATGTCAGAACTCCCTAAGAATGCTTGGGGAGAATAGCTATAAACTTCTTTTGTCCACTCAGTACTGGACATCATCTGATGGTGATTGTGAACAAGTACTCACAATTTCCATTAATAGAAGATCTCTCATCCACAACTCACGAGCAAGTCATTGAGAGACTAGATGACATCTTTGCGATATGGGGAATTCCAGCCTTTTTTAAGCCTTTTAACAGTCAAGAATTCAAAGATTTCCTGGATCCTCCGAACATAAAGCATCAGAAGAGTATACCTTTATGGCTGCAGGCCAATGGACTCATAAAGCGTTTTATGAGTCCACTAAAAAAGGTAGTACAGTGTGCAACTCTTGAGAGGCTCAGTTTGAAAACTGTATTGAAATCTATCCTACAAGCCTATCGTTCAACACCTCACTCGACCACAGGTGAGAGTCCTGTAACTTTGATGTTCAGGAAAGCATTGACAATCAAGCTACCTCAAAGGACCAATAAAAGAGAAGGAAGCAAGAACACAATTTGTGTAAAGGACTTGGTTAACAAGCAGAAAATGAAAACCTATGTAGACAAGAGGTGACATGCAAAGAACATCAAGTTTAAGAGAGGAGATCTCGAGATCACCCTACAAACACGAAGAAGAAAATCTGATGCACTGCATGATGCTAAAACTTTCCACGTAGTGTCCACCAAGGGACACACGGTGACTGCCCAGCATCCTGGAAAGTATGTTCCCAGAGACTCCTCTCGCTTTCAGCATTTGACTCATTGGTCTTCTGATTGAGATGGGGAGGGGAGGAAAGACTGAACCTGAAAACACAGTGAATGTGTTAATCGCTTGATCATTTCCTCAAAATCTCTGACACTGAAGATGACTGCTCCCAGCTACCAGATCAGGCCGAATAAGTAAAGTGCCAAGAAGGTTGATTGAAGAGATGTAAGTATATATATATTCACTGAAAAAACCAAAGGTTTCAGGGGCGTTATAGTTAGCTGGACATTTCCCTCGTACAAAACCCTAGAAATTCCACTGTTATAGTTAGTTCAGCTAACTATAACTCGCGCCCCCGCAATGCACTGCTGATGACGTCACAAATTACATCACTCATGACATGGTCAGTGACATCACTGATGACATCTCAAATGACATCACTGATGACATCACTGAAGACATCATCCAGTAGGTATGTGTTTCTGTACAGTTTTAATATGTTTCATATATATAGGGAAAGGTCTGTTGAAGAATGAGTGGGTGTACAAGTGTGTGAATGGATGATTTTGTAGGTGCGTAACTGACTCTTTAAGAGAGTCATTAAATGTATCTTACTGCAGACTAGTGACTAAACTGTATGAATGTCTGTATGTGTCTGTGTGTAGGTGTATAAGTGGCTGCATGGTTTTGTGAATAGCTATATGAGTGTCTATATGGGTTATTGATTGGTTGTCTGAGTATCTGTATGGGTGCCTGAGTGTTTGCGTGGGTAGGGTGTGTGTGACTCTATGCATAGATGTGTGAGTGGGTGATTCTATGGGTGCATGGTTTTAAGAGTGCATCTGTGATGGACTGTATGGTTGGGTGAGTGTATGTATGGGTGTGTTAGGGATTGAATGTATATCTCAGTGGTACATGTGTGACTAACTACATATGTGAAAGGCAGTGTATATGTGTGTAAGAGTATATAAGTGGGTATATGTGAGAGTGTGTGATTGTGAGAGTGGCTGTATGGATGAGTGTGTGCTTGTATCAATGATTCTATTAGAGCGTAAGAATGTGGTACAACTTTTATGAGTAAGTGAACTTGAGTGTGTTTAAATGTATAGGTGAGTAAATTGGACTGTGTTTAATTACTTGCACGACTGACTAGGTGTGTCAGTACCTCAATGGATGATTGGCGGTGTGTGAGTGTCTATATAGGTGAATAAATGCATATGATAGTCTTGTACGGAGTGACTGTAAGTATGAGTGACTGTACAGGTGAGTGAGTGGAGGTGTATGTAGACCTAAGAGTTAATGAGTGGGTATGTAGTTATTGGTATTGGAGTTTCTATGATTTTCAAAATGGCCGTCTGAAATTTTGAGTCGGTGTATCAAAGGTTATATTAGGGTGTGAGAAGATGCACTAATTTATCACATGGATGATGCCATCAGTGATGTCATGAGTGATGTCATTTGAGATGTCATCAGTGATGTCATCAGTGATGTCACTGACCATGTCATGAGTGATGTAATATGTGACGTCATCAGCAGTGCATTGCGGGGGCACGAGTTATAGTTAGCTGAACTAACTATATAACCGAGGAATTTCTAGGGTTTTGTACGAGGGAAATGTCCAGCTAACTATAACGCCCCTGAAACCTTTGGTTTTTTCAGTGAATTTCTAAGGTTTTTTAAATGCCAATTCCTAACTATAACGCCCCTGAAACCTATGGTTTTTTCAGTGAATTTCAAAGGTTTTTTAAATGCTAATTCCTATCTATAACTTATCTCTGAAGATATCATGAACAGCATCCTTTTTTAAAAGTAGGGTGCACATTAGTTTTGTGGAAAAGCGTCTTTGTGATTGGTTAAGAAAAAGCAGTTTCAACGTGGAGGCCATATCAAAGGATAAAATTTGCTCAGATCAACCACACATGCTACTTGCATTTGAAAGGCACTGCTCGAACTTAAAACAATCGTCAACTTTTAACCTGCACGTGTCGTTAAATATTCAAGAAAATCTTACAAATAAATATCGTTAAGTTTTAAAAAATTGATGAACTTTTAACCTGCACGTGTTGTAGAATGTTCTAGAAAGTGTGTTGATAGAATACGTTGCACTTCTGACTTCTATGTGTTGTTCAATATTAAAAAAACAGTTCATATGGAAAATTAAAAAGAAACCAATAGAGAAGTTTTGAAACATAAAGGAATCAAGCAACTATTCTAATTTATTCTTTACATGTATTTATGTGTGCAGCAACAAAATTAAAGACACAACAGCACTAGGAAGAGGAAGAAGCAGGGAGTGGGGGAAGGGGGGAGATGGGCAGAATGGCACACATGCACAATTAAGTACAACACACATATAGACTAACAATGGCCAAAATGAAACACACCAACAAGCAGCACAAGTCACACAACCCGCCAACATCACACCACTGAACGAGCATAGAAGTGAAAACCACGCTGCATTCATACAGGATGTGTACAAAGGCCAGTCGTTGGTGTTGTGGGATGTCTGCGACCGTGGTCATCAAGGATGAGATGCCCAGCATGTGGCACATGGTCGAGTTCACTGTGTGTTATGTTGCCAAACGGCTGAACCTCCCTCCTACGAGCCCCCACACTTTTGTACGGTGCGCTGTTGTATCTCGTGCACTCGTACAGCACACCATTGTAATGCCTATTTGCGCATGTCCTGCTACATTCCAACTACAACATCACAGTGCCGTTTGGAGGTGGTGCATGCCAGTTTACAACATCAACTGCTGCGGCTCTTGTAGCAGTCCACACCAGAACACAGAGACACACTTACCGCACTTCCTGTACACGGACATGTCCGAGACACCCCGTTCCCCTTGCCGGATAGGCACACCCCTGCACTGACCTGTGAACCCCAGACCAGCACACGCCAGTTGTGCATGCAGGAGGATGCGTGCATAGCTACACATCCAGGCTCACTGCCAACGCTGAGGTAACAGCACACTGTGATGTTGCAGGGATCGTGCCTATTATGCTAAGACAGTGACCACAGGGACACACTTACTAAGATGTGGGTTTTGGGGGCATTGGCGGTCCTGGAGTTGTTGAGATGAGTCTCCTGTTCCTCATGGGTATCCCTGTATCATGCTCATTGACTCTATGGTACCTGTGGGTGTTCTGGTGTGGCTCCTGGCTGTGTTCCCTTTCATGGTGCAGGTAGTTGTCCTGCTTAACACCAGCAGAAAGCAGGTGTAAAATCCCTGGTGCTAACGTGTCTTATCGCCGGAATTTGTTTCGCATTGCAATTGGTGTGAAAGTTGTGATGTGATTTTTTTCGTGTGCAGAACAATATACGAACTGAGCAGTGTATCTCATCAAGATCCAGCACCTGACACACTATTCCCAATCAATATAAATACAATGAGATTTCTTAATAGATTTTGTGTGTACACTGTAACTGCAGCCAATACCTCAGTGCAATTCAATACAGGATTTTAGTATTTAGAATAAATCGGAAAGGTGCACCTCGTGTCTTTTTGCACGGGAACGGCTACTCTCCATTTCATTATCAGCACTTTAACGGAAGTAAAGTTGAGATAAATCTAACACACTATTCAGAAGTTAGTGCAAACTGCAGATATCACCAGTATTCCAGCGATAAGTCCCCCAAAGTTTAACACCATGGTGGACTCCATCAAATAAAACAGTAATAAGAACAAGAAAGAGTCACACAGCAGTTAAGAGAACAACCAAAAACGTTATTAATTTTTTTTTCAAACTTTATTTTTTATAATAATAAATATATAAACGAAAAACTATTTTCAAACTTTATTTTTTTATTAACATATATATGAACAATAAACTAATAAACAAAATGTAACAACAATAATAAAAAAACAACAAGGCGGAACACTACTGTGGGGACAATGGATGTCGACGACAGACCTGGAAAATAAGAAAGATTGTTAAAAAAAAAAACAACATGGTATTCTCAACAAAATACCACAAGAAACAAATCACAGATATATAAAATGCATACAGCTAACAAAATCTTATAAGTTTAACTTACAAAAACTGTAAATGTTGCCGCTTTAAAATATTTACCGAATCTGAAGAAAATGTTTTGCAGGAGGCACCACACAAACAACGTTTTTCTTCAGTGGTGAGGAAATTTTTTACTTTTTCCAAGGAACAAACAAAGACCAATGCCATCTTCGTCACTCGCAAGATTTGCCAAAGAGTTCTGTTACGAGGAGATCCTAACAAAAAATACTTGTGCGGCACAGCAAGTATGATGAAACACCTAAGGACCCTTCATCCAAACAATCTTGTACGAGAAGAGTGCAAACAGATGAGAAACACTCCTGTTCTGTATCTGTAAAAAAGAATCACAAATAAATGTATATTAATAACTTTCAAATGTATACTATTCCATTACTGTACAAACACATTTTATATAAAAACTGACTATGAAACTATAGCTCTGAACCACAAGTGTGACAACCATTAAAACACTACATGAAGTGCATACTACTTTGAAGCAGTTCATGCCCTAAAGCCTACCTCACTAAAAGACTATATGCTAACTGACTAAATGATTACAGTAGTATAAGGAGACACACGTGGTGACTCACAGGGTGCTTGCTAGAAGAGTATGAATACTAACTAGGGAATAGAAGGTGTGAAACACAACTGTGTAGGTGATTAGAGGACTGCATCCATACTGCATGGCATTTAAAGCAGTCCATGTGCTAAGGCCTGGCTCACTGCATGACTACTTGGGTACTGACTGAATGATTATCGTACAGCAAGGAGAGTGCCTAGGTGAATTTATAAGTGCTAGGCTTTTCACACAGAGAATAGATTAGTACTTGGTACTGAATGGGTCACTAGAGAAGTGCAAAGGCAGTGACGAGTGCTGGACTGTATGGATACTGACTAGGAAATTGAAAGTTTGAAAGACAAGTGTCTAGGTGGTTAGAAGACTGCATTCATAGTGCATAGGGGTTTGAAGCAGTCCATGTGCTAAGGCCTGGCTCAGTGTATGAATACTTAGGCACTGACTGAATGATTAGAGTACTGCAACGATAGTATATTGGTGAATTTATAAGTGTTTGGGTTTTAGCACAGTGAATGGATTAGTACATGGTGCTGAATGGGTCACTAGAGGACTGCAAAGAGAGTCACAGGGTATTTCCTGGAAGTGTATGGATACTGACTAGGGAATTGAAGGTGTGAAAGACAATTGTGTAGGTGGTTAGAGGACTGCATACATAGAGGATAAGGGTTTGAAGCAGTCCATATACTAAGGCCTGGGTCACTGGATGAGTACTTGGGTACTGACTGAATGATTAGAGTACTGCAAGGAGAGTGCCTGGGTGAATTTATTAGGATTTGGCGCTGTGAATGGATTAGTACATGATGCTGAATGGGTCACTAGAGGAGTGCAACGGCAGTGACAGGGTGTTTGCTGGAAGTGAATGGATACTGACTGGGGAATTGAAGGTGTGAAAGACAAGTGTGTAGGTGGTTAGAGGACTGCATGCATAGTGGATATGGGTTTGACGTAGTCCATGTGCTAAGAACTGGCTCAGTGCATGAATACTTAGGCAGTGACTGAATCATTAGAGTACTGGAAAGAGAGTGTCTAGGTGAATTTATAAGTGTTTGAGTTTTGGCACAGTCAATGGATTAGTACATGCTGTTGAATGGGTCTCTAGAGGACTGCAAAGGAAGTGACAGGATGTTTCCTGGAAGTGTATGGATACTGACTAGGGAATTGAAGGTGTAAAAGACAAGTGTATAGTATGTCAGAACACTTTTATTTGAAGCAATCTATTTGGTACTCAGAAACTGACTAAATAATCAGACTACTTCTAGGACAGTGCTTAGGTAAAACTTTTAAATTTTCAGTTCTGCCACAGTGAACAGAATAGTACATGGTACTGCACCTTAGTGTCCATCCCTGACTCATTTTATCAATGCATAAGCAATGACTAGCTTCTAATGCTACTAAAACTTGACAACATGAGAGGTTTTAAATTAGTTATCTGTCAGCAAATACACAATGTTACCAAATGCTTCTCTCACAGTGGTTCTCAAATGCACACAGACTCACAGTGTAATTCTAGGCAACAACCACTATACCTAGGAGTTTAACAAAAATCATTCACTACTGTGGAAGTGGTAAGCGAACTGCACACAATCTTCATATTTCATGACTGCACTTTTGTGTCAATGCCTGACTCATATAATGAAAGCATAAGCCATAACTGTCTTCTAATGCTACTAAAACTTAACAACATGACAGGTTTTAAAACAGTTATCTGTCAGCAAATACACGATGTTACCAAATGCTTCTCTCACAATCCTTACCCAAATGCACACAGACTCACAGTGTGTTTTAGACAAGCAACACTATCCTAGGAGTTTACCAAAACTCATTAACGAGTCTGGAACTGCACACAATCTATATATTTAAGTACAGCACATCAGTGTCAAAGCATGACTCATTTAATCAACATATAAGCAAAGACTGGATTCTAATGCTACTAAAACTTCTAAACATGACAGATTTTAAAACAGTTATCTGTCAGCAAATACATGATGTTACCAAATGATTCTCTCACAGTGATCCCAAATACACACTAACTCACAGTGTGATTCTAGACAAGCACCACTATCCCTATGAGCTTACCAAAACTCATTCACTACAGTGCAAGTGGTAAGGGAACTGCACACAATCTACATATTTCACAACTGCAATTTACTGTCAATGCCTGACTCATACAATGAAAGCATAAGCCATAACTGTCTTCTAATGCTACTAAAACTTGACAACATGACATGTTTTACAACACTTATCTGTCAGAAAATACACAATGTTACCAAACACTTCTCTCACAGTGGTTCCCAAATACACACAGACTCACAGTGTGATTCTAGACAAACAACACTATCCCTAGCAGCTTACCAAAACTCATTCACTACAGTGGAAGTGGTAAGGGAACTGCACACATTCTACATATTTCACGACTGCACTTTAGTGTCAATGCCTGACTCATTTAATCAACACATAAGCAAAGACTGGCTTCTAATGCTACTAAAACTTGCCAACATGACAAGTTTTAAAACAGTTTTCTGTCAGCAAATACACGATGTTACCAAACGCTTCTTTCACAGTGGTTCCCAAATGCACAAAGACTCACAGTGTGATTCTAGACAAGCACCAGTATTCCTAGGAGTTTACCAAAACTCATTCACTACACTGGAAGTGATAAGGGAACTGCACACAATCTACATATTTCACGACTGCAATTTACTATCAATGCCTGACTCATTTAATCAACATATAAGCAAAGACTGGATTCTACTGCTACTAAAACTTCACAACATGACAGATTTTAAAACAGTTATCGGTCAGCAAATACATGATGTTACCAAATGATTCTCTCACACTGATCCCAAATACACACTAACTCACAGTGTGATTCTAGACAAGCACCACTATCCCTATGAGCTTACCAAAACTCATTCACTACAGTGCAAGTGGTAAGGGAACTGCACACAATCTACATATTTCACGACTGCAATTTACTGTCAATGCCTCACTCATTTAATGAAAGCATAAGCCATAACTGTCTTCTAATGCTACTAAAACTTGACAACCTGACTGGTTTTAAAACACTTATCGGTCAGCAAATACACGATATTACCAAATGCTTCTCTCACAGTGGTTCCCAAAGGCACACAGACTCACTGTGTGATTCTAGACAAACAACACTATCCCGTGCACTATATGAAAACACATTTCTTCATTAGAAGTAGTACTACATTTTAGAATAGAAACATAACATAACTCATTTCACAAATTCATAAACAATGACTGGTTTTTAATTCTACCAAAATATAAAAACTGCACAGTTATCTCTCTACAAACACATGAAAAACACAAATGCCAATCACAGAATGGTTTCTACATGCACACACATTGTAGAGAAAAAAAGTACTCCCTACACTTTAGCAGGAAAAATACATTAGTCTGATTAAAATCAAAATAGTCCACATACATCCCCTCACAATTAAATAACTCATCTTTCAAGTTCTTTTGTAGATTAAGGAGTATATCAATCACTCACCATATTTTCTTTTACAGAATCTCTGCACTGTGCACCTCTCAGCAAAAGCAAAGAATGGAAAAGTTTCCCTTTCATTTTCCACACATATACATGTAAACATCAAATCACAATCCTTCGCACATAAACTCAAAAGCAAACACACATTTCTATTGGTTAAACATTTCAACCCTTTCCAACTGAAATACATTTCAACCCTTCCCCCAATCTGCCTTCTGCCTGTTACCATAGAAACAGGTCATGGAACACTGCACTGAGCTCACAGGTCACAAGTTCAGCACACAATGTTACTAAACAAGACAGGAAGTGTGCTTGACTTTTCAACATATCAGCTTATCATATATAATGTTCCTTACCATCTGTTTTTGTTAACCAATAACAATCATAGCTTTAAAAAACAAAAATATACACCCTACCTTTCAGTGTAGAAAGTTGTTATACAACCAATGATTTCTTGCCGTTTTTCAAAAAACGTTGCCGTGGATCCGCGCACCCACCACGAGAGAATCCGTGCATCCAACGCGATTGGATGCGCGCACCGTGCGCGCATTTCGCTGCTTTTAAAAAAAAAAAAAGGGGGGCTCCAGGGGGTCCTTCTGGGACCCCCTAAGCACCTCTAGAAGGTCAGAGTATTCCCACTCTGCCTCCTTTATATGTTTTACGCACTTATTCCCCTTGCTTCTTCAGCCTCGCTTCTACCGAGGTAGAAAATGGCCGCCAACAGTTCCTGGTTTCGAATGTCGAGAGACGCTCGACAGCCAATTAGCATGCAGGGTGCGATCGGGAGGGTGCGCACTCGGTTTGGGGAGGGTTCGCGTACGGTGCGGGTAGGGTCCGCGTATCCTCCGCGGCCATAGATATCACTAACTTTTTTACCCTAATTTTCTCAGGAACTACTGAACAGATTCACATCAAATATGCAAAAGGCACGAGTCTGAACTGAGGACTACCTCTTTGCCAAATTTGGTGTCATTCCGTTCAGCGGTTCGGGCTGTAACTGCGACAACAGATCCTATGGGAAATTGCATGGGGAAAACGCGTTTTGGGACCCCCCTTTTTTCTCGGCCCCCGCTTGACGAATCACCACGAAACTTTCAGGGTAAGAGCGGAGCGGAGCTGGCCAAAAGTTTGGAGAATTTCGCGAAGATTCGTCAATCGGCGCCAAAGAGATTCCCAATAGAATGTTGCGGATTTCCTATGGAAAATAGGTCCTAACTATAACTATCTACTGGCGACCGCCAGTAGATAATATAATATATATATATATATATATATATATATATATATATATATAAAATATATATATATATATATATATATATATATATATACACACACACACTCTTTTGTAATAAATTGCAATTTATTATTTAAGAGGGGAGATGTAGTGTCTTGCGAGTTTTATCACGTAAGCCATTTGGCTCCTAATGAACTTCGTAGAGCTGTGACGTAGGTGACAGAGCAGAATGTTATAAAAGCTTGTTTTAGAATGTTGAGTTTGCAGTTACACAGATGAATAAAGATGTGTAATGTAAAGCTCCATGTGTGGCATAGTCATTGGCAGGTACCCAGGCTGGGGAGGAAGCTACACACATGAACCATATATTGGTATAAAAATGGCCAGACATTTGAAGAATTTGCAAAGATAATGGGTCCCACCTGTGACACCAGAGCACAGACCTACTGGCTTTGCCAATGTCTTTTCTTTCCCAGTTGACTGCCTGGGTGTGGACACACACAAAGGTGGTCATTTTGGAAAGCTTCTTATGCTTTATAAAAACTAATTCCAAGACGAACAAAGTGTGCGCCCATTCTCAGCAATCATTTTGGAATAGCTTTTCAAAACATTTAAGAAAAAACATTTCAAGATGGTTACCATGCACACACAAGCATGAGCACACACAGTGGGATCTTGGAAAGGGTTTTGATAACATTGAAGACAAACCATTCCAAGATGGTTAGGCACGCATGGTTGTCCATTTTGGAATAGTTAAAAAAACATTCAATGATGACAACTTACTGCTGTATTAGAAGCCTTTGGTGGACAGAGATTAAGTCTAAGCTGTGGGAGATAAATAAAAAAAGAAGCAAGGAGGCTGGAAAGGACTGGGAAGCAGGGAGAACATGGAGAAAGAGGGGGGAGACAAAATAGTCCCCCATGTACTGCAATTAAATGTCCTGCCATAAGCACTGAATGCATAAAGCATACCCGATCAAATATAGTGAGAAAAAAATGCTCCTTGTTTAGGAACTAAACAAGAAGAGGAAGGAAAGAAATTTAATCAGGAAAAAGAAACAGAAGCAAACAAGAATGTTATCAAATCATAAGCAAGTGGCAGATCCAACATACATTCTAATTGTATACTGGATACAATCTATTTATTGCGAATGGACAGCCAAAGACAAGCAAGACCTAGTATAAAGGACTGTCATGTGAATCCAACAGCACACTTTAGAATTTAAACCTTCATAAAGTGGGTGCATAAACAAATGCATTATTTCTGTTGATACAGATAAACTTTGAAACTTCATATTTGTAGGATAGTAGGATCTGGTTTCATGGTTACCCCCACGTTTCGCTTGGTGTCAGTAAGTATTTGACTAGTCTGACTGGGATCCTGCTAATCATGACCCTAGCCACTGTGCTTTCTCCCTAATTTGACCATGGTAAATACTCCTGTACATCCACAACTGGTGTACCCTTATAAGCCCATAGTATATGGTACTGAGGTACCCAGTGCATAGGTACACTTGGAGTCTCCCATTAGCTGCAGCATATATTGTGCCACCCATGGGAGTCTACTTAAACTTACTACAGGCCTGCCATTGCAGCCTGTGCGAGTCGGTGCTTGCACCTCTCACAACAGATATGTTTCCTTATATCTGGGGTCACTACACTTAAAACCTATAAGTGTGAGAGTGCCCCTGCATGAGCAGGACATCCCTACAAACCCCTGAGTCTATTCTCCAGGCTTTGTAAGTGTGGTCTGCCATTTTAAAACATATAGAGGATATCAGCCATTACGAGATGTGTAACTATATAGTGGCTGCACCGAACCGGGTCATGTTTGGTATCAAACATGTTGGAATCATACCCCAACACCGATTCCAGTGTCGGAAGTATGATCCCATGTACTTGGGGGATCCCTTGGGGTAACCCCCTATTCTACCAGTAACAGCCTTTCAGAGTCTGGCAGCCAGCTAGTGCAGCTGCTGACCACAGACATGATTCTGCCCTCCTGCAGCTGAGCCAAGCTTGAGATGGGGAAGGTAGAACAATAGATTTTAACCTCTCAGACAGGACTTGGTGTATTGGGCTGGGGTGGGGGGGCTTGCCAGCACCACCAGCTGCTTTGAA
This sequence comes from Triturus cristatus, assembly GCF_964204655.1. Lineage (NCBI taxonomy): Eukaryota > Metazoa > Chordata > Amphibia > Caudata > Salamandridae > Triturus > Triturus cristatus. The sequence continues at coordinate 790,133,924 of NC_140586.1, read as the reverse complement.
GGGCACATTTGGTCTCTCCTTGCATACTCCAGTTTGAGCCAGTGAAGGGAGCCATTGGCTTCCACTCTGAAGCACAAATGGACAAAGCACATGGGAGTATCCTTCCCTCTGTCCAGCCCCTCCACAGGGATGGACCCCTGAGTCATTCCAAACTATTCCCCAGGGTTCTTAAGAGCTTACCTATGGGTGGCTCTTTAGATTCGTCGCGAGACAAGACTTAAGCCTAAAACGACATCACTCTTCAACGCCTGGACCCATGGACTTCACTGGACTTCGTCTGGTACCAAGACTGCTCCAAGGAAGACTCCTGCTACTCCTTGTCTCGCTGTTCTGCAAGTCTTTTTTATCATCTGTGTCTGTGCTTCTTCCAGGATCTTCCACAGACCAGTGGGCATCAAGGACACCTGAAGTAATCTCCCTTGGAGGGAAGGAGTCACTCCCCTGCATGTGCAGGCGCCGCCTTGAAGCGGATTAGTCTGCTGCTTTTGATTTCCTACAGACTTCGAAAGGCTCAGCAACACACATGGCGGTTCTGCAACTCCCTCGAGGCCTGACCTGTTCTCTCTGCAAATTTGAGGCAAGTTTCCCTCATTGGAACTGCTGGGACCGAATCCCTGTGCACCACGTTGACTTGTTGACTCTGCAATCCAGAAATCTTAGGGCTACCTGAAGCTCCAACCTCCAGCATATCTTCCTGCTAAGTACAGCATCCCCACCACATCCTTTGCACTGTGGGACATCCTTCTTGGTAAGCTGCTCGAGGTCCTCTTGCGACTCTTCCTTCAGCCTGAGGGTCCTCCTGAGGGTCTTCTACAGCTTCAATGGGCTACCTTGCTTGCTCGGGCCTGTTCTGACTCTCCAGCTTGTGGTGAGTCCCTAGGACCTTGCTGGTCCCAATGTTGCTCCTTCTTCGTTCTCCACTCCAGTTGCCCCTACCAGGTGTGTTGGTGCTCCTGCTAGACACAGACACCCTGGCCACCGACATACCCCATGGGTCAGCTCATGCACAGCTCCCGGTCTTCCTCAGCATCGCTGAGTCCTCACAGCTGTAGCAACAAGGTCACCGTCAACTGATCTGAACCATCCGACATTGGTTGGCAGTGCTCCTCCATGCTTCCTGCTCACTCCTGAGTGGCATAGACTCTGTCCCCTCTTCTTGCAGGTTCTTCACTTCCAGAATATACCCTTGGATTCCACTGGCCTTCTTCACCTTCTTCTCCAGAGGCACTTTCTCCAAGTCTTTCACTGTCATCTACAGAGGTTTCCAACGTCTCTTTCCCTATGCACCTGGCTTCCCTGGTGTAGGTAACCTGATCTCTGAGTATACAGATGGTTTAATATGTCAAGGTGACAAGGACTATAGTGACACAGAGTTATAATTTCCACGTCGTATATCATATATTTGCATAACATTTTTTAAACTGGTATGTATAGTTTATAGTTACATACAGTTGCTCTTGTATACTCACCTAAGCATGTCATGCCGCTATGTATTACAGGTTAATGACTCCTTAATGGACATTCTATTGCCAATAAGTGTAGTAGGAACCATCTGTGTGTCATCTTCCTCCTATTGCCAGAGGCTGCATCCAATACAGAAGCCAGTGTGTTACTTGCGAGATGATTACTTTGGGACATTAGCCCCAACTGTTTATTGAGTAGCAGTTGTGTAATTCCTTTTATGACGAAGTGGATGGATGCGGGCAATCTAAGCACTTGAGGATGCATTCCATACTTGGGTCACTTCTCCTGAGAATGCTATCTTTAAAGTATTGTGTTTCTTGAAATATTGGAATTGTGAGCGTGTGGCTTTCCTTACTTTTGGAGTCAATCTGCCCTTTCAGAAACATGAGCTTTTGTGTTTTGACTATTCAGGGGTGTTGTTACTCACTGGTGTACACATATAGCAGGCTATTCTCAGAATGCAGCAGTTTTTAATAGGAAGACAGCTTGGAGATGTAAGATTTTGGGAGACGAGGTTCCTTGGAATTAGAAATTAGTTAGCAAAATTCAGGACTTCATTCAAGGGAGCTAGTCTGTCTTTGGAAAGTGCAGTGAGGAGGGTGATTCCATAGAAAACTCTTGCAAGAGTGCTGGACTGGACCAGTGTCAGTAATTCATGATCTGGTAACATATATTTCTGAGGGTGCGCATTTGCATTCGGGCCATTTTGGGGGCACAGCTTTGGAGGTCAAGGATGCTGTGAAGGACAAAAACGAGATTTGGACCCTCATTTACTGAACTTTTGTGCGGTTCTTTGCATGACACAAAACACAGCATCAACTTACTAACCATTTTAAAGGCCCTCTGGTGCAGGTCAATACAGGCCTTGGTATCACCTTCTAATCTGCGGGACACCCTGAGTAGTTTGATACTGGACTGGCGAGATAGTCTTTTGCCTGTGTTTTGTGAGATTTGGGTGAGACTCAGTTTTAGAGGGGTTGAGGCGGTAGTTGAACAGTGGTTTGTGTGTTCTAGTCCTTTCTTTGGGATATGGGCATCCAGTCCCAATGGCATTTTGATGCGGAACTGAGTTTCATCTGCATATTGATGCAAATGTAGGTCTTCATTTAAGGGTTCAACGAAGAGATGGAACAGGTTTTTGGCAAGAATAGATCCTGTAGTAATCCACGAGGAGAGAGGGTGAGTTAGTGGTAATCCTCTCAACAAGGATGTGTTACTGTGTGAGTTCCTGACTCCCCCTTTTGTTGTCCACCTGCTGCCCCCCTTTATTACCCCATTCTGTGACAATTAGGGGTAGGTACTAAGTGATGAACCTCTCTCACCTCCCTGACAGACGTTTGCAGGCTGGCCACTGCCCTTTGTGCTTCCATAAAAGTATTTCCCACACAATGCACAGTGACAGAGCTAATTACTGTCACTGGATGAAAGGGAGTCGGGGTAAATGCCATTTCAATACTTAACATGTCTCACCTATTACACCTTGCACCAAGACCTACTCGATCTAAGTATGTATTTAGGGATGATTTACTTATGTAAGAGGTAGGCTTCTCCACATGTCAAATATAATTTCACTTTACGCGTCTTCTGCAGTTTTAGCTGCATGATTAATTCTTGCAAAGATGGTTCTGAAGCAATATCTTTTAAAGCTACACCTGGAGGTGGTGTAAGATCACCCTGCAGCTCACATCGGACATGTGACTTCCATGCCACTACTGCACTTTGTGAACCATATTACATTAGCCTTCTGCTAATTGGAGTCAACCATTTATTACTACGGTTAGGGACCAGAGCATATGCACAAGGGGCTATTTAGCAGTCTGGAAGTGACCATAGTCAAAAAGGCCAATACATTCATGCCCAATATTGAAACTAATTGTGGTGACCATACAAAATGGCAAATTTTCCTAAAAGAAGCAACTTCTGCATCTTTTGGTTTTCCAATGTTTTCTTTTCATTTTTCTGCATTTCTTGGTTTTTAAACTGTTGTTTTTGTAGGTGGTGCATAGACACCAGGAGATGGTAATCTTGCATGTAAAGCGTGGAGGGATGTTTACATTTTCTTGATGAATGCAATACAGCAGCATTTGAAAATGATGTGTACATAGTGGGAGTGGGGTGTTCTGAATGTGGGGAATATTTTTCCAAACTTCTATATTCCTTTAATAAGAAAGACCACACCATGAAAGATGCTCCTCCAGAGAGTCACCTGGGACATCTGGAAACCGTTGCTCTTCAGTTTTGATGTTTAAATCGTGAAGGAAGAAAGGTTTGAAGTATAGTCTAAGTAAGTCTGGGGCCTCAATAATAGCTAGTGTCATTACTGAAGAACTGTGTGTGTCCCAAAACTTCCTTCGACTTCTGGTCTGAGAGCTAACAGATCAATGCCAGTAGCAGAGAACAGAGAAAAGGAGGAAAGGGTTGAAGAGGGAGGAAAAAGAAAGACAGGCAGACAGAAAGAGGAAGAAAAAGAGAAGGAGGCCAAGAGAACCTGTCTATCACTTCATACTGGACTTAAAACACATGTTCTATATCTAGACTCCTCTGTGTCTATATATGCCATGTGGGGTTTCACACATACTTTGTTGACTAATTTTTTTTGGTTTCTTTTGAGGTCCTTTGACCTAAAACCTCTACTCGATTATACATTAAGATAGCGTAACCCCTTTTCTAATTATATTTTCTCTCCTGAATGAAACCCTCGACTAAATCTATATGTAGATGGACATAAAATAAGTTAGCCGTTGGGGCAGGATCCAGTCCTGATGGATGCCTCAACAAATATTGGCCTTATTAACGGCAGAAACATGTCTGTTTTATCACTAGGGGTCTGCATTAAATAAGACACTTGATTGCCACGTTTTCACTGATGTGAATGGGAAGCACCAATAAAATATCATAATCACATATGTAACCCTTGCAAAGAGCTTCAGGTGGAGCACACTGTATGCACCCTATGGGTCTGCAGTGATGAGGGGCCTGATCCAGAGTTCCTGGCGCTAGCTGCGGTCACGCAGGTGACGCGTGTAGCGGGTGCGCCCCTGGTGCGCCGAAGGCATGGCAAAGACAAGTCCGTCTGCGCCCATCCACGACCCGACCGCGGCCAGCGCCAGGAACCCCGGATCTACAACCCCCCACCACTACAACTCCACCTCCCTCCTCGCACTCAACCCCGTAAGAAACAACAACTGCCAGAGAGCGACACCGAACACCACCCACGGCCAGTTCTCCTGCCGACACTGCAGACAATCCTTCACCATCAACAGCCTCCCCACAACCACCAAACCCACGCCGGACGCCCGCACCACCGAAGCCCTGACGTGCATCCTCCTCAACGTGCGCTTCCTACACTGACACGCCATGGAGATCTGGAACCTGCTCAACACCCTCTCGCAAGACGTCACCTTCTTCATGGAAACATGGACCAATGCCACCTCCTCACCCGACATCGCCACCGCCATCCCCGAAGGATACAAGATCCAAAGAAATGACCTTCCCCACCGCCCAGGAGGGGGACTCTCCATCGCACACAGGAGCTCCCTCCGACTCTCCACCTCCAGCACGAGCAACCCCCTCTCCAACACAGAGCAAGTCCACTTCCAGATCTGGACCAGCCCCGGAACCACACTGCTTGGGACCCTCGTCTACAGACCCCCCGGGCCTCGCGCCTCTTCCATCACCACCATTGCTGACCTTTTTGCACCCCCCGCCATTGCCTCCACGGACAACATTCTCACCTGAACTTCCACCTCAACAACCGCAGCTACCTCGACTCGACCACCCTCCACCATCCTCCTTGGCAACCTCAGACTGAAGCAGCTCGTCACCACCCCCACCCTCGACCTCATCTTCTCAGGAGGGACAAACAGACACTTCAGCCACACCATAGAGCCCCTCTGGACAAACCCCCACTGCGTGCACTTCACCTGGACACCACCACCACAGCCAAACCGGCCTTGCGCCCGCCACAAAGAAACTGGAGTAAGATCACAGAGGAACTCCTCAACACCACCCTTCTCCACGACCCCCCCTCTGCCTCGACTGATGCCAACTCCGCAGCCAAAGAACTTCCCCACTAGATCGCCAGCAGCGCAAACAAGCTCGCACCCCTCAGCCACCCCCTCAAAGAAAACCCCCTGAAGGCCGCCTGGTTCACCACCGACCTCCAAGAAGCCAGGCGCTCCTGCAGACACCTCAAGAAACTTTAGAGGAACAGGAAAACCACTGAAGACCAAAACACCTACAGGAACGCCATGACTGAATACCACAAGTGCATAAGAGCCACCAAGCGGACCTTTAACAAGAAGAAAATCCACACCAATGCCAGCAACGCAAAAGAACTCTTCAACGTCATTCAGCAGTTCACCAAACCCCCTAGTGAAGCCACAGATGTCACACCATCCCAGGACCTCTGCAACAAGCTCAGCTCCTACTTCTACCTAAAAATCAAGGCCCTCTACGACACCTTCAGCGAACACTCCAGACACCAACCCCCTCTCCACCACCAACAACCCGCCCACTAGAGAGATTGCCTAATAATAATAGGAATATTAATGAGAGCACATCTTTGACGTATTGGATTCCTATGTGGCAATTTTTGAGATACATTTGTTGCTATTTTAACGGAACATTGAAATGTATGGATGTTAAGGTGTATACATCCAGTACGTTAGGCTACTACTTCTGACGGTAAATTAATAGGCCACGGCGTGCCTTATGTTCGTCGTAGAGAACCAGTACAGTCAGGGTTGTGTTACTACTAATTTGATTGTGAATAATTGAGCCTCAAGATATTACTCTTTGCTAAGGGTGATCAGTCACTAGATGTTGTTCTGTCCATCCCATAGATGGTGTGATTTATCACATGATGTATTGACTTTGAACTTCGTATTTATGAACTACGTGTCCCGGAATATTATCAACAACCTTATTCATCCTACATTTTGTGGTGGGTTGTTATTTTTTTACCTTACGTGTTGTATATTTTAGCCGTATAATGCATGTTCAGTGTTCTCTACCATTGCCTTGCTCACACTAATTCTTTTTAGTGATTGAAACTGTGTAGTTTTAGTGGTGCATATATCTATTTTAATATATGTTTCTTATCTTCTGCTTCACTTCAACACTCATAATAGATCTTGGGAAGTTTGGTCTCTTTTTGCACATTTGTTTCAGATTATCACCAATGTGGGTGAGCACTTAGTTGTGATTATTATATATTGATTTTTCATATCGTTTTTTAAATTTTGTATTAGAGGTGGATGTATTTAGTTTTGTATTTATTCTTCCAGCCTTGAAAAAGTCTTTGTAAGACGAAACACGTGTCGGCTGGTCCGTGTATTGGAACTTGCAATCCTGCTTTAACAAATAAAGATGACAAGCAATTAATATTCAAGGGGTTTTGGATTTGTTATCAGACAACACAACCAATCAATGGAACTGATCCCATCATCTCTGTTGCTGACAAGCATATGTGACTTGAATAGAGCTGACAATCTATATTAGTGGGGTATTTAACCCGTATACTGTGTGCGAGTGCCATTTAAGTCTTCTAGCTTGTAATAACCAGCCCACTATCACCACCTGGAAACCTGCTACCACTGAAGACACCACCATAACCATGAAGAACACCCACTCAGGAGCCCCCACGGACCACTGCCTGCCGCACATCTACCACAGAGCCGCCGCCGCCATAGCAACCGAACTAGGCTAGACCATCAACGCCTTCTTCGAAGCCGGCATCTTCCCCGACAAATGGAAGTGTGAAGAAGACAAGCCCCTCCTCAAGAAACCCTCGGCCGACCCAACGGACCTGAAAAACTACCGGACCATCCCTCTCCTTCCCTTCGCAGCCAAAGTCACCAAGAGATTCGTCAACACCCAGCTCACCACATTCATCGAAGAGAGCGCCATCCTCGACCCCTCCCAGTCTAGATTTCACAGTAACCACAGCACCAAGACCGCCCTCTCGCCGCCGCCGATGACATTCGCATGCTACTCGATCAGGGCCACACTGTGGCCCTCATCCTACTAGACCTCTCTGCAGCCTTCGACACCGTCTCACACCTCACTCTCGCAGCCAGACTCCATGACGCCGGTATACGAGGAACTGCCCTTGACTGGATCCGCTCCTTTCTCTCCGGCAGAACACAAAGGATCATACTCCCACCCTTCCTCTCCGAACCAACAGAGATCAACTGTGGGGTACCCCAAGGATCCTTGCTCAGCCCCACGCTCTTCAATATCTACATGGCCCCCCTCTCTGCCATCGTCAGACAGCATGGGCTCAGCATAGTATCCTACGCCGATGACACCCAGCTCATCCTCTCCCTCACGAAGAATCCCGAAGACACCAGACTCTGCTTCCAGGAAGGAATGAAGGAAATCGCAGCCTGGATGAACAACAGCTGCCTGAAGTTTGACTCGGAGAAGACACAGGTCCTCGGACCCTCCTCCACCACCTGGGACAACACCTGGTGGCCTTCCGCCCTCAGAAACCCACCCACTCCATCAGACCTTTTTAGGGAAACCCTCCAACCAGCATTCCTCTAGAAAACATCCAGAATTTGGATGGCTTTAAATTACCTCTAATGTGAACAAGGCACTTATTTTAGCTTTATGTATTTAGGTAGGTCACACCATGATTTTCTGAAATGTGTTCCTCTCACTTGCCTAGTTTGCATGCATAAATACTGATTGTTTTCAGCTTGCCATAGAAGTGATGTGGCTTCAAAATACAGACCTTTTCTGTGTCATACACTACATTCCATCGGTTAAGCAACAGTCACTGTCAACTTCCCTTCAAACTCCAGTTCTCTGCTGCATTTCTCATAGAAGAAAACTGTCCCTTCTGGGATGTATTCATCACGAGCATCCAGGAATACAACTGAGCCTAACACAACCATGACTAAAACAATCTCACAGGTGAAAAAGTGAGGATTATTTTTTTGAAGGAGGAACGAATGATGGAAAGCACAAACCTGCTTACGGGCATGAATAAATGAGGCTGGCTCCCACAGTGTTCTGAAGCATCATATCATTCCAGGCAATGAGACACTGAAGTTTTACAGACATAGACTGCAGTCACGGATGGATTTTACCACGAGTTCAAGAGAGCTATAGATGAATGTACGAGGCACCAGCGAAGGTTGGGAGATGTGGACTATGAGATGAATTTTGGTTGAATTTCAGGACATATTAGCACCAGGCCCATTCATCTCATCAATTTGAAAGACTCACATTTGAGGCATGAATGTTAGGTGTTACCTAAGTAATGAGAGGAAGTTTGAAGATAACAAAATGATGTTGATAAAGTCAGAAAAGAGACCCAGCTGATGTCTATGATTACAATCCATTTAAATTCAGTGTTGACCTGGTATAAGTTGTTGGATCTGGCCCTTTTTGCAGGGTGTCCACAGGATTTTTGCCTTCTGTTATTGATCCAGTTTTTGTTCACATTAGGACTCTGTGCACTTTAACATTGCTAATCAGTGCTAAAGTGCTTGTGCTCTCTCCTTCAAACATGGTAAAATTGGCTTACACTTAATTGGCACATTTAATTTACTTGTAAGACCCTCATAAATAGTACTTCAAGGGCCTGTAAACTAAATGCTACTAGTAGGCCTGCAGCACTCATTTTGCCACCCACTAAAGTGTTTTGAAATGCTGTTTCGACCTAGCAAAATAAACCTTCCTTTTTAATACCTATAAGTCACCCCTAAGGTCGGCCCTAAAGTCTCATAGGGCTAGGTGCATTACATTTAAAAATAAGTGCACATATCCTACAGTTTTACATGTTGTGGCAGTGAGAAACTCCATAAGCGATTTTTAACTGTTGTAAGGCCTAGCTCACCCAGTGACTAACACTGGGTTACCTTATTGCTAGTGAGAACTTTGGATTAGAAGCAAGTAGACATTTAGGGCCTCTTGTAGGTAGCTAAATACCGGTCGGTAATGGCCGAAATTCGGTAAATATCCTGTTACCGACCGGTATTTAGCTATTTGAGATGTAGGAGGCATAATTTCAGGATTCGGTAAATTACTGAATCGGTAAAATACCGATTCGGTAAATACCGAATCCTGAAATCATATGTAGAGAGCACTCTAAAGAGTGAAAATTAGTATTAAGAATTCGTTATTTACCACCAAATACAGGTTGGTGATAAATAATGAATACCTTGCAAAAAGTAATATTTTGCAGATTTAAGAGTGCCATGTGGCAGACATACATGCCCTTAGCGCATGTATGTGCGCCACAATTGCACACATGCAAGATTCAGGGGTGCAACAGGGTGTCAATGTGACACCCTGCCACCCATGAATATGCTCCCCCAATTACCGAATCGGTATTTACTGATTCGGTAATGGTGAATGGCTTCCCATTGATTCCTATGGGCCTCCAGGCCCATAGGAATCAATGGGAAGGTATGCCTCATTACCGAATCGGTAAATACCGATTCATAATTACCGAATTTTTCCGATTCGGTAAAATTTACCGAATTATTACCTACATCACATTTACCGATTCATAAATACAGAATCGGTAAAATTCGGTATTTATGAATCGGTAAATGTGAAGCTACCTACATATGGCCCATAGTGTTTACTCTCAAACGAATTGCAATTTGAAACCCTCGTTAATGGTGAAGTTGGATGTAATTCTGAAAATATAAAGTTGCCATTTTCTTTTCCTAACCGTTTGTGCCTTCTGCCAGTTTTTTGGGTTACATGACTGTGAATAACTCTGCTGTTGGGGGTTTGTGTGTTTCTTCCAGACAGTAACACAATAAGGACTAGTTGTAGGCAGGTTCAACCATCTTGCCTTGATGGCTGGAGACGGAGTTGTGCCTGGCCCAGTACACTTTAAAGGGCTTGCCTCCAGGACACACAAAAGAACTTCACATTAGTCTTTTGTCACCCAGACTTCTTGGAGCATTGACAAAAGAATATGACTGCCCTGCTGCTCCCAGAGGACTGCTCCTATTGCTTAAGGACTGGCAAGCTCTCTTTCATGGAATACAGGACCTGCTTCCTTCATTCCAGGCTAACCTGAGTGACTCCAAGGTTCAGCTGGCTGATTCCTGTCTGATCTACAGGGACACAACAAGCTCCAGAGGTCTACCTACAACTGCCCACCTGACCTGCTGCACTGGACCTTCCTGGACCTGCAACTAGACCTGCCTGAGCCTTTCTGGCCTCTGCTGTAGAGAGTTCCTGATCCCCAAGAGGTACCTTTCCAACTTCTGGACCCTTGGCTGGCATCAGTAGAGCTCCTCCTCTGAAGAAATGTGAAATCCTGAAGTGTTTGGCTTCTTGGACTCCAAATTGGCCCATTCGCACCGAGACTCTTCTACCCACAATGACTGCCAACGTGAAGCTCAAGTGAACCTGACTCTTTGCACTACAGTGACTGCCAGTGACAATCAGCAATGCAGAGTATAAACGTCACACTACAGCAATGACTGCCCGCAGTGACTGCAAACGCAAACTCCAGCAACGACCGTCTGCGACACATCACCCAATCGGGTGTTCATGCTAGGTGCTTAATGTCTATTTCGCCAGGCTTGCTCTTTGCGCTACGACCGATTTTCCTCTTCACATCCTCCTTAACCGTGAATGTAAATCTTCATGCCAGACTTTGAGTAGGTAACATTTTCAGCAGGACTAACCTGTTCCCTGTATTTGACTCACACTCGATCTAGGTCGACCTTTACTTGTGACGTTCCCCCAGTCTAGCACGACAAGATGATCAGGAGTGATTTAGATTGAGATTTAATAATATACTCTTAAATAGACATAAAAAACCATTGTAGTAAAATAATAAAAGAGAAAGAAAAACAGCGCAAGCAAAAGTTAAAAGACTGAAATAAAACAAATATTTACGGAAAATGGCCGATTTAAAGTTGCTTTGTTTCATATGATTATGGTGTACATGATTTTCAGTATTTCTTTCACGGATGATAGAGAGTGACGCTTTGTGCTTTTAGGCTCTATATCTACTTATAAATTTCGAAATTGCATATCTCCGGTTCTACTGATTGGAGTTTTGTCATTCTGGTATTATTTTATTTCTTACAATTTACTCTATTTTTCTAAATTGGATTGGGATTGTGGTTGTTGTCTGAGCAGGGCTTCCACAGACCTCAGTCCTTCAGCCAATAACACGATTTACTAGTAAGTGTATCACTGTAGATTGGTGAACCATTAAATGGGGACACAACAGGCCTTTTACTAGAGGTAACAAGACACAAGTGAGCTCTAATGGCCTTACCTAATTGTGAAACACAAATGTGCAATGGAAACTAGCCTAGAAACTATAGAGGGAGTTTTTATGTCCAAATCTGCACTGGAATCCACTGATACTAATAATGTTGGTGTTCAGTCAAAGGACCTCATATATTGCTTGATAGTTTGACTTAGTTTCTTAGTCTGGCTATCACATTGAGGAAGGTAGCTTGTGGAAAATCAGGTAATTCCAGAATGTAACCTTAAATTGTTTCATAACATGTGATTATGATTTTGACTATTCATGTAGTCATATCAGTTCTTTCAAAAACACTGTGGATAACTCGGAGTCTGATGGAAGGTTTATAAAAGGGATAAAGTGTGCCAATTTGGTATCTGCTTCCAGTGCCACCAGAGTCATGTGTTTTTTTAGAAAGTATGGGCCCCATCAATAGTTTGGCAGGGAGGGTACTCTGTTGCAATGGGCAGGGGGATGAGGTCCATAGATATGGAAGACTAGGGTTGTGTGGGAGGAAAATAAAAGTTGTGAATGTTCCATGGTCTAACGCGTGCCAACGTACTAAGCATAAAACACTATTTCTTAAATGCAGCCATAAAGGGTTTTAATATTACAATTAGTAATCTTCTTTTCCTAGGGTGTCCTGATGTGTGTCTGGATGTTGTGCCTCGGTTTCAGGATGCTTTATATAGCAACCCTGCAGGAAGGGCAGGGTGGATAGTTCAATTGATACACAGACCTCTCTGTCTCTCTCTGTAAACAGGCAAGGTGTGGCTTATTGGCTCATTCAACGGGATTATCACCAAGTTGGAGAGGATCAGACAGCTCATAGTAACAAGAGTCTTAAATGCTAATGCCTCAGAAAAATAGCATTATTCATGTAAAAAAAAAAAACTTTAGCAATGAGATCATGTAATAGCAGTGTAGCTCAGAGTGCACTTTGGCACCAAGGAAACAAGATCAGTCGTAGCTTTCTCAGACCTAGCCACAAATATAATCAAAATGTTGAAAATTACAAACTTTTATCCCAAAATTCTATCAGTTTTTCAAAGTACACACATTTCCCTCTAAAATACAAGCTTTCATTTTGAAAAAATAAACTTAAGCTCCCAAACAAAATAATATTATTTTTAAGAAAGCAAACCACAGGGTATGTCCTCAAATACCACCTTTTCATTTTTGTAAACATGTTTGGGTACTATATTGATCAGGAGCTTACCAGCACTACTGCCACACATGGGCATAGTCTGACCTGAAACCCATGTATCATTATCACATGTCCCAGAAATGCCCATAATATGCTACCAATTCCAGCTTTATGCAAGGAATGGCCCCAATAAAGCCAATACTATTCATGATCTGTTATAACTGGGACCCCATAAATATGCACTCAATATGTAAGGATGGCTAGCATTAAGCCATGTGTGGGCACCAATATATCATACATGACCACAAGAAGAAAGAGGAAGCAGGGGGGACCATTTTCCTGGCCTGCATTATTGAAAAAAATGTCATTGAAATGGCACTGCCAGTGATACAAGGGTGTGGGTGATGCCTAATAGTTATAAATCACAATGAAATAGTAGAGTATGTCAAACAATATACCTCCGGTTTGTCCATCTACAGGATCTCGCATACCAAGGATGCTAAAAAGGAAAAGAATAACATAAAAAAACATTGTTAAAATGTAGAAACTCTCAGTATCAAGGTCAAAACTTATTAATCTTTTCTAACAGTTTACAATTGTTCAAACAGTGAAGAGATGAATTAAAAGACTTTGGTAGCGACTGTAGCTTGAAAGAAAGATGTGGCAAGCATAAGGTAAGGAGGTTGTGATGATGATTGGATTTTTAAAGTTTGGGTTTAGCTTAGAGTCTCATTATAGACCTCAGATCTAACTCATGCTGATACAAATAACACACAAAAGCTTACTTAAATGTGCCCGAATTGTAGTAGCAGGTCGTGTGGAAATGTTCCTTTTAAGAGAAACATGGATGAGTGAAAATGCAATGTAATTGTAATTAAAAAATATATATATTACAGTCAGATATGGGTGAATGAAAAGAAAATCAGGAATATATGCTGGTGTACTGCTTGCCGAAATGGATCAGACAAAAAGTTTGTATTGCATCTGTCTCAAGAAGCATAAAGGCCTGTGGAAAAAGGCAATCAAGGGCTGCAGAAATATTACAACAAGTAGTATCCTCATGTGCAGCATTCCCTGAGGGCACCAGGCCCAGAAATCCTTACCACATTCAGATGTCTCCTGATTAGCCCACTGGGGAGCCCATAGCCTGCTGTGCCGCCCCGTGGAACTAGCCAGGGTAAGCGACCAAGTGTGAGACTTTTTTTCTCCTCAACTAGAGATATGGAATCCCAGATCTTAAATGTTTTCCAGCCTTGATGACCTACAGCACCTCCTCAACATATCCTTGCACTTATGGGGGAGAGGCCCCCCTAAGCACGAGGAGCAAGGCCACAGTTCTGTCCTACTGCTCTCGTCCACCCTTGCAGGAAAGTAAGAAGGTGATCATTTTGAAACTGACTGCCCACATGATGGTGCGAGATGGGAGGAGGAAGCACTAGAACGCCCCATATCGCACAGTGACAGGGAGAAAACATTTACATACTTGGATGTGTGCTGCCCCAGGAAAGTTTTTTATACAAAGAATGTTTCTAGTGGCACAAGTTAAATACACAATTCAACATGTAACGAGCCGGTGTTTTTAATCCACATGCTCGTGTCCTTTATTTCACCATTATTCTCATATTTTTTTAAAACCAATATATACATTAATACCATGTCATGTTAAAGAACACAATTTCAACGGTTTGACATTACATATACAAACAATTACGAATTGTGTGACACTACATGAAATCAAAAAAATGAATGAACAAATGGACAAAACATAGATCACCAGTCCTGTATTGATAAATAAGCACACTGGGGCGGAAGTCGTCTGAGATTTACAGGCATCAAATATCAACAGTCTCCTGCCTGTGTGTGCAGCCCTGGGACTTGAAATTGTAAGTGTTCACACTAGGAGAGTAATTTTTTATACACTTTTCTCCTCGGGCACTTGTAGGAGTATCTTGTCCCAGATGCCGGGGTCAACACGTTTCCAACCCCACATTCATTTTGGGGTTTTCATCAGGACCTGGACTTGGTGGTATCTTATGTGGGTTCTGCTCTTCCCTTCTGCCTTGGATGGGGAGATGGTAGATCCAGGGCCAAATGTTTGCCTGCGTCAGCTGTTGATCTAAATCCTTAGGATGCGGGAGTCAGTCTTTGTTCAGCTGGTTATCTGCTTTCAAACGCTTCGTGGAACCTTATTCCGGGAACAATCTTAGTCCAGGAAAGTTGGCACTGCCAAGAAGACACAGGCATGTTTTGGGGCCACCCATGAGAAGCGGTGGGCCAAGTAAGCCTTGGCTTGAGCTGAAACTGTAGACACTTCAAGTCTCCTGTGCTCTGTGGAGCATGACCCTATGAGGAGTTTCTCCCATATTGCCAGCACTCCTGGAGCTGTGGCTTTGAGTTTGGAGGATCTGCAGGGGCCTTTGCTGCTGGGTCCTTTCTAGTTTCTTGGTACTTAGTTTAAGGTAGAAATAAGACTCTTATTGAAAATTATCACTATTTTATGCTGTTTACTGTTGTGAGAATGCAAAAGCATAACACTATTTGTGAAAATCAGAATAAGTGCATACTGTTATTAGTATTATTTTATAAGTTTTCACATTGCGAAATGCTTTACTGCTAAGGGGCTTATGTTCTAATAATTTATTTAATGGTGACACCCTTGGGAGAAAGGCCTGATTTTTTAGTAATACCTTCCACTTGTGTTGCGCACATAGGGTATTGTGTTTTCAGAAATTAACCAGTAAAGGTGCCTTGGCAGATGGGGGTCTTTGAAATGACCATCTTTTGCATAGTTTTCCCTGGGGTTTTGACTTCATTCATTGAACTCGTTCTGCAGCCCTTACACAGGGCTGCAGAAGTTACTCCTGCTAATCGGTGATAAGGTGCCTGTGCTCTCCTCTCCAAACATGTTGAAACTGGCATACCCCTGATTAACTCACTTAGTTTACATACAAGTCCCTAGTATGTGGTACATATTGTACTCAGGGCCTGTAAAGTATTTGCTACTACTGGGTTGCAGGACTCATTGTGCCACCTACTAAAGTATCGCTGTAAGACATGACTCCAGGCCTGCCATTGCGCTCTGGGTGTGCAGTTTTAAACTGCCATTTCGATTTGGCAAAATAAACCTTTGCTAGGCGTCAATCTTCCTTTTAACTACCTACAAGTCACGCATTAAGTAGACCCTTAGTGCCCATAGGGAATGGTGGGTGTTATTTTATAAGTAGCATATGTATATTTAATGTTTTACATGCCCTGGCAGTGAAAAAACTCCAAAGTCAATTATCACTGTAGCAAGGATGGCTCTCCCATAATCTAACACTGTTTTACACTGTTGCATTTAGTACGTCCTAAATTCAGTTTGGGATTAGCTAGAAAAAAGGTTCAAAGAGACATTATAATAGTAATATAAAATCTGACTTAATGTCATCGGACTTTATATTACAATTTTGGATAGGACGCATTTAGAAAGTTTGTAATTTCCTGCCAGTGTCCAGCTATCACCTGACCCTGTGGTAGGATGTGTACTGGTCCCAGTGGGCAAAGGCCTCTGTGTGTAGGGTCGAGGGCAGTATCTAGCTGCTTTCTGAGCTTCGAATGATGCCTACCTTTGAACTAGCAGATGAAGATCACACCTAGGCCTGCCTCCCCTTTATCTCCCGAGACAGGCTGGCACCAGACCCAGTGGGAGTAGAGAAACTGACCAGAAATGGTTTATGGGGTGGACAAAAGCTTGCCTTCCACCCACAGTCTGGCACCTATGAGTGGCTATGTGTGATGCTTTGTTTACTCCAAGCCTGGGCTGGGGAACATTTATCACTATTTTGACATTATTAGTGCTCTATTAACTTTTGATGTGTACTCTGTGAAATGCAATTGTCTTTTACATTTCTGTGGGTGGGTGCCACCCTACCCCTTCTTACATTTCCCTAAATGTAAATGTAAATGTAAATGTCAAGGTACTTATAGAGCGCACTGTCACCAGACGGCCACCTTGCGGTGTCGCCTTTTGCGGTTTCCTGGCGCTGATACTCATACCGCTGTGGAACCCCTCCTGGCTTTCCCTGTGAAATGTCCAGTCCTGGGCACCCCTAGGGTGAAGCCAGGCATCCTTAGTGCTGTTGGGGCCGGTGTGGAGGCTAAGCAAGCTATTGCCCAGAGTTGCAGCGTGGGGCCCGTGATTAGAATAGGCACCGAGGCAAGAATAGACAGATCCGAGGAAATTGAGCCCGAGCCCCGCCGAGGCGGGAATCGAACCCTGGTCCCTGGCCAGAACTCTGCTTCAGGGTCTGCCGCTCTAACCATTGAGCCACACTCCTCCACATTCCTCCCACTTTGTAGTATGGGGCGTTATAGTGCTTGCCCATTTTAAGTCACCCTCTTACCCCTCGGTCCGTCCAACAATTACTCTGAAAATGTATTTACTATTAAAACCTATGCCTATGTGTGTGGAGATCTGGGCCACTACAGAGGAGGTCTCTGCAAGCAGATTTGTGAATAGCATTTTGTGGCACTGTCGTACTACGTTATGTGCTACAAAATGCAATTTGTGAATAACCTCCAAGATATCTTTAGGTTTTGCAAGGTAAAAGCTGGAGTAGATTTGATTCCAACTTGTGGGACCGAGTCATCAATCAATCCATCCATTTTAAATACTATTTTAAATATTTAGCTTTCCTCTAGTTTTTTTTTTTGCATACGTTTTGCTTTACTTTTAACCTTTAAGGACTGATTTATAATAATTTAACAACTTTTTGGCTGTCTTCTGAATCTTTATTCCATCTACCAACCATGAAATAAAAGTAAATTATTTGATAGAAAAGTCATTGGGTGATATGAAAGTCCCTATGTGAAGTTTTTTTCGGGTGGTGGGTAAAAGTGAGGTGTTAGGGGGCGTGGCCAAGATGGCGGAGTGAGCGGACACATTGTCCTTGAGCTCCGCTCCCGCCAGGCCTATAAGCACCTTGTACAGCATCCCACTGCATCCGGCTCCCCCGTGGAAGACTCCCCGGTGGGACTACAACCGAGGGACGTCAGCACCGAGACCCTTTGCCCCGCCGAGCGGCTTAACATAACGGACGGCTGAGGAGGGGTGGACAGGGCCGCTCTGGGCCTGGTGAGCGGCCTATCGGCGGGCCTCTGGCAGCGATAGATATACGGCGCACCCCCCGCCGGACGAGTCACTCTTGTCCCGGTACCCCTCGTTCCCGGTCGCTGCCCGGGAACCCGATGACGGGCAGTGGCCTAGATCCAACCGGAGTGCTGTGTTGAGGCCTCAGACTGGTGATGCGGCCTTTCTGGCCGGAACTCCCACACAAGCCCGTGGATTCAGAGGTGGCGATTTACTGGGCCCACGGAGGAGTACAGTGCCCCCAGCCAGCTGTGACTGAACTGGGCTGGAGGAGGCCCTGCTGTGCCTGATCGCCTGCGGAGGAGCGGTGGTGTGGGGCCTACAGCGACTGTGACCGCCCTGCTGCCCAGAGTTGTGAAGCAGTGGATTTCAGGCTGAGGAGAAGGTGTTGTGCAATCCCTAAGACTGGGAGATTCTGTTGGGCCCTCATGTCGGGGGCATACAGGAGCCGGGCCCCCCCCTGCAGCGTCCCCTGGTCTGCCTCCGCCATTTGCCTGAGGGCCTGATCCAGCAGACGACACCCGGTGTGGCCTATACGGCCCCCCTCCCTGCCCAGTGGTGCATGGAAGACGAAGGGTGTAGAGTGCACAGGTACGGAGGCGCACCCTTGGGGGGCCTGCTTGCAGTGGTCTCCGCGTGCAGACTGGGGAATTTGCCCGCCATCTGCATGGTGTCGTGTTGTGGGTGCCTTGGGGGGGGGGGGGAAATCAGGTCCACGCCTGGGACCCTTGATAACTGGATTATCTTTACTGCATGCCCAGCGGATCCTTGCTACGGAGCTCTCCTCAAGACTTTGAACCCGGCTGGGTATTGGTCCCCTGCGACCCGCTGCATGGCCAGCTCCCCGGCCCGTTTCTGATGCTGCACCTGCCTCAAACCTTTACCGGGCCCAGTGGCTCCTGGCAGAACTTCTGTGGGTGGGCGACGCATCTGCCAGGGGCCTGTGGCCTCCGTCACCATTCACCACCCCCCTAGTGCGTGCAGCCACCCCCCTTGGCTAGTTCCATTCTTGCACTTCTGCCATGGCTGCAGCCAAAGCCAAGAAGGAGCGGTCCGTCCAGGACCTCCTCCGCAAAACAGCCGGGGATGCCTCAGGATCTACATGGACATCGGGCGGGGACCGCCCAGACTCTGCGGTCACCACACCAGGGAGTTCCTGGAGGCATTGTTTGCCTCTCAGAGGGAGGATGCCCTGGCCATCAAAACAGACCTGCAGTCCAACTTGCGAGAGGTACGATGAGATGTTGATGCCGTGGGAGAGCGGGTGGCCTCCCAGGGATGAGGAGGTGGTGGCACTCGAACAAGAGGTACTATGGCTCCACAACCAACATTTGAACCTCCAGGCGCAAGCCGAAGACCCGGAGAACAGGTCAAGAAGGAATAACGTCCGCATTCGTGTGGTCTCCACCAGGGCGGAGGGGGAGGACATCGTGGGATACGTCCAGGACCTCTTCCGCACAATCCGGAATGTGCCAGTGGATTCCGTCATCAAGATCGATCGATGTCTCCGTGTGGGCTCGCCATGGCCACCCTCCCGCAGACATTTTAGTCTGTGTACATGATTTCACGGTGAAGGAGGAGATCCTCAGAGCGGCCTGTTCTAACCAGCCTTTAAGTTTTCAAGACCACTTTCCCCAATTGTACCAGGATTTACCCGACAGTACCCTGCAAAAGAGAAGGGACTTTTGCCCCATCACCAACCATTTGCGCTCTCAGAACATCTCTTATGCGTGGGGCGACCCTTTCCGTCTCATTTTCCGCACTGATGGGAGCCTGCACCAGGTTTCCTCCCTGGCCGACGCTTGCAAAGTATTGAACCTTAACATTGACGATCTACCCTGCCAGCCGGATGCTCAGGAGTCGGGCACACAGAGATCTCGGGGGCACGGGCCTCGGAGGGTCAGGGGTGTGGACAGCCTTCGCCCGACCCAGCCACAATTAACAGGGAGCGGTCTGCCTTTCTGCGTACCCTGGCCAGTACAGAAGGGGACAGCCTGGACTCTAATGATTGACAGTTAAAGTTTGAGGGGTACAGTTACTCGCCTCTGGCCCGAAGGAGCGGGGGTATTCTCTCTTCTCTTCCTCTGATAGGAGCGTGCTCACTCCCTTGGTTGACTCCAACCCTTACTGACCGATCTCAGGATGGACTTCACGAACTTGCTCAGGTTATTGTTTTGTGGTGTCATGGTTTGTTCTTCTTTTCCTGGGGTGGGAGGGGTCCACCGGTGAGCTTTTTCTTTACTACTTTTTTGTCAAGCTATGTCCTGGTGCTCTCGTCCCAGAGACTTCCCACGAACTTTGCTTCTCACCGCACTTTCAGCAGCCTTAGCTATTGCTTTAGTTGGGCCGTCTTTCACAGATGGAGGTCAAGGTAGTTCACTTCGATGCCCGAGGCCTTGATAACCCTACTAAGCGGAAGGCAGTCCCATCGCTGCTCGAACACTCGGGGGGGTGATGTGTGCCTTCTTCAGGAAACCCACCTCCTCCCTAGTGACACTCACTGTATACAACATAGGGAATTCCCCCTGCAGTTTTGGTCCTCTGGGAGAAGTAAGTGGGGCGGGGAGACTATCCTACTCTCAAAGCGCTTTAGGGGGTCAGAGGTGGGTCCTGTTGCAGAGATCAAGGGGCGCCTCCTAGCGCTGAGGTTCCGTATTGGGTCCACTCACATAACTATTGCCTCCATCTACTCCCCAAATGAGCACCAAGAGAAATTCCTGCTAGAGGCGCTGGCCGAAGTCCTTCACACACCCGACTCCATGGTAGTGGTGGGCGGCGATCCTAATCTAGTTATGTACGCTGGGCGGGACCGTTCAGGCTTGAGGTCTGGAGATGCGGGAGCCTTGTCAGTAAACGGTGGTGAATGGCTGAGCGATGAGGGGATAACGGATGCCTGGCGGGGCTTACACCAAGACGCACAAGAATTTTCCTACTATTCAGCGGCCGACAAGACCTATGCCCGGCTGGATCATTTCCTCGTCACTCAGGCCGCCTGGGCCTGTACCATAGACTCTACCATTGAGGCACGCTCCATCTCAGACCATGCACACATTACTTTGACTCTACACCTCCCACTCACGCAGACACCCGCCTCGCAGTGGCGCTTGAGGGACTCGCTGCTTCGGTCACCGGCAGTGGTGGATGATATTCATCGTTGCCTGACTACCTGACGCTTAAGGATGTTGGCACTACACCACTGTTCTCGGTGTGGGAGGCACTTAAACTGGTCGTGAGGGGGGCCTTCATCGCTAAAACGGCTTATGAAAACAAGACTCGGCAGACCAAGCGTGATGAAATAGAGGCTAGAGTACGGGAGCTGGAAACCATTCATAAACATATTGGGGCTCCCAGAATTTGGCGCCAATTAGAGAGAGAGCACCTCCAACTGAAGCATTTAGACCTTGATAGAGCTGAGCTTGCTGTGGTCCGGCTGAAGCACAAATATTACATGGGCTCTAATAAAGGTGGTAATATGTTTGCCCACTGTCTCCGCGGTCATTGTGCCCCACAAGCTATCAATGCGACCCAAGGTGAGAGCGGGTCCTCGGTTACAGAGGACGCGGGGATCGTAACATCATTCTGATCGTTCTATGAGTCTGTATACTCCTCTGCCTCCCCTAACTTGGCTGAACCCGGTGAGTACCTCCGGAAGGCGGCAATCACTCCTCTTCCGCCTGGTGAAGCGGAGGGACTGGAGGCTCCCATACGCATCGAGGAGGTGATCTCTGCTATCGCCCGTCTGAAGCCTCTGAAGTCGCCAGGCCCCAACGCCTTTAATGCCCTTTTTTACAAGACCTTTTGTGTCAAACTGGCCCCGCTGCTCACCCGTTTATTCAACTCCTTCGCGGAGACAGGCTACCTTACGGCCTCTATACTGAAGGCGACTATCTCGGTCATCCCCAAACCGGGGAAAGACCCGGAACTTTGCAGCTCCTACCAGCCAATTTCCCTGCTGAATATTGATGCTAAGCTATTCTGCTAAGCAGGGTTGCCCTCTCTCCCCCTGACTTTTTGCCGTATATATGGAGCCTTTCGCTCAACAACTCCGAGACAACCTGTTAGCGCACGGTGTCCCGTTTGGGTCAGACCATCATCTCATTATCCTTTAAGCTGACAGCGTAATTTTCTCGGTAGCCCACCCCCTTACTTCACTGCCGGCAATAGTGGACGATCTGCAGGCCTTTAGCCTGGTCTCAGGCTTTAAAATAAATATGCAGAAGTCCCAGGTGCTCAATCTTACCGGTGCCCAAGCGACAGTTGACACCTTGCAGGCCCGCTTTGCTTTTGACTGGGTGACAGAGGGTATCACGTATCTCGGGCTGGTTCTTTACAAAAGCCTGGCTAAAACTGTGAAGGTGAACTACACTACCCTCCTCTTGCGCATCCGCAAAGACTTGACCTGCTGGCGGCGCTTACCTTTAACATGGTTTGGGAGGCTGGCTGCCGTTGAAATGAACATACTTTCCCGCACCTTATATCTCTTTCAAACGCTTCCCTTGCAGCCCCCGACGCACTTGCTCCAACACAAACAAGCCAAGATAGAACACATCGTTCAGGGCCCGATTTCTTCCCGCCTGCAGAAGTCCCTGCTGCAGCATCCTAAAAAGGAGGGCCGCCTCGCACTGCCCAACATCGCCCGCTATTTTCAGGCCTCATTGTTGCAATACCTCGAAGAGTGTAATCGTCCCATGACGGAGAAGTATTGGGTTTTCATGGACCAGACGGTAACGGGCCACCATATCTGGAGGGAGGCTTGCTTGGGGGCTATATTCCTCACAGGTTAACCGCCCTACTCTACTTGCCTGGGATAAGGTTTCCACAAGGGTTAACCTTCCCATTTTCCCTTCTCCGATGACCCCGATCTTCTTAAATCTTGATTTCCTGCCCGGGATGGATTGGAGGGCTGGTAAACGCTGGCTGGAGGGTGGGTGTAGGCGCCTGGGACATCTGTTTGACATACAGGGCCTCATACCTTTTAAACAGCTCCAAGCCTTGCTGACTCGGATCTCTTCTTACATACACAAATGATGCACTTAGGATCTAGCACCACAGCGCGACCCTTGGCCATTAAGCTGATGCGACCATTCGAAAAGTGGCTCCTTAACAAAAAAGATGATCACAAACCTATCTCCGAAATATACGCGTTCCTCTCCAAGAGTGCTGAGAAGACTCGCTCGGCAGGTCAGGGGCGCTGGGAGGTTGAGCAGGGGCACACATTATCAGACAAGGAGTGGGAGGATGTCTTCTATAGAGCACACCACACCGCACACTCCATGGGGCATGCTGAAACTGCATTTAAAATTGTATCCTATCGGTATCACACCCCGGCCCGCCTAGCCAGGTGGAACCCTCAATGAGATGGCCTCTGCTGGCGCGGCTGCGGTAGCCCAGGAACCCTCCTTCACCTGTTGTGGAACTGTCGAAGCTCACGAGATAGTGGGAGAGTATACTTGATGATATAAATAGGGCCTTTGACATCACCATTCCTAGGCTTCCCGCTTATACACTCCTAGGACTGCCCAACACCCTGACCTTCCCTATGCGCTCTCTCAGGGGTCAGCAGATGGCACTAGCGCTGAATGCCGCACACTGGGTACTGTTAGCCGAGTGGAAAACAGACAGGATCCCGGAGCAAACACAATGGTTGCATCAATTATGGTACATTTTAGGCATGGAGAGGCTGTCAATGGCTACCCTTGGGAATAAATCGTAATATGCTAAGATCTGGGCCCCCTTTATTTCCATTCTATCCACTGAATTCCGTGAACTGTCCTGTTCTAATAATCTCCGGATTTTGAAATTGATCCCCGAGGATGGTGTGGAAGCATAGTGCAGCTTCCTTTGAAGGGCTTTATGACCCTCTAGGGCAATGTGGGGTATCACACTCATTAGTTACAGGCTAGTTTGTATTCTCTTTTGATTTTTGCTCACTGGAGAGAGATGAGGTAGGGGTGGAGGGTGGGCATGGGGGGGTTCCCTGATGTGTTTTTGTTTTTCCCATCAAAAGCAGACCCACAAGCACTTAATGGTTTGTTTCAGGATTTGGTAGGCTGCTGTTCTTACTCCCCGCAGCACACTGGACTCTACTGTTATCCACTCATTGTGGACGCTAGGCTTACCACTCATCCCTTTTACCTACGCGGTCGGCCCTGTCTGGATTGTAGGCGACATGCTGTGTATTTAACTGATTGGGTGAGTTTTGATCTATATGCCTGCCTCCCTGGTTTGAATATGACTCTGCCGGCCCGCTGGGTTGTAGGCGATACTGTAATGTATTTTCACATTGAGTGTTCTGATAATAAAAACCGATTTAATACTAAAAGTGAGGTGTTAGGGTGTGTAGTAGCCTGCCGGAGAACTTCTTTAAAAAAGAAACTACTATAAATGTTTTGCCAATACCAACATCATGTGCCAATGACCATCAAAAATGTTGAGCCCTTAACTTACCTTAGCCTATATGCTGTTGGTCTGAGTGCACAGATTCCACAGAAACTGGAGGGACAGCGGACACTTCCTCCCATATCTGTCCCAAGCCCAATGATGGATCCACCTCCGGAAATCAAAGCCCCTTCCCCACCTGAGGATCCTCCGGGGGTCTTCTTGTGATTCAGAGGATTGAGGGTCTGCCCGTGAATTGGGTTGCTGCAGTCATAACTAAGTTGAGTGAAACAAAATAAGATATAATTAAAAAAAAGAAAAAACTCATTTTTCAGAATTTTACAAAAGCTGTCAGTCAACTTAAATTCATATGGAGAGCCACAGTTCTAATACTTTAATGACACATTTAGATGCCTGTGCTGTGCTCACGTGATTATATTGATAGAGCTATGATGCATCGACAACATGACTCTACTTTATTTGGCAGATTATTATCTAGATAAAAAGCAGGCTATGGGTTCTAGACACTGGATAAAAATCTCTGAGAGCATTTGGGTTCAAGAAGAGGCAACTTGAGAGTGTCCCAAATGCTTTACAATGTAATGGTGACCCGTAGAAAACCATCATTTTTCAGAGTTTATGTGCAAGTGCTTTAGGTGTCCTCTTTATTTTAAATGTTCTGATATTTGTGTACCCATAATTCTGAGGTATTGCGTCACATGTTGCATTTGGTTCCTCTGCAAGCCTGCACAGTGCCATAGCATGGTGTGTGAAAGTCAGGCTGAGATCTTTCATCCAAGGTGCGCAAAGGGACTAATTTTTTTTCTTTCAGGATTCAGAAGCGGGTAAGTGCCACAGAGTTTAGGTGCTTCCCATGTTCAGGTCCAAGGCCTGAACAGACGCCCTTGCCAACTGCAATTGAATTGGTGCTGCTGGCGTCCCTAGGTGCCAAGAAACAAATTACACACAGATAAGTATCAATAATCAATAGTAACCATAAAGGCGTTGGTTACACTGGTTACAAATGAACTGTGACTGGGTATTTTCATTTAGAAAACATGTACATCAAACAAATAGGTATTGGTCAGAGGATAGGTGCAAAAGCTCCTGTATGAATAGTAAAAATGGTCAACAAGAAAAACACCACAAGAAGCATTCTTTATCGGTCATTGTAATAAACTGTAAACTTATATGCACAGTATTTAAGTATCAAGCAGAATTTTAAGAACTCTTAATCTTTTTTTGTCTCATATACATATTCAACTCTCACGTAATGCCCAAATGGACATCATAGAGGGTCTTCTGAGTCAATCAGTCTTCCACTACTAGAAATCCAGCCATGATCATTGAGTGGAAAAGTTCTATTTATATTATGTATTGTACTTATAATAGTGGTTAAATATAATGTGCTGTACAGAGCAAAGAATAAATAAACAAAACTGAAACCCTAAAGGAGATAATAAAAACAGAGATTAAAACTGCTTTTAGTCACATGTTCATGACTGGTTTGATAATTTGGGTAATGTTTAAAAGTGGAAAAGCTTGATGCACCCCTAATATTTACTGTGAGGTTGTTCCACAGGTTTGGCTCAAAGATAAACTATCACTGTCCAAGCCAATAGGTCTTGTCAATGCTTTTTGCTGATGCGGTTCAGCATTTTCAGCATTAGCAAAAGAAAAATGGTTATTGCATTTGCTGAACAAAAAGAAGGAGCCCCAGTGTGATGATGTAAACGTATGTGCATGCATCATCACAAGTGTGCGTATAAGACACAACACCATGATGCTCATTTTGTTTGCAAGGACATATTTTGTGTGTCACAAAAGTGCAAAAACCCCAAGCTGCACAAAGAGTAGCCATTCGAAATCTGGTCATTTGTGTTGTTTCTGTGATCTCATACTAAAGTTTTGCCATATATGCCATGTAGTTACACAGTACAGCATAATGGTGTAATTTAGGAAATTTCACTTAACTATCCTATCATGAAATTACCAAAATAAGGTGAGATTATGCATCGTAATGGGAATTTTGCCGGGACCTAGATATAACCAGAAGCAATGCGGATCAAGTGCAGACCCACACTAAGCAGAACACAAATACCAAGTCTTAGGAGAATGATGGCACCCAGGGGAAGCAAGTGGCAGACTAGTCTTCCCCCGGGGTGATGTGTACTGAGAAACAGGACATGGGTAGGGATAGGTAGATATAGGGGGAAAATGGGAAGTATTTAGTTAAGGGGCATAAAAGAGTCAGGAAAGGCGTATACTGCCTCTTCTGGACTCTGCATCACCGGGGGGTGGGGGGGTGAGGGGGGATGGAATACGTTTAAAAGTTTGTCCTGTTGCTGGGCCCGGTTTCCACTCCACAGGGCCTGTGAGGTTTTCACCTACCTCTTTCTGCATTGATCCACAGCAGGCATCGGTGACATTCTGGGCAGGTGGCAACACTGCATGCCTCTGAGCATGGGCATGGCCTTGCCGACCGCCACAGAGGTACACTCTCGGTGCAGCCGGACATCAGGATCTGTTTGTTGTGTCGGGCACTAGGCCCGCATGATTGTAATAATGACACACACACACTAGGTAGTGGGGTACTGTATCTGGCCACGAGCACGTGCACCCGGGCCCTTTCATTAACAGGCTCACGTCACTCGTGACGCCTGTGATGGATGGGTGTGGGGTACATGTGTGCCCACTCCCCCAAGGGAGTGGTTACCAAACTCTGTGTCTGCTAAGACACTAGAACATGTCCAGCAGGACACAACATTCCTCCCAAAATTTTTAAGAAAACAAAATAATCACTAGTCAAACCGGTAGGGGTAAATAACAATTAACTACACACCACAGGGTCCATCAGCTTCTCGTGTCAGGCAGCAGAAAGACAGCATACAGGGGCTGGTGATTCTGACTGCTGCAGGACAATCCTGGCGGGCCCTCATAATTTAACCTGAGTTGTTCAGGACCCCAACACTGGCTTGGAGACATCAGCTGCACTCTCGTAACATACCAGTGAACACATGTCTTTAGGTCTGAGGTGGCTCCCATTTGCAGACGTTGAGGATGCTCTGTGGTGGGGATCTAACAGTTCATTAAACAGGGTGCGTCACGAGCATGCTTGGAGTCCATGTGAAAGTTCACGAAATTGTTGCTGGATCGACTGAAATCTCTGTGAGACAATTTTGCTGTATCCGGTAACCTGTCGGTGGAGCAATGTCTCTTCCAACCCTCCCGCCTGGGGAGGCCCTTTGTTGGGTTTGCCATGGGACTGCGTGTGTGCCGACTAGGGACAGCTGCAAAACCACCGAGGAGCCAGCACCTAGTCGCTCGCACAAACCTCAGGGATGGATGAGTCTTGGGCAAGACATGCTCTCGCTGCTGCAGTTCAGGTGTAAACCAGGTTAGCAGGTAGCCTCTGGGTCTTCTTGTCGGCTGGCTTAACAACGGTGTAGGACTCTAGTCCATTGGTACTCGAGATAGTAGTCTTTGATGCATTTGACAAGGACTGACATGGTGGCATTGCCAGCTGTGTGGTGAATCTGGACAACAGTTGGTGATGACTTGCCTTAATGGTTGCAGGCCTTCAGTCTTGAGTCAATCACCTGAGGCAGGGGGTGGCCAGGTGCCTCCATTTCCATTGGGGAGGCAATTACAGCTGTGTACTTGGACTTCTTGGGCAACTAGGACGTTGATGAACACGCTGAGAACATGAGGGATGAGACTCTGTTCGCACAGGCTTGCGGCTTACTCTCAGTCTCCCGCTGGGCAGTTGCCAGTTCATTCTCTGGTTGTCACCCCTTCACTGGCTGTTAATGTGTTGGGATTTGCTCCGTTTATAGTTTGGGTTCTCTTCATCGTCCGACCTCCCCTTCTGAACTTGGTTGTTTGTCTGATTCTTAGTGTAGACCCTCTGGTCACACTTCCACGTTTCTCGCTGAATGAGGTGATCTGCCCATGGCAATGATGATGTGGTTGCCATGGTACCTGGACAACAGGTGTTAACGATCTTCTGTGAGAGGAGGATTCTGGATGGACTTTGCAGCTACAGGTCTCTGCCTTGCTGAGGCTGTTCCTTCACCCATGGCATCTGCGGTCAGGAGCAGGGATGCCGTCTGACTTCGACTGCCTACGCTCGGGATGGACGGTTGCACTGTGAAGCGTTGGGGGGGGCGGATCGCGCTTACTGTGGCTTACATTCGGTTCTCCCATGGGGCTGTCTCCAGGGACGTCAGTTCACGTTGGTGGCTGTCTGGTGTCTCTGGGTGTGCTTTTGACTTGTGGTGCTACAAGTCCTCGTGCTTCTCTTCTTGTTTTCCTTAGCGCACCTGTGTTTGTCCAGCTCTTCCTGGTGACAGGATTGTCACTCTTCTTTGCGATTCTTTTTCCGGGTGCAGTCGCATACACTTTGTCCCAAAAACGCCAACAGGGCCTATCAGCTTCAATGGTCTCATGGACTTCCGTCGCTCTTCTATGCTGGGTGGCGGACAGCCACTTGTCTCGTGTGCTCCCTCTTCAGGCAGCTTCTTGAAGCTCCTACTCCGGGTGTTCCCTCTTCTGGGAAGGGCTTCCACAGGCAGTAGGGAGCTGTGGTAGTGGCTGGCCACTTGGAGTGTGGGACTCTACTCTTGCCTGTCTTGGGTCACCGGCGACTTGGGGTGCTTGTACAGTGCACTTTCTTTATTAGGGCAGTGGGTATCGCCGTCTGGCTTTTTTCTTCAGTACGTGGCACTGCCTCTTTTACAACTGTGCTTGGGAGACAGGGAACAGCTCACTTTTGTAGTTTTTTTCTCGTTGTGTGGTCTCTTCTCTTGGGACAGTACCCAGCAGTACCCAGCAAGGCTTCACAGGGGAAACAGATCTCTGGATGCAGGCAGTGGCAGCAGAACTTGCAGGCTTTAACAGGCTCTGTCGAAAGGCTCTTGCTTTGCGTAAGTGAGAGTGCTCTTGGCTAACTCCCTGTATGCTTGCTTGTTCTTTCCTGCAGTGGTGGCGTTCCACGGTGCTCTCCTTGTGAACTCTCTCTCTGCTGTCTGGATGAGCGCAGAGGGGTCTCCTTCATAGTCTCTGTATTCTAGGCCAGGTGCTATTCATGCCATTAACCTGTTTGTTGAGAGTCTGTGCGGAAGGAGAACGTGGCCTTCAGTTAAGGTTTGCTTCTTCATTTAGAATGATACATTCTACTGGTGTCACCCACGCCGGGCGGAGGCATGAGCTGGGATCCTCTCAGCCAGGCTCTCTCAGTATCCTCTCTCCTAGGTGCAAGCCGTACTCTCAGCAACGTGGTGGGCTGACAGTGTTCTGGTGCGCGCTGGCATGTAATGCTACGCCCTGGAAAACAATTGCGGGAAGGTCAGTTCCTGCCTGGTGGCCTCCTATTTTGTTGGGCCAGGTGTCGCCTCTCTCTCCACCGGACAAATTGCGCTCTACTTTGCCATGGCTGTGTGGTTAGCCCTTCTCTCTTCCATTATTTCCCTTTTATCCTATATAGCCGTGTGTTCCGGCTGCATTTGCTCGGGCCGAGTGCATTTTGACAAGTGACCACCAGGTGGCACTGTAGCCAATCTACTGCGGCCCTGGCAGCTCTCCTAATGTTGTTGGCCCTGCTGCAGAGACGTGCGCAGCAACTCTCACCTGCGGGCACTGCAGATTTGGGTGCAGGGCCTCTCAGTGCTGGCGCGGCGCCGCGACTGACCTCTCATCCCCCCAGCACCCACTCCATGGTCTCTTGGATTCCCTGCTAAGGGAGAGGTCGCAAGGGCATTGGCAGGCTCTTTGTTGGTGCCGGGCGATACTCGGTTTTTCGTTTGGCCTTGCTCTTGCCACCAAGTGTGAGGGGTATAGGGCAGTGCTTGAAATGGAAAAATAGAAGTGCGGGTACTCTGTAACAGAGTATCTGCTTGTTTCCGAGAAGTGCTGGTACTCTCCAATTAAAAGTATTACATTATTCTTGAGAAGTGCAGGTACTCTCCCTCTCAAAATAAAAAAGTGCCGGTACTCAGTACCCATTTAAAGCACTGGTATAGGGCACACTTTCCTTGCGGCTGTTATTGCCTGGAGATTAACGCTGCAGCAAGCCTCGTGCAGACGGCAGCCCTGTCAATGGGATGGCGGTACTGCTAGCAGGTAAGGAGTTTACTGGTTCTTTGCTTTCCGGTTCTTTGCTTTCTAAACCACTTTTCCTCATGCCGAAAAGCCACACTAATCACTCTGGCAGGGGGGCAGCGCTACACACCTCACCCGTGGGGCGGGGGTCAGGGCGCGTTCTCTGTCGGTTTCTCACATCTCTCCACTACCCTGCCCGCTGAATACTGCAGTCCCTCAGCAGGCGGACGGTAGCAGGTGGCCTCTCTTTTTTCACAGCGAGGAGGTGGTTCCCATATTCTAGGGGCAGTGTGCCAACAACCACGGGCAGGCTGCAGAGACAATGTAGATTGTGATGTCCCCCTCAATCACGGAGAACTGCGAGACGGCAAGGCATGGGGTCAGACCCCGTCGTCGCCAATGTTGTGTTGGGCCCTAGGCCCACATGATTATAATAACGACACACACCAGGTAGTGGGGTACTGTATCAGGCCACGAGCACTTGCACCGGGGCCCTTTTATTAACAGACTCACATCACTCGTGACGCCTGTGATGGATGGGTGTGGGGTGCATGTGTGCCCACTCCCCCAAGGGAGTGGTTACCAAACTCTGTGTCGGCTGAGACACTAGAACGTGTCCAGCAGGACACAACACTGTTGAGGCCAGAGGTGCTAGAAGAGGCGTGGGTGGGGTTCACGCCTGACACGGTCCACATCGGGCAGTGTAGCCGCTGTCGTCGTGGCATGCCTCTCTGATAACGGGAGGGGGAAGACAGTGCAGCATGGGTGGGGCAGGAGCGGAAGCACTCCGATGATGCACTCAGTGCGGGAGGAGGCGCTGTAGCCTTGAGGCCTGGTTACAGGCCCCGGTCTCCCCTGATCCTCGGGACGACGTGGAGGTGCAGAGGAGATTGTCAGCATGCCCACGTGAGACAGCGGGTATGGTAGGAAAGGATGATGTCAGGGGGGAGGGAGCAGGGGGCACTGTATCAAACGGCAGTGCAGCCCCAGAACAGGAGAACCAGGTTGGGCTGAGGAACAAGGGCCCTGCCAACAAAAAAATGAAAGGTTCAGAGGACGTAGCCTCTGGGAGATGTGAGGCCATTGGTGACGGGGCTACATCTCGGGATGCAGCAGCACCAGGAGACAGTGGACAGTCGGGGACAGGGTCTCAGGCCAGCAGGTTTGTGGGAGTGGATATAGAGGCGCAGATACCAGAACAGCGCCGACTGGTCTACGAGACCGAGTAACGCAGGGCACCTATGTGCCGGGCTCAAGAGGCGACTGTTGAGCAGGCAAAAGCAAGAAAAGTTGGCACAGGGGTGTTCGGCAATGAGGATGGTGCTGGTGGGGTGGGCGTGGGCCGCTGGATATGGATGCTAGCAGGGGGTTCCCAGGGTGAGGATAGGCAGCCAGCTTTTGCGAATCATGGGCCCGGTGATGTACAGGACCCTCCTGTTTGGGGCAGCCAGGAAGGGGAGGGCCAGGCAAGGTCTGTAATGGAGGCTGACAAACAGACAGCAGTGCCAGCGGGGCACATGACGACCCGAGACGTTGGTCGAGAGAGGTTGTCCGCAGCAGCTACCCCTACACCGAGGGATTTTGCACCTCGACACACTCAGACCAGGGGCTGAAAGCAGAATGTTAATGCATATATGTGGATCAGGGTAGTCGGGGAACAACAGGTCGAGTGCGATGAGGTTGAATGTGGGGATGCTTTGGTTTGGATTATGAGAGTGACGATTGGGAGGAAGGCGAGTTGTGTGAGGAGGATGTGGAGATGCCGGATGCTCGTAGTGCGGGCAAAGTGCGCGCAACATGTACGTCAGTTGATGTCGCCAGGGCCAAGACAAAGAATTGAGACGGTGAATGCCGGAAGGAGAAAGGAGGAGTCGAGCCATTGTCTTCAGGTACAGGAATTGTGGTCTGTGTGGTGTTCCGGGGAGCGGCAGAAGGGAGCGCCGGTCTGTGGGGTGGGCTACAGGGTGGTCATGGAAGAGAAGAGCAAGGTAAAATGAGTCTTGAAAGGTAAGGAATTATGCATACCCGGGGGCGGGTAGAAGGCTACTGAAGGGAAAAGGTGCCAGTTGGAAAGCTCAAAAGACTCTGATGGTGTAAAAGGTGATGAGGATTCGGAGGATGATAAAAACAAGAAGTGACTGCAATACATGGGGCTGACAATGCTGCTAGGGTCCCATTTGTCCGACAAGACAAAAAACAGAATATGGAAGCACAAATACATAGATGTCTTCAAACTCCTGCATAGGGACAATCTGGCTAAAGAGGGATCTACGGAGGAGGAATGGGACCTCACTAGACAGCCCAGGGTACTGATTAACTTGGAGAACAGGACACAGGCTTTCCTGATCTATGTGAGCATATATTGTGAGAGGCACGGGGACAAAGTGATAGCCTTGTTCAAGTATATGGGCATAATTAGGGAGGCACAGATGCCTTTCGGGGGTTTCCATGGCTTAGTTACGATGAGGTATTCTGTGCAAGGGGGAGCCTAAACCTGGACAAACCCTGGGGGGAAGTGGACTCTGAACTGTGGATGCAGTGGATGTCATCCACTTAGTCCGCAACTTCCAGACACATGGCTAGCATCTTACCCATTACGTATAGGCCTTTTCTAGCTTAAGCCCGCCCCTCAGTGGGAGGGTTACATGCCAAAACTAGCAGGTCCAATGTTGGGGCGTGTTGGAATCATAACAAGAGGTCCTGTTCGCAGTGTCACATCGCACGTGCAAGTTCAAGCACGAGTGTTCCAAATGTGGGGGGAGACATCCCATTACCCAGCCGAACAGTGGAAAGTGTCCCGGGGAGGGGTCAACAGGGGACCCTGGGGAAAAAGGCAACTACTCCCATTAATGTTTATGCCTTATGGCCTTCACTTGTTATCTATCTGGTGCGGGGGAGGCTTTGCAGTTTGAGTGGGGTTTCATGGAGGGTTTTCGGATTGGACACAAGGGCTGGCCACTTGCAATCAGCAAAAGAGTTTCCAGATGTGGTGGTATCGAAGCTAGCCTAGGAGGTGGCGGAGGGGAGGATAGCAGGGCCTTATACCGAGTGTCGCATTGCGGACTTAATTGTGTCTCCTCTAGGGGTGGTGCCTAAGAAAGTGGAAGGGGAATTTTAGCTCATTCCTCAATTGTTCATGGCCTGAGGGGTATCAGTAAATGACTACATTGCAGATGACGATTTTAGAGTGCTATATGAGTCAGTGGATGATGCGGTGGGTCTGGTGCTAAAGTGTGGTCGGCGATCCAAGTTGGTGAAATGTGACAACAAATCGGTGTTTCGGTTTCTACCGATTTACCCCGAGGATTTTCTGTTGTTGGGCATGCAATTTGAGGGGCTCTCTCTGTTGACAAGGTGTTGCAGTTGATGCATGGTGTGCCATCTCCTGTGCACTGTTCGAAGCTTTCAGGACCTTTCAACAATGGGTTTTCACAAAATATAGTGGTCATCAGGAGGTGTCACACTATTTGGATGATTTTCTGTTGGTGGGACAGAAAAACTCACGTGAGTGTCTGAGGGCACTGCAACATTTCCAGAAGATGGCCGATTTCTTTGGGGTGCCCTTGGTGCCTGAAAAGACAGAGGGTTTCCTTGGGGTGTTGACTCTTCTGGGCATTGAGCTGGATACGGTACTGATGGTGGGAAGACTGCCACGAGCTAAGGTGATGGATATTCAAGGTTTCTTGCTGGAGGTGATGGGTGAGCACAAGATTAAACTCCGGAAGGTGCAGAAGTTGCTTGGGCTTTTTAATTTTGTTTGCCGTGTGGTGCGGGAGAGACAGACTTATCCGGGGTGACCTTGCCGCATCACAAGTTGAGGATCTCCATGGTAGTCAAGACGGACTTGAGGCTGTGGAGGAAATTTCGGTAGGATTTCAATGGAGTGCACATGTACTTCATGGTTGAGAACACGGTCTGGCAGCTTCAGATATTTTTGGATGCGGCAGGTGCACACGACTTTGGTCTGTTTTGATACGGACACTGGTGTGCCGAGTGGTGGCCTGAACGATGGTTGCCTTTTTAGAGTTCTTCCCTTTGCTGCTTGCATTGCGGGTGTAAGGGGGAAACTTGCGAACAAGACAGTGCTGTTAAATGTTAAGAACATGATGGTGGTGGAGCTGGTTAATAGACAAAGGGTCAGGGACATCCAGCTGCTGAGATTGTTGAGAAGTTCCATGCGGACTTGTCTGAACATTGTTTTCAAGGCTAAGCATATCCCAGGTGTACAGAAATACATTGTGGTTTCTTTATCTTGTTCACAGTGGCTTTGCTCCCGCATCCTGGCACCCAGAGAGGATGCTGTTAAGGCGCCGCTGCCGGAGGACATTTGGATGCTAGGCGATTTAGGGTTGTGAGTCTGGTTGAGGGATCGTTGTCCGAATCCATCAGGAAGAGTTACAGGTTGGCGTGAAGCGAGTTCTGGTCTTTCGAAGGAAATACAAGGTGCTGCTGGGAGCTGGATCGGGAGGACGCAAAAAGGAGGGTGTTATGTTTTTTCTATTTTGTATTGACAAGGGTCTATTGCCCACCACTATTGGGAGCAAGTTGGCAGGGTTTTCCATTTTACCGCAAACTGCATTGAGGTTTTGACCCTGTTGTGGTTGAGATGTTAGATCGGATATCGAAATTTTGGGGCACAAAATGGCGTGGGTGGGGAGACTGGCACCGCGGGAGGCTATCACGTTTGAATTGTAGGGGCATTTGTTGGCGGTTTTACCTTCCTGTTGCATTTGAGGTGGCTGTTTAACATCTCTGTATGGTATAGATGTTTTTGGGGGGGATGTGGGGCTATTGCATGATGAGGTGCGCCATGATCCAGGGTGCCTGGGTATTTGGTTGTGCCTCTCGAATACCGACCAACGGGGTAGGGGGAGATGCGTATAGTTGTGTGAATGGAAGAGTACTGTGGTG
Organism: Triturus cristatus; assembly: GCF_964204655.1. NCBI lineage: Eukaryota > Metazoa > Chordata > Amphibia > Caudata > Salamandridae > Triturus > Triturus cristatus. The sequence continues at coordinate 790,098,557 of NC_140586.1, read as the reverse complement.
TGTGCGGTAAGGGAATGGAAGCGTTTTCAGGTATGGCCTGGGCGATGTTACAATGAGGTTTTTTGTCATGAAGAGGGCAGGACCGTGTCTGCTTTTCAGCTATTGTCAGTGCGTGTGCATGGGGTTGCAATGGCTGGTGAAAAACCTCTCTGCCTTTGGGACACACTCTTTTTGGATAGGGGCAGTGACTATGGCGGCAAGTCTGGGGTGGAACTGGGATCAGATACTCAGGATCAGCAGGTTGAGGTCACGATACTGCGACCAGTATGTGAGGAAATAAATATGTTTTGCCCTTAGCCAGGTCAGGAGGGGGGGTTTGGACAGTGGTCAGTGTGGGCGCCAGACCTAATGCCTTTCTTTTTCAATCTAGCTTGCGTGAGCAGTCCAGGGACCAAGACGGTGACCTGGCATATGGGACATTCCTTTGTGCACTGGGCATCGAAGCATGCTGACCAACAAATATACGGAAGGTGGGGCAAATGCAATGGGGTAATTTGCGGCCTTGGTTGACTAAATTGGCTCCGCAAAGGGATTGCCCTGATATGCTTTTATTTCATCTGGGGAAAAACAATCTTGTGCACTTATCTGGTTTGACACTTATATAACATATGCAGTGGGATCTTGAAGCAATCAAAAGGAACGTTGCTGGGACTGGATTGTGTGGCCTGAATTTGTGCCACGCCGGGTCTGGCGGGGGGCTGTAAGGCATGCAGCGATTGATAAAGCTTGCCGCAGCTCAATAGAGCAATGAGAGTTTTTTGCATGAGGATGGGCGTCATGGTAATTAGGAAGAGTAGGCCTGTTTGTTTCATGATGCCAGTGTGCATCTGTCTCGCATGTGAAATGCATACTACATGATAGAGTTAGTGATGTGGTGAGCCGTTTGTGGCACAAAGAGTATATGGTGCAGGTGAGATCACCGTTGAGAAGTTGCTGGTTGTGTTCGAGGCAGAAAAACGCCATCTGGGATTTATTCTGGATGTAGCTAGTTTTGGGGGGTTGGAGAGTCACATTATAGCTTATCGACACCCTCGGGGGAGGGGAGAAGAACAAAGTACAGGTTAAAAACTCAGTATGTGGTATGTTGTCGAGTGAAGAGAGAGTTCAGGGGAGGATGTTGTTTGGGAATGGAAGTTGGTGTGAGGCGTGAGTGGGTGCAGGATGTATGGGGAAGTTCTGTATTTGTAAAGTTGATGTTATTTGTTGATTAAAGTTCAGTAAGTTTGCAACCATGTCCTAATGAATGGCTTTTATGCTAATCACGGGTTATACGGGTCATAAGTGTTTTGTTGCTGTACGAGCTGACGGCTATCCCTGTACAATCATGGGGAGTGGTCTAAAGTGCAAAGCCATATTGTAAGAGCAGCGTGCTTTTGGCTCAGTGGATGCCTGGAAAGCAATTCAACAAGCACTGGCACAGCCAAATTAAAATTAACCTGCCACCAGATAGCAAGCGTCAACGAGGGGCACATACTGCACTGCGGGAGTGAGGAGGGAACTTTCAATCAATCAATCATAGCATTTGTAAAGCGCACTACTTACCCGTGAGGGTCTCAAGGCGCTAAGGGGTGGGGAATGCTGCTACTGTTCGTAGAGCCAGGTCTTGAGGAGTTTTCTGAAGGTCAGTAGGTCTGGAGTCTGCCGTAGGCGGATGGGGAGGGTTTTCCATGTCTTGGTGGCGAGGTAGGAGAATGATCTGCCGCCGGCGGTCACTATTCGGATGCGGGGGATAGTGACGAGGGTGCGCTCGGTGGAGCGGAGCTGGCAGGTGGGGGTGTAGAATAGGCCTGGGCAAAAATTTCGTTCCGTTCGCGGAAATTGCGATAATTTGGCATTTTTGCGTTCCGCGGAGAGCGCGAAAATGTCAAAAATTCCGGTTTCCGCAGCTTGGCGATAATTTGTTTCTTGCTCGCGCTGTAAAATGATACATTCTCGCGCGCGCGCGATCGCCTTACCTGAATCCCTGCGTTCGCCGACAAGTTTTCTTGATCCGGTCGCGTTCTCCATGAGATGTTGTATTGTTTTTAGCCATTTGCGCTGTCTCGCGACAGTTCGCGCCCGCAGTGACGTCATGCGTCGCGCGATCACGTCTTTCTTCTCGCGATCATGCACCGCGAGAACAACTCAAAACAAGATGGCCGCGCCCGCAAGCAACCACATGGGTAAGTTGGCGACCCGCAACCATGCAGAAAATCTCGCGAACATGCCGGAAAAAAACTTCCGCATCTTCGCGATATTTCTGCTTGTTTGCGATAATTTTAAACATTCTCGCGATAATTTGCGAAGGTTAATTCCGCAAATTCCGCCCACCCCTAGTGTAGAAGCTGAGTCGACTGTTGAGGTACGCTGGTCCAGTGTTGTGGAGAACCTTGTGTGCGTGGGTGAGGAGCTTGAAGGTTATCCTCTTGTTGACAGGGAGCCAGTGCAGGTCTCTCAGGTGGGGTGTGATGTGGCTGTCGCGAGGGAGGTCGAGGATCAGGCGTGCAGAGGCGTTCTGGATGCGTTGAAGCCGTCTCAGGAGTTTAGCCGAGGCTTCTGCATAGAGGGCGTTTCTGTAGTCCAGTCTGCTGATGAGGGTCTGGCTGACTGTTCTTCTTGTTTCGGTGAGGATCCACTTGTAGATCCTGCGGAGCATGCAGAAGGTGTTTAAGCAGGAGGAAGACACGGCGTTGACTTGGTTCGTCAATGAGAGGGTGGAGTCGAGGATGACCCCTAGGTTGCGTGCGTGGTCGGTGGGTGTTGGAGCTGTTCCTAGTGTGGTCGGCCACCAGGAGTCATCCCCGGCCGAGGGGGTGGATCCGACGATAAGGACCTCCGTCTTGTCCGAGTTCAGCGTCAGTCGGCTGTTCCTCATCCATTCGGCGACAGCCTTCATTCCTTCATGGAGTTTGGTTTTGGCAGTGTGGGGGTCCTTGGTGAGGGAGAGGATCAGCTGGGTGTCATCGGCGTACGAGATGATGTTGAGGTCGTGCAGTCATGCGACGTGGGCGAGCGGTGCCATGTAGATGTTGAACAGCATTGGGCTGAGGGATGAGCCCTGGGGTACGCCACAGATGATCTTGGTGGCTTCGGAGCAGAAGGGAGGCGGACGCTCTGTGTTCTGCCGGAGAGAAAGGAGGAGGTCCAGTCCAGGGCCTTCTCTTGGATCCCGGCGTCATGGAAGCGTGTTCATAGTGTGCAGTGGCAGACCGTGTTGAAGGCAGCTGACAGGTCCAGGAGGTCCTTGGGGTCCGCCCTGGGTTTCTTGAGTAAGGCGTTGATCTCGGTGTGCTTCCAGCTCTCCGGGAAGGTTGCTGTCTCAAAGGAGCTGTTGATTGCTTTTCGGAGATGGGGTGCGATGGTGGTGCTGACTTTTTTGAAGATGTGGTGTGGGCAAGGGTCTGATGGGGATCCGGAGTGGACAGTGGTCATGATCTTGATGGTGTCGTCATTGTTGATGTTGGTCCAGGAGAGCACGCGGTTGGTGTGGATGGTGGTCGTGGCGGCGGAGGTCTCAGTGGTTGCCGGGGCGGTCGTGGCGTTGAAGCGGTCATGGACTTTGGGGTGGTTGAGAGCTAAAGTGGCAACAGGAATAAAGGGGCAGCATAGAGGGCAGTTTAAAGTGGGGACTAACTAGAGGGGAAATGAGTGACAGGTTGGAAAGAACCCATAACAGTCAGCTACAAGAATTGTGATGAATCTGAAGAGGTGTGCCAACATATTTAAGAATACCAACATCGAGAGGGGTACAGAAATTAATAAGGGAGACAACAATGTTTCGAAGCAATAGTTCCACATAAGAAAAAACAGAAAAAAAGATTTTATTTTACTGGGGTTATCCATTTTGAAGACAGAAGAGTTCAGATGAGGAAGTATAGGAGAAGATCAAATGCAGAGCTAAGGCTATGATGTAAGGTAGAAAACGGTAGATGGGAAGGTGTAAAAAAAAAAGATTACAGGAGGACTAGTAATACGTGATGAAGAAGAGTTTTGAACTGAGGACATCCATGCCACCATGGCAGAAAGACAGGTAGAAACACCCACGTTTGAAAGATGGTGAAGAAAGAATAAAAGGGAAAGAACATGAGGGAGTCACCCACAAAGAAGGAAGACTCAAACGTAAAATAAGATACGTTGGATAACAAAGGAGTAGTATAAAAAGGAAAACGTCGCCAGGAGACAGTCCTGGGCAATTTCAGAATGCACAGAGAAAACAGCCCACTTAGAATCTTTCCCAGAAACTGAAGAAGATAATGACTGAAACGAGCCTTCTTCAGACCCAGTGACGTCTAACAAGGAAGGAGACTTCAGAGGAGTAAGATGAGAGGGCTGCATAAAAGAGGCACATGAAAAAGAAAATACATGTTAGACAAATATGGGAACGGGGGAAATAGAACTGAAGTTGTGGAGTCCAGTGATGGTTGTGTAGGCAGAGGAAGGAAAACAGATTTGTGGGTCGCAGGGAACACAACAGAAGTGAGTGAGGCATTGAATAGTAAAGAGAGACCTAAAGAAGAAAATACTGAAAACAGAATTTCCTGTAGTCGATAGTACTATATCAGCCAAAGAAGCCGGAGGTTTGGCACAGACTAAGAAAGTTCATGGAGGTGAAACCCTTTCTTATATAGTGAACTTTGACATTTTTATTCAAATCAGCCCCACCAACTATCTGAGTGGGGAAAATACTGTACCCCAGAGTCTCAAATATTCTATCTCATTTTACTTGTACCTAAGGCAGACTTTAGTTGGTCTAATATTCCAATTGCAACTTTTCACTGTTGCATATTACACACCCATGTGTAACGCTGTTTTTATATTTAGAGCTGATAACATCTTTCCACAAGTGCTGAAAATAACTCATGGATGAAGTGTAGCTATCATTAGTACAGAAAGTGCAGTTACACCATCGCCCTAGAGTGTGAGAGGCCTACTGCAGTCAAATGATGGATGGGTTTTTTCTATGCAACCAGGGTCCGTTCTCCTTACTTGGATTAAACCTCATGGTATGTTTGCGTCCCTGCTTTCAGTGGATGCTCATAACAATAACTGGGCGAGTATAGCATATGTATCAGTAATTTAACTCTGTGGTGCTTATTTCATCAACTTTTGATAGATTCCTGGAGAGTGGACTAAATTCACATCATTTCATTTGCAGTAAGTACGCAGAATTCCCAAAACTGTGCAAAGTTATGCAAAATTTTGGTCCGGCATTTTGCACTATTTTTAGCACGAACGTGTGCTTGCGTCTTCTGTTCACTGTGCTTTTGGTCCAACCTGAGAAGTGCTACAGGGAGATTTTGTGCACCAAACTGCGGGAACTACAAGGTGTGAGCAGCTACAGTGTAGGCCTTGATATGCACTGTGTAAAGGGCTGAGTGCAGTGGGACAGGATGAGTTTAAGGTCATAGTGGTGTTTGGCAGTCTGTGGTTATAAATATAATGGCATTGAGTAGGTCACTAGAACAGTGCAGTTACCACATTATCTGATATCTTGGGTAGGAGTTTGCAGTGCTCCCTGTGACAACTAATATGTGCTCAGTTACATACATTACATGGAAGCGCCAAATATTTTTGGTGTGCGATAATTTGCAACAAGATGCTTTTAGTATCACATTATATATTTGAACTTGGTTTGCTGTTTGGTTCAATTTCCTTCTGCGGCAGGCTGTTCTGTTTTGCACCAGACAAAATTCAGTGTTCGTATTTTGGTTGTTGCAAGTGGAAATCAGTCTGGTAGGTGATATGAAAAAAGACCACTTAGCTCATTTAATTCGGCCAGTACTAATTAAAATATTGCCACAATATATCTTGGGTGACATTTTCTCATCGAGGCAGACCCCTCAAAGATCGGTAGCAACATGATTCTAAAAATGAAATGGAGAGTTGTAGCAGAACCCCTTGAAATATACCTGCAGATACACGCGCATTTTAATTACTCAAATTAATTTTACATCAAGTTAAAAAAAAATACAGAAACTTTTCAATTAAATTCATCATGATGAGCATAGTTCCAATTAAGAGATTTGCTGTGTCCATTAAATAGATATCTTGGAGGTTTTGCACTGTTACAAATTTGCTGCGTTGATTAGTTTGCGCCCGATTCACAAAAGTAATCTGGGAAAAAATCCTAACTTTAATTTTGGTATTCACAGAAGGCATTTAGGAGTACTAAAGTTAGGATTTTGTCTCAGTTAATCTTAAAATTTGGTCTCAAGTTAAATTTAAGTTTAACTGAGACAAAATCCTAACTTTATAGTTAAACTTAAGTTTGTCTTAAGTTAAATTTAAGACCAGAACTTAAGTTTAACTGAGACCGAATCCTAACTTTAGTACTCCTAAATGCCTTCTGTGAATACCGAAAGTCGTAAAGTTAGGATTTTGTCTCAGATTACTTTTGTGAATCGGGCCCTTTATGTTTTTTAAGTCTATTCTTATTTTCGTTAACAGGGTTAAACAATGACATCATAACCTTCACAGTTCCTGGTATGTTAGGCATGCACATATGATGAACAGCTATCTGTTTCCAACATATTTTCAGCGATAAACACAGTAGTCACGCTTCTTAGGCTTGACGTATCATTTGTGTTTTAGCCAGTAATATGTCACAGTCATCAGTAGTTGCCATGTCTAGGGTCATCCCCATGCTTTGTTAGCAGCGTATTTATTTGTTTTAGCTGTGGGAGGTGGGAAATACTGAATGGGACAAAATAAAAGATACAGGTAGAAAATTGAGCCGAACTAATGTGGTCCTGGACCCCGAGCATAACAAGCGCGTATGCAATTTGGGACCGCGGTCCAGCTAATATCAAGTGCTAAATCTGTGATGAGAGGTGCACACCCGGCCTGAACACAATGACTCCTCCCCACCAGTTGTACGCAAAATTTTTGAGTCTCTTCCGACCCCTGCCTTGTGGTGTTTGTGGGATCTGGCGAGTCTGTGTCTGTTCCTCACTCATGCTGCAGGTCGTGCAGGATGGCATCCCAGTTGGCTGCTATGGTGATTGTGCGAAGGCCTAGTGTGCCTTCTCTATGCAATTCAGCACTCTCTGCCTTGGCCCATATTAGCAGGGAGCACCTCCAGGCCAGCGCGTGAGGGGGTTCGGGAGATTTCCATCTTTTGGTAATCAACTGTTTGCCACCAGCACCCCCAAGTTGATGAAACGGGAGGTAACTTTCTGTCACTTATGTCTTTGAAAGAGGTGTAGTATGCATATTACCCATGTCGGGGATACAGGGCGCTCCGTACAGCAGGATAACGTGGCTGTGACTGACGGCCAGCATGAGGTAAGGAACAGCAGAGCCATGACATATGCAGAGGATCCGCATGTGTGAGGTGACAGTGCAGGCAAATGGCGCAAATGAGGTTAAAATATTTGTAGATTTTAGCTGGAGTAAGGTATGCTCTCTGCATGACATAGTATTGTATTAGACGGAAGCACATGTTCCTTGGGACATGGAAAGGGCCTTCTAGTATGTTGACCCACTATTTGTCTGTACAGGGGCGTGTAGATCGGTTTCCCAGCATTGTCTCTGGGGTGATAATGACACTGCAGTGTGATGCCGAAGTGAGGCAAACCATTTGGTGTGGTGTCTGCCCCGTCCCATGACATGTAGGTATTGAACATTCAAATGGCTGTCATGTCTCCCCATTTGTTACCCATGACTGCGATGAGTGAGTGGTGTAGTAAGAACTGGCCGATTAGCAATACATCTTCCTCGATTAGTGTGTCAAATGGTGTCAAGACTCCATCGCAGTACAAGTCACTCACAGTGTGAATTCCTGCTCTCTGCCACAGGGATAACTCAGCAGGTGTAATAGCCGCCCAGCCCCTGTAGGGGTGGTGCAGGTTCATATGTATCATCGTCCGCATTATGCACAAGGTCCTGCGGTGACATCGGTTTGCGACTTGGAGCAACAGAGGTTCTGGCGACTTTCCCTTGGTGCAGGGGTGAAACAACGAGAGTAGTGAGGAAAGTGACCAAGGTGGTGACGATGTGGCTGTGTTGCTTAATTGGAGGCTCACCATCCATTTGACCACCCACTGGAGCTGCGCAGCAAGATAGTATTGTTCCATGTTTGGCACCACTAACCCGCCTTGGTTTGTTGGCAGATACAGTTTGGTGAGGGCTACACGGCGGCAGGAGTTACCCCAAAGAATGTCCCTCAAGAAGGGGGGTGGGATGTAAGGAGGCAGATTAGTGAAATAATATAGTAGTCTCAGCAAGACAGACATTTTAAGCGAAGTCATGCGTCCCATGACCGACAGTGGAAGTGTTCCCCAAAAGGACATCTGAGAGTAGAGGGCTGTCATAACCCTTCCAACATTCCCATCCAGTGGGTCCACCTGCTGACAATACACCCATATCACATCCACAATAGGAGCAACAGGGGGATTAAGAAGTCAGACCGCCCCCACTCCATCAATTATAAACACCACTAGGTCCGACCTCTATGAGCAGTCAGTATAATATTTTTGAAACCCCAGGTAGTTATTACAATTTTTTTAATGTTTCAAAAACTTCCCAGATCAGTCCCGTCTAAATATCCATGAACTGATTAGTCTTTGCTGCTCAATTTAAAAAGAATTGTCAATAACCACATCAAATACACATCCCACCATAGTTTAAAACCATCACATCAATGTGTATACTGATGGAGCGGGTAGAACAAAATTTTGTATACCACCCATTCTGCATGTTTATACTAATTAAAATAATCTATTAATTATAATACTATTAATGTGTTTGTGTGAAATTTAATCAACATTACTAATGTATGAAACATACGTGGGATTTGCATTTTGCATGGCTAAAATAATTTGTAATTAACATATGTATGCATTCTAATAATAAAAAAATAGAATATTGCATGATACATGTTGCTTTTGTGACGTTATCGTATGTTGCACCAGATGACATCACTGGGTGAATATGAACGCTTTAAATGTCGCCATATGCTAGATAATTACAAGCACATAGGGGAATTAGTGAGGGTTTAACATTTTATTCGTAATTTCCATGTTTTAATTACTTTTTGTGTTTGTTTCTCTTAAGTTATCCTTTGGGCCTAAAATCAAGATGGCCGCCTGAAATGCTCGACGCGATCACCACCATTCCACGAGGTTTCGGGTGAAGTGCGCCTGCGCCAACCCCACGTACCAGTGGCCTCGTCATGACCCCAGACTCAGTGTACCCAAGCAAGGTCACGATGGGATGCTTGCCAAATGTTCAAACAAAGGACTTATGCAAGGAACCGGATGGATCATGCCTGATGATATGACATCATGAACTGTGTAAAACTTCACTGGACGATCCCAACTAACCAATGGGATGAGCCCAAATTCTCAAAATTGTAACTTTTAGTCCTTATTTCCATTATAAAAATTACGTTAGAATAGAGAGGTTGGTTCGTTGGTTGGCTTGCTGTTCGTTCATCTCTATCTCGTACTTCCCTTTTGCTGACGGAGACGACGGTGACGCTCACTGACGGCTGTGTTCCTGAATCTTTGACAGACTGAATTGCTGCCCAATTTCTTGATGAACTAAAGACTTATGAAAATCCTTGGGCACTGATCGATACTTGCACGTCTCTGGTCCTTGACCCGATCTTTGGGACTGTAACGTGCTGACGACTAAATTTGATGACTTAGAGGACGACCGATAGCCAGAATAGGTAAATATGGTGTTCTGTGATTTGCGTAATGATTAATAAATCTACTAGATGGAACTAAAATACTTGCATCATTTAAGATAAACCAAAATATTGATTAACAAGAAAATGTGTTTGGTCATTTATTGAAAGGAGATAGATCAGGATCATTGAGAATACTTTAGCTGGACTAAATCATCAATACCAACTCAACTAAATTGATCCGTCGATCACGTGGAAGGAGTTTCTTGATGTTTAGGGTTAAGATGTGCAGTAATAAGGGTATTAGATGTATGGAAATGGAAATAATTTTTCTCTCTAGGTTACTAGGTATTCCTTTCATGTCAGCGCTTGGAAACAGTTATTCCTCCCGTAAGTGCAGGCCAGTGAGAAGCGTAGTGTGAATGTTGGTGTTATGGACCCACCAATGATTGTACGAGTGGATGTGTTAATGTGATATTTGGTCTGTGACGAAGGGAGGATATATTAGGTACGGAGTTTTGTCTTTATTCCCGTTACCCAGATTTCCGCGCTGCATCAATACCAAAACTCAAAACGTGAAAAAATTAAAAAAATGTGAGAAAAGGCCAGAAAGCACCTCACGTACGCAAACCCACAGAGCTGCTGGATGGTACTCGCCATTATGCCCACGTTATCATCATCAGTTGCTTCGTGGCCTCAAATAGAAAAGAAGGTGTGTACTAGAATTCCTCATAGGTGGGAAGTCAAATAACATAAAAAAGTGTGTGACAGACAACACTGAGACTATGTAGCTCACACAGTGCTCACTCGTCCCCTACTGTGCAAAGAGAACAAGGTTCTCATGAGTAAAAAATGAGGTATCACATACAGCACATCCTTTATTAAATGTTGTGAGCGTCCTCAGGTTAAAAGACAGGCATGTAAACGGCCACTTTCATTCACGAAAGGCCAACATGTTTCGTTGCCAAACGGTCTAGGCAACTTTGTCAGGGCTGTTGGGGAATCAATCTTCACCTCAGTCCCTTTTTACACCAAATCTGTGGTTATTGACAAGATAAAAAAGACGAACGTGCCAATCATGAACAACCCTATATACAATAAAAGTTCAAAGCCCCTTCGTCCAATCATATATTTACTGAGTGGTTGCTGTTGTCCCGCGTACCTGCAACCACCTTCAGTAAAGGAACCTGCGGCAAATGGTCGCGTTCCACCTTAACGACTGTAATTGTCAGTCTCCATCTGTAATCAAACAGACAGCAAATTACTCATACATGATCCCATGCCTTCACACAGCCATATTCCATATGTGCCAAGCTTTGGCCTTTTCTCAATTTTTTGTCATTTTTTCATGTTTTGAGTTTTGGTATACACATTGATGCAATGGTTTTAAACCACGGTGGGATGTGTATTTGATGTGGTTATTGACAATTCTTTTTAAATTGAGCAGCAAGGACTAATCAGTTCATGGATATGGGGACTGATCTGGGAAGTTTAAAAAAATTGTAATAACTCCCTGGAGTTTCAAAAATATGATCCTGACTGCTGAATGAGGTCAGACCTAGTAGTGTTTATAACCATATTTCCAGATTTCGAAGGGCCTCTATTTGCCATGTTATCGGGGCTGCGTTAAGTGTGTAAGCCGGGTTTGGACATGTGTGATCAAAGGGGTATAGGCATGACTTTGCCCTTTTTACCCCTTGGCCTGCTAATGCGGTCAAACCTTTTAGGATGTGGGTCAGCAGGTGGGTATCTACCTTACATCCTTAAGATATAATAAAAGGTTATCTGCGTATAGTGAGATTACGTGTGTGCCATCTCCTGAGTGGATGCCTCATTCCACGCCATGTGATTGAATGGCCGCCGCAAAAGGCTTTATGGCCAAAGAAAAGCAGTGAGGACAGTAGGGACCCCTGTCGGGTACCCCGGCCCAGTAGGACTGGGTCGGAGATATATGGGCCTGTCTTAACCGTGACTGTCGGTTCACAGTACAGCAGCAAAACCATGCAAAGGAATTCACCCCCTATACCATACCTGGGTAGTATGGCTAATAGAAATTCCGTCTCCAGAGAATCAACAGCCTTCTCAACGTCAAGCATTAGACATCTAGAGTGAGGCCATTGAGTTGCGGAGTACGTAGCAAACCGGAAAAAAACATCTTAGGTTTAGTGATGTGTTACAGGGCGGAACAAACCCATTCTGGTCAGTATGAATCAGGGAGGAAACCAGTGGTGCCAGTCGGTTGACTAATATTTTCACTAGCATCTTGTAGTAATTATTTAGTGGGGCGGAGGGGTGATAAGATCCCAAAGCAGTAGGGTTTTTGCCAGTCTTGGGCACAGAGATCAGGAGTGCCTCGCGCAGTGACGAAGGAAGAGTGGAAGCCGCAAGGGCCACTGTATAAAGAGCATGTAGCTGCGGAGCCAAGGTCGCAGCGTAGGATTGTAGTATTTAGCGGGTAGGCCGCCGGGTCCAGGGGTTTGGCCCTTCGCCAGAGTTCTGATGGCTACACAGATCTCAGAGAGCATGATGGGTACATTTAGTTCTTTGCGTTGCGCATGAGTAATTGTGGCAGCTGTACATGGGCAAGGAAGATGTCCAAATGTGCCTGATTAAGGTGAGTGGTGGATTGGTATAGAGATGCATACTGCGGAGTCATTTCTGTGTGAATTTTATGTTGTATGCAGAGGAAATGTCTCGCGGGGGATCGCAAAGTGAAAATAAGGTGGCAGGGCTGCTCTTGGCGTATTAACCACGCCAATAAGCGTCCTGCTCTGTCCAAAGCTGCATGCACGTGAGTAGAGTGTGCTAGTAGTTCAAGCACCGAATGCATTCCAAGGGTGAAATGTTTTCACTGTGCGCCTCATCTAGTTGTTCTGTCTCTAGTGTGCATGGCTGCACGCCTCTCAAGTTGCTTACAAATGTTCCAAGTGAGTCCTAACAGTGTCCCCGAATGGTCACTTTAAAAGCGTCCCACTCAAGCAGTATGTTCTGAATGGAACTGCCATTAAGGTCAAAGTACTTCACTGTTGCAGCACCAAGGATTTCACAAAATGGTGGGTCGTCTATAGCCGCTGGTTGGAAGCACCACAGGGGTATTGCAGTGGACCCGTTTCCCATGTCAACTGCAGAAACTGGGGGTTTTGGTCAGAGTGTGTCCACCCCATGCAGTAGGTCTGTATAGCGATGGGAAAAAGTGCAAGCGACCCTAGAATACAGTCTATTCTGACATGCAAGTCATGTGTCGAGGACTAAAAGGAGTATATCCATGTATCATGGTTGCTTGTGTGCAGGGACCAGTGGGCAAAGCAGGCAGTCCGTGCGTTGAATGTGGCCGTGGTGCGTGACAGAGGTTGGAATGAGTGGTCTGCCATTACATCAAGAACAGAATTAAAGTCGCCTCCCAGCAGCCATGGGATCCCACTCCAACGGGCTAATACATCAGACAGCCTATGCAGGAACGTGGTCTGGTCTATGTTAGGTGCATATAGTAACCCTATTAGGATTTGTTGACAGTTGAGGCGGCCCTTCGTAAACACATGCCTGCCTTCTGTGTCTGTCACCACCTCCTCCACCACGTATGGGGTCCCCATTTTCACCCAGATCAACATCCCCTTGGCCTGGGATGAGTAGCTAGTAGCGAACACCTGCCTGGGCTGGCCCAGTCAGAGGCACTCCGCCTAAACTTATGTCAGGTGAATGCTTTATGCGTGGATCTGCGTTGGAGGTAGGAGTATTTGTAATATCGTCAAGCAGGTGTGTGTATTCCTCTCAAGTTCCAAGTGATATTAGTGTGAGCCAAATTAAGGTTATGGTGTTGTCTCCGATGCACCAATTGTATGCATGGTTATGGGAGATTGCCGTACATTTTAGGGATAGTGCGCAAATGTGTTGCATGGGGTAGTGTAATATCAGATTGCCCATCAGGCCTAGAAAGATAAGTGGGGGGTTTATATATCAATGTTTGTAACCTTATTGGATCCACCCAAACAATGCTGCTTAACTGTGGCAACCACCGAGTGTGTTGGTAAATGAAAGGTGCTGTGTGTATCAGGGAGTTGGAGTTGGACAACTCCTAGTATGCTATATGTGAAGTACTAGTCTTTTCGTAACTGGGTTTATCCCATGTTGCATTGCAACATTGTGCCCTGGGTCCCCAGTGCACCCCAGTGCATCATAAAGATAAGATAATTCTGCAGCACCCTTGAGGAAATAATGAGTGGAGTCAGTAGGGAGCTGCTGCATTCCATCTCACAGATCCCTGTAGGGACATCAGTTCAACTGCCTTGGTTACCATGTGGCTTTGTATAATGCCATCCTCTGTCTGCATTGCTACTTCTAGTGGGACCGGAGACCCTGGCTCCGCCTACAAGGTATTCATGGAGCTATATCACTCAGGGATTTGATGGAGCCTGCGTCATGGTCTGAACTCAGAGTTTGGTCACCGGCTGAAATGGGTAAATCAACTCTGTGTTCACTGTTTCCAGGTTGAGCATGGCTGCCATTCGGGAAGGACAGCCAAACCATTTTCCCCGGCCGCCTCAGCATCCTCTTTTCTCCTGCCATTCTGCTACTGGTGTAGAAAGAACTGGCCGATTAGCAATACATCTTCCTCGATTAGTGTGTCAAATGGTGTCAAGACTCCATCGCAGTACAAGTCACTCACAGTGTGAATTCCTGCTCTCTGCCACAGGGATAACTCAGCAGGTGTAATAGCCGCCCAGCCCCTGTAGGGGTGGTGCAGGTTCATATGTATCATCGTCCGCATTATGCACAAGGTCCTGCGGTGACATCGGTTTGCGACTTGGAGCAACAGAGGTTCTGGCGACTTTCCCTTGGTGCAGGGGTGAAACAGCGAGAGTAGTGAGGAAAGTGACCAAGGTGGTGACGATGTGGCTGTGTTGCTTAATTGGAGGCTCACCATCCATTTGACCACCCACTGGAGCTGCGCAGCAAGATAGTATTGTTCCATGTTTGGCACCACTAACCCGCCTTGGTTTGTTGGCAGATACAGTTTGGTGAGGGCTACACGGCGGCAGGAGTTACCCCAAAGAATGTCCCTCAAGAAGGGGGGTGGGATGTAAGGAGGCAGATTAGTGAAATAATATAGTAGTCTCAGCAAGACAGACATTTTAAGCGAAGTAATGCGTCCCATGACCGACAGTGGAAGTGTACCCCAAAAGGACATCTGAGAGTAGAGGGCTGTCATAACCCTTCCAACATTCCCATCCAGTGGGTCCACCTGCTGACAATACACCCATATCACATCCACAATAGGAGCAACAGGGGGATTAAGAAGTCAGACCGCCCCCACTCCATCAATTATAAACACCACTAGGTCCGACCTCTATGAGCAGTCAGTATAATATTTTTGAAACCCCAGGTAGTTATTACAATTTTTTTAATGTTTCAAAAACTTCCCAGATCAGTCCCGTCTAAATATCCATGAACTGATTAGTCTTTGCTGCTCAATTTAAAAAGAATTGTCAATAACCACATCAAATACACATCCCACCATAGTTTAAAACCATCACATCAATGTGTATACTGATGGAGCGGGTAGAACAAAATTTTGTATACCACCCATTCTGCATGTTTATACTAATTAAAATAATCTATTAATTATAATACTATTAATGTGTTTGTGTGAAATTTAATCAACATTACTAATGTATGAAACATACGTGGGATTTGCATTTTGCATGGCTAAAATAATTTGTAATTAACATATGTATGCATTCTAATAATAAAAAAAATAGAATATTGCATGATACATGTTGCTTTTGTGACGTTATCGTATGTTGCACCAGATGACATCACTGGGTGAATATGAACGCTTTAAATGTCGCCATATGCTAGATAATTACAAGCACATAGGGGAATTAGTGAGGGTTTAACATTTTATTCGTAATTTCCATGTTTTAATTACTTTTTGTGTTTGTTTCTCTTAAGTTATCCTTTGGGCCTAAAATCAAGATGGCCGCCTGAAATGCTCGACGCGATCACCACCATTCCACGAGGTTTCGGGTGAAGTGCGCCTGCGCCAACCCCACGTACCAGTGGCCTCGTCATGACCCCAGACTCAGTGTACCCAAGCAAGGTCACGATGGGATGCTTGCCAAATGTTCAAACAAAGGACTTATGCAAGGAACCGGATGGATCATGCCTGATATGACATCATGAACTGTGTAAAACTTCACTGGACGATCCCAACTAACCAATGGGATGAGCCCAAATTCTCAAAATTGTAACTTTTAGTCCTTATTTCCATTATAAAAATGACGTTAGAATAGAGAGGTTGGTTCGTTGGTTGGCTTGCTGTTCGTTCATCTCTATCTCGTACTTCCCTTTTGCTGACGGAGACGACGGTGACGCTCCCTGACGGCTGTGTTCCTGAATCTTTGACAGACTGAATTGCTGCCCAATTTCTTGATAAACTAAAGACTTATGAAAATCCTTGGGCCCTGATCGATACTTGCACGTCTCTGGTCCTTGACCCGATCTTTGGGACTGTAACGTGCTGACGACTAAATTTGATGACTTAGAGGACGACCGATAGCCAGAATAGGTAAATATGGTGTTCTGTGATTTGCGTAATGATTAATAAATCTACTAGATGGAACTAAAATACTTGCATCATTTAAGATAAACCAAAATATTGATTAACAAGAAAATGTGTTTGGTCATTTATTGAAAGGAGATAGATCAGGATCATTGAGAATACTGTAGCTGGACTAAATCATCAATACCAACTCAACTAAATTGATCCGTCGATCACGTGGAAGGAGTTTCTTGATGTTTAGGGTTAAGATGTGCAGTAATAAGGGTATTAGATGTATGGAAATGGAAATAATTTTTCTCTCTAGGTTACTAGGTATTCCTTTCATGTCAGCGCTTGGAAACAGTTATTCCTCCCGTAAGTGCAGGCCAGTGAGAAGCGTAGTGTGAATGTTGGTGTTATGGACCCACCAATGATTGTACGAGTGGATGTGTTAATGTGATATTTGGTCTGTGACGAAGGGAGGATATATTAGGTACGGAGTTTTGTCTTTATTCCCGTTACCCAGATTTCCGCGCTGCATCAATACCAAAACTCAAAACGTGAAAAAATTAAAAAAATGTGAGAAAAGGCCAGAAAGCACCTCACGTACGCAAACCCACAGAGCTGCTGGATGGTACTCGCCATTATGCCCACGTTATCATCATCAGTTGCTTCGTGGCCTCAAATAGAAAAGAAGGTGTGTACTAGAATTCCTCATAGGTGGGAAGTCAAATAACATAACAAAAAGTGTGTGACAGACAACACTGAGACTATGTAGCTCACACAGTGCTCACTCGTCCCCTACTGTGCAAAGAGAACAAGGTTCTCATGAGTAAAAAATGAGGTATCACATACAGCACATCCTTTATTAAATGTTGTGAGCGTCCTCAGGTTAAAAGACAGGCATGTAAATGGCCACTTTCATTCACGAAAGGCCAACATGTTTCGTTGCCAAACGGTCTAGGCAACTTTGTCAGGGCTGTTGGGGAATCAATCTTCACCTCAGTCCCTTTTTACACCAAATCTGTGGTTATTGACAAGATAAAAAAGACGAACGTGCCAATCATGAACAACCCTATATACAATAAAAGTTCAAAGCCCCTTCGTCCAATCATATATTTACTGAGTGGTTGCTGTTGTCCCGCGTACCTGCAACCACCTTCAGTAAAGGAACCTGCGGCAAATGGTCGCGTTCCACCTTAACGACTGTAATTGTCAGTCTCCATCTGTAATCAAACAGACAGCAAATTACTCATACATGATCCCATGCCTTCACACAGCCATATTCCATATGTGCCAAGCTTTGGCCTTTTCTCAATTTTTTGTCATTTTTTCATGTTTTGAGTTTTGGTATACACATTGATGCAATGGTTTTAAACCACGGTGGGATGTGTATTTGATGTGGTTATTGACAATTCTTTTTAAATTGAGCAGCAAGGACTAATCAGTTCATGGATATGGGGACTGATCTGGGAAGTTTAAAAAAAATTGTAATAACTCCCTGGAGTTTCAAAAATATGATCCTGACTGCTGAATGAGGTCAGACCTAGTAGTGTTTATAACCATATTTCCAGATTTCGAAGGGCCTCTATTTGCCATGTTATCGGGGCTGCGTTAAGTGTGTAAGCCGGGTTTGGACATGTGTGATCAAAGGGGTATAGGCATGACTTTGCCCTTTTTACCCCTTGGCCTGCTAATGCGTCTCAAACCTTTTAGGATGTGGGTCAGCAGGTGGGTATCTACCTTACATCCTTAAGATATAATAAAAGGTTATCTGCGTATAGTGAGATTACGTGTGTGCCATCTCCTGAGTGGATGCCTCATTCCACGCCATGTGATTGAATGGCCGCCGCAAAAGGCTTTATGGCCAAAGAAAAGCAGTGAGGACAGTAGGGACCCCTGTCGGGTACCCCGGCCCAGTAGGACTGGGTCGGAGATATATGGGCCTGTCTTAACCGTGACTGTCGGTTCACAGTACAGCAGCAAAACCATGCAAAGGAATTCACCCCCTATACCATACCTGGGTAGTATGGCTAATAGAAATTCCGTCTCCAGAGAATCAACAGCCTTCTCAACGTCAAGCATTAGACATCTAGAGTGAGGCCATTGAGTTGCGGAGTACGTAGCAAACCGGAAAAAAACATCTTAGGTTTAGTGATGTGTTACAGGGCGGAACAAACCCATTCTGGTCAGTATGAATCAGGGAGGAAACCAGTGGTGCCAGTCGGTTGACTAATATTTTCACTAGCATCTTGTAGTAATTATTTAGTGGGGCGGAGGGGTGATAAGATCCCAAAGCAGTAGGGTTTTTGCCAGTCTTGGGCACAGAGATCAGGAGTGCCTCGCGCAGTGACGAAGGAAGAGTGGAAGCCGCAAGGGCCACTGTATAAAGAGCATGTAGCTGCGGAGCCAAGGTCGCAGCGTAGGATTGTAGTATTTAGCGGGTAGGCCGCCGGGTCCAGGGGTTTGGCCCTTCGCCAGAGTTCTGATGGCTACACAGATCTCAGAGAGCATGATGGGTACATTTAGTTCTTTGCGTTGCGCATGAGTAATTGTGGCAGCTGTACATGGGCAAGGAAGATGTCCAAATGTGCCTGATTAAGGTGAGTGGTGGATTGGTATAGAGATGCATACTGCGGAGTCATTTCTGTGTGAATTTTATGTTGTATGCAGAGGAAATGTCTCGCGGGGGATCGCAAAGTGAAAATAAGGTGGCAGGGCTGCTCTTGGCGTATTAACCACGCCAATAAGCGTCCTGCTCTGTCCAAAGCTGCATGCACGTGAGTAGAGTGTGCTAGTAGTTCAAGCACCGAATGCATTCCAAGGGTGAAATGTTTTCACTGTGCGCCTCATCTAGTTGTTCTGTCTCTAGTGTGCATGGCTGCACGCCTCTCAAGTTGCTTACAAATGTTCCAAGTGAGTCCTAACAGTGTCCCCGAATGGTCACTTTAAAAGCGTCCCACTCAAGCAGTATGTTCTGAATGGAACTGCCATTAAGGTCAAAGTACTTCACTGTTGCAGCACCAAGGATTTCACAAAATGGTGGGTCGTCTATAGCCGCTGGTTGGAAGCACCACAGGGGTATTGCAGTGGACCCGTTTCCCATGTCAACTGCAGAAACTGGGGGTTTTGGTCAGAGTGTGTCCACCCCATGCAGTAGGTCTGTATAGCGATGGGAAAAAGTGCAAGCGACCCTAGAATACAGTCTATTCTGACATGCAAGTCATGTGTCGAGGACTAAAAGGAGTATATCCATGTATCATGGTTGCTTGTGTGCAGGGACCAGTGGGCAAAGCAGGCAGTCCGTGCGTTGAATGTGGCTGTGGTGCGTGACAGAGGTTGGAATGAGTGGTCTGCCATTACATCAAGAACAGAATTAAAGTCGCCTCCCAGCAGCCATGGGATCCCACTCCAACGGGCTAATACATCAGACAGCCTATGCAGGAACGAGGTCTGGTCTATGTTAGGTGCATATAGTAACCCTATTAGGATTTGTTGACAGTTGAGGCGGCCCTTCGTAAACACATGCCTGCCTTCTGTGTCTGTCACCACCTCCTCCACCACGTATGGGGTCCCCATTTTCACCCAGATCAACATCCCCTTGGCCTGGGATGAGTAGCTAGTAGCGAACACCTGCCTGGGCTGGCCCAGTCAGAGGCACTCCGCCTAAACTTATGTCAGGTGAATGCTTTATGCGTGGATCTGCGTTGGAGGTAGGAGTATTTGTAATATCGTCAAGCAGGTGTGTGTATTCCTCTCAAGTTCCAAGTGATATTAGTGTGAGCCAAATTAAGGTTATGGTGTTGTCTCCGATGCACCAATTGTATGCATGGTTATGGGAGATTGCCGTACATTTTAGGGATAGTGCGCAAATGTGTTGCATGGGGTAGTGTAATATCAGATTGCCCATCAGGCCTAGAAAGATAAGTGGGGGGTTTATATATCAATGTTTGTAACCTTATTGGATCCACCCAAACAATGCTGCTTAACTGTGGCAACCACCGAGTGTGTTGGTAAATGAAAGGTGCTGTGTGTATCAGGGAGTTGGAGTTGGACAACTCCTAGTATGCTATATGTGAAGTACTAGTCTTTTCGTAACTGGGTTTATCCCATGTTGCATTGCAACATTGTGCCCTGGGTCCCCAGTGCACCCCAGTGCATCATAAAGATAAGATAATTCTGCAGCACCCTTGAGGAAATAATGAGTGGAGTCAGTAGGGAGCTGCTGCATTCCATCTCACAGACCCCTGTAGGGACATCAGTTCAACTGCCTTGGTTACCATGTGGCTTTGTATAATGCCATCCTCTGTCTGCATTGCTACTTCTAGTGGGACCGGAGACCCTGGCTCCGCCTACAAGGTATTCATGGAGCTATATCACTCAGGGATTCGATGGAGCCTGCGTCATGGTCTGAACTCAGAGTTTGGTCACCGGCTGAAATGGGTAAATCAACTCTGTGTTCACTGTTTCCAGGTTGAGCATGACTGCCATTCGGGAAGGACAGCCAAACCATTTTCCCCGGCCGCCTCAGCATCCTCTTTTCTCCTGCCATTCTGCTACTGTCGGGCAAGGGGTGTGAGGTTGTGAGGCCAGTGGCCTTCATCTAGTCCCATGCATTTGTTGGGGAGTCTTAAAAAAGATCAGTGCCTTTGGCCACCACCCAAAGATGGGCTGGAAACCGCAGCAAATAGCATATATCCAATATACAGTTTGGAAGGAGCTCCTTTGCTCCTGTAACATTGCTGTGTAGTCTGGGAATAGCATGACCAGAGCATTGTTTACCATGATTTCCTTCAGTTTGCATGCTTCCCTTAAGATGGTATTCCTGTCTCGATTGTTTAGTAGGCAAAACATGACGGGTCAAGGATTAGCACCTGGTGGCGGTCTGCATGCAGGCACCCTGCGGGCACTCTCAACTACAAAGTGAGGTGACAGCTTGGTATCCGGCAGTAGCCCACGCAGCCAGTGCTTGACAAATGTTACTGCATCCTGGCCCTCCTCTCTCTCCAGGAGGCCCACCACCCTTATATTGTTCCTCCATGAATGGCCCTCTGCATTCTCCAGCCTGTGTTCTCGGGTGCTCACACGGTCAAGTATTGTTTGCAGCGCTACAGTGTTTTCGTGAGCCACCGGTTGTAGCTCTGCCAATGCAAGTTTGTTGGTGTGTACTTTATCGGCAAGCTTGCGGTGGTCCGCTCCTAGGATGGTAAAGTCAGGAGTTACTTTGTCCAGTTTTTACTTCAGTGACGTGCGTGTTTGATCAAGGGTGGCTCTGATTTTATCTATGGCTTTCTATACCATGTTCAGCTTGCCGGTCAGTGCCAGGTGGAGTGGTACAATTCCTGAGTGCTCCTTGGGCTGTGCCACCAAGCCCATTGCTGGGCGCACTGTTGAGGATGGCGTGTTTGGGCAGAAGTGACCCATGACTAGTTGCTGGGCACTAGGCATCTGGTGTCCCCCCAGGGAGATTTCTGGCCAGGTCTGGAGTCCACTTGGTCAGGCCTTCAGCGGAATACTGTTCGCCGCCGTTGGTGATCAGGGATCACCTCCAGCACTGCTATCAAGGCAGGAGAGCTCTGTGGCTCTTGTGCAGTGCAGAGGAGCAGGATGTCTCTCTGCAGGGGGCCAGCCAAACAGTTGCCACTTGTGTCAGATGGTGGAGTGGAAGAGCCGTTGGGCTGCAGGATTAGACAAATATAGTGCTATGGAGCCAGCAAAGTGTCTCAGGCAGGCCCCAGCATGGCGTCAGACATTTTGTATTCTGCAGTACCTACTGAAGGATGCAGCTGAGGGGTAAGGGGAGGGCTGTCCACAGCGTGGCCCCCAATTTGGCTTTTGGGTTTTCCTGTTCCTTTCTTGGCAAGTGTAAGCGATCCAAGTTGGGACAGTAGAGCACATCACATGAGTTTCGGTGCTTAGGGGGCAGACATAGAACAGTATACTTGGTTTAGAAGTCTCGGTCTTGCACAGTTAAGCATTGGCCTTCAGGCCCAGGCGCTGTGATTGAGGAGGCTCTGTGCTTTCACCTGCGTGTGATAGTTGGTGTTGAGGTCCAGTCCAGGCTCGGTGTCATGCACTCCGGCATATGCAGGGTTCTGTTCAGCCGCCTGCTATTTAGTTCAAAGAGATGACCCGAGATCACTGAAAATGTCTTTGTGGAGGCACTCCAGTGCGGTTGCTGGCAGGCCACAGATGTATCCTGAGGCACTCCCACAACTCGGCACCTGGTATGGAAAGCGGTTCAAGCCCGATAGTGTCTCTGAGTTCCTTGCCATTAGTCGTCTCCCCGCAGTGCCTTCACCTTTTGGTGGGAGTCTAGGAGGCTATGTCCCGGCTGATTGCAGTCGCTACAAAGGGGCCAGAGCCATGTCACACTCAGCGCACAGCCATCTCTGGCAGTCACCTTCACCGCCTCCCATTCAGTGGCTGAGCTTAGGTCCTTTCTGACCTCCAGGCTCCGTCAGAGACCACCATTCCGACAGGGTCGCGGCATCGGCCAGGGCCCTGCAGTTTCTCTGCCACAGGCTCAGTACAGCTCGTCTATGCCACGCTGCGTTGTTGCCACCCAGGAAGCTGTGAAATCACCGCCACCGCGTCCCCCTGCCAAGGCCACAGCGGCAGGATACTAGTCGCAGCTATCTACGCCGTCTCGTTTTAGCCACCTCATTGAAGAATCGGCCGCTTCTCATTGCAAACAGTTGGCAGGCTTGTGAGGGGTGATGCGAGGCAGTGGTCTAGCCTCGTGTGTCGAGTAGCGCCACCGCTCATCACAGTACTTCGCTTCTCCAGCCTAGGCCTCAGGTCGTCTTCTCCGTTATTCCTATGGTTGGCAGGAAATCAATTGCATAGGTCGGTGCGATGTCAGGCAATATCATCTGGGATCAAGTCATCTCATAATGGAACACAGATTATTTGTCTGGCTCAGGATTTTTGAAAGATAATGGGGTGAAGCTGTGGAGTCTCACTAGAGTGCATCCGCCACCTTGGCTTGCTAGCTACAAATCCCACAAATTTGCTGCACTGATGTGAGGATTTCCACCCACTGCACCCTACCTATATAGCTCTTAGCCCTCTGACCCACGTAGATAGTCTGTGGGAAAAGCAGACAGGGGTCTCACTGGCCTACGCATGGGCTATGTCACAGGAACCACGTGAATCAGTCTTGGTGCCAAAGGCCCAAGCGGAAATATTGGTCTAGAAGGACCCCCCCCCTGTGCACCTCTCGCCCCGCCTCCCCCCACTGGCTACCGCTAAATCACTAAATACATCAATGGTGTAGTCACAGATCTTTATAATACACAAACCTGGAGTACAGAGACCCAGATTATGAGGCAGGTGGAGTGGATTTTGTGGAATTCCACTCAACCTGATGTTGAGTGGGCCGGTGTTTCTGCACCTGTTTTTCCAGGGTGTTGGAACACTGGACCCCATTTTACTTGGTGATAATTCCACAATGAAAAAAAGAAAAAAAAGATTGCATGATGCTTTGGAAGTAACTAAGCCCCTTTTTCTGTTACAACATGGGCTGAGCCATGTATGCTCATTCGCCAAAAGCTAAACCACACATCTGCGCGGTTAAGGCAGCACACGGTCTGGATGTCCAGATGGGCGGGAGAGGACCCGTCAGGAGAGGAAGAGTCAGAACTGGAAGCAGACAGGAACGCGGACAGGTAAGTGGAGCTGGGGCCCGCTCAGTTTTAAAGGGTTGGGGGTCAGTTTTAGGGCTCAGGGGCTGGAAGGTTGGGGTAATTCTTGGAAGGGGGTAGACCTTTTGGTTTTAGGGCTCAGAGTGGGGAGAGGGGGTCAGGCAGTTTTTAGGGCTGGGGCTGGGTTTGGGGGTGTTTAGGGGTGAGGGTAGGCTTTAGGGCTCAATGTAAGTGGGGGATGAGTTCGTTTTTTTTAAATGTTGAAGGGTTTAGGCCTCGGTGGAGAAAAGGGTAGGGGTGGTTTTTCAGGCAGCGCGGGGGTATGTTTTAGGCCTCAGGGTGTAGGGGATGTCGGAGTAGGTTTTATTAAAGGGGCAGGGTTTTAGGCCTTAGAGTGGAGGGAAGGGAAGGGGTTGTTGTGAGGGCAGGAAGCAGTAGGTTTTAGGCCCTAAGGGTGGGGGGTGGCTGGATATGGTAGGAGGGATAAAGTTTTAGGGCTTAAGGCGGGAGGGAGTCAGGGTAGCGGTGAACTTAACCACGCATATCCCCATACCAAACTTGCCTTTACAACAGAACTGCGTGGTAAAGGCTTGCGTTATATAGGAATACGTGGTTAAGACACATTTTGGTTCGGGCTGCATTGTACAGGCATGTGTGGTTTAGCCATGTGTGCCTCTGTCATACAATGTTTCACTAGTGCATAACAGAAGAAGGCAGCTCACTCAGTTTCGGGTTTTGCCACATTACATGATTTATTGGGTTTCCAAATGTTGCCATGGGGGTCTTCATAATCTTACTGATATACCAAGTTGTTACAAAAGCACTTACTAGTGAGTCAGCTCAGCTAACGGACGAGGAGGAGTAACTCTGCTACAGCCCACAGCAACAGAACATGTGCACTGCAGCACTCCTTGTCCTGGGGATCGAAAGCTGCTAGACTCCTCCCCTCAGGACTCACCAGCCAATAAAAGTCACACAAGCACTGGAAGAGGCAAAGCCCGCTTATCATTGTAGACACCCACTTCTACATCACCCCCTCTGGGTCTGCCTGCACCCTTTTCCATTAAATGAATTGAGCTCTTCAGACCTCGTCCTGGGCCAGAGCAGTATACACCCAAAATCAAGCCTATGCATCGCCAATTAAACTTGTCATAACTTCCACAGTGATGTTACTGCCCTGGTTTGTGCATTTAGGGAGAGAATCATGACGGTGGATTGGCACATGGGCAGTCTGGTACTCCTACCACCAAGCAAAAAAAAATCAACATTTTTCATAAAGGACCATCCATTAGCTTTTTTGACTAGAGCTGCTTGCTGGTTTTTCTCCCCTATACCCCTTTTGCCCTTTAACACCAGCCGCCACTGATAAATTGTATTTTAAAATGCATTTTGCATTGCTGCAGAGCGACTGCAAAATATTGTTTAGGGGTACAGATACCACAATATAGACTTATTATGCTTAACAGATACATGGTTCAATGAATCTTGGCACTTGATTATGGCGTCTTTGTCTCCATGGACTACTCTATCATTAGCCGAGACTCAGAGGATAGAACAAATAGACAAAGAGTGGTTATATAAAGAGATTCTATTTAAACCATGAAATTAAATTTTGTAGAGCATTTGATATGACACTTGAAACATTTTTGTAACCACTCCTCTGCTCTCATTGTTTTTTCCGGGGGCGTGTTGCAGTATCAGTGATTGGCCATGTCTGGTAGTTCACTTACTTCAAGGTTTTGACGGAGTGCTTTTGAACCGGTTTTGACACTTTGACACCTCTTGCGACTTTTGAACCGGTTTTGACACTTTGACACCTCTTGCGACTTTAGTAACTTTAGAAGTGCCTTTCGTGAATTACAATTGTCTTACTCTTCTGGGTATGTGGTTTGGATTAGCATTAGCATTAGCATTTCCCTCTAAAACCCATTCTTAAATTCACCAACCACTCCCCTGGTCCTTCCGGCATTTACAAAATCATACACGCCAGTGTGGTGGAGGTCTCGTGACATTAAAAATAGGAAAGGCGGGGCGTGGCCAGCAGCGATCCATGATGGCCGCGTAAATCGGAGCTCCGCAGCCTAACTTTCTCCAAACGTATATCCAGCATCCTTGTCCGGACATCCAATGGTGGTTCCGTGCATTGGAACGTCTACGGTGCCCATCCCGCCCTTCCTGGACCGCGCTGGATCCACGGGGACTGGCGCGGTAGGGCCAACCTGTCCATTTGAAGCCAGGGCCCAAAGTTCTACTGCATGCCGGGGAGCGGGGAAGCTGTGCACGGACGTCTCGTGGCGGCGGGAGGTCCAGAATGCATTTCCCCTGAGAAGAGCCTGGCATCCGTATTGGTCGGACCGGGTCCCCGCCGCGACCTGCGGTCGGGTAGGATCCGGTGAAGTAGCCCCATCGGACAGGAGGAGCCCAGAGCTGTGCCGTCTTCGCACTGCGGGCCTTCACTCGGTGTGCGGCGGAGTGGCGCAACCGAAGCCTGTGACGTGTCATCTCGCCCTCCCCTGTCCATAGCAGTGAATTTGGACGGGGGCTGTTAGGCTCAACGTCTGGGGGCCCACTGTAGGGCAATTGCGCCTGCCCTGTGTGACCGGAGGGGACCTGGGTGATAGCCAAGCTGCAAGATGGACCGCAGTAAAGGCTCTGGGGCCCGGGGGCTCAGAGTGGCACAAACCAACAAATTGGACCGCTACACGGTTCCCAAAGACACGCAACAGAACCGGCTGTCCGGAGGGGCCTCCCAGGGTGAATTGTGTGAAGAGGAGCAGGAACTGTCACTGAAAGACGTTATGGACGCCATCACCGGAGTTAAAACTTCCCTTGAACATAAAATGGACGCAATGGCGATCGACGTGAACCTGATCAGGGCGGATCTGTGGAAACTGAACGAAAAGGTCAAGCAGGTGGAGATCACTGCCGCTAGTCTTGTCGGAGATGTGGCACAGCTTCAAAGAGAAGTCTGTGACTTACAGGACTCCCGCAAACTGGCAGACCTAAAACTGGATGACTACAAAGGCCGCTTGCGGCGCAACAATCTCCGCATATTGGGCGTTCCAGAGAAATCGGAAGGGCAGTCCCCTGACTTATTTGTTGAAGACCTCTTCCTGAAACACCTACAGCCTAAGGGCCTCAGCAAGTTCTTAGTCATTGAACGGGCACATAGGGTCCCGGGCGGCCGTCCCAAGCCGTGCGCTCCCCCGTGGCCAATGTTGGCCAGAGTACTGAACTTTCAGGACAGAGATGTCATCCTCCAGAATGCCTAGGGTGGGGGCCCCCCTCCGCTATGAGAATGCAGACATAACCTTTTTCCGGACTTCACTCAGAGGGTATAGAAGCAGAGGAGGTCGTTCCTTTCAGTGAAACGGGTGCTTAGAGACAGAGGCCTGAAATATTCTATGTTATTTCCTGCACGTCTTCGGATCGAGGCGGATGGGAGAGCCTGGTTTTTTGAACACCCCAAGGCTGCGGCAGACTGGATCGAGCAACATGAAATGAGGAGCCCTGGCGATCGCACCGGAAGGGAGAGTGAGGACAATCGTCCAGCCTGAGGAGAGGGTCGTATTGCCGTTTGGGTCTGGACTGCGTAATTGGGGCCGGGGGCGGGGAGGGTCAGGGTGGGGAGTTTCTAGTATCTGGACATTTGGGGCTGTGGATCCTCTTAGACTCAATGCACTTGGTTCACTAAGGGTGTACATTTGTCTTGTTTGGGGTCAGGGTAGCGTAGCGCTTTCTTTTCCCACTTTTCTTCTACTTTTAGTTCTTTACAAGGGCGACAGGCACTCTGCAAGTTTTCAATGGGTAGTTCTGATTCAGACTACAGGGCAGCGGGGTGGAGGGTTGTTGGGTGGGGGTGTTTTGTTTGCGTTTGGTTATACTTATTGCATCAGCAGCTTCTAGTGTCATTCCCGTACAGGACGTCAAAACTCACGCTGAAATTCCAGTAGAGGGAGTTGTGATATCTCCCAACCAGCCATGGCTACACAGAGGAACGTAGGGATTAGGTTGTTAAATTGGAACGTCAATGGGTTAGGGGACAAAATCAAACACAGTGTGGTTCTTCAATACATCAAGCGTCAGGCCCCTGATATTGTATTGCTCCAAGAGACTCACCTTATTGGAAATGCATGTAAAGCCTTACATAGAGGGGGCTACATAATGTTAGCACATGTGGGATTCACCTCTAGCTCACGTGGGGTGGGTATTATGATGAAGAAATCCTTCCCTCTTGTTGCACAGGTAACCTGGACAGACGACCGGAGACGATATATCGGGACTCTCCATCACACTACTTTCGATCTATGTGCCACCGGGCCTCCAAGCCTCCACCTTTAGGGATTTAGGGACTATGGCCCACATGCATCAAAGCCAAAACCGGTCGCAAACGGGCAGATTCTCAGAATATGCTCCTTTGCGACCGGTATTTTTGCATTTGGGATGCATCATCCCAAATGCAAAAATCGCAATTTAATCTCTAAATAGCGATTACTTAAATTGCGATTGCATTTAAGGCATCTCAAATTGAGATTCCTCAAATGCAATGCATTAAAGTAAAAAAAATTGCGATTTCGCTAATAGGGGGAGCAAATTACCATGAAGTTGAACTTCATGGTAATTTGCAAAAACTTTGAAAAATGCACTAAAATGCATTTTTCAAAGTTCCATTTTACACACACACATGCCATGTGTGTGTGCAAGATGTACTCATATGCAGATTTCATGGGTGCAACATGGTGTCTTTTTGACACCCTGGCACCCTTGAAATTGCATGAGCAATTTGCGATTCTCTAATTGAGAATCACAAATTTTGTAAGCGATTTCTACATGCATATCCTTTTGCTATTCCTTATTAGAGAATCCTTATTTTTCGCTAATAAGGAATCGCAAATGGCATTGTTGATGCATGTGCCAGTATATTACTAGCTATGCCAGAAAGTTTGTTAATATTAGGAGGGGACTTCAACTCAGTGGTCTCGGGCGAGGCGGATCGGCATCCCCCCTCACCGCCCCCCCCCCGAGAAACGAACCCCACAACGGGTTGGCTTCCTGACTTCTTTGAGATCATGGGGCTGGTAGATGGCTAGAGGACCTATCAACCAACCACAGTGCAGTATACCTTTCACGGGAGTCTCTCACACATAGATTATTCCATGATCCCTGCATCCCAGATGGCCCATGTCCAGGAGATCAAGCATTTGGCTAGAGGCATTTCTGACCACTCGCCAGTCTGGCTTCATGTGGCACTTAATTACAAACAGGTGGGATGGGTGGCCCCCATCAACTCGTGGTATTTCAGAGATACCAAGATTCGCAAGGTACTCCTCACAGCAATATACAGTTATTTTATTGACAATGAAGGATCAGTGGACTCCCCACAGACGCTATGGGAGGCTTTCAAGATGGTGGTTCGGGGTCAGGCGCTTTCCCTGATCTCGGGCAAGAAAAAAGATCACCACAGAGAGAAGGTGGCTATAGAGGTGGAGATTAGCCAATTAGAAACTGCCCTGGGCTCAGAGGCCACACCCGACAAACTCCACTATTTAAAGCTCCGGCAGCAGGAGTATAGAGCTCTGGCGACTAACCAGTCAAGAGCTTTGGGGAAGGCGGCTATATGCGGTAGGGGACAAAGCCGGGAAACTACTGGCGTGGTTGGACAGGAAAGAGTGGGCAAGCCGACTAGTACCGGAACTTCAGGGGAAGGGAGGTAGCCCCCTTACAGATCCTCAAAGTGTTGCCGACAGGTTTGCTGCCCACTTTTGCGCTGTCTACTCTTCATCAGTTTCCTACTCCGTAGAGGACTCCCGTCAGATGCTGGCTGACATTGCGCTGCCCAAACTCTTAGTAGACGACCGTGAATTTTTGGACAGTAATATTTCTAATGAGGAGATAGCGAAGGCAATCCGGTCCATCAACTCGGGGAAGGCCTCTGGCCCCAATGGACTTCCGATCGAGCTCTACAAGCTTAAACTGGACAGGCTGGCCCCATATCGGAGGACGATGTTCGAGGAATCAAGGGAAAAGGGACTCCTGCCGATAGACCAGAGGACGGCCACCATAATCACTATTCATAAGGAGGGGAAACCCAAAAATGATTGTGGGTCATATAGGTCGATCTCCCTCCTGAACGCAGAGCCCAAGATTTTGGCTAAGCTTTTGACCAACTGTATGGTCACAGTGATTGAGGTCCTAGTCCACCCAGATCAATCGGGTTTCATTCCACATCGTAACACAGCTCTTAACTTGCGTAGGGTACACGGAGTATTGGGCAGGGCGGCCTCCATCTTGGAACCAGCCGTGATAGTTTCCCTGGATGCCACTATGGCCTTAGACACCATTGAATGGCCGTATCTTAGGGCAGTCCTGGAAAAGTTGGGGTTTGACCCGAATTATATTAAATGGGTGCAGCTCCTGTACGCCAAACCGCTTGCACAAGTTGTGGTTAACAACAAAAAATCAGCCACCTTTGAGCTGGATCGCGGAACCCGGCAAGGTTGTCAGTTATCCCCTCTCCTATTTGCCCTTGCGTTGGAACCTTTGGCGGCCTGGATACGCAAGGACCCGATGATTCGGGGCATGCATTGGTCCCCGGAGTGGAAGGACCGCATCTCGCTCTACACGGATGATATCCTTCTGTATTTGACCTCTCCAAGGCGGTCCCTGATTGTTGTCCTCGATATCCTTGCCATTTTTGGAAGGTTCTCCAGATACTCTATTAACTGGAGTAAATCTATGTGGTATGTTCTGGCAGGAGAGCCACCAATTCCGCCAAAAGGATGCCCAATACAAATACGTATAGAGGGCTTGAAGTATCTGGGGATATTTCTCTCCCTGGATCCTTCACTTCGTTACTCCCGAAACCTTCTCCAGGCTGCGTAAGGATATAAACAGCTGGAAGTCACTACCTCTATCCCTGCTGGGAAAAGAAGCCCTTTTTAAGATGATGTCTGTGCCTCGGTTTTTATATGCCCTGCAGAATTCCCTAGACCCGTCCCACCATCCTACTTCAGGGAGATAGAAGGCCTTCAGCGGGACTTGTTGTGAAATGGGAAGCCACGTATCGCCCTTAGTAAACTCACCCTGAATTGGTATGACGGAGGCATGAGCCTCCCTGATATCAAAAAGTATTATTGGGCGGCCCACCTGGCTGCCATCAACCATGCCACCTACACCCGTCCAGGGTATAATATGGATAGATGGCTTCTCTCTGGTGGGAACTATAACAGAGACCTTTATTCTAAACCACAACGCTTTAAACTCACAGGCCCCACTAAACACTCAGTCCATGTCTGGCATACTGACAAGAAAAGTTTGGATGGACTCGTAGACTCACCCTTGCGACCCCGTTGTGGGACTCAGAACAGTTGGGTAGTTTGTGGAAAAGCAAAGGGTTTGACAAATGGGACCTCATAGGCCTCTCGCGCATAGGCGATCTGTGGGACAAATCAGAAAATAAATCGTTCATCACCCTGCAACAGCAATTCGAGTTAGCTGACTCAGAATTCTTCCGTTACTCACAGGTTAGACACGCTCTACGTCCCCATCTGCAACATGGCACCATCCTTCCTGAATCTTTCACATTGGAGGAAAGAGTCTTAGACGGCCACATCCCAGATAACACTATCTCACTGATATACAAAAAACTGATAAATAATATGCCAGATCCTCTCTAAGTGCTTCGCGAGAAATGGTCCAGAGATGGAATTGAGATGGATGACGAGGAATGGCAAGAGGCCTAGAGTCGTGGCGATACCAGCGCACCTCCGACTAGTCCAACTAAAAATACTCCACTGGAGTTATGTGACAGGACCCCAGATGGTACGGATGGGGAGACTGGACGGAGAGGATTGCAGACGGGGATGTGGCCGGGTAAGTACATTTATCCACATAATTTGGGAATGTGTCTATATTCAACCCTACTGGCGTAAAGTGCAAGATATCATTAATGCAGTACTGTCCATGCATCTTGGCCTCGAAGCGCGTAGATGTCTGTTGAAAATTTGGGAGCCGACAGATCTGAATGACTGGTTAACACAATGGGTCACGTTGGGGCTTATGCTCGCTAAGAGGAATATTGCGCAGAGGTGGGGGGTGTCTCAACCTCCTGTGGAGGATGATTGGGAGAAGGATCTGGACTTGTCAATTTACAGGGAAAATACAGTATACGTGGCCCGGGGTTGCCCTAAGAAGTGGACCTGAGTGTTGGGCAGATGGAATTCCTATCGTGGGAACATCTGTCAACCACCCCTCACTACCGATAGTGAAGACCCCCCCTTCGCACTAGATCTTCCAAGGAACATTTTGTATTGCCTGAATGTACCTACTGTACCCGCGTTGCCTGACTTACTGCGTTCTGTGTAATGTACTTGGTGAGCTGATGTGTGATGTGTGTCAATAAAAAGTTTTACAAAAAAAAAAAAACAGGAAAGGCAGAGATGGAGGTCTTTGGCCATGGGTTTGTCAGTTGCATTTTGTAGTCCATCATGTATGCGGTATTTGTGTTTTTTAAGTTTTTTTGCTTTAAACAAAATACTTAGAAGTATTATGTCTATTGCGATTTTAATGGGGTTCACCGCCAAAAAAGCAACCAAAAAGTCTCAGGATGAGTACACTCTATAAAAAATACTGTAAATGCATGAAAAAAACAAAGCTCTTATTATTGTTTTTTCCTACATTAACTTTTGTTACTAATGTTGCAATTTGTATATCCATGGTTCAAATTGAGAACTTTTTTTCCCTTAAACAATTAAAGACAGTTTAAAAATAAATTTAAATAAATACCATATTAAAGTCTGGGCGATGTTGGTCTTTACAAAAGGAATGGCTCCCTGCTTCTTTAAGACTTGGACAGTGACGTTATCTTCTTGGTCAAGGACACCTTGATTTAAAAGGCCACAACAGCTGTCATAACCCTACGGAAAGAAATCCATCAAAAATTAAATGCTAGAACGTCTCCTTATTGCTTCACGGTTTCTTTAGATTCCAACGATTTATACATTAGAAAAAAATGCATAAGTTAGAGCTTTAACACACACAAAGCATGTTGAAGAGTGTAACAAGGGACCTATAACAGAGAAATGAGAAGACACACACATTTTCTTGTTTCTCACCTCACCTCCAATTTCTTC
The DNA here is from genome assembly GCF_964204655.1 of Triturus cristatus. Lineage (NCBI taxonomy): Eukaryota > Metazoa > Chordata > Amphibia > Caudata > Salamandridae > Triturus > Triturus cristatus. The sequence continues at coordinate 790,065,632 of NC_140586.1, read as the reverse complement.
ATATTCCTCTACATTTCAAACAGGTGTCAATGTATTACCACGTTATTAAAGTAGAAACAAAAATGATATTTAGCAGTTGCTGATGAACTGACGTTTCTCCATTGTATGAAAGAAGTTGATGATATTCACCTTTGGAAGCTTCACATAGCCGGTCCCAAGTAGGGCACAGTTATAAATAGGACTGTCTTTTACTACCCACAAAGGGGTGAGCATGTATTTTTCCTTGCTTTAACAGCCTTGCAATGCCAATGGTCCCATGTACAGCACGTGGTCAATAGCTGGCACCTGTGGCATCATCCTCTATATCACTCCCATGAATGCCTCGTTTGATTTATTTGCCCACGTCTCAGCTAAACTAGCAGTAAGTATAATGCCAACCATTTGACCACAGATCAAATGTAGAAATAATACACCAGTTTTTCATACACCAACCACATTGCACCTGCCCATAACCAACAGACTCAATTTGGGGATCCTCCCAGCTTAGTCTCTGCCTGTGGAAGACCCTTGCGTCAAATTCTCATGCCAAGTCCTGAAAACCCACACCATCCTTCCCTGCTTCTGCAGCTCCAGGGAAGACTGAGGGAGCCAAACTCCGCCCTCAGTTGACCTCCACCGCCACTGTGCTGAATTCTCTTCAATGTAAGATGTACAGTTCACCTAGCAAAATACATGTAAATCTTCCATACCTCATTTTTATATGCTACTACACACAGAAATATACTTCATGGCTCCACCCATCTCCGTTTCTTTTAGCACAGGCTATAACATTTTGTAGATCAGCAAAAGTTAGAACTCAATAGAGAGGTTTGAGAGGGAGGGCGTAGCCTGAACGCCATGCAAGAGGGATGTATCGTCTTCCAGCTCCATCCCAATGGTCCTGCTTCAGCAATTCCGGATGATCAAATGCTGAATTTTTTTAAACGGTCTATAGTGCTGTGCCTTGTTCCATATTTACAGGGCGGCACTAAGCCACTTTGCAATGCTTAATTCTGCCTTGTAAATATGATCCTCCTTGATGCAGTTTTCTGCAGCAAAGGAGTGTGTAATGGGTGTCTTCTGTGGGCGTTCTCACGCTACACGTATTGCTTTTTGACACTGCCCCAGATTTACAAGGATCTGAAAATATGAGGCAGTGCCAAAAATGTACGCCTTCCCAGGGGAGGCATAACAGTGGCGCAACGAGGATAAATACTTCGATTTCTCCTTTTTTTTGCTCTTTCTATGTGTGCTGCATTCTGGTGTATGCTGTTCCTACGGCCCTCCCCTGAAGCAGAAGACTTTTCTCCTTTAGTTACATCTTTCAATCATCATCTACCTGACTTGTACAGTCTTTTCTTGGTTGTAATATTTTTTTTTTCTTTCTATTACCTTTTTCAACCAGTTTGCATGTGTATTTTTACCTCTAGTGTTATTCCACTTGTTTCTTCTTTTCAACATGTTATTGTAAGCATAGATTTGTGTTTCTCTGATATTATAATACATTCAGGGAAATATCTTGGAGAGTTAAGAGTTTAGGTATCCCATTTAAGAGTCAAAGGGTATTATCATATTTGGCCAGATTTCCAGCTAATATAGCTCTGTCACGAGAGACAGATTTACAGGAATTAGAGTTTAAATAATGTTGGGTTGGTCAGGTTTTAGCGTCACCAGCCTTACAAAAAAATATAAATAGTATGATAATTCTTATAAACAAACACCTCAATGCGGTGTCACAAACCCATGATAATGAAGGCAGGTGGTTTGTAGTAGACCTGCTGATTAATCGGATCCCTTTTATGATTTTTAATGTATATGGGCCTACAACAGCCAATAACCCATTCTGGGATAACATTAATAAGCAAATGTTAACTTTCAATTGTGATTGTTGGTCATTGCAACCAATTAATGGATCTTAATTTAGATTAAAACTCTACTGTCAACTATATACCTAACAAAATGCATACATTATTTAGCTCTGCAATTTCCAAAAATCTCTGGTTGACTCATGGCGTTTATGCAACTCCACTCTGAGAGAGTACACATTCATTTCCCAACTCATCATACACAATACAGAATTGATCACCTCTTCTGGGGGCCGCACTGAATGAATTAAGAGGCGTGCGCAGGCGGGGCCCCATCCAGGGCCGTTTTCTTATCTGGGAACCCCATACCCCAGGCCCTCAACCATTTGTTAAGGGGAGGGGTAATGTGCCACCAAACAGTATTCGACCTGGGGACCACATCCCCTGGGGCCCGATTTAGATAATTAGGAGATGGGGGTGTACAGTCCCCTTTCCTGAGCCACATTAAGCCCCGGGGAGCCCAAATCATTTAATCAGGGGAGCGGGCACAGGGCCCTCCTCTCTGAGCCTTTAATGCACCCAGGGCTGGCTCACATACTGTTTACTGGGGAGCCCAACCTCGGTACACAGTAGTTTACATGCCTGCACCGACGCAGGCTGGGAAACTTGTGCTTGAATCAGCTGGGCAGGAGCCTTTTTAAAACTCCCTTGAAATGGGAGGAACCCAGATGGGAGCATACTTTATATCTGCTTCCCTTCCCACACTGATGCAGGCAGGGAAACAGATCAAGATATCGCACCTGCCCAGAGGGAGCAGCATAAGTAGATGCTCCCTGCGCGTGGGAGCAATGCCGGTTCCTGCAGAATGGGGATGGAGACCCCAGGGCTTAATGGCCTTTCGGAGAGGGGAAGCCATGCAGCTCCCCTCCTCTTTATAATACATAAGGCCCTGGGGGATGGGATCCCCAGCGCCTAATGAGGCTCAGGGAGGAAGAGCCATGCAGTCCCCTCTCTCTTTAAAAAACAAATGGCTCTTGGTAGTGGGGTTCCTAGGGCTTAATGAGGCTCGGGAAGGGTTCATGAGGGCCTCCTCTACTTTAAAATACATAAGGCCCTGGGTGATGGGGTTCCCAGGGCATAATGAGGCTCAGGCAGGGTGTGACCCCCCTCCCCTTTTCTATTGGTTTGGCTCTGGGATATGGGATTCCAAAAGCCGAAGTAGGCTTGGGGATGGGGGCTGTGTGGCTCCCCTCACATTTATGTATTGTAATTGGCCTGGATGGCATGTGGTCCCAGGGCCTATTAAGGTGCAGGGAGAGGGGATACATGCCCACCTCACCTGTTTAATTGTATTTGGCCTGGGGATGGGATCCCTGGGGCCAATTAATGATCAGGGAGGGGGCTGTATGCCCCCTTCCCTTAATATATATGTATTGGCCCCAGGGGATGGGGTCCCTAGGTGCTGAAGGCCAATCCCACACTGCAATTGGCAAAACTGTGCGTAGTGTGGAGTTGCAGCCAGCTGCAGGTTTGGCCATAGGGCCTGTCAGAAAAGGCCAATCCCTAAGATTAACCCGCAACTGCGCCAGGCCAAAGACTGTGCACAGCTTGGGGTTTGCTGTCTGTGGGCAGCTGGTAGCAGAGTCTGGCTGCAACACAGACCCTGTGCTAACACCACGCATGAGCAAAGGCTGCGTGTGGCATGGAGTTGGTTGCTTTTGGAAGTCGGACGCAGGGTTTGGCACCACGCGCGACTAATGGGCATGCTCTGGTGGCGTGGCTGCCTGTGGGGGCCGCAGACCAAGCCCTGTACCCAACCCCCTGCTTGTGTATGGCCGAAAGCCTGGGGTTCACTGCCAGTGGGTCCCCCCAGAAGGTCTCAATGTACTAAGTGGGGGGGGGTTTGTGGTTCAGTCGAAGAGCCAGGTCTTGAGGTCCTTCCTGAATTGCAGCAGCGATGGTGATTGCCTGGAGTGCAGAGGCAGGAAATTCTAGGTCTTCGCAGCGATGTAGGAGAAAGATCTTCCTCCATCCTTGGTCTTGTGGATCCGTGGGATGGTGGCCATGGCCAGTTGGGCAGAGAGGAGATGTCTTTTGGGAGGTGGTGGGTGAGGTATGCAGGTTCGGCATTGTGGAGGGCTTTGCAGGCATGCGTGAGGAACCTGAAGGTGATTCTTTTGTTGACAGGTAGAGTGTGTTGCCGTAGTCTAGTCTGCTGCTGACGTGTGCATGGGTGGCTGTTTTACTGGACTCATTTGGGATCCACTTGAAGATCTTATGAAGGAGGCCGAGCGTGTGGATGCAGGAGGATGAAACTGTGTCAATTTGGTGGTTCATTGAGAGCGGGGAGTGCAGGATGATGCTGAGGTTTTGTGTGGTGTCCGTAGGTTTGGAGGTTTCCGAGCACTGCAGGCCACCAAGAGTTGTCCCAGGTGGAGGGGGAGGTGACCAGGATGAGGACTTCGGTCTTGTCTGAATTAAGCTTGAGGCAGCTGTCCTTCATCCAGGTGGCGACTGCCTTCATTCTAAAGTGGAAGTTGCTCTTGGTGGCTGAGGGTTCGTCTGTGAAGGAGAGAATCAGCTGGCTGTTGTCAGCGTAGGATATAATGTTAAGTCTGTGGCTTCTGATGATTGCTGAAAGCGAGACCATGTAGATGTTGAAAAGGGTGGGGATCAGAGAGGATCCTTGAGGCATTCCACAGCTTATCTTAGTGGGCTCTGAGTTGAACGGCGGAATTCTGACTCTCTGCGTTCAGCCAGTGATGACTTTATGTGTGGTAATAAAATATTACATTGGGTTAAAAATAAATCCTATAACTTCACTGAAAACAACAAAGGTTAAAGTAATGTTATATTTATGTGTGTCAAAGATGTTTTTGTTTTTAAAAAACCACTAGAAATGTACCAAAAAAAATAACCTAAAGTAATATTATAGTTAGGTGAATGTTAGTGACAACGTTGTATTGAACTAAAAAAGAAAACACAGAAATGCCCTATTATAGTTAACAGAGCTAACTATAACTTGCGCCCGCCATGCACTGCTTATGACCTCACATATTACATCACTTATTACATGTTCTATGACTTCATTTATGAAATCTCTGATGGCGTCTCAAATGACATCACTGATGGCATCATCCAAGGAGTGCCCTCGTTTTTTACATAATGGCGGGTAGCTACCAGATTACTTCTATACCTAATTTTGTACAGCCTGTGTCCAGCTAATTGGTGTAAGCATCACAAAACTCCAATACACCATTGGTGTGTAGAGGTACTGAACACGTTATAAATCTTTTTATGGAAGTGTCTGTGCGCTGGTGACAATTGACGACTTGTGTTCAGCCTATTCCACATAAGTTTTTTGGTTCTGCAGAAAATATTTCCAACAGGGCAAAGATTCTATATAGTAGATACTAAGTATTGTTAGTAGACCTTGAGTTATTAGATAGAATTGTCTCAGCAGGACAATTTCTACATAACGTACTAACATATGTACATGTGCTTGTTTGGCTTCAGAAGATGGGCTATTTGTAAAGTTTTCACCACAGTATGAGCGATGCACGTATTATTATTTTTTGCACCTTCAGACCTTTGTTATTTTAAGCAAATATTGTTTTCTTTTCACTTATAAGTGGTGCATAGAGCATACACTGTTCTTAGTAGATACTTTTTAATACTCTGTGGACTATTTCTAAGGAGAGTTTTCACTGTCTACAAACTGTTGTATAGAGTAACTCTCTCCATAGAGTAATCAATATAGGTTCGGGGATTGGGAGGTTTTATACAGATAAAAGCTATCCGTATTAGGACATTCATCGTGTAACAGACGTTGTGAGGGACTTGGCTTTCTCTAAACAGTTGCATACATATTGAATACTGTATGCAACAATGGTTTCCCATATATCTGTGGTTGATAGTTTTTGTGAACTCGGCTACCTGTGAAGGGTATGGTATTGGGTCAATGTTGCACATAACACATGCTTGCTAGACCTAAGGGAGTTGTGTTTGTGATTGCATTAATGATGCTTTGTATTATTCAGCTATTTTCTACTTACATTCAGGCCCTAATGCCATACTAGTTTATAGTGCAATGTGTACAAAAGAAGCTTGGATGATGTCTTCAGTGAAAGTTAAAGTGACGTTATAGTGAGGTGAACATTTCTGTGACAACGCAACATTTTAAACTAAAAGAAAAAAACTGAAATTCACCAGATAGAGTTATCTCTAGTAACCATAACTTGTGCCCTAATGTTACTAATACCTGTGCCCCCGCCATCTACATTCTTTTCACTAATGATGCTATTTCAAATGCTGCAGTAATGTTATCTATGCAATATTCTCATAGAACATATAATGAGTGATGGAATATGTGGGATAATTAGCTGTGCATGGCGAGGGTGCAAGTAATAGTTAACTTGGGGCATTGGTCCCCATTCCCTAGGGCCAATTTCAACAAGTTAATGCTACCTTAAAGCTGGAGTCCCCATTCCATGGAGCCAATTTGAAATTAAAGGGGAAGGGCATGTGCCCCTTAGCCTTAATAGGCTTTTTTTACATTTTATTTAAGCAGCTATCACATTGAAACCCTGTGGGATTGCAGCTTCTTAAAAACCATTGTCACAATTTTGATCCTGCAAGCGCTACGAAGGGCAGGGCTCTTATTTATTTTTTAACTCTGGAAAGAGGACTAAATTCTCAAGTCCTGCAATAGCTGGCTGTAACTTCGCCATGTTGCAGGCAGGCAATCAGAGTGCTCACTCTCACTGAAACATGTCTCTCGTGGCAGCAAATTGGCCCAAGGGAAAAAGCACCTTGGGCCGATCACAATTTATTTTTTAAAACTGGGTTTGAGAATTTCTTGCATGAGTCCTTGAATGAATCGTCGAGATATTAACATATATTTGTACTGTAATATTTTTTAAAAACTACTGAACACCAAACCACAATAAGTATTTGGAATGCAATAGGTCTCGCATTTGCGAGAGTTTAAGCTATTAGCATTGTAAATGACAATGTCTTTTATTTATGTTTTAAAAACCAAAACAAAGGCATTGTCATTTACAATGCCAATAGCTTAAACCCAGCAAATTCGAGACCTATTGCATTGCAAATGCTTGTTCTCGCTCCCTTTCACACATCACAGTGCACCCCAGTAACTTTGGTTGATGAGCGACGTTGCATCAAACGCTACACACACGTCTGACATTACCACAGCCTGTAGGTACAGTTATGACAGCATTTAACTGGGTACCAGTGCAACTCTTATCCGTGTTACCTTTCACAGCTAATACCGTGAAAATACCTTGTTTTTATGTTACACTTAAGGTAAGAATTATGTCTGTATATGTTTTCCACGAAGTTACGCATATCTCGTATTATGGCTATTAGTGACAGTCCTGAATGCCACAAGTACGCCAGTGACTAGCACGGACCACAGTGATGCTTTCATTTTCCTCTTCAAGGGGGGGAGGGGTCAGTGCGGCCTCGTTGTCCTCCTCCTCTTCTTCTTTGATATTGTTTGGGCAGCGAGGCATGTCAAACAGCATCTGGAAGGTGAAACAAGGTGATAGCGGTCTGCCTAAGACAGATGACAGCACCCTACCTTGCATTTGTGTGCGCAACAACACTATTGTGTCATCGGCGCTAATCTTTTCAGCTTATCTTGGCCGGCACAATGCAGCCCTGTCTCGCGAGAAGAGCCCCCAGGCGCTCAAGTAACCCGATATTGAGTAGTAAGCAAAGGTCGGAAAGAGTCTTTGAACGGCGCTCCCTACGCAGCAGTTACCACATCAATCAATGGCAGTCATTTGTAATTTGCACGCGGCTCCGTGTGTGCGCGCTACTTTATTTACTTCCGTGGTACTTCAAGGAATGAATGAATGACACACTAAGTGGGAAAAGTACTTATGGTAAAAAATAAAAGCAGACAATAGATGCGGTAGTGTGGCTCTAATGTGTGTGATTCACATTGGCTTTTGAAGGGGTACACAGGAAGACCATATTTGTCCAAACAAAACAACAGAGCGACAGGAACAGGGGTGGGAGCACACCGCTTCTCCTCCCAGCAAGGTTGCCTCTGGCATTATGGTAAATGCAGTCTCATGTTGCTTACTTTGCTAAAATATTTAAGAGTGTTTCGCCAGAGTTGGCGCAGATGGTGCTGATCTCTAGACACGTGTTTCTGGTTCTTTAACCGTCATCAGTAGAGATTACAGGCTTCAAATTTGGGGTTCGCTGAGTAGGCTGCCAAACATCACATCAGGTCAGGGACCTCTCACTGGCGCGCGGGTGCTTCTTCCATGAGCTTGTCAGCTCAATGACTCACGGAAGTGCTTTGAAACAGGAACAGGGGTGGGAGCACACCGCTTCTCCTCCCAGCAAGGTTGCCCCTGGCATTATGGTAAATGCAGTTTCATGTTGCTTACTTTGCAAAAATATTTACGAGTGTTTCGCCAGAGTTGGCGCAGATGGTGCTGATCTCTAGACACGCGTTTCTGGTTCTTTAACCGTCATCAGTAGAGATCACAGGCTTCAAATTTGGAGTTCGCTGAGCAGGCTGCCAAACATCACATCAGGTCAGGTACCTCTCACTGGTGCGCGGGTGCTTCTTCCACGAGCTCAGAGCAACGCTTTTCTCTCTTTTATGAAATGTTGTCATTTGACGAATTGCATGCAAATTTGAGACGCTTTCAAACTCACTCATACATTTTAGTCAGAGAACCCCGGCTGTAAGTTGCGTAAGTGTCTGAGTCACGAGTCGTCCGTCCAAAAATGCTGACTCAGCTTTTAATCACCGCAGGAAAAAAACACCAATTTTAACATATTCAAGACGTCTTAAGGCATGTTTATAATATCATTTTCGGCTCGACCTACCTATATACTTCTAAACAGCTGTTCGACAGCAATGTGTAGTTTATGTACATGACCTTGCTAGCCTAACCCCAACAAAAATGCGCAAACATGCTTGGTGCGCCTGCAACGTAAACCCCTCCCCTTCATTTAAAAATAACAAGCGTGGCTGCAAAAGTGAAACGGCTAGCGTGGCAAATTCATTAAATAAATACAAATTAATTAAATAAACAAGCATGGTCCCTAAAGTGAAAGAAGACCGCGCTGCAAATGACAAAAAAAAAAAAAAGAGTGTTTACTGACTCATGGAGACCGTGTAGCGCCACAAGTAAAACATCCAGTCCTGATGGGCGGTCCTGAAAGGAGACAGGGCGGTAACAAGGAGGGACTAAGAAGCCTCATTATCAATCAGAAGCCAGCGTTTATCATGGATGATGACGCCAGCCAATGAAAAATATGGGCGGGTCTTCCACACCATATCTAAAAAAATACCCTAATACAGCATGCCTCGCAAAGCGAGCAGCGCATGCACTGCAATGCTAGGCGGGACGGAAAAAGCACGCTTTTGGGTCCAAGGTCTAGCTTCCTACTAAATGTTGTGTAATTAATTTCAGCAGTTTCTAATTATAACTTTGACAGAGGAATAGGCCGAGGCACGTGTTTGTGAATTGCATATTATTGTATGCTTCGTAGTACTTCAAAATGTACTAAACAATGCAGTTTGTGATAAAGCCCCATAGTGTTTTCATTATGCCAGACTTCCATTCACATCCCTCACAACACAGACATATTTCTGCTCTGCGCTGGGGTGGTGATGCATGTGAGAGTTCAGCAACCCTGTTACAAGATCACAACCTGCTTGAAGAGTGGATGGAGTGTAGGAGCGCTCCTCGCCCGATTGCCTGAATGGACGCTGTGGCCTTGTTCATGCTGTTCTCTGTCCTACATGTAGAGATTGTATACATGCTGTGTTTTTTGCAGAGAATCAAGATGCAAGATAAACAATTGGTGCCCATGGGGGTAATAAATCAAGGATCATGCAATATCATTATATTGAATCGAAATATTGCAGGTTTAGGGATGAAAGGCCTCACTTGGCGAGAGGTGGCATGCTTCACCAAAAGCCCCAACTTCATATTACTAGAAGTGCTCCATCAATGTGGGCTACTGCCCTGGGTTGACAGGGGAGCTCTTTGCAATGCAAAAAATAACCATTGTGTGGTTGTGGGGCCCAGATCATCTGGTGTGGGGGGTAACCTTACTGTAGTCTGGCTCAAGGAGAGCCGTCTTGGGCCGGACAGATAGCACTACGAGGGTGTTACCAGATTGGTTCCCTGCCCTCTGTCTGCAAGAGCAGAGGCACCAGGGTCCATAAAGATGAAAAGTAGGTTCTAAGGATGAACTACTAGGGTTTGTATTGAGCATTTGCAAACATGCTTAAAGTACTGCTAATATGCTGAGAGCCAGCATTATTTTTAAAAGCAAAATGAATAGGCTGGTTTACACAGGTGGTGCTGAACAATCTACACTGATATTACAGATTGCACAATTTGTGTGGTACTGGTGCAATTTTATCCTACTTTTTGCATATGTTGACTGGTGCAACATGCCATTTATGCATTATTTATTATTTCAATCAAATGAATTAGTTTACTTTCAGGAGATGCAAATGATAAGAAAGCTGGTTGTTTAACACAAGAATGATAAGAAATGAGCTTTTTATGTAGAGGTTAAACATAATGGCTAAATAGCTGGTGGTAAGCAAATAACCTCCATAGTGACCTTCATTAGGCCAATCCCGGGGATACCTTCATTCCCTACCTAATTCCCAGGTCATAAGGGACACATACAAGCACTAGACCATACTCATTTCCTGAGAAAGTACATATCAGGTAGGCAGGCTCCCATGTTTGTGGGACTACAAAATGAGCAGGATTATTGTGCTTGTTCCATGAGTATCTGTATAAAAACACTAACATCACTTGCATTAGGTCAAAACATTATAGGTCTCAGATATATAGTATTTAGCTGTGTATAGGGAGACATCTTTTTCAATAAATAACAGTTTGAGTGGGGTTTGGGTCAGCCCTGCTCATGACGAGATAGGGTTTTGTTTAGCTCAGTTGTCTGCTCCTGATTCAATAGCTTTACTCCTTATTCTTGTGTTTGTCTCACAGAGGAGGTTGAACTAAGTGTTCTAATTGGATGATTCGTGTCCTTTCACTGATTACTTGAGGGGACACTTTTGTGTTGGCTTAAGCACTCCATTGGAGGGAATTTGTATATTTGCTCGGACCCTCTCCTCCCCACCCCCCTGCCCCATCACCACTCCCTGATACTTTCCACCTCCTGACCAGTTTCCCATTCCCTTCCTGGTGTGTGTTTTTATTTTGATTTATTGCTTAGGATTGCCTGCCAGCTGCAAAACGCTGCCCGGCAACTCGCTTTCCTTTTCCACTCTTTGCATGACTTTTATAACCTGTTTTTAATTAATTTTATTCACCCGTCTAACATGGTTAAATAGGTCAATTAAAACTGCCCACCCAAGGCGGGGTCCAAGCACAGACATGAGTCATGACGCACACACGCAAACATGTCATTAGGAACACGTGCGTCACAACACATGTGCACATCCGTCATCTTTGAATTAACTTTCTTAAACAGGAAACCCATTCCAAGACTGTGAGCGCAGGTGAGACCAATTGGTACTGCCAATGTTTTTTCTATATTCAAGTTTTAGGATGTGGAGTGTGGATTAGAAAAAGAAGTGTTCCCACCTTTCCTAGCCATCAAGTGGCCCCATATTATGTGTGATTCAACCATCCACGTTTTTGTTTCTTGTCAACAGCGGATTGAAATCGAGAGCTAGTAAGTAGTTGCTCTTTTATCTTCATTAGCATGGGCTCTCTGAATCCAGTGGCCAAAGTATTATTGACCTAAATGCCGGGGCACGTCTGACTAGAATGGGGAATAACTTGGCAGCTGAGTATTCGGAGCTGCTTTGGGCTCATGAAGACCCTGGGTAGAGCGAGGCTCTCTGATGCTCTCGGACTCCTAGAAAGTGTTGCTCCTTTTTTCAATATTCTATTTTTTTCGTAATATTTGACTATCACTCTAGCTCCTCCCACTTTTTTGACTATATATAGGCATTTGACCGTGTGCAGTGTCCTGCTGCCCTTTAGCTAGGTCCACGCTATAGATCTAACACTTACACACACACACATGTTGTATCCGTGCTGCAGCTGCCGTGACCTTGGCACATATCCCAGGAGTAAAGGGAGGGCTGTTCTGCATCGGTGTCACTGTGTTAAGAAGAAAGGAAGGGACAGGACAGAGTGCAAGGGTCTGGGACAGCTGCAGCTATGTTTAGGTAAAATGGAAATGTGTGCAGGAATTACAGAAATAGAAAGGCTCTGCTAGTCACTGCAGCGAAGGGTGGGGGTGGAGAATGCCAGACTAGCTTTCCCTGCTGTTGATGAATGCTCTGGGACATGTATCCAGCCTCCCCCATCCGATGGTGCGCGGAGCCGCTGCAGAAGGTTTCTCAAGTTGCAGGGAGTTTGTTACAGGGAAGTTTTAAAACCGAACAAAGTGAGCAGGTACTCAGGCCTCACTCTTTTAGGGCCCCCTCCTGACTACAAGCTTCACACATGGCTCTGACCCTGCTGCCATGGACTGCAGCCAGGTCTGGCAGATAACGCTAAATGTTGTCTGGGGATATATATCTCTTCAAATGTTTTTTTTTTTTTTAAATAGGACGGAAAGCTGATATAAGAATACCTTGCTTAACCTTTGCAGAGAAGGTCGATGCTATTTTTTGGGAATCCGAGACAACGCTCACAAAAAATGATAATACTTTAACAGAGTATCATGAAATTAGGTAACAGTAGAAATGATTATTCTTGACACATAGAAATTGCGAAAACTGTGATACGAAGCTCTAAAACAAGCACTGGTAACGCAAACAAGTAAGACTTGTGTTTGGTGTGTGTATTCTTTGTTGTAATGACCAGGTGACATATGTTTGGATGCACACCTAAAATACACTTATAGTCACACATTGCCACACAGAAAATACCCATATGTGCACACACAAACACAGTCAGACAAAACAAATATGGGCACATGAAGCCACAGATGGATGTTGAAAGGATGCATCTGTGGATTCTTAGCTCTGTGGGTGTCTTGTATAGAAGCAAAGATTGTTGTTTTTACTTACAATTTTTGATGAATGGATGTGGCTATGGTTACATAGCTGATGCTTACATATTTGAATTGATAAATCAATACTTTGTTGTGGGTTGATGGATGAATGCATGGGTGTGGATGGGTGAATGGATATGTGCTTGGGTGGTTGATGGATATGTGTGCTTAGGTGATGGTAGATGATGGACACATTAAAATGCGTGAATGTGTGTATCTAGGAATAATGACGCACTGTGAAGCTGACGGGCGGCAGGACTTTTAGCCCACTATCACCGGTGTCAGGATGCGGGGCCAGGCCCTTTAAGTCCTGCTCAGCCTAACTGCAGAGCGAGATGAACCTTGGCAAAGGAGGCTGGGCCACCCCCTGGCAGTTGGCTCGATCTAAAAGGTACGCCCCCGAGATCCCCCATAGAGCTTGCTGGTCTGTGAAAAAGCTATCCTGTGGTAGGATCTTAAACCTGTGTTCAATTTTCTATTTTTTTTGTTTGCTGTTTTATCAATATTAGCCTCCATTTTCCTCCACTTCGTATTTCAGCACAGAAGTGGGAGCATTAAGTCTCTTTTGCTCTTCCTTCTTAAAGAAAATGGAGAAAAGAAAGGCTTTATAGATCCCTATTGGGGCATCCTCATAAAAAAGCAACTAAACAGTAATGTAAATGTAAATTGATACTTGTATAGCGCACTACTCACCCGCAAGGGTCTCAAGGCGCTTGTACGAATACTGCTGTGGAACCCATCCTGGCTTCCCCAGTGAGGTGTCCACTCCTGGGCACCCCCAAAGTGGAGGCCAGGCATCCTTAGCGTTGTGGGGGCCGTTGTGGAGATTAAGCAAGCTATTGCCCAGAGTTGCAGAGTGGGACTCCATGATTGGAATGGCACCGAGGCGAGAATTATCAGGTCCGTGGAATTTTTGAGCCCAAGACCCGCCGAGGCGGGGAATTGAACCCTGGTCCCAGGCTAAACCTCCATCAGGGTCTGCCGCTCTAATCATTGAGCCACACTTCTCCACAGTCTACCAACAGCAACACGGTGACAAGGCCGTTCTGATATTATTGGACTTATCTGCGGCCTTCGATACCGTCCCCCATGACCGACCCCTGTTGAGACTTCAGGAGTGCGGTTTTGGGAGTACGGTACTCAACTAGTTTGCCTCCTTTCAAAAGGCTCTCCCGCAAACAGTTTGGACCCCGCCTTTTGCTACCCCTATCCCCCCTTTGGAGGTGGGAGTCCCTCAGGGCTCAATTTTGAGCCCCACTCTTTTTAATATACATATGGCCTCCTTAACGACTCTGGCCGAGGGGCACGGAGCTAAAATTGTATCGTATGCGGACGATACGCAGCTGCGCTTCACCTACGATAAAGACACAGATTTTAAAGGAGATATGATTAACTCCTGCTTAACAGAAGTGTTCTCCTGGCTCCAGTCTACTCAGCTTAAATGCAATCCTGAAAAGTCGGAGCTCATCTTCTTCGGCCACCCCCCCAGAAACGTGTGACGTAACTGGCGGCCAGCTGATATGTCTCCTCCTACAACTTCCATAAAAACAGTGACAAATTTAGGGGTGATGCTGGACGAGAATCTCTCCCTGCAGGCATAGATTCAGGCCGGTGTTGGATCCTGCTTTGGCATGTTGAAAATGCTAAAGCAGTTTTTGCCTCTCCTGCCCATTACTCACAGGAAAACGGTAGACCAAGCACTGATAGTCTCCAGGTTGGACTACGTAAATGGACTGTACCTAGGGTTACCGGAGTAGCTATTGACAAGGCTGCAGGTGATCCAGAACGCAGCAGCCAGAGCAACACTCATGCTTGGCCCAAGAGAACGGATGTCCACGTAGTTGAAATCCCTACATTGGCTACCAGTCCGCAAGAGGATCCATTTTAAGGCCATGGTCCTGGCTTTTAAGGCTCTCCACGGCATAGGTGCCGTGTACATCAGGAAGAGAGTCCAGTTTTACTGCCCTCACCATACATTAAGGTCCTCAACACTTCAGTTGGCATGCACCCCCAAATACCACCGAGCATGGATAGACAAGCGGCTCAATTGTGGAACACTGGAACTAAGACTGATGCAGGACCTCCTTGGGTTTAAGGAAGTCATTGAAAACCTGGTTATTCCAGCAATAAGATTCAACCTGGTTGTCACAGCACACAGCTAATGTCGTCATCACGCCTCAGCTCCGGGACACTCGATTGAGTAGCTGCGCACTTTACAAATATCCATTTAACAAGAACAGGAATTAACAAACTGATTGACAAAGTTGAGACAATTTTAAAGCCAGCCTCTTCTACTTCTACATTATCTCCTGGATCTAGAGAAAAAGGAAAATTCCTTGCCAAAATATTTAGTAAAAAGACTGCCAAACCATGCAAATCTTATTGCCCCCAGCAGTAGTGGCTACTCCAATTTTGGTGTGGCGAGGCAACGGAACGCGCAGGGAGGGAGAGGGGAAAATAATTTAAAAAACACATACCTGTCCCTACGCCCGCCACCTCGGTGCTTCTCTACAGACGCTGGTCACACTGCACAGGCTCCCAGGGGCAATCACAGCGCTTCTCTCATGCTGGTAATACTATCATGAGAGCAGCGCTGTGATTGGCCTGAGCGGGCTGACTTTATGCTCGCTCAGGCCCAGGGATCCTGGGGCTTTTCTCCAAACTAGCTGTTTCATCACACCTGGGTTGGAGAAACAGGAGTGCGTATGTCTGTTTGGCCAGCCTAAGATGGCCGGCCAAACAGACATGCGCGCTTACAAGTGCCCAACACTCCTCCCTAATGTGTGACGCTCAGAAGGATGGCCCCGCCCTAACCTCGGCTGGCAGTGATAAAAAATAAAATCATAATAAAATGGTTATATATCATTTTATTTTCCAGTAGGGCGATGCTCCTCCCCCATAACAGAGGAGCCGCTCCTAACCCCAGGCTGGCACACTCCCCATTGTCACAAATGAGTGTGTTTTGATGGAGCTTCCCAAATTGAGACCGTTTGTGAAACTGCTCCTGTGGGGCCCCCTATGAAGTGACAGTGGCTTGTGACAATCGCTTCCCTGCCCTGAGGGTGCAGGAACCTCCTGTTCCCTGCGATCCTGACACATCTAGCTGCCCCCTCCTACCTTCAACAGATTCACGCAACAAGCTTTCATGAACTGAGACTCACTCCAAGCTGTGAGCGTCCTCAAGGCAGAGTTCATGGAGCTTAAGACGCAGGTCCAGCTACTAAAAATTCAATTTTCGACATTCACCCCTCTGCTGGAGCAATTGGTTCGGTTACATCCTCACTTCAAACCGTTTTTGAACAATGGAAACCAAGTTTCTATAACCAATCGCTGCTCCCCACCTTCTGAGGGCAGCAGCCGCTTAGTCCTCCTGAGTGCAATAGCAACCACAGCTTCTCCCACAAGGGAAGTTCCTAACATCCGGGGCAGTATGGCTTCCCCCAGAATTCTTCCTCCTTCTTTGCATGGAAGATCTCACTCTTTTGCCAAAGGAAATGGGACGTTGAATGTATTTTGTTTGATGCGGTGGCTCGGCCAGTCACCACTAATGTGTATAATTCCAAGCAGTACCAGCTCTCTGCTTTTGTCTAATAGAGCTGCTTTTAAAACCCCACGGGCATGTGGAAATGACTTGGGTGGAGTTAAATATATACGCATAAGGTACCTAGGCTACCTAGAAGCCAATAAAAGACAGTGAATCTGTGATCAATAATGTGATTCACTGGATCCGGAATGTTTACAAATACCCTTCATTATTCTGCCTAGACACAGAGAGGGCCACGTGCTGTGAAACAAGTGGTGATGTATATGATCATGTTGAAATGAACTTTTGCTTTTTATCATGGGATCTGGTAAATGAGCTAATTGCATTGGAGGTTTGGTTTCCTTGCCTGGCGATTACAAACATTTGTTTAAAGTACAACTCTCCTTCGGTGAGGGCCAATACTCATCAAGCTGTCCAACATCAACACAAAGTTACCAGAGACTCTGCACCATGTCATGGTAATAGAAGACTTACTCTGCATGCATGAACTTAATCAATTTAGTTCCATTCAGTTTGTGACCACTCATGATAAGTGGAGCGCCTTTTTTTGGAACATTGTCAGTCTTAAATCCACATAATTAAATCCGACTGGGGGAATTTTATTGATTCTTTTGATATCTGTTTATTCCAAGAATCCCGGAGTGTGGAGCTGGTCCACAGGTCGGGCTTCACAGGCGTTTGTTGTGAAGAAATTTCACAGGAATCAGGGCGGCCTGCTGCAGGACTAGAAATATGGGTCAAAATCACATTTAACTGCAGAATCAGGAGGCTCCCTCTAAATTTCCCTGACATACTTGGTTTACTAATTAGCTTGGTAGATGATAAGCACCTTTATATTTTGAATGTTTATTATATGATTAATGGGCAAAACAAGGAATTTATCATTCTTACTACCCTTGAGCATTTTATTGATCATCTTTCACTAAGGGGTTCCTTGATATTTGCCAGTGACTTTAATGTTACCTTTGAGCCATGCAACGATTCTGAGTTGGGCATAACGGAGGAGGAAGACGCTGAATGGGGAATCCCACGGTTAAATCTTACTTCATCAAAAAGATGGTCCACACTATCCACCCAACTATTGGGGCTTAGAATGAGTCATGGCCTTGAGCCTGCAATGGTAGATCCCCTTTGGGCATAGTAAGTGCCCATATGTTCAAGAGGCTCAACCAATCTAGCAGAATTGATTATACCTTCCTATATCTACAACTGTGACTGCATATGGAAGACATGCAACTCTAAGATCGAAGTGACAGTGATCATAATGTATTACTTCTAATAATTAAAGGGGTATCTGCTACCAAATCGCAATGTCCATAATTCTAAGTTTCCAATAGAAACATAATTTTTCAAACAACAAGAAGGCCCTAAAGCGGTCTTAAATATCTGTGCAACCTAACCTAATGGCTCAAGTTTACAACAAAGTGGCTAAAACATTTGAGATCATGAATGGTATTGGCCCCTCTGGAGAAGGCGTAAATCCTTTATTGAAGTATCACAATCACTTGTTTGATCACTTACATGAATTACTAATTAGGGAATTTAAAAGTGCACCTAAAAAGAGACCTAAACATCCGTGGTATAGTAGACAGTGTAGACGTGCCAAGGCCACTCTAATCAAATCTATCAAAGCCAATAATCGTGAGTAAATTTCATTGGCCAGAAGAAACTATAAGGACGGGCTGGTCAAAGCTAGAAAAGGTTGGGAAGAACTATGGCGTGATTTGGTAAACACACTTAGAGCAGGTGACAACAAGTCATTCTGGAATATTCTTGCCCATGGAGGCCACTATAATACATTTGAAATCAACTTTCAACTTCAGCCTCAGATAAGGGTTGCCCACTTTTAAAGGCATTATTCAAAAACCGGAAAGATCCCAGGTGATGTATTAGATCAAGGATCAATTAAACCCAATACAACAATATGCCCTCTTCTAATATCTTTTAAAGAGTCTCTTTGAATTTTGTCGGCCATAGTCTCAGAGAACGTATTCCAGGTGACTTGTTTGCTTCAGTACCACTTATATGGAGCCCATATCTTAATCTGCTCTCAAAATCTATCTTAGAGGGTGGTCCGTTCCCAAAATCCTGGCAATCTGCTGAGATTTTCCCTTTCCAAAAGAAGAGCTGACAAGAAGATCTCTGTAACTACAGGCCTATCAGCCTACTTGATGGGTTGCAGAAGCTCTTCTGCCGTCAGATTTTGGGGAAACTGACAGACTGGGCTATTGAGAACAAAATTCATAAAGATCTGCAAGCAGGGTTCCACCAGACGACTAGCCCAAAAGACCAAATCTTTTGCTTGTGCACAATATATTAGAAGATGGTGGTAATGGAGAAGGGCCGCCTGTATATGGTCTTTGTTGACCTAAAGTCTGTGTTTTTCGCCTCATACTTATAGCTGTGGATGCCCACTGAGTAATTACAGTAGGTCTCAAAGAGACAGCACATGCACTGTCTAGCTCGACCTAAAGGTCCTGAAGCCTTTGGATGAAACAGGGGTTTGTGCAGAGATCAGAATTACAAGTTGTGGTTTAATCATCGGACCCTCATTCTGCCCAACAGATTTTGCTAGCTAAAACCTTGCGAAACTTGTTGCAATTGCATTTATATAGCACTTACTACCCCCGATGAGACATTGAAGCGCTATTTGGCGAGCAGCACGCTACTCCGAACTCAAAGGATTAATGGTGGATTGGTATTGGTGGAAAAAGCTTGGTAAAAAAACCAAACATACGGATTTTGGCATGATAAGTATTTAATTTGCATGTTGTGCCTCGCTCTGGGCCGAAATTTGGAATATCAGTCAATCAATCAAAACATTTGTAAAGTGCTCTACTCACCCATGGGGGTCTCAAGGCAATGGGGGGGGATGCTGCTACTGCTCGAATAGCCAGGTCTTGAGAAGTCTTCTGAAGGTTAGCAGGTCCTGGTCTGCCGTAGGAGGATGGGGAGGGTGTTCCAGGTCTTGGCGGCGAGGTGGGAGAACGATCTGCCGCCGAGGTGGGAGAACGATCTGCTGCCGGAGGTCGCTCTCTGGATGCGGGGGACGAGGGCGAGGTCGGCAGAGCGGAGCTGGCGGTTGGGGGTGTAGAAGGTGAGTCGTCTGTTAAAGTATGCTGGTCCGGTGATGTGGAGTGCCTTGTGTGCATGGGTGAGGAGCTTGAAGGTGATCCTCTTGTTGACGGGGAGCCAGTGCAGATCTCTCAGGTGGGGTGTGATGTGGCTGTGGCGAGGGATGTCGAGGATCAGGCGTGCAGAGGCGTTCTGAATGCGTTGTAGTCATTTCAGGAGTTTGGTCGAGGCTCCTGCATAGAGGGCGTTTCCATAGTCTAACCTGCTGTTGACGAGGGCCTGGGTGACCGCTCTTCTTGTTTCGGTGGGGATCCACCTGTAGATCTTGCGGAGCATGCAGAGGTTGTTGAAGCAGGAGAACGAGACGGCGTTGCCCTGTTTTGCCATGGAGAGAGTAGAGTCCAGGATGAACCCCAGGTTGCGTGTGTGGTCGGTGGGTGTTGGTGCTGTTCCCAGTGCGGTCGGCCACCAGGAGTCGTCCCAGGCCGAGGGGGTGGAGCCGAGGATGAGGACTTCTGTCTTATCCGAGTTTAGCTTCAGGTGGCTGTTCTTCATCCACTCGGCGACGGCTTTCATTCCTTCGTGGAGGTTGGTTTTGGCGGTGAGGGGGTCCTTGGTGAGGGATAGGATCAGCTGGGTGTCGTCGGCGTAGGAGATGATGTTGAGGTCATGCAGTCAGGCGATGTGGGCGAGCGGTGCTATGTAGATGTTGAACAATGTCGGGCTGAGGGATGAGCCCTGGGGTACGCCGCAGATGATCTCGGTGGCTTCGGAGCGGAAAGGGGGGTGGCGGACGCTCTGGGTTCTGCCAGAGAGGAAGGAGGTGGTCCAGTCCAGAGCCTTGTCTCGGATCCCAGCGTCGTGGAGGCGTGTGCGTAGGGTGTGGTGGCAGACAGTGTTGAAGGCGGCTGACAGGTCCAGGAGGATGAGGGCCGCGGTTTCGCCGTTGTCCAGCAGGACGCTGGCAGCGATGAGGGCAGTTTCGCTGCTGTGGTTGCTGTGGAACACGGACTGGGACGGGTCCAGGATGCTGTTCTCCTCGAGGTAGTGGGTCAATTGTCTGTTGACTGTCTTCTCGATTACCTTCACCGGGAACGGGAGCAGGGAGATGGGCCGGAAGTTCTTGAGGTCCTTATGGTCGCCCTTGGTTTTTTGGGGTAAGGCGTTCATCTCGGCATGCTTCCAGCTCTCTGGGAAGGTCGCTGTCTTGAAGGAGATGGTGATGGCTTTCTGGAGATGGGGTGCGATGTTGGTGCTGGCTTTATTGAAGATGTGGTGTGGGCATGGGTCTGACGGAGATCCGGAGTGGATGGTGTTCATGATTTTGATGGTGTCGTCATCGTTTATGTTGGTCCAGGAGAGCAGGGGATCGCTGCGGATGGTGGCCATGGGGACGGAGGTCTCAGTGGCTGTTGGGGCGGTCATGACGTTGAAGCTGTCGTGGATGTCTGTGATCTTTCAATGGAAGAAGGTGGCAAGGGAGTCGCTCAGGTCTTGCCAAGGTGGGATGTCGTTGGTGTTGGAGCTGGGGTTGGAGAGTTCCTTCACGATGTTGAAGAGCTCTTTGCTGTTGTGTGTGTTGTCGTCTAGGCGGTCTTTGAAGGAGGCCCTTTTGGCAGATCTGATGAGGTGATGGTGTCTGCGGGTGGCGTTCTTGTGGGCTGCGTAGCTTTCCGGTGTCTGTTCACGGTGCCATTTCTTCTCTAGTTTTCGGCAGGTTTACTTGGAGGCCTGGAGGTCCTAGGTGAACCAGCTGGCTTACTTGCTGCTGTGTCTGTTGGAGGGTTTCTTGATAGGGGCAAGGGTGTTGGTGCAGTCGTCGATCCACTGTCTGAGGTTGCGAGCGGCGGTGTCAGGGTCAGTGGGGTCGGTGGGTGGGCTCTGGGCGAGGGTGGTGGTTAGCTGGTCTTCGGTGACTTTGCTCCAGCAGCAGCGAGGGATATCTGATATTATTGGCATTCAGTAAATACCTCATTGCTTTCTGCCCTCCTTATAATCAGTGCCTAAGAGACCCTCATTGGTGTATGGTAAGGAAACATAGACTAAAATGTAAACATCTGTATGAATGTGAATCTGAAGCTCACAATGTACTAAAACCATCACTGTAACAGACGCACATAGCTCAGCCCAAGAGCAGTTTTATTGACGCTGGGGTAATCTCGGGTAGTTTTCCGTATTTCGCGTCATGATTGCTACACAAAAAACCTGAAATTATCCCACTACACCACACTGTGTAATTGAGAATTCAGCTGAGTAAAAATCGCATGGCAGGAAGAATCAGAACAAACCGAACAAAAGCGGCTTTGGTTCGCCTTTCATGCTATTTTGTTTACGCTATTTTCTTTTAGATGTAAATGCGTTCTCGTGTTGGAAAAGAACAGAGGGATGCATTGTGAGCTAGAAATTGTGCGAAAAGCCAAATCAGCATTTGCATATTCATGGTAATTTAGCATGTTTTCGGCATTTCGAGAAATTTCCCCAAAGGAGAAATTGAGAAATTTCTCCAAATGCCTAGTTATAGCTCCATTTCAGTATGTAGAACACATTTCTCATCCATTGATGATTGTTACCACTTTTAGAGAACATTTTTAAAAATATCAGACAAAGTTAGAGCCTCATAAATTGAATGCACGTATGAATAAATACATAATTCAAACACTATCTAACAGTAAAGCATAACAATCTAGTCTTTTGAGCGTTTTTTTGAAAATTAAGAAAGTGATGCACATTTTGATAAAAAGTAAATACAAATATATATGGAATACCTTGCAAGGAATGGACTGCTTGATGCTGAATGGTATTCCGTAAAGCGGCCCCTTCTCAGCCTTTGATTTGAGTTCCCGAACCTGAGACTCGCATTCCTGTAGAAAATCTGTCAAACAGTTCACTTCCTTGTTCACCTCCAAGGCCTGAAAGAAAGGTAAATAAGGGGTACATTTATTAGAAACACAAACTGTTCGTTCAGCCCGCCTTGAGCTGCCATCATTCTACAGATTTTTGTAGTCCTGTGACGTTTAGCTGTGGACAGAAACCCTAGTGCCTCATTAGAGCAAGGACCACCAGACACCAGCTGTAACTGGATAATACACCAGAAGGTAAATGAGAGATAACCACATTCATTTGTAATCACCCATCTTTAACCCCTGCTGTGCGGGTGGAGTTCAGATTTGAGGCTCGCTGCTGCCTCTGCTGGAGAGGTGGGGTGGAACACGGCATACATTGGTCTGGCCTTTCTCTGTGCCCCCAGACTGTGCAAGGTGCTCCAAACTCCTCCGTGTGCATCAGATGCAGGGGGGCTGGCCTGGGCATGGCACCCAACGGAGTGTTCCTCACCTACTGCACCCTCACAACAGAGCAGGGTGTGGCAGCCATCACATACCAGGGATCGAGCCTGTTACACAGGTGCACAGCACAAGAGTGTTGCAGCCATTACATACAGGGGACCCTGCCTAGTACAACGGTGCACAGGGCAACAGAGTGTGGGACGCCATTACATACAGGGGACCCGGCCTAGTACAACGGTGCACAGCACAAAAGTGCTGCAGCCATTACATACAGGGGACCCGGCCTAGTACAACGGTGCACAGCACAAGAGTGCTGCAGCCATTACATACAGGGGACCCGGCCTAGTACAACGGTGCACAGTGCAACAGAGTGTGGGACGCCATTACATACAGGGGACCCGGCCTAGTACAACGGTGCACAGCACAAGAGTGCTGCAGCCATTATATACAGGGGACCCGGCCTAGTACAACGGTGCACAGCACAAGAGTGTTGCAGCCATTACATACAGGGGACCCGGCCTAGTACAACGTTGACAGTGCAACAGAGTGTGGGACGACATTAAATTCAAGGCATCCAGTCTACTGCGCTAGCAGAGACTGCAACACATTGCTGCACACCATCGAGGCACGCAATGCCCATTGGGCACAAAGGGCTTCAAAGCCCCTGCCTCCCCCACCCCCCCCCGTTGTGTGTGTCAGCCCGGCTGAGACAGCTTCCAGGGCACACAGCCGCACCCGAGTACTTCACATGTCTTTAAAAGACCATTTGCTTGTTAATGAGGCTTTGTTGTCTTTCACCCTTTCTTAGAAGCCCCTGCAGCTCCACTCTGCCTATTGCTTGAAGAATTAGCCCCCCTCCGAAGTATTTTCTTAGCTCCACCGAAATTTAGCTCTAGTTGCACCTCTGACACAATCAAATACAAGGGGATCCAGCCTAGTGCACTGCAGCAGAGTGTGGGGCTCCATTACATTCTAGGCATCCAGCCTACTGCACTGGCAGAGACTGCAACACAGAGCTGCACACCCTCAAATACAAGGGGATCCAGTCTAGTGCACTGCAGCAGTGTGCGGGACGCCATCAATTTCAGGGGATCCAACCTACATTAATTACATGGGATCCAGCTTGCTACACTTGCACACACTGCACCAGAGTGTGGGACGTCATTAAATGCAGGGTATCCAGCTTACTACACAGTGCAGTAGTTTTGCACATTATTAAAATATAAGATGGCCCAGCTTACTATAAGGGCACACTGCACAACAGGGTGTTGCAGCCATTGTATCCAGGAGAAATCCACCTCCTACAATGGCGCACAGCGCAACAGAGTGTGACTCACTAATAAATAGAGGGGGGTGAGCTTACTACACTGGCATAAACTGCAACCCATTGTCGCGCTTCATAAATCATGTCGTGTTTTCAGTCGATGGTGAGGGGTGTGATTAATTCGGGGATGACATTGCAAAAACTTGGGCGTGGCCTCTGATGGTGGATTTGCTGTCAGTTTTGAGTTGGAAGTTGAGGTGTTCCATGATCGGGGTGGTGTTGTCTGCGGTGGTGGTGCAGTGGATGACTTCGTTGTGGATGATGGGGATTCCACCTCTGTGTTTGTTGATGCGGTCCAAGTGTGCGGTCTTGTAGCCATTGGGGGTTGCTGAGGCAATGTCAGGAGCAGATGCAGGGTTGAGCCAGATCTCAGTGAGGAAGATGACACCAGGAGTGAGGGAGGTTAAGATATCCCAGATCTAGGAGGCATGCTTGCAGAGTGATCAGACATTGAGCAGGAGGCAATGGAGTTGTTCTGACGCAGTCATGGTCAGCGTGGTGGTAGTTGTCGTACACACTGGTGCTTTGGTGTTGCAGGAGAAGAGACAGTGGTGGCAGGCAAAAGGAGCTATCATTGATCGTGAAGAGGTGCAGCAGTTATTGTTCCGGAGTCTGGGGTCCGGGGCTCAGAGCTTGGTGGCGGTATATCTGCGAGGGACAGGAGATCCAGGGTTCCTGGTGTTGGGAGTGGTCCAGGAACGAACAGGCGCAGACGGGCTTGCCTGTGGCGCTCAGGCAGCATGACCAAGCTGCGGCCTCCATTAAGTAGGTCCTGTAAGGAAGGAGGTGTGCTGGGTGATGGTGGGTGGGGCAAGTGGGGTTGAGAAGCAGGAAGCAAATGGATGGGAAAGAGCGGCACGAGCAAGAAAAAGAACACAGCCGGGGGAAAGATATTTATTGCAGACAACAGGCACAAAGAAAGTTACAGCGAGGCAAATAACAAAAATGCAGAACACAGTAGAACAAAACAATGGAACAGCTAGGCAAACCATTTAGAGACAACAGTGCACCATAAAACGAATCTTACAGCAAGGAAAACAACAGAAAATGCAGAATACAGTAGAGCAAAACTAAGAGATAGCAAGGCAAACCACCAATGCAAGCCAGGTAGAGTAAGGCAGGCGAAATGAGAGGCGGGCAAAAGCGGCAGAGCAAGGTGTTAAAAGGGAGACTTGCGGACGAGGCAGCAAAGAGGAGCTGGTTCAAAGACCCTCAGCATGTTTCATTATCGAATCACACATCAGTAGAAGCAAAACGATCTCATTTTCATTGCCACCAAAAATAGGCAATCGGTTGTAGAGTATTCTGTATTACAGAAATGTCATCAGGGCGTAACCCAGGCCCCTTAAGTCCCTGAGGCCCTAGCGGGGCCCAACCCTTCAGGGGGTCCCCAGCCTTCCGAGGGGCTACAATTAATCCTTTGAGTACTTTCAGTCTTGTCCGAGTTGAGCTTGAAGCAGCTGTCTTTCATCAAGGTGGCAACGGCCTTCATCCCGTGAAAGTTAATTCTGGCGGCTGTGGGTTCGTTGGTGAAGGAGAGGATCAACTGGGTGTCATTGGCATAGAAGACGATGTTGAGTCTGTGGTTTCTGACGATGACTGCGAGGAGGGCCATGTAGATGTTGAAAAGGATGGGGCTCAGGAGGAGCCCTGGGGCACCCCGCAGCTGATCTCTGCAGGTTCTGAGAGGAACAGAGGCAGTCTGACTCGCTGTGTTCGGTCTGTAAAGAATGAGGGCCTGGTCGCGGATGCCGGCATCGTGGAGTCTCGTGATTAGGTTGCGGTGGGAAAGGTATCGAAGACCGCCAAGTGGTCCAGTAGGATGAGGGCTGCAGTTTGCCTGGTCGAGGAGGGAGTGGATGTCGTTGGTGGCGGCGAGGAGTGCAGGCTCGGTGCTGTGGTTACTTCGGAAGCTGGATTGACAGATTTCCAGGACGTGGTTCTCTTCCATGAACTCGGAGAGTTGGGCGTTGATGGCCTTCTCGATTACCTTGGCTGGGAAGGGGAGGAGGGAGATGGGTCTGAAGTTCTTGAGGTCTGTCGGGTGCCATCAGGGTTACATGCCTTAAGCCACAGGGTTGTGAAAAATCAACGCTCTATATAAAGGACAGTTGTCGAAAATGAGACACGTCTAATCAACAAGATGGTAGGGTTGTAGTATGCACCCACTGGTGCATTTTCAAGCACATTGTTCCAAATAGAAGAGTAAAACATGGGGTGGCAGGGAATTGCCTTTCACAGTGAGCACATTTTCAATTGAAATGCGCTCTTCAAATAGGCATTACATTTTTGTCGGGCACGCTAATTTAATGCTAAACTTACAGGGTGCACAGAAGATCTGGAAATGTGGGTTTTCGGCATAATTATCACACAAAAAGAATCTTGGTTTGTTTTGATACTGTTAAAATCTTTGTTTCTATCACACCCCAGAAATAGAAAAAATAATATGAAACATTTGCAAATATATATTCTTCCAACATTTGACATATCTTCAGTAGTCATTTGCTTTTTACTTGCTGCTGATATATTTTGAAATTTTTGTAAAGTCAATTTACAAATAACTCAATTTTTGATATATGCAGGGCTTTAGTCCTCTGGGTCCATCTGTGTCTTAGACTCTGTAGTAAATAAAATGGACTTTGAAACGGGTCCGTACTGTGAACTGTATCATTGCCCTTTTAACTTTAATGGTAAAAACATTGATCGATTTATGAACTAAACGTTAAGGTAATCCATGTCAGCAATTTAAGTCTTATTTCGTTTTTAAATGCTTTATTTACTCTTGCATTCTGTAAAAACTGTTAGCTATTTCAAGGATCTGGTTTTTCCCCTCAGTTCAGCATATAAGTCTTTTAAGCCTCATTATCTTAAACAGCTGACAATAATGGACAAAGCCAATTGTCGTGGGCTGTTTTTTGTTTTTTTACAGAGTTTTATATAGCGCGAACTTGACCTGAATCGGGTATCAGAGCGGTTTATATAGCACTAGTATCATTACATGATGACACATTCATTTTTGTTAGGCACGGAGAGATTAAGTGATTTGCCCAGAATCACAAGATGTTCGGTGTCATTGCCAAGACTTGAAACCAGTTCCCCAGATTCAAGGTCGTCCGCCCTAGCCCGTTGTTGACTTATTTATAAGGATACAGTAACAGAAAGCTCATAGTGTCACCAAAATACAGGTTGGGTGGCACACTAGGGGAATCCCAGAAATCTAGTTTACATGTTTAAGCCACTCCCTTAACCCATTGTGTGCTCATGACGAGCCCAGCTCGTCATGAGGCACAGTGGAGCTGTGCTCATGACGAGCTGGGCTCGTCATAACGGTCGCGCTCCGCCCACGCGCGATTGATTCCCCGCCTGTGTGGGAGAATCAATCAGTGGGCAGAGTCGTGACGAGCTCAGCTCGTCATGAGCACAGCTCCACTGTGCCTCTTGACGAGCTGGGCTCGTCATGAGCACAATGCCGCCGCCACCGGCCCCCCCGCACCGTGGGGGAATTACCCCTGCGGCGAAGGGGTTAATGAAATAGGTTTTGCTCTCTTTGCAGACCCCTCTCCCACGTGTGTCACTTGTGTCAGAAAACATATGACATACTGCAGGTTTCTCTTTTCACTCTCTGGACTCCATGAGGACTGTCAGTTGGTTGGAAAATTCACTCACTTTGCAGAAGGAGTAGGGAAAACTAAACAGCAATTTCCATTGACAAATGGAAGCAGCAATTTGTCAAACAAAACTGCTTGACATTTGACCTCTGTCTTTGAACGCACATGTTTCAAGATAACAGGCATTTGCAATGCAATAGGTCTCACATTTACGCAAGTTTAAACTATTGGCATTGTAAATAACAATGCCAATAGCTTAAACTCGCATAAATGCGAGATCTATTGCATTGCAAATATTTGTTTAACTTTCAAACTGAGCGCAGCGCCACTTCAAGGACACCGTGCTTGGTTTCTTTTTTTTAAAAACTTTAACACTGAGCTCGGTATCCTTTAAGCGGGCTCCACACTGAATGTTAAAGTTAAAAAATAAATAAAGAGACCGAGAGCGCTGTCCTTGAAGCTGCGCTGTGCTCAGTTTTAAAGTAAAAACATAAATAAACAAACAGAGCATGGGGTGCCTGAAGCGAGCACCGCGCTCACTTTGAAAGTAACAAAAAAAAAAGTTAAACTGAGCGAGGTGTCCCAGAAGTGGACGCCACGCTCAACATGAAAAATGAATAAAATTAAAAATGATTGAGGTGTCCCTAAAGTGGGCGCCGTGGTCATTATGCAAATTCCGCAAAAAGCAGCCGCTATTGTTCCCATCAGTGGCAATAACAAAAATAGTGCACACCCCCTAGATAAAGCAGGCCGTGTAACCAGCCAAGTAAAAGGTCCAGTCGTTATGGGCCATAACAAATGGAGACAAGGCGGTACCAAGGTGGGACTAACAAGCCCAATTACGAATCAGAAGCCACCATTTACGAAGGACAATGACACAAAGACAATGAAAAATATGGGCGGAGAGTGGGAGACACTTAAACAACAAACTCTAATACAGCATGCCTCGCAGAGCGAGTAGCGCATGCGCGCTGCCGCCAGGCTCGACCTAAAAACAAAATAAAAGACCTCTTAAGTGATGATTCTTCTTTTATACTCCTGCACGGCTACTCTGGGTGTGCTGCAGCATCTCCCGCACCCCTAGTTCCAGTGACTGTGAGGGTATGGATGTGAGCCCCCATGTCTTTAAATGTCCCTGATGTGACTATGTGTGAATACAATCCCAGATTGATAACAGGTTCAGGGTGATTGTGACTGAATGTCATCATGGCTCAAGTTTTCCAGACATAGAGTGTCCTCTTTAGCATATAATTTAGAATATTTGTTGCTTACCAAAATGTATTTGTGCATGCGCAAAAAATACTTCAATCCCATCTTGCCTAAACAGATCAGCTAAGAAAAACAAGTTGGCAGACGCACCTACCCCTAAAGCTTTTTTACCTTAACACAGGCTTTGGAGATTTTTTTTTTTTTACAGAAGCAATAATTGCATTGAATAGTTCCATCTCAAAGTTTGCAATTGTTTTTCGAAAAATGAAGTTTTATTTAAATGTACTGCTCTGGCTTAGATTTCGTGCTTTAAAGAGGAAATTCAAGAAGGCACGTGAAATGGATTTTCCTAATGAAATATGTGTGACGCTATATAAATATTTGCATTGTGATTAAACACAATTATATCTTTACATAACGAAAAAATTACACATTTTGGTTAGCAAAATAACACTAGATAAGGCAAGATAAATACATCGTTTAGGCAAGCACATATTTTTGGTTGCAGCTCTCAAAATCTCAAGGCAACTTTTCCTCCAGTTCACCCTAATTTTTTTTTTTAGTACATTTACTAACTACCCAAGTATTATCTAGTCGCAATAGGACCTCTCGCACAAAACAAAACCCCAAAAAATGGCATAGGTACATGTATTTTGGTATATTTGAAAACAACTCTGATGCAAAATGTGATAGATAAATTATATTTTTTATTCCTAAATAAACAATACAGTATAGGCCATGTGAGCGCCAATAAATGTATCTCACCTTTCCCATGTAGGTATAGAGGACACTCTCCGGAGAGAGGGATCCATCCTGCAGTTTACCAGCCAGGTCCACCATGGACAGGGAAAGGATGGTTTTGGGCTGCTCAAGAGGATTCTGGAAGAAGTAAGAGAAACATAGTTATTGCTGCTCTCCTAGTAATAGTGTGCCACAGTAGCTCATTTCAGCATGTTGTCTTTAACCCACTAAGAAATCTCATTATTCTGAATCAATCAGTTTTCTTGCTTAAAAATACATTAATTATACTTAAGGCTCCTGGTTTTCCGTTTAAACTGATTTTTACACATAAATACAGATGGAAAAAGATTTTTCTCCCCTCTGTATTTATAAATAGAAATGGAAAAATACGACCAAACCGGAATCAGAGTATTGTTTGGCCATCCGTGCTCCGCCCCCCTCTTCCTGATTTCAGTGTGTGCCCGCCCACATTAACACCTGCTGGGCCATTCATCTTGGATATGCGCAGGAAATTCCTTCCTATGAGGGTCTCTCTGGCCTGCCCTCCACAGCCCTTTTGTTTCACTGTTGGCTCTTTATGGAGGCTGGGGACGCGCCAAGTAGCTAATGCAAGACCGGCAGAAATGAGTTCATTGCAGGAGAGATTGTGAGGATCGGCGGGGTGACAAAGCATTAAAAAACTCTTTCAATCCTTTCTCTTACCTGTGGCTTCAGTTATTTTCTTTTTTTGTAAACTGCTTATTGGAAGTTCGACAATAATAAGTAAATAACCAAATGGTCACTGAGTCACTTTGAGAAGCAAAAAAAAATCTTTTTGAATGTGACTCGAAAAGGGCTAAAAGACCAGCAGCATAAACACAGTAGGGAAATTCTGTGGATTAACATTCGGATCCTTGCAAGCCATAAAACAAAACTTTCCACCCTGACTTTGGTTGGCATGAAGAAACACAGAAAGAAAACAATAGCAGAATGTAAACATTCCTGCGAGGTGCATCTTGCCAGAGACAGCCAGGGCATATCTGTAAACTCTTTTCAAAGTTAAATCGTGTTTCTTCCACCTGGCCTCAGTTACACTGAGTGATATAGCGCACTGAAAACGTCTTCAACAAACAGAACTTTGTCTTCTCAATTCGGTAAAAGGTTCAATGCTACTAGGCAGTAAAAAGTATAATAAGGCAAATGATACAGGTGGAAGGCCCAGAGTCCTCAATGCAGAGACTGTCTCTCCCTTCTGGAAAATGTATTCTGCATGAGCGACGGAATTAGTTGAAAAAAAGAGATTCATAAGCTGCCAGCTCATGTGGGTGTTCATTATTTCGGGCTTCAGAAGTGTGAGGGAAATAGACCCGGCAGGACTAATGCAGGGCCTTTCACTTCTGAGGAGTGCAACTTTATTCCCAGACCAGGCAGAAGATTTATTCTCAAGACTGCCCTATCCACATGGGAGATCTTGGCGAACGGCGGAGATGGGACAAAGGTGTTGCCATGACACTTTAAAGATCCTTGGTGGTCAGAAATAAGAGCCCGCTGCCTCAAAGGAAGTGGTTTGCTCGCTCAGCTGTGGACAGCAACTTGCACCGCAGAGCATGCTGCAGAGAGGAGTATGGAACTGGCATAAGAGCAAGGAGGCACCCAAAATATCTAAATTATCACGAAAGCTGTCAGCTCTTTCATGCTCTCTTTGGCCAGGTCACTGACAGTGCACAGGTGCACTCGTCTAAATTCTAAATGTGTTTACATCTAATAATCATGGCTAGTGACATAGTGCTTTCAATGTTGTAACACAGCAGCAGCTCACGAATGTATTGTATTCACTAAATTTGGCATACATATACATATAGCTAAACCTATAACATCCGTGTGCACTGTCTATTTAAATAAACGTGGAAAAATATTAGCTCCAGAGTCTTATCTTGCTAGCGCCAAAAATAAATGCAGATATATACAGATAAAATGACAACAAAAAAAATATGGATAAATACAGACGGAAATGTTAAAAAAATAAATACCATAAAACCTGTATAACTTAGATTATTTGATGGAGGTTAGTACGTTCAGTATTTCTGTGGTGAAACGGATGTAATGTGCATGGAGGTAAAAACTAAAACAAAAATATGTCCTGGTAAATTTCTGCTGGGTAGTGGCTGGGATTTTAATGCTTTTAGAATCATGTTCTGAGCAGTGCTTGATTTGTAAAATAAGTGCTGGTGCCCGAAGTTTTTCTTATGAAGGTCACAGCTGGCACTGACAATGCCAGGGTGGCCGAATACCAAGGCTGCAGTCAGTTGTGGCTCTTGCAGGTAAGCACGGTGGGGCGGGGAGGGACGGTGGGGTTGACGACAGAATAGGGAAAATTAAATAAATAAAAAAATCCTATTCCATCGTCTGTCGACATCCCCCCGCCCGCCCCACCGCGCTTACCTACAGGAGCCGTGACTGGCTGCAGTCTTACTTCCATCACGTGCCTCTTCCTTCCACCATACAATCTCTGTCAATTTATTTGACTCTTGCGGGTTATTTTTAACCGCTTTTTGCCCTTGTGTAGGAAATTGGGTTGTCGATTGAGCCACAATCCCTGCCAGTGTGAACCAGGGGCGTAACACAGGCCACCGTAGCCCCCGCAGTGCAGGGGGGCCCTGAGCTGCAAGGGGCACCCTCAGCACTGTACTCAAGCCCGAATGCTCCAGATTAAATCCGGAGTGGCGGCCCCTCTGTGTACCTTGCAGGGGGCACCTATCAACTTTCGTTATGCCACTGGTGTGAACCACAAAGTCACTGAATTAACCTGTGCTTAATAAGCTGGTAGCTTGACACAAAAGGAGCCACAACGCAAGAAAAATCCCACCCCAAATTAGAAAAATAGAGTAAACATTAATACATTATTTAACAACAAAACACCAAAAATCCAAATCAGTAGACACAGGGCTATGAATTTTAAAAGTTTAAAGCACCCAAAAGATCAGAAGACCAATTGCGGACATTTGGTGGCGCGAGACCGGGTAAAAGTCGAAAAATAATGGCTGACTGCGATGGATCACGGGTCAGATACAATAAGTGGATTGGGCCCGATTGGCTCTTACCTTAGCGTTTAGATGAGATTTGAACAATAATTGCCTGAAAAGGTAAAGATTCAAAGGAGGAAGGCTGCAGCTGGTGTCTGAGGAGGAGGCGGCATTATCAGGAAGCCGACGGATGAAGTCACAGTGAAGACTTCTTCGTTCAGACTTGGTCTCTTTTTTGGAAGTCGAGAATCTCCGGCGGGATGAAGCAGCAAGCTGTAGCCGACGAGGGCTCCACGAGCCTGATGCCCCATCTTTGAAGGACCGCTGAATAGGATTTGCTGATGAGAAGAAGAATGTAGTCAGAGCTGCCGTGAAGTCAGGCAGATCAGCAATGCACCTTGAGCTGATCAACGAACAGGTAGCCACCAGTCTCCTCTCTGTTCTAAGAGCAATAGGTAGGCCTCACAATAATGAAAAACAAGTTTGTGAGTTTTTTACCACCTGAAATTGATAAACCTAAATGTACATGTACGACCATCTTAATTACAATACACCCTGCCCTGTGGTCTACCCAGGGCCTACTTTAGGGTGAACTATATTAACAAAAGGAGAGTTTAAGGCAAAGGGTTTATTTTGTCAAATCGAATGGACAGTTTAAAACTGCTTTCATGCTGCAGTGGCAGACCTGGGACATATTTTAAAGGGCTACTTAAGTGAGTGAGACAATAAGTGCTGCAGACCAACTGGTAGCATTTAATATGCAGGCCCTATGTATATGGTATTCCACTTTACTAGGGACCTATAAGTAAATGAATTATGCCAATCAGGTGTAAGCCAATTTCATCATGTTTTAGGGAGGGAGATCAAGCACCTTAGCATGGAGTCCTAATGCCAACAAAACCTAATTAATAAAAATAGGAGGGGTGTAGGCAAATGGTTTGGCGCTGACCCGGCACAGAGGCGAAGCCCAACACCGTGTCATTGTTTTTCTATCTTTACCTTTCTCCTACTTTTCTCCTTTTGTGCTTTTTAGGTCGAGCCTACAGTGCATGCGCTGTCTGCAAGACCTGTTGTATTTAATAAAATGGCTGCAGTCCCGCGTGCAGCTTACGATAGGTTTCAATCAAGCATCGCTCAGCTTTGCTGCCTTCTTACTAGTTGTGCAGCCAATATTCTATTCTATTTATGGCTGAGGGGCACCGGCCAAGTGCAGTTTTCTTGTGATGGCATTTGCTATCTTTTGTTCCGGAGAACTCCTTTTTCTGCTGCCTTTCTCCGAGACGTGAGTGTTCAGGTTTTTTGTTTCACTCCAAAGATTCGGCAGTTTTGAAGAGCCGCCCGTTTGTCGACATCTTTTCTCCCTGACCATGCACCAATGTTCTAAGTGTGAGAGCAAGTGATGAAAGGCTTGCACTGACATCACCAGTCATCCATGAAAATTATTTACCAACAGCACTGCTCTCAGGAGGTGCCTGTGTACTTTCATCAGGCCGCGACTACCGCACTGCACGCACCCCTCCCGTCCGAGTGCTCGTTCGCCAAGGGTTTGACAGCAGGGTCGGGTTACTGCGCCCATGGAAAACATTCCCCATGTTGACAGCCGTAAATCACTCTCTACTCCTCGGCCCTCTTCAAGAGCCTCAGTGGCGGATTGAAGCTGATACTGCCCCCGACCCCAAGAGAAACCGAACATCGAAAATGAGCCGCTCTTGCACACGTGACTATGCAAGACTATAGCACTATCAAGCACAGTTACGCAGTTTTTTTAAAAGGGAATTCTTGGACTCCTTTTCATGTAGTATTGTCAATATCGTTAGGGCATGCATGCATGCAAACATTTTAGAAGAGGAAAGTGGAACGTTTTAAAAAGAAATAATAATCGTGAGAATGTGTTTTTACCCCATTGATTTCCATTGAAACAGTGGCAATTTCGGGCTAAATGTTAAGAAAGGCCATAAAACAATTTATTCTGCCTCAGTAGCACCCCCGCTTAAGCTGGTGCCAGAGTGCACGTTTTAATTGAAACCTGCACTCTCTGGCATCAGACATCAGCTCTGGCTTGATGGACGGTGCTGGTTTGATGGTTGGGTCACAGTATTTTAGCGACAGGCGAGGAAAAATACCACATATGTTTTTTTGGGCTCTAAATTAATTGTTTTGCGGACACAAAATTTGGCAAGATGTCATTGGAGGTCTGCATTGAATAGGCCCACATCCGAGGGGAATTAGCTATGCAGCAGCGGACTAGGGAAAAAGAATAGAAATATTATCACCACAGAATTTCTGTTTTTTAACCTAATATACTAAGAATAGAAAATGGCAGTGTACTTGTTTTGTTTTGGTGTCATTTGGTTTAATCAATGTACATATAGTTTTCAAATTTGGTTTCAGATGTTTAGTATTTTGCTTTCCACATTACTGCTTTGGTACTGCATGAACACTTTACAATTGCTTGTAAGTTCAGCTTCTCTGCTCCGTGACACAGCTGCCAGTGGGTTGAGCACTGGTCAATTTAGTGACTTTGAGGGTTCACCCTGACAAGGGTTGTTACTATTCCTTGAGGTGAGTAGTCCCCCCAAAAAAAATAATTGCCCAGTATCTTGCATCTATGTTACCTCCCATGCAAGCCAAACTACAACTAAAACCCGTTTCAACCATGCACTCTGAAATGAAACCCTGGAACACAATGCGGATCAAAGTTTCCCATGATCCCATCAGACATATGAAGCACAATATAAACACTGCAATACAATATGCAGGAAAGGTAGGAAAATAAGCCGTATGAAAAGCTCAAAAATATAGTTGCAAAACCTCAGGTAAGCCAGAATTTTCCCTGAACAGTGGTTTCTACGTTTTTATACAAAATAAGGTATGAAGCAACTAGAGACCTTCCGAGAAATATGCCTGGAAATGTGCTTACGACACTAATCGAGATTATTTCACATCTGAAGATTGCACCAAACATAATGCAGAAAGAAGCAACGTAGAGTGAATGTTCATCAAAATGGTTTGAGGCATGTATACCTGAAACTGGTGGACTGATTCACAACATTGTTATTCCACAGCAAAATACAATTCCAGTGAGCAAAAATCCAATCTGTTATCTAAAAGAAAACCATTATTGATGGTTTTCTGCAAAGGTAAATCTAGGTTTATGAGTTTGTGGGTGTTCACTACTTCCTCAATGATTTTCTCCATCCCATTCACCAATGTAGCTATGCTCCCACACTAAGCGCCCTATTACGAGTTTGGCTGTCTGAGGACTGCCAGACTCGTGGTGTTGCAGCTGTGGCACAGCGGTGGAGCAGCGGTGGCAGATCCAGCTACCGCTGGACCAGCGGTCTGACCGCTCGATTATGATCTGGGCAGTCGCACTGCCCTGGGACAGCCACCTCTGCCAGGGTACCTCCATTCCCTCGCGTTGGAGAAACGGTCAGAGGCGGCAATATGCTTGGTGGGACCGCCACAGTCCCGCCAAACATATTGTGAGGTTAAACTGCCATGAAAGCCTTGGCAGAGAGGAAACAAAGGGGGGCATAACATGTGCCCCCCAATGTTTGTGCACATAGGCTCATGCACGACATGGGCTTTCGAGTCCGTGGTTTGCAGGAACCTTGTAGTGTGGTCCCATTGCGGTGCCTTATTCAAAGGCACCGCTGCCTTTAAAAGAGACACCGCCATGGGACCGCCATGCCACCTGCCTGCCAAACTACTTGTAATTCGCAATCTGGTGGGTGGGCAGGGCTACCTTTGGCGGAGCAGTGGCACAGCTGTTTACATCGTTGTGCAACCGCTCCGCCAAAAAGTCGTAATCGGCCCCTTAGGTAGAATACTTTTTTTGAAAAAAATTGGATAGGAATGTTTCCTTAACATTCCAATATTTCATAGTAATGGAGGAGAAATAATATGTTATTCTGGTGGAAAAAAAGAAAACAAAAGTTCAATATGTTAGTAAACATTTCTGCCACACTCTTTGGTTTGCTAACCTCATTGGAATTCCAAGGACTAAAATATTGAAATCTATGTAAATCGTAGAAGGAAAATCACATTTGGTATAGTTCCAAATTTTTAAAATGTGTTTAATTAGTTAAAACCCATATTCTGTTTGATTAGGCCACATATATGTATAGAAAGGGTCTTATGTACTCATGTGCTATAGCATGAGGAATGAAGTGAAGTGCACTTGAAGCCATAGAGAAAGTGCATTTACTGTGCAACTTCCACATTTATGATGTGTGTGTACTACCATTTCTTTTATATAACTAATGAAATGTAGTTTTCATGCATATTTGTACTAGTGGTTTTAATAGCATTGATTGATCAAAATGTATTATAAAGGTATATGATACCTACTGTATAATTATACACATATCAGACTTGTACCTTTGCCCATATAATGTGACTGTTTGTGTAGTAGAATCATGCAAATATAATGTGTATTGAGTCTTAGCTTTGCTAACTTGACAAAAGGCCTTAGGGCCCGATTTAGATCTCAGCGGATGGGTTACTCCGTCACAACATATTGCGTGGCTTCATGTCATGTAATATTCTTTCTTTAATAAAATTTCTACTGAAGTTCTTCTGCTGATACCTTTCTGTTTAATGGATCTAAATTGAGCTATTATTTAGTATAGGCTTAGCTGTAGAAATTAGGGGGCTTATTTACAAGCCCTTTGTGCTGCCCGCACGTCACTTTTAATATGGGAAAAAGTGACGCACCGTTGGCGCAAGGTGCTTGTAAATAAGCCCCTAGATTTTAGATCCATTATAGCCAGGAGGATCATGATTTTCAATCCCACCACCAGACGGTCTTTCTGATTTTTTGTGTAATTTAAAACCGAATTACTATTTCCGAGACTGATTTATATTACTTTGGCAATGAGTTTGAGATAAAGCCATATTTAATCCTTTCTATCGACTCTGAGCTTTACTGTGTGGCCACACGGGTTGCACTGTAATTGCGAACTGAAATAGCACCTAAATCTTTTATTCCCCAAGCACCCTAAGAAAGATTCGTTGCAGGGGGTAAGAAAGGGGGCCCGGCTCCCCTGGCTAGCAATACTCTTCGGCATACATACATCAGGAGTCTTTAACATGGTTTTCAGGTTTTCTTTTCAAAGGTTTCCCAAAGCCTCTTCTATCCTGTCTGGTTAGAGAAAGTGGATTCAGAAACCAAACACATCTGCATTCTCCACCTTGGAAGTCAAAG
Organism: Triturus cristatus; assembly: GCF_964204655.1. Taxonomy (NCBI): domain Eukaryota; kingdom Metazoa; phylum Chordata; class Amphibia; order Caudata; family Salamandridae; genus Triturus; species Triturus cristatus. The sequence continues at coordinate 790,027,800 of NC_140586.1, read as the reverse complement.
GTGTTGGTACCAAATCTGAAAGGGATAACAAAAAAGTTCCCATGTTCTTCATCCTATTCCTTTTATTTTCGTTCTACCTTTTTCAAGCCGGATTCTTGAAGGAGTGGAAGTTTTGCTCAATTAACTCCTACTGGCATAGCTTGAAATTCACATGTAAGGGTGAGGATTGTACATGGAGGTGTAGCACACACCACTCAACGTCACTCAATCTCCCCCCCCCCAAAGTTGCCCTCTAGCTTAAATGACTTTGGACCACTTTGCCATCCACAGCAGGGGGCAACATGCAGCTTTATGTTAAGCTGAGAATTTCTTTTCTAGAATTTCAAAGCTGTATAATAAAATGGTTTGGTTTACGTGGTTGGTAATGTAGGATATTTAATCATTACTTTTTACCTTTCTTGAAGTCTATTATTCATCACTGTTGTCTTTCTATTTTTTAAGAAAGCAAGGCACGGTTCACAAAAATATTCATGCATCTGCACCTGCATATTTATACCTTTGAACTGGTATAGATTTATTACTTTCTATATTTTACAAAACCTGCTAAGAGTATTTGTGGGGAGGTTGTGAAAATACCTAATTAAGCCTATGCAAAGTCAGTTTGGGAAACAGCATTTACAACGTGGTCAGAACCATGCATGTCATTTCCACGCAGGCATTACAACGCATGCGTCTTTATCACACATACTTTTACCACGACTCTGCCTTTACAACACATGCCTATTTCGCAGTAAATGTGAGGGTGTTTATAAGGTATAGGGTAGGTGTGGGTTTTTGGTTAGCAAGGGTATTTTTATGGTCTAAGGTGGGTATGGGCTTTTGGTGGGAATATTTAGGGTGTAGGGTGAGTGTGGATTTTTAGTTGGCAAGGGTATTTTAAGGGTCTAGGATGGTGTGGGTTTTTGGGTGGCAAGAGAATTTTTAGGATTTACGGTGGGTATGGGTTTTTGGGTGGCAAGGGAATGTTTAGGGTTTATGGTAGATATGGGTTTTTGGGTGGCAAGGGAATTTTAGGGTGAGTATGAGATTTTGGGAGGCAGGGGAATTTTTTGTGTTTAGGGTGGGTATGTGTTGGACACGATCCTTCTTCAGAAGTTTCCTTAAAACCTTTTGCTTTTTTTCCTCCTAGTTTTTACTGACTCTCTTTTCATAACCCTAGGACTCTGGGCATGTTCCCTCTGTACTGCAGGGGGAAAGTGTGCAAGCCCTTCCTACACATGCCAGGAAGGGGTGTTTAGTTGATTGGTTTAAGTGTCGTAACTGTAACTGGTCTTTAAAAAGGTACACCACATAGTAAGGTGGGTACTAAACTGGTTAGCAGTGGAATGCAGCACTGATTGCGCCACCCACCGTAATGTCATGACAAACATGTATCATGCTCAGGTTGGCCTTTCTCACTCATTAGCCAACCCTGAGGTGGTCTTTCACTACCTCCAGAGGGCCCCTAGGTTAAGTCCTGAGAGGTGAAGCTTGAGGTAGGTGAGCAGCTGGGCAGGTGTACATGCATGTTCTCTGCCTGAGTAGTAAAGCACCCCATGTGCGTTTTCCCTACCTATGGGGTTGGCCTTTCCATGGGACACCTTCCAGTTTTGTGCTGATTCTCTTGCTGTGGCCTTAGGGCCTGGGGCACTTTCCGATTGTAAATGCAGTGTGAAGGTACACGCACCCTACCTACCCATGTTAGGAAGTGGTGCTTACCTGATGTTTGTGAAACACGTCACCAGCATGCTATTGCAGGCCGGTGTGTGTGTACGTGCACCTATGGTGGTTTTAAACATGTAGCAGCCTGCCATTGCAGGCCGGTGTGTGCATTTGCTTCTATGGTGTTTCCTAACATGTGTCCAGCCTGCCATTGCAGGCTGGTGTGCTCACTTGAACCTATGGTGTTTCTTAACAGGTGCCCAGCCTGCCATTGCAGGTCTGTGTGTGCCCAATTGAGCTTCTGCTTAGGCTGGCCTTTTTAAATCACTAGCCATCCTGAGAGGACCTTGCACTACCACAAAAGCACCTCTTGGGTACATCTTAAGGGATGAAGAGAGTGGTAGGTAAAAAGCTGGGGAGGGACACATGTATGTCCCTTGCCCAGGTAGTGAGGAATTCCCATGTGTTTTTTCACTACCTATGAGGTTTGTCCTTTCCATAGGCTAACATGAAGAAATGGTTAAAATTACTTCAGGATGCAATGGTAGATTGCAGTGGACCAGCTTCATAATGTTTCCTATCATTGGATTCACAATGTCAAGCCCTTTCCTGTAGTGAAGGTGGTTTTGTCATTACTAGCTTAGAAATGCCACACCTAGAAGGTGGTTTTTTTTCTGCTCTAAAAAAAACTCTGGGCTGACTACTTGCGGATGTATGGCACCCTGAAGTGTGCTCTCCAAAGGCTTGTGGGCTTGCCAACTATTTATTTGGAGGTCTCAGGGACATCAAAGATCTTCTACGAGGGGCCTACACCATCTACTTGTAACACCTGAAGACCAGTGCCCTCTTAAGTGCCCACATCGTCTGCTGGATCCCAATGGTAGCACGGTGTGAACGTAGAACTAAGAATTGTGCCTGGAGAACAGATAGCCTTGTGGAGAAGTCTTGCCTGCATCTAATGAATGTGGCCCCTGCATCGTGGGGACCTTGACACACATAAGCACCTTGTTGGTGATGAGCGGATTTCCCGATTGCGGGATCCAGCATGGCCCACTTCGTTGATTGTGCCGCATCACTCTCGTGCAACACGCCAACTGCATGCTCATTAAATTCGGTGTCCGATTCACAGGTTGCATCCCTCAGAGGTGGAGGCATAACCGTAGTAGTGCCTCATTCTACCTTGTGTGGCATTGCTAAACTTGCTCCTGTGTGTGGGACTGGAAATGCCCGATGTAAACGGTAGCATCGGATGCCAGGCATTGTACCTCATTTCCAGGAAGGTATAGACTTTGCGACTCTTCGCTGTGTGTGACCGGGATTGTCGCCCCCTATCAATGCACACCAAAAGTGGTGCTCTGATTTCCTGGGTGCAAGTCCGATTATCATGTATCTGATGGGGTGCCTCCTTCTTCTCCCCACTTCATTCCACATTCATCAATTGTTCCCTTTTTGGCCCTCAGTGCGACAGACCAACTGCCCTCTCCTCACCCTGCCCCCGACTGCATCGTGTTGCCAGGTAGTATTGCCAGGCTTGGACAAGGGTGGTGAGAGTGATTGACGGGGCTAAAGGAATGCTTCGGAGAGTGATTGGAAGTGGGTCAAGAGACTGTGTGACCCCCTGTGCTTCGCAGAACTGGGCTGGTGTTAGAAGGTTCTTGTGAAACACTTTCTGAGTGACAGACTATTGCTCCTATCCCACCTCTGCTCCGCATCCTGTGGGTGAACTTCCTGAGTGGCTGCCTAACCACCATTTGACCATGGCCTCCTAATTAGTCCTGCTACCTACCCCCACCTACTGCCCTGTAGCCCTGACTAAGTGCGACTTTGGCCATGTGAGGCCAAGTGTCTAGGGGGAGGGCTGGTTATCTTCGATCTATGGGCATAAGATAGTCGGAGTGAGCTGGGGGTGAAGGGAGGCTTGGGCCATGGGGTCTGCTGTGTGCTATCAATTGACCTACTGGGTATAGGTTGCACCACATTATGGTGCTGTGTGCCTATGTGTGCAAGCACATTCCGTATGGACCTACTTGATATTCATTGCACAGTATATCGTGCAGAGTGAGTGAGTGTGTGCGAGTGACAGTCTGCGAGCCATTTGTGATTCACAACACTGGCCAGCGGTGGTGCCTTGCACATTGATTTCCTGCCCGGAAAACACTACATTTGACATTGGCTTTACCCATGCGGCATCGGCACATGGTGCTGCTAAAAAGTGTTATAACTCTTTGTATGTACATATTTCTGATATTGTTGTGATCTGGGGTGCCCCCTATAACTGTGTGGTATTGAATTATAAGAATTGCTAGGGTGGGCCTGGAGGCTGACAACATGTTGCACTGCATAAGGGTGCTGGGGGGCGGTTAGAATAGATCTTTCTCAAGTGTGCATATTACTGGTGACATTCCAACACAGTTGGGCCCTGTACTGCTAGTAATATTTCGAAGAGTGATTCATGCCCCAAAATCCAGGATGTTCATGTTGTGTTGATTATTGTATGTGTTGAATACAAATGTTATTTGCATACATCATGTGTGAAGTCTATTTTGTGACGCTCAGTGTATTTATTTGAGTGAATGCTGTACCATTGCTTTACACATTGCCTCTGTGATAAGCCTGACTGCTCAGTGCCAACCTACCCAAGGGCGAGTGCAGGTTGAATAGTAAGTATAATCACCCACCCTTGACGGGAGTGGTAGGTTCTGCCTGGCTGGGGCCTTGCCGCAGTGAACCAGAAAGTGCCAGTTCAAACAGTATAGGATTTTGTGTGGCAAGGGAATTTTTAGGGTTTTGGATGGGTATGGGTTTTTGGGTGGCAAGGGAATTTTTAGGGTTTATGGTGGGTATGGGATTTTGGGTGGCAAGATAATTTTTAGGGTTAAGGGTGGGTATGGGTTTTTGGGTGGTAAGGGAATTTTTAAGGTTTAGGGTGGGTATGGGTTTTTAAGTGGCAAAGGAATTTTTACGATTAAGGGTGGGGTAGGATTTTGGATGACAAGGGATTTTTAGGGTCCAGGGTGGGTGTGGGTTTTTAGTTGACAAGAGCATTTTAAGGGTTTAGGGAGAATATGGGTTTTTGGGTGGCAAGGGAGTTTTTTTTTTTTTGATTTCAAAAGAATTTATTATTTTAAAAGAGTGGATACAACCATAATATATAAACAAGAATGATACAATTGATAACAGAAGAAAACACAGTAAGGTAGAAGGATAATATCCAATAAAAACAACATCTTAAAATTCATTCTTCTGAAATTCTCAGAATCATAAGTGAATTAAGGAAGAAGCAATGAAGAGCCGGGAGAAATAATTATCAAAAGTATCATCATCAGCTATTAAATTGGGGATGAGAGAAAAGAGAGGAGAGAAAGAAAGATAGAAAACAGAAAAGGACAGGAAAGAAAAGAGGAAAGACAAGAAAAAGAGCAAGAAAAGAGAAGGATTTCCAACGGAATCACCAAACATTCAAGACAACATCAACTAGACAAATCAAAAGGAAATTGATCCACCAGCCCCTCAGAAGCCAATTGCATGTACGTATCTAGCGCCAACCACACACCGGAAGATATAGACCGAGAAAGATGAGCATGATCAACTGAAGTATGAGCACTACGAAGAAAAGAAACCCATGCCCACCAAGTATGATAAGAGACAGAAGAAAAAGATTTCCACTCCATGAGAATTACTTTGACTGCAATGGTTAGTTAAAGATCCAACAGTTGTAACTCCATGGAGTCTAAGGGCAATGGAACCGAGGCCGCCAACGGGCCCAAGAGGATTAGTGGAAATGAAAGTTGAAACTTAATATTAAAGATAATCATAAGGTGTTTATGAATCAAACCCCAAAAGGGTTGGAGAAGAGAACATTCGAAGAACATATGTTGGAAATCGCCAGGTGCGAGACCGCAACTCCAACATAAATTATCTTCCTTAAGATGTAATGAATCTAAACGAGTGGGCGTCCAGTGTAGAAGATTAATAGAGAAAAACTTAGACTGCATTAAAGAGGGGGCAATTTTATTGCGAAGAGAGAGCCTACCAATGTCCCGCCAAGTGTCTGAAGAAATATGAGCGGTAACACCATGCTCGAAATGATGGAGCCATTTTTGCTGTGTGGAAGTTTGAGAAGGAATTGTCGAAGACGACAAAAATTTATAAATCCTAGATGCCACATGACCAGACTTAAACCATAATTGAAAAAGCGTAATCGCAGGGGAAGAAGGGTGAAGTTGTACTTTAGCAAGCGCCACCTTTATCTTAAGAAAAGTATAAAAATCTAGATTAGATAAGGAAAGATTTTGAGCCAGGGTAGAGAAAGGGAGAGGGTCATTATTGGAGTCATATAAATGCTTAACAAGTGAGATGCCTTTCCCCGACCAATATGATATCAATTCTGGATCAATAGTAAGTTTAATTTTGGAATTCCTCCAAATAGACGACCATCTAGTTTTATGTATCGGAACTGCCATTCTCTTATCAACCTTGCGAACCGCAGCAATAGTGTCTAGAATAATAGATCTAGAGAATGGAATAGAGAGGGTATTTGTAGTTAAAAAAGAGGCAGTCGGAAGAGGAGAAGCCAGTTCCTGTTCTATAAGTAACCAAGCTGGAACATGAATAGATAGAAAGGAAAACCAGAGCGCCCCCTGCGAGGCCAAAAACGCAGACTGGTATTTCCCCCAATCCGGAAAATTACACCCTCCCATATCATAGGATTTCCTCAGAAATTTATAAGCAATTCTAGCCCTTTGATCATTCCATAAGAATTTAGAAGTAATTAAATCAAGTTCATGAAAGAAGGTAGCCGAGAGCTGGACTGGTAGCATAGAGGAAACAAAATTAACAATAGGTGTTATCATCATTTTAAGAGTTTGGAGACGGCCCCACCAAGAAATATGTTTCGGAGACCAATTTTCCAGAAGATGTCGCACCTTAAGAATAGTTTGAGATTCATTATAGGTAACCGTAGCATAAAGAGTGGAACAAAAATAAATACCCAAGTATTTTAAATGCTTAGATTGCCACTTAAAACCCGCCGAACCCATATGCGAGGAGAAACAATAAGCATTTAAGGGAAACATCTCCGTTTTATCTTTGTTCAGGGTATAACCTGAAACCTCTGAGAACAGAGAAATTGTATCAGAAATAGCAGGAATAGCGCGTGCAATATCCTCTGAAAAAATGAGAACGTCATCAGCATAAGCGGCTGTTTTAAGCTGATGAGATCCAAAAGAAAAACCCCTGATATCTGGATGTACATCAATCATTCTAAGAAGAGGGTCAATGGACAGTAAAAATAAAAGAGGGGACAAAGGGCAACCTTGTCTAGTACCTTGGCAGAGGTTAAAGAAGGACGACGTGGCTCCATTCACTCGGATATTAGCTCGAGGACGGGAATACAAAGACATAACCATACGGATAAAGGAATCACCCAAGTTATGCGCACATAAAACTGCACGTAGAAAAGGCCAAGAAACCTTATCAAAGGCCTTTTCAGCATCAAGGGCCAAGGCCGCCGCCGGAAGATTGGATCGCTTGGCGGCACCGAGAATGTGACAGAAAGTACGAATATTATCACGGGCAAGACGACCCTTCACAAAACCTGTTTGGGAAGGATGAACGAAGTGAGGAATAAAGGACTCTAAACGTTTAGCTAAAATTTTAGCAAAAATCTTAGCTTCCATGTTAAGAAGGGAAATAGGGCGAAAATTTTTGGGATCTGAATGATCTTTCCCCTCTTTGGGGATTACTACAATAGTAGCATCAGCAGCCGAACCAGACACAGAGCCATCCTTAATAAAAGCATCAAAGACCAATTGAAGTTTCGGAACGAGCACGGAGAGAAAGGTCTTATAAAACAAAATAGGATACCCATCAGGACCCGGAGCCTTCCCGGAACGAGTAGCTTTAATCGCGGAAATGATCTCATCAGAGGTAATCGGGCAATTCAAAGAATTATTATCTTCCTCCGATACAACTTTCAAAGGAACCGTCTTCAAGAATTCCTGACACTGTTCAAAAGAAGCCTGAGTAGAGGGGGTATATAAATTATTATAGAAATCGCGAAAGACCTCAAGAATTTCTTCAGTCTGAAATTTTCTCGTACCCAGATGGTCAGTAATAGAAGATATTTGGGAAGATTTATAAGAAGATTCCTGGAACTTTAATGTAGCTGCAAGAATCTTACCCGCACGATTTTTTAACAACAACCTCTTCGATTTTTGAGCCTGGAGGCCAATATGAGCTCTCTTAGTAACAATGGTGTTGTACGTGTATTTTAGATTTTTAATAGATTGTAAACATGACTTATCCTTGGAATTGCGAAAAAGAGATTCCTGACGTTTAATCTCATCAGCTAAATCCGTGAGTTCCTTTTTAATGGCAGCATTCCTCCTTGACATACATTGAATAACCTGACCACGGAAAGTGCATTTAAAAGAATCCCAAAGAACCACAGGGGAGCTAACAGATCCAAGATTCTCAAGGAAAAACGTCTCAATATCATTGGAAAACTCCCGAATCAGGGACTCATCATGTAAAATTTCTGTATTTAGTCTCCACGAGTGAGACTGCGTTCTAGGGGCAAAAGACAAAAGCGTGAACGTCACCGCGGCATGGTCTGAAACTAAGATAGGATGGATAAGCGGAGAAGAGGAAGATGGAACAAGAGAGGAGTGAACCAAGAGATAATCAATACGTGAAAAAGATGAATGAGGGGAAGAAAAAAAGGAAAAGTCACTACCAGTGGGATTATGAAGACGCCACACGTCTTGGAGCTGGGTCAGAGAACACATATTAATCATGTGTTTATGTGCCTGAGGGGGACGAAAAGTAAAGGCAGAATTCCTATCCAAAATAGGGTCCATTGGTAAATTAAAGTCCCCCCCTACAATAAGATTGCCAGAATGAGGAGTGTCATTTAGCTTTTTGGTGATTGCTTTCCAAAAAGACGGATCATCCTTGTTAGGGGCATAAATATTCATGACAAAGAGAACAGCATTACCATCGGATATCTTAGATAGTAACCAACGTCCCTCTGTATCCTGCTCAGAGGAAACAATAGATAATCCAGAGTGTTTAGAAACTAAAGTAATCACCCCATTACGTTTACCACAAGCATCTGAACACGCAACATCAGAAACCCAATCTTTCTTCAAGAATGACGCCTCCTTAACAGAAACCTTTGTCTCTTGGAAAAGGACCAAATCTGAGGAAAGAGATTTGCAGTAGTCTAAAATCTTTGACCTCTTAACTGGGTGATTTAGTCCTTTAACATTAAGGGAGAGTATATTCAAACCAGGCATAGAACTAACAACAGGAAAAAATGATATTGCATAAATGATATATGAAGTACCACTTCCAAAAAGACATACCACCAGACACCAGACATCAATACAAGACAAGGAGAATCCAAGGAGGAAATCCGAAAAGAAAAGGAGAGATAGGAGAAAAAAGAAAGCAAGAGAATAGCCAGAGAAAGAGAGATAAGAGCCAAAAAGAAAGGTCTGAATAAGACCAAGTTCATACCAGGGGGAACATGGGAAAAGAGCAAGGAACCCAACAGGAGGAGAAGAACACATCAGTATACATATAGCCCCAGACCAATATAAAGCGGGATATGTGTAGTTAAAAAGAAGAACCACCTAAAGGATATGAACAGGAATTAAAAACAGTAATCTAAAGAATTCAATTAAATACGCGCTAATGAAAAGAGAAGTCAAAAATTAACGATACTATAGGTATAGCCAAGCCAAAGTAGGCACTACCAGGAGCAAAAGAAAATAACTAGAGAGAAAAACAACTTACAGAGAATACTATATGTAAACGTACGAAGAAGAAAATGAAGAGAAAGAGAAAAGTGAAATATAGTAAAAGACGGAATGTAGTAAAGAGAAAAATAGCAGTCAAAGAAGCCCTATTGCAGACAGATAGGAGAAATGAAATTATATAGAAATATGTAAACTGTATAAATAATCTTATGAATAACTGATCACAGATACATAAAATCCGTTGCACTTAATGTAAGTACAAGAGGCGAGCATATCATAAATATATGAGCATGAAAATAAAGAAGCATCAGCCCAACAGACACAATGCAACGATAGAAATCCGAACTAGTCGAAGAAGACAATTAATAACAATAGTTAAACAAAGCAAACACTGTTATAATAGGAGGAAATACATAGCTATTAACTATACAGAAAAAAAAAACTTATCCCAAACCTCAACATTAATAATTATCTAAAGAGTATACCATGAATCAAATACAAAAGAAAAGAAAAAGAAAGAAACCCAATCTGAAAAATACTATAAGGTACATTCATGAAGAAAAAAGAAGAAAAAAGAGAAAAGTGAAACATAATAGAGAACAGAATATAGAGAAGATAAATATAGCAGCCAAAGAAGCCCTAGTACAGACAGATAGGAGAAATGAAAGTATATATAGATATGTGAACTTTATAAATAAGCATTATAAATATCTAATCACAGCAACATAGGGTCCGTTATATTGAATGTAACTAAAAAAGGCGAGAATATCGTAAATATATGAGCATGAAAGTAAGGAAGCAACATCCCACCAAAGAGAATGCAACGATAGAAAACTGATCTAGTCGAAGAAGACCAGTAATAATAATACTTAAACAAAACAATCCATGTTATAATAGTAAAAACAATATAAGCATTAACAATGCAGAAAGAGAAATTGTCCTTAATAACAGCAATTAATAATTATCTAAAAAGCATACCAGGAATTACTACATAACAATCAATATACCAAAACACTAATAAACAATAGCATACTCCAGATATACGAGACAATCGAAGACAATGACCAGACAAAAAATACCAACAAACGAAAAAAAAGAGAAACCAAAACACACAGGCAAGATTGAAGACAATTAAGAAGCCCTAAACTGGCGAAGAAACAGACCCGGACCAAAATATACGAACAACTGAGGGAGAAAAAGAGTAATACGAACGACGAGTGTACATAAGTGAAATAAAAACCATCAAGAGACAATACCACGAAATACTGAACAAATCATACAGTAGGACTGACGACAATAAAGGACCACTACACTATAACGATGGGAAGGGCAGACCATAAGACGAAAAACAGCACGTCCAGAACATTGGACATTAAGACCACAACGCAGATCTAAGAAAGAGAGAACCTAATAGACCTGACAAAGACAAAAAGATTGCAGTAAACATAATCATATCAGGTGCCAGAGGAGCCAGGAATAGGCGAGGCCTCCATTTGGAGTTCCATGTGTGACTCCAACTGATTATCCAGAAATGAGGCCAAATCAGCAGGTTCATCGAAGATTCTGGAGCGACCTTTAAAAGTAATGCGGAATTTTGAAGGGCCGGCAAAAGAGAAGGGAATATTCATGTCAGCTAAACGCTTCCGAAGGTGAAGAAAGCCCTTTCTCCTAATGACCGTGTCTCTGGCAAAGTCTTGAGAAATTGAAATGTGATGGCCATTCCAGGAGATAACACGAACCTTCCGCATGTGAGCCAGAATTTGCTCCGTATGTTGATGGCGCAGTGGTTTAAAAATTATCGCTCTCGGTTGCGTGGCTGATTTAGAGCGAAATGAGGGAACCCGATGTGCCCGTTCCAACTCAAAGTCTCTTTGGAATGAAATTTGCAGTGTGGAAGGAATCCATTGATAGAGGAAATCAATCATAGAAGACGCATTTTTCTCAACATCCTCCGGAAGACCAAAAATGCGCAGATTAGACCTGCGGTTATGATGTTCTTGCTCAGTAAGGTCTTTCCGCAATGCTGCCATTGAGCGCTCTAACTGTGAGAGAGATCGAGACTGCTTTTGCATGGAATCCTCTGCGCCACTAATACGCGTTTCTGTGTCCGAGACACGAAGAGAAAGGGCCTTGAAATCATTCCTGATGGCCAACATCTCCACTTGCAGTAAATCTGTATTAGTCTTGGTAGATTGCGCAATTTCATAAACCTCATTAAGGCGTGTCAGAATAGAATCAAGAGTGACACTAGGGTCCTTTTGCGCAGATTCAGGTATAGGGGATACCTGTTTGGATCTCTTAAGCGACGTTTTAGAGTCTTTTGCGTCCTTAGCATTTAGTGACGGACCCATATTCGCGGCCATAGAGCACACCACCTCAACAAGAACGAAAGAGAAAACACCCCTCCAGACAATATAAGAAAGGAGAGTGGTAGATGTATCAGGTAGGCCCAATATGTCCAAAGGAAACGAGCAAAAGTGGAAAGCGCGCTCTCATTAAGAGGACAATAATATTGGCGGACCGGGAAGGGGTCCACCTCACACAAATATCATGTCCTGTAGAATCAAAAAGGCACCTTCCAACAACAAAAAGCAATCATGAAGTAGGAAAGCCTCAATCACAAAAAAAAAAAAAACCTCAAAAGAGGGCAAAGGCAGTGCTCTGACTAGAAGTATGGCAGCAGGAAACCAAACAGCATGGTCATTATTATGCAGCAAAAGCAGCAGGAGGAGATAAGAAAAAAAAAAAACAATATAAATGTAGGAAATCTGAGCAACGTCACCAGCTCTTGTCCATCCTTATTCCTGACTAGTCCATAGCCATGTCGGCGTCATGCTGAGGAGAAAGAGCAGCTCCGTTTCTTGAGAGGAAAAAAAAATAAAAAATGGCGTCCGCTCGCGAAATCACCAAGCGCCGCCTAAAAACGCTCACAAAGTAGTCACCGGCAGTCTCAAAGCTCAAAAAACCACCCTCATGACATTCCTGACAGCTTCATATCCATGCGGCCAACTTCCGAAAGGACCGGGGCAATCTGAGGCGATCGCGAAACCTCCGTCAGCTCCTCCTCTAGCGCAGAGCTCAAGCACAAGCCGCCATCTCGCAGCGGCGTGCAAGCCACGCCCCCCCGGTTTTGGGAGTTTTTAAGGTTCAGGGTGGGTATGGGTTTATGTGTGGCAAGGGAATTTCTAGGATTAAGGATGGGTATAGGATTTTGTGTGGCACGGTATTTTTAGGGTTTAGGGTGGGTATGAATTTCGGTGGCAAGGGAATTTATTGGGTGGGTATGGGATTTTAGGTGGCAATGGGCTTTTTAGGGTGGGTATAGGATTTTGGTGTGCCAAGGGAATTTTTAGGGAGGATTTGGGATTTTAGAACCGTGAGACCCTTGACCCGGTCACTCCACTCCGCACGGCACCCGTGTGCCCAGATTCTGCTGCTGCTGCCTTCTTGGCCTCTCTTGCTGCCGCCTCTCCCTAAGGCCCCTGCTCTCCAGGCTTGCCCTCGCTCTCCCGCTCCGTCTTCCTGCTCTTTCCACCCCCCTTTCCGCTCCCCGCCGCTGCTCTCCTGTGGCCCCGCCCCTTCTCTTGGCACCCGCTCCCCATTCGCCGCCCCGCTCCCGCCTCCCAGCTGCTCCTCCCTCCCACTTCGCCATATATGGCGGGGACCGCGCGTACGCACAGCGGCCACGCGCAGTGGGCGCGCCGATAGTCAAGCCCGTCTACGCCTGTCCACGCCTGAACCCCTGGACCCTGCCGGAGCCAGCCAACCCGACAGAGATACGACGCCGCCACCCTCCACGCACTCAACACCGGCCGACAGCCAGCCTGCTACCAAGCCAACCCGAAACGCACCCACGGAGCATTCACCTGCCACGCCAGCAACTTCACATGCACCCGATCCTGCACCGCACCCACCAAGCCAGGCTCCAGCAACGACCACCTCAAGTGCATCTTGCTCAATACCCGATCCATCCACAGGCACACCATCGAACTCTGGAACCTTGTCGACACAACATCACCAAACGTCGCCCTCCTCATAGAAACATGAATGAACGCCTCCTCAGCTCCCGACATCGCCATAGCCATCCCGGATGGCTACAAGATCGCCCAGAAGGACCGCGTCAACCAAGCCGGAGGAGGCATCGCCATCGTCCACAGAAACACCATCCGAATCACAACCAACTCCGACGACACCCTCACTGCCGACGAACACCTTCACTTCCAGATACACACCGACCCCAAGACCACCCTCAGAGGCACCCTCGTCTACAGAACCCCAGGACCACGCACACAATTCAGAGAAGCCATCGCAGACTTCGTCAGCCCGCACGCCCTTACCTCCTCAGATTACATCCTCCTAGGAGACCTCAACTTCCACCTGGAGAACAACAATGACAGCAACACCGCCACCCTGCTGGACAACCTCGCCATCCTCGGACTCAAGCAACTGGTGAACACCCCCACCCACATCGCCGGCCACACGCTTGACCCCATCTTCTCCTCCAGCAAGCACATCTCCTTCAGCCACTCCACCGGACTGCACTGGACAGACCACAGCTGCGTCCACTTCAACTTCAGGAGAACCACGACCCACAACCACCCTCAACAGGTTCCCCGCAGAAGCTGGAGCAAGATCACCGCCGACCAGCTCACCACCTCCCTCAGCCAGAACCCCCCCACCAACACGATGGACCCCAACGAAGCAGCCCGCAACCTCACACAGTGGCTCACCTACTGCGCCGATGACCTCGCACCACTGAAGAACCCCCCCAGCAGACACGGCAGCAACAAAGCCTCCTGGTTCACCAACGACCTCAAAAACTCCATTAAAACCTGCCGTACCCTCGAGAAAGCCTGGCGCCATGACCAGACTACAGAAAACATGACAGCCCTCAAGAACGCCACCCGCAAACACCACCAACTGATCCGCACCACCAAAAGGACCAGATTCAAAGAACGACTGGACAACAACTCCCACAACAGCAAGGAACTCTTCAGCATCGTCAAAGAGCTCTCCAGCCCCAGGACCTCTGCGACTCACTCGCCTAGTTCTTTCACCGCAAGATTGCCGACATACACAACAGTTTTGGCGCACAGACCGCGCACCCTACCACCAATCCGGTGCCCCCCACCACCACCCTCCGCACCTGGACGACGGTCAGCACCGAAGATACCACCCACACGATGAACACCATCCACTCCGGCTCCCCAACCGACCCCTGCCCACACCACATCTTCAACAAAGCCGACTCCATCATCGCACCCCAACTCCGGAACATCATCAACAGCGCCTTCGCATCCGCCACCTTCCGAGAGAGCTGGAAACACGCCGAGCTCAGCGCCCTCCTGAAGAAACCCACCGTGGACCCCATGGACCTCAAGAACTTCCGCCCCATTTCGCTCCTCCCCTTTCCGGCCAAAGTCATCGAGAAGATCGTCAACAAACAACTCTCCGCCTTCCTCCAGACGAACGGATCCCTCGAACCCTCGCAGTCCGGCTTCCGAGCAAACCACAGCACCGAGACCACCCTCATCGCAGCCACCGACGACATCAGGTCCCTGCTCCACAACGGGGAAACAGCTGCCCTCATATTCCTGGACCTCTCGGCAGCCTTCGACACCGTATGCCACCGCACCCTGATACAGCGCCTCAGCAACATCGGAATCCAAGGAAAGGCCTTGGAATGGATCCTCTC
This sequence comes from Triturus cristatus, assembly GCF_964204655.1. Taxonomy (NCBI): domain Eukaryota; kingdom Metazoa; phylum Chordata; class Amphibia; order Caudata; family Salamandridae; genus Triturus; species Triturus cristatus. The sequence continues at coordinate 790,012,701 of NC_140586.1, read as the reverse complement.
GTTCCTCGCCGGCAGAACCCAGAGAGTCCGCCTTCCCCCGTTCCGGTCCGTGGCCACCGAAGTGATCTGCGGCGTACCGCAAGGATCCTCGCTCAGCCCCACCCTCTTCAACGTCTATATGAGCCCCCTCGCAGCCATCGCACGCCAACACAACCTCAACATCATCTCCTATGCCGACGACACCCAGCTGATCCTCTCCCTCACCAACGACCCCGCCAGAGCCAACCTCCAGGAAGGAATGAAAGACGTCGCGGAATGGATGAAGCTCAGCCGGCTGAAACTGAACTCAGATAAGACGGAAGTCCTCATTCTGGGAACATCCCCCTCTGCCTGGGACAACTCCTGGTGGCCTCCTGACCTGGGCTCCGCTCCAAAGCCAACGGACCATGCTCGCAACCTGGGCTTCATCCTGAACTCCTCCCTCACGATGACCAAGCAAGTCAACGCCGTCTCGTCATCCTGCTTCAACACCCTGCGCATGCTCCGAAAGATCTTCCGGTGGATCCCCACCGACACCAGGAAGACGGTCACCCAGGCCCTCGTCACCAGCCGACTGGACTATGGAAACACCCTCTACGCTGGAACCACAGCCAAACTACAGAAAAGACTCCAGCGCATTACAGAACGCCTCTGCACGACTTATCCTGGACACCCCCTGCTTCAGCCACATCTCTCCCCAGCTGAGAGACCTGCACTGGCTCCCCATCAGTAAGAGGATCACGTTCAGACTCCTCACCCACGCACACAAGGCTCTCCACGACATGGGACCCACATACCTCAACAACCGCCTCACATGCTACACACCCACCCGCCACCTCCGCTCCCCCAGCCTCGCCCTCGCCACCGTCCCGCGCATTCGCAAGACCACCGCCAGAGGAAGGTCCTTCTCCTACCTGGCGGCCAAGACATGGATCTCCCTCCCCACCCACCTACGACTGACCCAGAACCATCTCTCCTTCAGGAAACAGCTCAAGACCTGGCTCTTCGAGCAGTAGCGGATCCCCCTCCCCCCAGAGCCTTGAGACCCTACGGGTGAGTAGCGCGCTTTACAAATTGATTGATTGATTGATTGATTGAGACACCCAGACTTCAGTTGTTGCAGAAAATGCAATAGTACTGATTGTGCAAAGTTCCAAATACCAAATTCAAGGAGAGTGTTTGTAATCAAAAAACCCTTAAGATGCAATACCACCCACTGCGTATATGCTCTCACTTGTCCTTGTAACAAAATGTACATAGGGAGCACTATACATTGTGCAAAGAAACGATTGTTAGAGCATGTACATAATGACAAGCACTACCCAGTGGCACATCATTTTCTTGATTGCCATTTTCAAAATGAGAAACTGCTGAGAATGATGGTAATTGATTCAGTGACCATTGATGCTAGGGCTGGTAATCGGGAACTATTGCTGCACAAACTAGAATATTTTTTTGATTTTGAAACCCTTGTGCCGCAGGGCTTGAATTCTAGTGAGGAACTAGCAATCCATCTGCACTCATAGGAATATGTGATTATAATTGCAGACTCTGTACTGGTGGCTTCTTTGAAAGTTTTTACAATTTGTATGTTTTATCTACACAGGTGCAGGGACTTTCACCTTCTTCTATGTTGATAGTGACTAACATGGAACCATCAGCTTATTGTCAGACTTGATTATCTTTTGCATAATAGGGCCCACTGGGGCAGGACTTTAAATATGAATTGGGTGTCTATAAGCCCACTGGGGCTTAACCTGGCAGTGATTTGTTTATAAACTTTAAAATGAAAATATGATGTATTATATGCAATTTGACCAATGAGCTGTATCGTGCCGAGTTCTGGTATTTGAATGTATAGATGAGATTATTTCTGGTATTTTACTAAAAATCAAATATGATCATCATCGTGTATTCAGTTCATGATTTTACCCATATTTACAGGATTATTTCATGCATTTCAATTGATTTAATACGTTTGAAAACAGGACAGTAATGGCTGCCATGGGTTCGTTTACTATCATTGTCACATTGTGGTGGTGTAGTCCGCTTTCTATTTCTTGTAAATGAACTTAAATAAGGAAGTGTGATTTTGAAGCTTTGTAGACCGTGATGAAGGTGTAAACCGAAACTCGTCGTTTTGCCATTAAAAACTTATTTTGCAGCATATTGGAGTGCCTGGCATTTCCTACTAATGGGGAGGAAGATTTATGGTATATTATATATGACATTTTAGCACAATAATGCTGGGAAAACAGTGTCATTATGTGAACAATAAAGTTTTTGCTAAATGAAAATGATGAAAAGAAAGAAATGATCAATGGAACCCAGACAAAAAATAGTTTTTGGGATTTGTTTTTTCAAAACTAACAATGTAGAAAGATATCTCTGACATAACAATTATGTTTTCCTATTTTGTTTGATGAACACATTTTATTTTGTATCTATGTTGGAATGGCTATTTGAGTGTTTGTAACTCATTTGAGTCTTTTTTCCATTATTGTTAATCACATGATTGTTTGTTTACTTAAGCACATTGGTCAAAGACACCTGTACTCGTGATCAAGGGGTGTGTCCCTGAAACGCGTTGGATCTTGTACAAAGCGTGAATTAAATTACCGCTGCTGCAACACTTTGGTCTTCGGTGTGCTGTTAGAAAAAGGAACCAGCATTTGTTCGAATATATATATATATATATCGGCGTGGATAGCATTGTGCTAATCCTATGCTTAAAAACTTTGATAGAAAAGCAGACATTTGAAGTGAGCACATTTAGAGTGTCGCTGGTGTTGAGGGTGCTCTGTACACGAGCTGCCGTCCACCTAAACTTGGGAACTACCCAGAGTTCTCTCCTTCTTTTTTGCATAATTTATGCGTCACTCTATGCCTGCAAGGGAATTGTTTTGACTTATACTGGGTGCTCCCTTGTGTCTGGACAAAGCTAAACCTATCTGAAGAGCTGTAATGACTGCGAAACACGTGTCAGGGGTTGCTTTTATTCATTTCAGGTTGGCTTGGATGGTATTTGACCAATCCAAAGCTATAATACTGTGCCTGGAGTGATAAATGGCTTTTTTCATTTTACAGCTTGGCGTGGATAGCACTGTGCTAATCCTATGCTTAAAGACTTTGCTGTACAAATGGCAAAAGACTTTGTCCATTTCTATCTCGGCGTGGATAGCATTGTGCTAATCCTATGCTTAAAAACTTTGATAGAAAAGCAGACATTTGAGGTGTGCAAATTTAGAGTGTTGCTGGTGTTGAGGGAGCTATGTACACGAGCTGCCGTCCACCTAAACTTGGGAACTACCCAGAGTTCTCTCCTTTTTTGCATATATATATATATATATATATATATATATATATATATATATATATATATATATATATATATATATATATATATATATATATATATATATATATATATATATATATATATATTACCTACTGGCGGTCGCCAGTAGGTAGTTATAGTTAGGACCCCTTTTCCATAGGAAATCCGCAACATTCTATTTTGAATAACTTTGGCGCCGGTTGACGAATCCTCGCGAATTTCTCAAAATAGGTGGGGCGCTACGCTCCGCTCCTACCCTGAAAGTCTCGGGGGGATTCGTCAAGCGGGGGCTGAGATAAAAGGGGGGTCCCAAAACGCGTTTTCCCCATGCATTTTTCCATAGGACCTTTAGAACGAGCTACAGCCCGAACGGCTGAACAGAATTACTCGAAATTTGGCAGAGAGGTAGTCCCTAGGTCAAGGAAGTGCCTTTTGTAGGTTTGGTGTAAATCTGTTCAGTAGATTCTGAGAAAATAGCCTTTAAATCAATATATATATCTGAGCCCGCTTACGGTACGCTTACCGTACGCTTACGGTAAGCGTACGGTGGCGTGCGCGAGCGCGATTCTGATTGGCTCTTAGATCTTAGTAAACATTCGAATCGGCCGAAACCAGGAAGCGGCGGCCGCCATTTTGTGTATTTCACTCTGAAAAAAAGAGTGAAAACAAGAAAAGGGGGCAAAGAGGAGAGTAACAGATCTCCTTACATTTGTGAGGGGGTCAAAGAAGGACTGTAAAGTACAAAAAAAACATTTATTGTTTTTTAAAAAAATCACGGGGTACGCGTACGGTAAGCTTACGGTAAGCGTACGGAAGAAAAATGGCGTGCGCGAGCGAGATTCTGATTGGCCCTTAGATCTTAGTAAACATTCGAATCGGCCGAAACCAGGAAGCGGCGGCCGCCATTTTGTGTATTTCACTCTGAAAAAAAAAGAGTGAAAACAAGAAAAGGGGGCAATGAGGAGAGTTACAGACCCCCTAACATTTGTAAGGGGGTCAAAGAAGGACAGAAAAGTACAAAAAAAACATTTATTGATTTTTTAAAAAATCCCGGGGTACGCGTACGGTAAGCGTACGGTAAAAAAAATAAATAAATAAATAAATGAAATGCAGAATTAAGAGTTTAGATATTAGGGAGCTCTAAAAAGAGCTGTTGTGTTTATGAAGTCATTTTTTTAAGTGGTACTTACAAGTAAGTACTGATGCAGAGTCTAAGGTTCAAAAGGAAGACTCTGTTCCCTTCATCATTGAAGTGCACACCATCTCCTCTATAAATGTCTTGCATGTCATAACGCAAGTTGTTGTGGTAAATGGCACCCATACCATAGTCACGGAGGAAAGCAGAAACAGATTTGTTGACGTGCTTTTTTGCTTTGTCAATCTGCGGACAGAAATGATTGGACCAGTTCCATTTTTGCCTTTGGCATATGTTGGAAAACACAAAGGCAGTTTTAGGGAAAAGTGAAAACAGTTGTGCAAAGGTGTCCTTCATAAGCATTTCCAGACCTACCCCAGTCAAAGTGCCTAGGTCATTGCCACCACAGTGCACTATTATGAGGTCAGGGTGTTGGATTTGCATGAAGGATTTCACCAATGGCATCAACTGGTGCCACTTTAACCCTCTCTGACCAATCCATTTAATGTCTACATTTGGCAAAGCAAGGTCTCTCACCGCGTGGATAAATTACGGACGTAGCGTAAACCGTACGCTTACCGTGAGCTTACGGTACGCGTACTAAAAAAATAATAAAAAAAATAGAAAAAAAGTACTGCAAATAAATTTTACATGTTTATTTTAAAAAATATATTAAAAAAAACATATTAAAGAATTTTAAAAATTTAATCATAGTCTTTATAAAAGGTAAGAAAATTAAAATAAAAATATGTTAGAAAAAATAGAAGAAAAAAAAAAATTAGCATTTAAAAAACCTTGCAAATTCACTGAAAAAACCATGGGTTTCACACACGTTATAGTTAGGACTTAGCATTTAAAAAACCTTAGAAATTCAGTGAAAAAACCATAGGTTTCACACACGTTATAGTTAGGAATTAGGATTTAAAAAACCTTAGAAATTCAGTGAAAAAAACCATAGGTTTCACACATGTTATAGTTAGCTGGACATTTTACTCGTAAAAAACCATTGAAATTGCAACGTTATAGTTAGTTCAGCTAACTATAACTCGCGCGCCCGCAATGCACTGCTGATGACGTCACATATTACATCACTCAGGACATGGTCAGTGACATCACTCATGACATCACTGATGACATCTCAAATGACATCACTGATGACATCATCCAGTGAATGTGTGTTTTTCTGAAAATTAAATATGTTTTATTTATGTATATGTCAAGGTCGATGAAAGAATAAATGGGTATATAAGTGTCTAAATGGATGATAATAAAATGTCTTTCACTTCCCATATCCAACAAGTGGCTGGTTGCTGTTTAAGTAAACTAAGAAACCTCCGAAAATTTCTTAAACTTCTACCAGAGAGCTGTAGAAAAATGGTAGTCCATGCAACGGTCACCTCACGGCTTGACTATGCTAATGGTCTTTACCTGGGCCTCCCAAAATTCCTAACCCATAAACTGCAGGTAGTTCAAAACGCGGCTGCGAGGCTGCTACTGCGAATTCCTTTCAAGCAGTCAGTCTCTCCGCATCTTCGAACCCTGCACTGGCTTCCTGTGGTCAACCGGATAAAATTCAAAGCTCTGACGCTTGCGTTCAGATCTTTGCATGGCTCCTGCCCACTTTACCTAAAAAAACGCCTTCCAAGATATTCCCAAAGCCGTGCATTACGGTCAAATGACCGTGTCCTACTGGTCGTCCCTCGAGCAAAAAAGGCCCGCCTTGGCGATCGTACCTTTTCAGCAAACGTCTCCGTTCTGTGGAACTCTCTACCTCAAGCAATCCAGCAGGCTCCATCTGAACCCTGCTTTAAGAAGATGCTAAAGACCTGGCTCTTCTCCCAGCCACGCTAGGTCTTCTATCTCCGCCCCAGGACTTCTGTGGTTCCTCTAGCGCCGGGACACCTCCTCGAGAGGTAGCTGTTCGCGCTTTATAAAATTCAGTATTATTATTATTATTATTATGATTTGTTTTTGAAAAATTGATTGTGTAGCTGACTGATTAAGTGTATCATAGTGAATACATGGCTTAGTGAGTAATGTTTAAATATGGAAATATCTGTATCAGTCTCTCACTTTGTGTATATGTGGCTGCATGGGTTGGTGAGTAGCTACATGGGTGTCTATATGGGTTATTAGTTGGTTTTTTGAGTATCAGTCTGAGTGTCTTCATGGTTCGGTGGCGGGTATTACGTAGTGCATAGGTGCATGAATGAGTGGCTCACTCTTTGTATATGTTGAAGACAGCATGTGTGCAGGACTGTATGGGTGGATGAGTGTGTGTATGGGTGTGTTAGTGAGTGAATGACTGTCTCAATAGTGTCTTTATGAGTAACTACATATGTTTTAAACTAGTATATGTGACTATTGGTGTAAATAAGTGAGTATATGTGAGAGTGAGACATTGGAAGAGTTCCTGTATGAATAAGTATGTGTTTCTATAAGTGATTGTTTAAAAGACTAAGTATGTGTAAGTTTCCGTAGAAGTAAGTGTGGTGGTGTGTGAATAACTGTATATGCAAGTAAATGTATGTTTTATTCTTTATTAGCATGGGTGACTATGTGTGTGAGTAGCTCTATGGATAAGTGGCATTGTGTAACAGGATGTATAGGTGTATGAGTACATATGATAAGTGAGTACATGTATGAGTGACTGTATTGAACTGTTGGTGAATGAATGGATGTGTATGTGGATCTTAGAATTACTGAAGAGGTTGTTGTAACTGTTATTGGTATGTCCATTCTTTTGTAAATTTTAGTCTCTATTTTTGTATGTGTGTATCAAAGGTTATATTAGGGTGAGAGGAGGTCTACCACTCTATCACAAGGATGATGTCATCAGTGATGTCATTTGAGATGTCATCAGTGATGTCATGAGTGATGTCACTGACCATGTCATGAGTGATGTAATATGTGACGTCATCAGCAGTGCATTGCGGGCGCGCGAGTTATAGTTAGCTGAACTAACTATAACGTGGCAATTTCAATGGTTTTTTACGAGTAAAATGTCCAGCTAACTATAACATGTGTGAAACCTATGGTTTTTTTCACTGAATTTCTAAGGTTTTTTAAATCCTAATTCCTAACTATAACGTGTGTGAAACCTATGGTTTTTTCACTGACTTTCTAAGGTTTTTTAAATGCTAAGTCCTAACTATAACGTGTGTGAAACCCATGGTTTTTTCAGTGAATATATATATATATATATATATATATATATATATATATATAAAAAGACTACGCGTTTTTTTAAAAAGGCTAACGCCGAAATGCGTCGTCTTGGTGCACATTAAAATAATTGAGCAAAAATCCCTGGTGTGCCACTTGTTTTTCTCATCTGTAGTTCTGGAGGAAAAATCTTTGATGAATATATAAATTACGGCGGCTGCTGCCTCAGCAGGCACCGACACCGTCGGAAGGAGAACTGGAGTGATATATATATATATATATATATATATATATATATATATATATATATATATATTACCTACTGGCGGTCGCCAGTAAGTAGTTATAGTTAGGACCCTGTTTCCATAGGAAAACCGCAACATTCTATTTGGAATAACTTTGGCGCCGGTCGACGAATCCTCGCGAAATTTTCAAAATAGGTGGGGTGCTACGCTCCGCTCCTACCCTGAAAGTCTCGGGGGGATTCGTCAAGCGGGGGCTGAGAAAAAAGGGGGGTCCCAAAACACGTTTTTCCCATGCATTTTTCCATAGGACCTTTAGACACAGCTACAGCCAGAACGGCTGAACAGAGTTACTTGAAATTTGGCACAGAGGTAGTCCTCAGGTCAAGGAAGTGCCTTTTGTAGGTCTGGTGTAAATCTGTTCAGTAGTTCCTGAGAAAATAGCATTTAAATCAATATATATATCTGTGGCAGCTTACGGTGCGCTTACCGTGCGCTTACGGTAAGCTTACCGTACGCGTACGGTGCCGTGCGCGAGCGCGATTCTGATTGGCTGTTAGATCTTAGTAAACATTCGAATCGGTCGAAACCAGGAAGCGGCGGCCGCCATTTTCTCTCTAGCACTCTGAGGGGGGGGGGAAAAACAAAGGCAAAAAACATGTAAAGGGGCTGTTTAGACCGCTCCTAACCACCTAGCCTTGATGAAGGTATCCCCAAAGAACCCCCAAGGCCAAAAAGTCAATTTTAATTTTTTTTCAAAAATCGCCGATTACGCTTACCGTACGCGTACGGTAAAAATTATTTAAAAAAAAAAAAATTATCCACACTCTCCCCACCCCATGTGCAAATGGTGCCCGTAGGGCTACCATTTATGCATGGCATATTTTTGAAATGAAAATTTAAAAGATTACCTTTCACAACGAAGCGCATAATATGTCCTCCATGTGCGCACGGTGCGCGAAGCGCATCGTGTGTACATGGCCCATCCAGCGTAACGTGGGCACGCGGTGCGCGTAGCGCACCGCGTGCCCACCGTGCGTGCATGGCACTAACTGCGTAAAGTGGGCGCGCGGTGCGCGAAGCGCACCGCGTGCTCACTGTGCGCGCACGGTGCGTGAAGCACACCGTGCGCGCACGGAACGAACTGCGTTAAGTGGGCGCGCACGCCACGAATGGCGTAAAGTAACTTAGCATTTAAAAAAACGTACAAATTCACTGAAAAAACCATAGGTTTCACACACGTTATAGTTAGGAATTAGCATTTAAAAAACCTTGCAAATTCACTGAAAAAACCATAGGTTTCACACATGTTATAGTTAGCTGGACATTTTACTGATAAACAACCAATGAAATTCCCCCGTTATAGTTAGTGCAGGCAACTATAACTCACGCGACCGCAATCCTCTGCTGATGACATATGTGTCTTTATGAAAAAAAAATATTTGTAATATATGTATAGCTAAAATTTAATGGAAGAAGACATGGGCAAATAAGTGTCTAAATACAGTATTAGCATCAGCAGAGGATTGCGGTCGCGTGAGTTATAGTTGCCTGCACTAACTATAACGGGGGAATTTTATTGTTTTTTTATCAGTAAAATGTCCAGCTAACTATAACATGTGTGAAACCTATGGTTTTTTAAGTGAATTTTATATATATATATAGAGTCCAATCCCACTTGTACTCAAAAACGGGTCCGACACATGCTCAGTGCTGGCAGTTAGGTTTATTACCAAAATTCAAGCGCTCAGGGTGAAAAATGTTGATTGAAACGCTAGGCAGACGCGTTTCAGCCTGACGGCTTTCTTCAGTGCCTGTTCCATCAAGCGATGTAGTTTCACCTGGGGGCTGGTTTAAAAAAGGTTCACAGTTCACTCTGATTGGAGCAAAAATGTAAGCCCAGCCTCTGCAGTCACTGTTGCGCTACCCCCATTCCTTGCCAGGTTTTCGTGCTCACCACAGAGAGTGAAAAATACAGTGATTTCCAACTCGAGACCAAGTGGCTTCCCAGACCTGCTGGCTGCGTTTTGCACAATGTCCCAGCAACCATTGAGGGAAAAAATAAAGGAAAAAACATGCTGCCAGCACCTTAACGCAGCAAAATGCTGCATCCTCTCTCCCCATATGGCGTACAGACTCAGGTGAGTGTTCTTCCCATACAGGGGGGCCGCCGCGCTGTAGTTTCATACATTGTCCAAGAAGTGCAAGCCATGCGCGGAGCTCCAGACCAGGAGGGCGTGCGGAAAACGGTGCCTGCTGTACCGGTAAAACATAGAGTCCAATCCCACTTGTACTCAAAAATGGGTCCGACACATGCTCAGTGCTGGCAGTTAGGTTTATTACCAAAATTCAAGCGCTCAGGGTGAAAAATGTTGATTGAAACGCTAGGCAGACGCGTTTCAGCCTGACGGCTTTCTTCAGTGCCTGTTCCATCAAGCGATGTAGTTTCACCTGGGGGCTGGTTTAAAAAAGGTTCACAGTTCACTCTGATTGGAGCAAAAATGTAAGCCCAGCCTCTGCAGTCACTGTTGCGCTACCCCCATTCCTTGCCAGGTTTTCGTGCTCACCACAGAGAGTGAAAAATACAGTGATTTCCAACTCGAGACCAAGTGGCTTCCCAGACCTGCTGGCTGCGTTTTGCACAATGTCCCAGCAACCATTGAGGGAAAAAATAAAGGAAAAAAACATGCTGCCAGCACCTTAACGCAGCAAAATGCTGCATCCTCTCTCCCCATATGGCGTACAGACATATATATAATGGGGTTTATACTTACCTGTAAAACACTTACATGTTCATTGTAAAGGCATATGCATGATAAAAACATTTGTGATGAAGGCATCTGTGGTAAAGACGCATGCGTTGTCAAGACCTCGTTGTAAAGGCATCTGTGGTTCTGTCATACATCCATCAGTTCTCGATGCATAATAGTAAACAGCATATAAAACGCCAGAGTATGAGTTTAATTGTACTATATTTTGTTTTTCCTCCACTGAGGTAATAACGCAGGGCCACACATCGTGGCCGCGACAACATCACCCCCCACCTGAGGAACCTGCACTGGCTCCCTGTCGACAAAAGAATCTCCTTCAAGCTCCTGATCCACGCACACAAGGCACTCCACAAGACCGGCCCAGCCTATCTCAACAGTCGACTCTCCTACGTACCCAACAGGAAACTCCGCTCCGCAAACCTCTTCCTGGCTACCGTCTAGGGGTGGGCGGAATTTGCGTAATCGCGTTACGCAAATCTCCGCGAAATGGTAAAAAATCTCTGCGAACATGCAGAAATTCCGCGAACACGCGGAATTGCATGTTCGCGATGCTTTTTTCCTGTTCACAGTTGCTGTTTGCATGCTCGGGGAGAAATATCTCGCGAACACGCATTTTGAGAACGCGTACAAGAAAAAATTTCGCGAAGTCGCGGAAAGTAGAATTTTGGGTAATTTCGCGTTCTCCGCGGAACGCGAAATTACCGAAATTCCGCAAATTCCGCGAGCGGAACGGAATTTACCGCCCAGGCCTACTACCGTCCCACGCATCCGTAGAACCACAGCCGGAGGCAGATCCTTCTCCCACTGCACCGCCAAGACCTGGAACACCCTCCCCCTCAACTTACGACAAACCGAAGACCTTCTAACCTTCAGAAGACGACTCAAGACCTGGCTGTACGACCAGTAGCAACAGCACCCCCTCACTCCCCACCCTCAGCGCCTAGAAACCCTTGCGGGTATGTAGTGCGCTTTACAAATTATTTGATTGATTGATTGATTGCGTTGCTTGGTAAATCTGACTTAGTATTGTGTTGCCCTTCCAACACCATAAGTGATGCAAACTCAAAGCAACAGTATGATAAATATGGCCCCTAGTGTCTGTAGAAATTGAAGCAGTTGTTTGATGTTTTCCATTTTGTTTTTGCCTTTTCTCACCGATTTATCTCATATACATTTTTCCCACTCAGATTGCTTAGTTTTCACAATGCTGCTTCACACCTGGCAGCAGATTAATCTTGGTAAATCTCTCATTCTCCGGTAGTTTTTTCTTCCCAGTTGAGCATTAGGTTTTCTCGCGCTATGCCCTATATATTTTGGACACAGGATTAGTGGATTGGGTGGCAAAGAAGTGACATTAATCGTCTCTCTAGGTGAACTACTCTAATTGAGTGAAGAGTGACTCATTGACTGGAGGGTCAAGGTTGGTCCTCAGTTTTGACCAAAGATGAAGGGTCTCCATTTGGGAAGAGTTTCCTTCACACAATCATGTGTAGGTCCTTTGGGTCCAGCTCTACATATATTATTACGTAAGATATTTGATAGGATGCATAGCATCTCAAACATGATGTCCTGTACTTAGAACTATGCGATGTGTGTGGTCCTATGAAACCAGATCACAGGATGGGAAGGAAATCAGGGGTGAGAACATGTAATTGTGAGTGCTATTCAGCACAGTTATTTATACATCATGGCCACTTACACGTTATGATTCAGGGCGGCTCCTCCGCTAAGGTAGAGTAGCGTCGCCCCATTTGTTAAAATGCCCACAGTAAAAAATATAATGGTAATAATATTATTACAATTTTATTTCTCATAGACTCTGCAAACTCCCAGCCTGAGCAGAGTTTCCGGACGGGGGCGTGGCCACTGGTGACTGAAAGCAGCAGAAAAGAGTGATGGGCTGGGCACTTTAAAGTGCGCATGTCTCTTTGGCCGCTGTCTTGCGACAGCCAGACAGACATGCGCACTTTAAACTTCTGATCCTAGCTGTCTTGGACAGCTGGATAGAGACCGAGCAAAGGCCAACGGTGTTCTTTGGAGCTTGAGAGAGCCTGCTCCATCCATCCTGGGAATGCACTCGCAGCATGAGAACAGTGCCAGGGTTGGTTAGGGGACTTGGCTGGGACTCGCTGGGGGAAAGAAGAACACTGACACAGGAGCAAGGACGGAGGTGTTTTTTATTTCCAATTTTTTTTCAAAGTATTTTTTCGTCTGTATATATCCCTAAATAGCCGACATGCATTACATTATCGTTTTAAAGTTAAACATTTTAACCTCAAAATGAAATAGAATGCATGTTGGCCTAAAGTTAATGTAGTTTACCACCACTCTCCCTTGCAGGCAGCTGCCACTGGTTACGAAATCATACAGATTTACATTACACCTGGTTACAAACTGTAGCATGGGGAGAGGGAATATTTGGCCCCAATCACACAATTCGAGGTAAAGTGTTGACACTGGGATTAGAATCCAAGCCTTCTGAATTAGCCCATTGGCCAGATGCAATTCAAGATTCCTTGTTTTACGCTAGTGAGGGATGTGTTTGGCTATCCCTGTCTCTGCCCAGAGAGCTATCGTTTGGTGTGCAAGGTTTGTTTGCCTTTTCTTCAAACAGACCTTGGGAAAACGTCGACTGGTCATAAAGGTGAATATACTTTGGGTCTTTAACAGCAGAGATTCTGAATGTCGAACATTAACTAGAGATAGGCACAGATCATGACACGCGGGCTGCAAAGACATAGATGTCACATGAACTATTCAGAATTTCTCCGTACTGTTAAAATATCTGTGCCTTGTAGCACCAGACTCTCGGGAGAAGTTTGAAAAAACCTAAATCAGAGTAAATATTATTAAAAAGAAAGATACATTTCTAAGAAGCTGTGTCTTCTTGGGGAGAATGGGAGTGAAAGATCAAGATATTACAGTAGCCAGATGTGGCTGTAAATTCCGCAGTCCAAGGGCTGATATAAGGGGAAGGAGCTTTTCCTGAAATTAAACATTGGAAACCGCATTTCTGACAAGAACCGCATTTGTGCGAGACTAAGATGCCAAACACCAGGACTAGAATAAAATAGGAGTTTATCATTGTTCTGGAAAATATTCTGGTTCCAAGTGTGTAAACGTTGGTGCAAGAATGTTAAATAGTTAAGTGAGAGCGGGAAAGTTAGGACACGTGTTCACTTCTATCACCCACAAATGTACAGGAAGGCTAAAGAGGCAACAATGGCAAGAAAAGGGGCATGCCTGGCACTGCCAGCATCGCTGCTTACAAATGACAGACGAGGTCAGGTGTATCTTTTTATTTCAATACAATTACTTTTTGTTTTGAAATTTCTCACCTCAGCATTGGAAATACACTAAAAAAGCACACAAGGAACCATTATATTGGTCACTTGACAACCGTCGTAAAATTTTAAAAGCTTCCTTTTGAACCATTTAATGTGCATTTAAATCGTAAGAAAGAGAACTATGATGGACCAGTACCTTGCTGGGTTCCCGGTCAAAACAAGGCTAGCCATGGAGCCGATCAGGGTCAGTAATTGCAACACACAGGCACCCCAAAGATACACATTACTCCTCCTAGCATTTAGGGTTTGTGTGACTGGAATCCATGGCGGGTTGGGCTGGTCAATCAAGAGGATGTCCATGGCTGTACGAGTGACCCCATTGGATGCTGGCATGAGGCTTCTCTGCTTCCCGTAGGTGTGTGTTCGGGGACAGAGCCACCCTGGGGGCTGACATTGGTTGGAAAGCAATAGACTGGAATGTGCCCTAAGATATTGCCAATTTGTAGAATTAACTCAAACATTCCACCCATCAACATATTTATGTGCAAGTGGTATACCCAGGTGTGGGCCCATGTCCCTATACCAGAGTACTCAAGCTGTACCTCGCTGGAGAGGCCTAAATAGTCTGTAACTAGTCTGGGATAGCTGGGGGTTTCTGTCTGCAGGACACCAGGCCTGGCAGTTTGGCTGGACTGTTCCTACTGGAGGCGAACCAAGGCTGATTTGTGTATGGCTGGTTTCTGTTTAGAGATGCATAGTGAGTTATAAATGATGTACTGGAATATGTCCCCCAGGTGCGGCCGGCACAGGTAAGAGTGGAGGGGGGGCGGTGTGGGGGAAAGTCGACGGGATAGGTAAAATGAAATAAAACCACTTACTTTGCACTTGCCGCATCGCCGAGTCGGTGCAGGGCATTTGGAAGAACAGCAAGCTGTCTCAGAACATTGCTAGTTTTAACCTTGTCCAAGGAAACCATTCAAATTTGCAGCTGTGGCATCTTCCGCATAGTTATAGAATTGTCACATTTGCTATATAATCCATCGCCTACAACATGACATGCAGGTTTAAAAAATATATATTTCTAGCTATGATCAAAAGTTACTAAACATGCGGCAAATCATGTTGCCACACAGTGATAGACCATTTGTAAAGATTGATTGGGGACCTTTGTGTTCCTTTATTCTGTATTTGGGTGTCAAAATGTTTCTAAGGTTGTGAAAACGTTGCCCAGAAAGTGGTAATATGCAAAGAATGTCAGAATAATTAGGTAAATCCAACACATAAGGCAGAGCATATAACCCTCTGAGTCTCCCTTAGGGTTTCCACACTAAGGAGCAACACTTTAGACAAGATGCCTCTGAGCACTGCTACCCGTCATACAGATTTACACTCTGGGGTGAGTATATAATGATGTGAACTACCCTTTGGGTTTCAGCATTAGTATGGCAAAAAATGATGTGCTCAATGGCCTTAATTTAGCCTGGGCATTTTCTGGACGAGGGGGGGGGGTAGGGGAGAAGTCAATTTTGGGGACAATAAGTGCATGAAATGTTTTTAAGAGATGCAACGTAAAGGAGCAGGGTCACTTTCCCATTTAATGAAATATCCATGGGATCCAGCGGCTAGCACTCACAGGTGTTAGTTCATGGGTCCCACGGGCACTTTGACATTGGCTAACAGCATGGGGAGTGCTGTATCAATACCAATGCATTTAATATATCAGTAGGGGAATCAAACAAGGTATTTTGTCATCTCGTCCTCCCTTTGCAGTCCCGAGGCTTGCTAAATCGAGTTTGACAGTAATGACTTAGAATGATCATGTCAGCCACGGGTAAGCAAATGGTCCCAACAAAATAAAATTGTGTAAAGGGTAAGGTTGACAAAGTTTCAGAACAATTAATAATACTAATAAAACTAAAACTTATTTTTAAATATCTGAAAATGGCTGATAACAAGCAAAAAGAAAGCAGCAAACATTCAAAATGCAATTGTACCAACAAAAGAAAGGTCACAGAAACAGCCTTTAGTTTACAAACCTATGATGACAAATTATGCTTTCAACCTATGACACTGTTTTTGAATTTTGTTAAATATCTGTTCAACATATTTGTTATTTTTGCAATATCATTTAATGAAATTGAAGTAAAAAAGTACCTATTTTCTACATATATCTTCTGTTTCATTTAGTGTATAAGAAAAATTTCAGAAAGAATACTCAGAGTGGAGAAGATAATGAAGGGGAATTGTATTATATTGTATTGCATTTATATAGCGCTTACTACCCCTGACGAGGCGTCAAAGTGTTTCTTCGGCAAGTGGCATGCTAATTCGGAACCCATAAAGGATCAGTGGTCAAGTAGCATAGTGAAATATGAAAGTAATTTGAGTGGTGGATATGTTAGTCTGCTATTTGGATTGAGAAGGATAGTGGAGGGATAGAAGAGGGAAAAAAGGCTTGCCTCTATATAGCGCTTGCTACTGCTGTAGAGGTGTTGAAGCGCTTTCGGTGAGTAGCACACTACTCCGGAACCCAAACAGGATTAGTGGGGAATTACTATAGGGAAATATGAAAATAATTTGAGTGGTGGACATGTTAGTCTGTTATTTGGATTGAAAAGGCATAGTGGAGGAATAGAAGAGGGAAGGGTCTGGAATTGGAGTTCATAGCAGTAGGAGGAGGTTTGGAGTGAGTAAAGGAGAGGTGGAGGGTGAAGAGTCAGAAGAAAGGGTTTAGAAAGGCTTGTTTAGGAGATCTGAATAGTAAAAGAGGTATGAGGCCTAAGTAAGCAGTTTTTACCACATTCCTTCGAACGGAGTACAAATGACTAGTTTGCCTAGCTTTGCATACCACCAAGTTAGAGGAACTAAGTGAAAGGTAGGTCTTGATAGCTCATGTACAAACAAACTTTTTAAAACGTGCTGAACCCGCAGTGTGCTTTCTGTGAGCCACACACTTATCCTAACAGGTATTTCATGTACTGGAAGACAGATTGGACTATCCAAACTAATTTCACATTCTTACAAACCACTGCCATTGACCATCACCTTTTTGAAGCACTGGGAATTTACTGAAGAAAGTGAAGTATGGAAACTAGATTTCTATTATTCAAGAACATGCTGCAAATCTTAGGAGGTGACAAACCACCCATGTTTACATAATGCGAGTACTCAATATTAAAATTAATTAGAGGCATTTATCATGGCTGATTTCAAACCATAGCGGACTCATTTTCAAGATCAGCTAAATTAAGCAGACCAGTTCATCAACAAGTAACAATTTGGTTCATTTATGAAAACAGAGGAGAAACTATATCGATTAAAATGTGTGGGTAGTCTTTTTGGAACAAAATCATGTAAGTCTGTTACACCGCCTTCTGGCCTATCTCACAGTGGAATAAGGTCATGAAGAAAGTCAAATTTATTTGAGATCTAGACATTTTTATTCATTCTCCTCTTTAAAAACAAAGTATTTATTGATGTAACTTATGGCCTGCACAGGGTTACAGTTTTAATTTAAAGTGTTGGTATTAGCAAATGTTTCGAATCAAACAAATGCCAGGTGAACAGAGGTCAGAATCCATACCCTACGACCATCCTAGATGACAACAAAAGGTTGATACCTTATGCTGCAAATAACCCCTCGCCAGCTTCTATTTGCAGCTGAAGCTCCGGGAGGGGCAAGGAGCATTAACTACTGAAAGTCACAACCATTAGCATAGCCAACAGGTCTCGCCTTTGGGACCTTATAAGAGTTTAGGCAGAGGTATTGGCTTTGCCAATGTTTTTAAGCTATGTTGAGGAGAGGTTAAATATTAAAATAGTTAATAAGCTGTCACAGAATTCCAAGGTTTTTTTGGCGACAGGAAAAATAATGTCACTGCATCGCAGGGGTACATGGCTGTAGAAACAAACTCACAATTAGGGAAATGTACACATGTACTGGAGGTGAATGTCTAATTTGATCTGCATTCCGTCCATCATCTGTGTGTCTTTTGTTTTCTCGTCCTAAGTGCGCCGGGTATGCCCAGATGTGGATCCCAGGCTCAATGTGTCACTGGATTCAAGCTAACCTGGCTGATGAGGGGTAATGCCCCGAAACTGGTCCCAGAATGCTTGGTTCCGGTCCGGACAGGATTTGGCTTGACTGTTCAGGCTGGACTGTTCCCATGAGGCACAGGGTCACAACTGATTTACATATGGCTGGGTACATACTGGGGTGGCATGGTGTGCAAAAGAACAATGGATTTAACCCAGATCTTTTGACTAGGGGTGAATGTCTGATTTGCTCTGTATTCCGTCCATCATTTGTGTGTCTTTTGCTTTCTCGCCCTAAGTGCGCCGGGTGTTCGCCCAGACGAGGGTCCCGGGCTCACTGTGCCACTGGATTCAAAATTGCCTGGCTGATGAGGGGGGATGCTTCAAAACCGGTCCCAGGATGCTTGTTTTCGGTCCAGAGAGGATCTGGCTTGGCAGTTCACTGTGGACTGTTCCCATGAGGCAGAGGGTCACGACTGATTGCAGATGGCCAAACTGGGGACGCAGGGTGAGCAAAAGAACGATGGATTTAACCCAGAAATTTTGACAGGGGGTGAGTGTCTGATTTGCCCTGTATTTCGTCCATCAGCTGTGTGTCTTTTACATGTTTAAATACATAAACACATGATGTAGCTGAAATCGCAAATTATTTTCAGGGGTGCATTATAACCACACGTGTAGGGCGTGCCTGCATATAATCCTTTGTCGTATTAACGTGAAGTGTTAAAATTTCGAAATATAATAACATGAAATATGATATGTTTAGGCTATTAAGTAGTAACATGGAGAATTAATATAGAAAGTGAATGTAAGTAGCAGAAAACATTAACTTGAAGAGCTTGTGTTGTGGTTTTGACATCTATCCATGTACTAAAGTCGTTATTAATCGTGTCACTTTACATTTCGACAATGTATTAATTAAATGTGCCTTATTTCCTATCCAATTTCGTAAAGCTCACATGCCATTCTCTTATGTCATCTGAATCTTGTAGGCCTGATATGCATTTCCCTGGAAACTCTCACTTTAGAATTAATAGCTGATTTTCATGTGTGCTGTGGAATTTGTTCTTTCTGACGTTTTGTGTTGCAGGTGGAAGAAGCACCCTTGCTAGCTAGAATAGTGTATTTCCTTTATTAGTCAGGCAAGGAGAGAAGGAGTTACATGGTAAACTTAATTCGATAAAGAAAAGTTGCTGTCTCTCACACTGGAGAAGGCCTGGGAACCAAGATCATCTTGCTGCAGATCAAGAACACCGTTGTCCCATGGAAAACCATCTTTGAGATTGTACTCAGAGCAGATGGTGTGACCCGCAAAGATTCTTGGGAAAGAGACCTGTAATAATGCGATGTTGTAAATAGAGAAAGTGCCCACTTATTTTTCTGCCTTCGGATAGAGAGCATCTTAGAACAAGCTCTGTCGCAATAGCTTTATGCTATCGGACCCATCGATGGTGGACAGACTTGTTAGGAAGACTCCACATGCTGACAGCTTTTGTTTCTTGACCCTGAAGATGCTTAAATAGGGATGTCATTTTAGAGTCAGGTTAGGGATGGATTCATGCTTTATATGCATTAGCCCTCAATGCACGGAAACTTGGACTCATGCTTTCTGATTCTCTGTATCCTGCTTCTTGAATTAATTGTTTTGTTTATGCTGCATCACTTACACTGGATACGTAGGTTTGGGTTTATGCTGATTCTGATGTATTATTACACTCTTTTCTTGAGGTGTCTTTATGTCCAGTTACTTTTGGCTTTGTAATAAATTAACTAACCTTACGTAGTTGTCTGTAACTACTGTGTGTGCAGAGAAATGTAATTGTTAAAGAAAGCTGCACTGCCTTGATAATGTGTTGTGATGGCCGACCAGGAGGAACCGCTGCAAAGGAGTTGTGGACAAACCCTGGCAAGGAACTGGAAAAATCTGCACATAGTCAATTTCAGTCCCACAATATTAATAAAATGCCCTGCGAGAAAAATTGTACGAGTCGTGCCCCAATTTGCACAATGGTCGGCATGCATAATTGTGCCCATCGTTTAAGCATCACAGTTCTTAGCACACTCATGACAGATGGTATGAAAACGCCTAGTATGTGGAGGAAACTGCCAAGAGTTGGCAGGGAAATGCTAAAAACATAAGGTGGGAGGGTAAACACGTATTGTAAACACAGCAAACATGAGACACAGGGCTAGGGTGGAGACAACTGGGTGCCATCCTCACTCCAGTTCCAATATGCTGCTGGGCCTGCTTGGTGTGAGTGAGGTGCCAGTCCTAGCCCATCGGGCCTCAGCAGCTAGTTTGGTTGGAGTCCTGCTAGCCACATTTACACCTAAATGCCAGTGGATCTATGGGACAGAGGAGGTGGGTGGGGGTGGGCGGGGTGCTCTTCATCACAGATCTCTTCTCTTCACAAGCCAATATCTTCAAAATGCCCCTAAACATTGCCAAAACAAATGGAATGAGTACATAATAGTGCAGGAAAATGGGCTGCTAGTCACGCACATTAAATAAACTCCTTTTGAATGATTATGACTGGTATCTACAGTCAACCACAAACTCGGGTTTAAATTAAATTACACTTTCAGCTGTGTTTTTTTAATTAGCTTCAGAAAAAGGCCTTTGTAAGCCTCCCAGGGATTGATCTGCTAAGGTTCATGGATCACCCCTGGAAAAATATTTGTGAATCAAGTTGGGCTCCGATGCATTCAGAAGCTCACAAACAACATTTTGGTGTTCTGATTTTTTTCAATTTGAATGCACTATGTGGCAGAATTGCTCTCCACAGAGCAATGTGACTTTCAATAACAAACACTGGCAAAGCCAATAGGTCTAGGCAATGCGAGAGCTATTGGCTTTGTCCAATGTCCATGTCTTTTAGCAATGTTATATAGCAGCATCATAGCACTTTATATAGAGGCAGAGAATGCAGTGCTCCAGAGTAGAGTGTCATAGAAAGCAATGGTGTCGAGTAGAGCAGCATAGACTGCATTGGTGTAGAGTGCAGTGGCATACAGTGGTGCAGAGTAAAGTGGCGTAGAGTGCAATGGTGTAGAGTAGAGTGGCATAGAGTAAAGTGGTATAAAGTGAAGTGGTTCAGAGTAGAGTAGGGGGAAAACAGCGAGCGGCACAGAGTAGTGTGGCAGAGAGTACAGTGCTTCAGAGTAAAGTGCTGTAGAGTGCAATGGTGTAGGGTTCAGTGGTGTACAGCGGTGCAGAGTAATATGATGTAGATTACAATAGTGTAGAGTACAGTGACACAGAGTAAAGTACAGTGTCATACAGTGCAGTGGTGTAGAGTGCAGTTGAGTGGTATGGAGTGGCACAGAGGAGAACATGACTTTGCCTCATGTTCTGGAAGTTGAAGAATCTCCAGAAACCCATGGAAGGGACAAAGATTTAATAATGTTGTGTTCTGAAAACTATTCCAAGGCAAATCATAACAGACTGGACTGAAAAGCACACATGACTTAAGTAACATCTGCAGTCAGAGGACACTGGCCACTCAATGTAGATTTATGATTGGTCAGTTGCCAAATCAATCCAGTTTCTGCAACAAATAACTTCCTCAGTTAGGACAGTTGTTCCACTTCCTACACTATGATTCAAGTTGCTTCCTGCAGACCAGCAGGACTCAGCTTTTGGAAGTAGAAGAAGTATACGAATACAGCTTATAATTTCACACCCTGAATATTTTAAAACTCTCTTCAGATGACGTGCGTTCCTAGAATGCAGGCTAAAAAGGCGCATTTAATCAAGGAAGGAGAAAGATCATATTTTGTATGGCTTGTAGGTTCAGTGCAGATTCAATCAACAGATCCATTTACCCACAGTGTTATCCCACAGCTGCACTCCCTTTAGAAAATAAAGAAGTGTGTGCGTCTTATCTGATCAGTCCGGGCTTGGCTGTGTTCTACAGTGATCCAAGTGTGACTCATTAAAAGCACTTGCAATGCAATAGGAATTACATTTTCAGGAGTTTGAGCTATTGGCATTGTAAATGACTGTAGGCGGCTGACTTAAAATATGGTGCACACTTATGTAAGTGGGCACGCTGCACTAAGACAGACAATTCTTATGGTGATTTTAGTGGTCTTAGACAACCTCTAAGTCGTAGCTGTGGAGAGCCGCCTCCAGGCTTAGTCCAGAAGGAGAGTAAAGTAGCTTGTTTTCCCAGAACATATTCTTATTACTATAGATTAAGTGAGAAAGAACCAAACAGTGTATTTATAAAAAATAACTATTTATTATATGACGCTCACTAACACTTAAAAATATCTCCTGCCCAGAGATATACTCAATGCACACACAGTGGTTGCCAGGGGGAGCCCAAACTATATACTAAAATAGTGGGATGAGTAACCACGACTCAAGTCCAGACTATACCCAGAAGACGTAGAAGTGCTGGTGATCCATGGAACCACCTAAGGTAAGTACCCAGGAATCCCACGGAGGAAGTGTGCTGTGTGGGAACACAACCCTGTGCTCAATTCGAGTCAATGAGTAAGTCACGGTTGCAATTTTAAAGAAGAAGTGGACCCTGAAGAAACCCTTTGGAAGAGAGAAGGTTAGAGAGCTACTCCGCCCGTGGATACCCTAGGAACCAGGATACCTACACCAGGGAAGCCAGGTGCATAGGTACAAAGTGGCATCGGAAACCACTCAAACTCAATGAAGGACTTCAGGAAGATGCCACTGGTGAAGACGGTGAAAGTGTCAAGTGGATCCCAAAGGTGGATTCAAGATGAGAAGTACCTGCAAGCAGAGGGACAGAGTTTATGCCACTCAGGAGTAACCAGGAGGCACGGAAGATGAACGCAAGAGTTGACAATGACCTTTGAGCTGCACCTGTGTGGACCAGGTGACTCTGTGGAAGACCAGGAGCCATTCACGAGCTGTCTCACGTCGGATGTTGAAAGCTGAATGGTCGCGGTCCGTCAGGAGCACCAACAAGCTTTGGCAACTGCAAACAACACGGCAAGCGAAAAAGGTGCAGTGTCGGGACCAGCAAGGTCCAAGTGACTCACCACAAGTAGGGGAGTCAGAGTAGGCCCAGAGCAATCAGGGGAGCCCACTGGAGTCAAAGACGACCCTCAACAGGACCCACAGGCCAGAGGCACTGGAGTCTCAGGAGGACCTCGAGCAGCTCACCAAAGATGCAGGCCCATGGTGCAAGAAATGCAGTGAGGACGAAGATCTTGGTCACAGAAGATGATTGAGGTTGAGGTAACTTGGAGCCTGAAGATCTCTGAGGAAGAGAGCCAACAAGCCTTTGCAATGACAAGTCGACGCAGTGCACAGGGGTTCATTTCCCTCAGTTCTGATGAGGGACACCGGCCTTAAACTCTGTGAAAAGTCAATGTCGGCCTCGAGGGAGTTGATGAACCACCACCTGTGTTGCTGGGCCCTTCGGAGTCCATGGGATCCCAGGATCAGCAGACCGGTCAGCTTTGTTGCGGAGCCTGCAGATGCATGGACGTTACTCCTTCCCTTCAAGGGAGATTCCTTCAGGTGTCTTAGATGTCCACAGGCCTTCGGAGGATCCTGTATGGACCACAGGCACAGATGTTGCAGCAGATGAGCAAGACTATGAGACCAGGAGCAGCAGGAGTCTTCCAGTTGCAGTTTAGGTGCCCAGAGCAAAGTTCAACGAAGTCCGGAGTGCCCAGACGGTTGAAGAAGAAGTGGTGTCTTGATATGAATTTTGTCCCACAGCACATCTAGGGACCCACCCACAGGTAAGCCCTTAAGTACCCTAAGGAAAGGGTTGTGACGATTCAGGGGTCCCTCCCAGGGGAGGGGCTGGACAGTGGAGAGGATACTCCCATGTCCTTTGCCAAGTTACGGACCAGAGCGGGAACCAACAGCTCCCTGAGCTGGTTTGAACTGGAGTATGCAAGGAGAGCACCAAATGTGCCCTTCAAGCAGACTGAACCCCCACCCTGTCCTAATACACTAAGTCCTGTCGGGGAGGTGGTGCCTTCCTCTGCTCGAGCTTGGCACAGCAGTAGGAAGGCAGAATCATGTCTCTGGTTGGCAGCAACCATGACAGGGTCTATTCCAGCAAGTTTAGAGATGGTCATCACGTAATGACGCATGGCCACTCCATAAATTGTGTATAAAGACACAGGAGCGACCCCACTGCCCAAGAGACAGGGTACCTCAAGGGTATGAGAAAAAGATATTCTCTTGGGTATCCATAAAGACCACCTTATTTCCCAAACATACAATATCATATCATACATACATCAGTACATACATCAATCACTATATTTCCTAATCAGAGGTGAAGGCACCCCAGTGTTTAACCTGTCTCAAGCTTTAGTGTGGATCCCAACAAACAACCACATATGACTCAATGATAAAAACTGAGTTAATAAAAATATACACAATTTATTAAAAGTTACATAATCACATAAGTAATAGTTAACAGAATCATATAGTCCTAATAAATGTAGTACATAAAAAATACGTATCAAAAGTAAAAAGAAGACCTAGAGAGCAAAAGCATAGCGTGAAATCAATACATTCATCGAAGAAAGGTTATTTCCAGTGAGAATCAATATATAGAAATCATCAGTCTATTGTTTCGTAATGGATCTCGACATGAGATAGTTCCTGGATCTTAACCAATTCTTAAAAACACACTTCAGCAAACTATTACGATTGTGCTATTGGGTTATGAATGATTTGAGTGCCTGGTGGAAACCCCTCCAAACAGATATATGGACCTTTTGATAAATATATAAAAGATTTTTCTATGCTATAATTGTTTATATGGGCTGTCTTTTTAGAGTTTTGCTATAATCTATTGTTGTTGTTTGTACATCTTCCTCATTGCTGTCCTGTTCCTTGCTGCTCAGCCATGAGTGATGTCACTTGGAATGTTGAGTGTGGGTGACTGGAGGAGTTGGCAGTTGGAGGAGATGGGCTGAGCAGCAGGGAGGCTGCTCCTGGTGGGGCTTTACAGGGGCCTAGCTGAGGCCTTACATGAGATCTACATGGACTTTATGACTAACCAATAAACCTATAACTTGTTCTACGTAACTTGTCCACGAGACATCCTTGATTATTACTCTGGCGACGATTTGGAAGGACTTACGCGTGTGCTACTTCAAAGGATAATGGTTTCTGGAGTCTAAAGGAAGGAATTACAAGGAAAAAGGATTTTCAAGGTAAAGAGAAATTAAAGCTGCGTTTTTTGAGGAAGCTGACAATCAAGCCCCACCAGTGACCACTTCATCGGTCGCCCTGTAAGTGCCAGTTTCTTTCTTCTGTACCGTGTTGCATGGAAACAAGAGATTCTCACACGTTAGAGTGAACTTACATGTTGAGGAGAGATGGTTGTGAATACCCTATTGTTAGTCAGCTGACAGTTACTGTGGAAATTGCCGGTGGAAAGAGACTGCTGAGGTGAATGCTGACAAGAGGAAATCGGCACCACAAAGAAATTAGCAGCTGCGAGGTGTGCTGGGGGATTGGCAAATTTATGTTTGATTCTTTTGCTGAAATGCATCGTTTGTCCTGTGAAAAAAGCTGTAATGATTTTACACTGGCAGTGTGTAACCTTTAACACACAAGAGGAGTTTCCCTGAGGACCAACAAGAATGTGTCACTCGCAAGTTTTCCCAGAGCCTCAGAGGGGAAATGCTGACTAACCAATAAACCTAAAACTTGTTCTACGTAACCTGTCTACGAGACATCTTTGATTATTACAAGTTTTTTTTTAAATGTAGAAAAATTTCAGGATACACTGGGTAGCATGATTGTATAGCACAAATTAATAGCATATTCACTTATGAACATTAAGAATACATATTAATAATAAGAGATGTCCAGATCTGTTGTTGTTTAAATTTTATATAAAACCCTTTTTTGTTTCATTAGCTTTTTAAGTTCGTATGAAAGTCGGAGAGATTTTATTATTATTCTTGTCCTGATGAAGGTGGGATTCAAATAAGTATCCACCACCGAAATGCGTCGACGCTTGTGTTTTTAAGAATTGGTTAAGATCCAGGAACTATCTCATGTCGAGATCCATTATGAAACAATAGACTGATGATTTCTATATATTGATTCTCACTGGAAATAACCTTTCTTTGATGAATGTATTGATTTCACGCTATGTGTTGTAATCTACAATCCAGAATGATAGGGATGTCATGGAATGGTGTGATGAAGGAGATGATGTTCACTGATTCCAGGAGGTGGAGGGAAGCGGAGCTGGGAGAGCGATAGTTGGTGCTGTACTCTTTATCTCATTTCTGCCAATAAACATCTTATTACAATACTCCAGGCGGAAAGATCCTTCATTACACTGGCGACGAGTTGTTTATGCTTGATTGGGGACAGGCAACACAGAGAAGCACCAATTCCCCTATTTGGACTTATTCGGACTTTTCGGAGCCGAACCTCGGACCTCGGACCACACCTCGGACTTTTAACATGTGTCACGATGCATAAAGCGAAGATTGATGTGAGTTTACTTCAATTTTAATTGAATCTGATTAGTTTTTGGCAAAAGGATTCAAATTTTACCGTTACCGCTTCCACGAGACCTCACGAGCTCTCCACGATCGTCTGCATCATCACTGTGGAGCACACGCACTGGAACGTTGCCTTCGTGAGTCTCTATGGTACGTTGCCTTCGTCTCTATGATCGCTTGCATCGTCACTGGAACGCATTTACACACGCTCCTACGCATCACGTCACGGCAGCCATCTTGTTACCATAGCAACGAATATACGAAGCAGAAAAACGAACGAGTGCTGGGTTTTTTTTCAGGTATTGAACTTTATTGATTATTCACACGCAACAAATCTAAGGAACATGATGGAATGCTGCCTAATAATTCACAAGTCAGTATGGTGAATGTGTTTTGAGCTTTGTGTTAAACTTTGTGTTGTGATGAAAATGGAACTTCATTCTTACAATTAGTCTAAGCAAGACTGTTAGAGGAAATCATCAAGATTCTTGGTGCCATTGTATATGTGGTCAGAGTAGGACTTGCAAGACTGTTTTTTTTCTGCGTTTTTCAGTGAGCAAGATAGTTTTAACAAATAAGTCCAATTGAGCGCTGTGAGATGGCGCAAGCTTCAGCTTCAAGCATGTCACAACCGCCACCTTTTCTCTCAGAAGAAGGAGATCCAATCTTACCATGGAAAAGGTGGAAAAATCTATTTGACTCATACATTGTAGCCATTGGGGGTGAGAAGTTTTCAGCTTTTAGGAAGCAAGCCATCCTTCTTCACAATCTGGGAGTTGAAGGAAGGAATACTTATGACAGTATGGATTTAATCCCGATTGGTGAAGGTGACGGATCCCCCAGTGATGTATATGAAATGTCTCTAATAATGCTAGAAAAATATTTTGGTCCCCGCATCAATGTAGTGTTAGAGAGACATACATTTTTTACTAGGGTGCAAGGTCCTGTGGAATGTGTTGGAAGTTACGTTGCTGCACTAAAAACTCTTGCCCGCACGTGTGAGTTTGGTGACCTTTCAGATTCATTGAGAGACCAGTTAGTAAGGTGCACTAACAGTGTTCGCGTTCAAGAAAAGCTTCTCTCTAAAAATCCTTCCTTAATTGAAGCTGTGGCCATTGTGGAAGGAAGGGAGAACACTACCAAATGGGTGAAAGAGATAAGGAAGAACAAAGAGGATAAGGATCAGAAATCCAATGATGTTCATGCTATAGAGGAAGAGGAAGGTTTAGAAGACTGTAGCACCCTAGCGAAGATTTCTTCTTCGGCCAGTAACAAGACGCCCGTCTGGAAAGATACTCGTGTGCGTGCACCTTTTAAAAGTGCTCATAACAGAGCAGAACGTGACATTCCTCTTGTTGAAGGAAGGGGTAATGCTGGGGATAAAAATAGTTCGGCTAATCTCAAACCTAAATGCATGAGATGTGGCAGTTTTTCGCATTTCTCAAATTATCCACACTGTTTTGCTAGGCTGTGTGCAACAAGTGTGGGATTAAGGGGCATTATGCTAGAGTGTGCAAAGGTTTAGACAAGAATCGCTCCACCCAGAAGAATGTTGAAGTGGTGCGTACTGTTCTTTTGAGTGTTAAGGCTGACAGTATGAAAATTGACGCAGATAGAGTGATTATGCCGGAATGCAAGATCATGGTTGACGGCTACAATTTTTCTGTTCTAGCCGATTCTGGTTCGCCGTTCACCATGATTGGGAATAGACAATGGGATGAGTGTGTGGGCCTTGAGAATGTGACCTTGTTAACACCAGATATCAACTCTGTTAGTTATGGTGGAGCTAAAATTAATGTTCTTGGTTATATTGAGGCTCTTATCAAATTCAAGGATAGAAACACCATGGGCAAAGTGTATGTAGCTGAAAGGGGGGATAATTTGCTGGGTTGGAGGCATCAGCGAGACCTGGGCATCATGCTTAACCCTTGTACGAAGGATCCCAAAGACCAGGTCATGTTGGTGGATTCCTGGGATGTGAGTGATGAGTGCTATGATAAATTTCCAGAAGTTTTCTCAGATGAGTTGGGCTGCCTGAAAGGATTCGAGTATCGTATTGTTCTGAAGGAAAATGCTGTACCTTGTGTGCACAAGGTAAGAAAGGTACCCAACATGTTGGCTGGACCACTTGAGGCAGAGTTGCGGAGGTTGCTTGATTTGGGGATTATTGAGGAAATTGAGGCCTCGGAGTGGCTTGCGCCCATTGTTCTTACCCCTAAAGATGGGGGTACGAGTGTCAGAATGTGTGTGGACTTGAGGGGATTGAACGAGTGGATTTGGGTGGATCGGCAACCATTGCCTAACATATCTGAATCTCTTAGTATTCTCAGAGGAGCTAAGATTTTCAGTGTGCTAGACCTCTCCTCAGCTTACCACCAAGTTGTACTGCACAAGGATTCCAGACATCTCACGTCTTTTGTGACACCTTTGGGAGCTTTTCGGTTTCTCCGAATGCCTTTTGGGTTGGCGTCAGCGGCAGCCTGCTTCCAAAGAGTCATGAAGATGGTCCTTGGGAGGATACCTAACGTTATGTTTTTCCAAGATGATTTCTTGATATATGGGAAAAATGAGAGGGAGCATTGTCAGACTCTATATGCTGTGTTGGAGAAGCTGAGGGATGCTGGACTCACGGTCAAAAAACAGAAATGTAGAGTGGGATTGAGTTCTGTGACGTACCTAGGGCACGTAATCTCAGGGGAGGGGATACAACCTAAACTGGAGTTAGCTGAATCAGTAGTGAAGGCTCCTGTTCCTCAAGATAAGGATCAAGTAAGATCATTTTTGGGACTCGCCGAGTTGTATTCGAAATTTGTTCAAGGTTTTGCAAGTGTAGCTGAGCCCATTAGGGTTCTGCTTAAAAAGGGGACGCACTTTACCTGGTCTGATGAGTGTCAAAAACCTTTTGATGTTATAAAAGCCGAGATTGGCAAAATGCCCACTTTAGGACATTTTGACGTGAACTGCAAGACTGTTTTGACGACGGATGCTAGCCAAAAGGGGCTGGGAGCTGTGCTCTCTCAGGTGGTAGATGGGGAGGACAGAGCCATTGCTTTTGCATCCAGGGCTCTCAAGGATGCGGAGGTGAATTATTCCTGTATTGAAAGGGAGGCGTTGAGTGTTTTTTGGGCAGTACAGCATTTTAAATTCTATCTTTGGGGGATTCCCTTTTTGGTCCGAACAGATCATCGCCCTCTGGTTCAAGTTTTCTCGTGTCGTTCCAGTGAGAATATGACACCCAGGCTCAAGCGTTGGAGTGAGGGGCTTCAGGTGTTTAATTTTGTAGTTCGTTATATTCCGGGGTTGAGTAATAAATCTGCAGATTGTCTTTCCCGCCTGCCGGTCGGACAAACTCCTGATGGTTGTGAGGTTGAAAGTGTTTTTTGGGTTGCTGAGTCTGCTTTTGCATCTGATGAGTGGTTGGAGGGTGTAAATAGTGATAAAGATTTTGTAGTTCTCAAAGGGTGGATAAATCATGGGTGGCCTGATTACAAGAGTTTGGATCATGACTTGAAACCTTTTTGGAGTGTGAGAGAGGA
This sequence comes from Triturus cristatus, assembly GCF_964204655.1. Classification (NCBI taxonomy): domain Eukaryota; kingdom Metazoa; phylum Chordata; class Amphibia; order Caudata; family Salamandridae; genus Triturus; species Triturus cristatus. Next base: position 789,982,730 of record NC_140586.1, on the reverse strand, counting down.
GTTGTCCTTTTGTTCTAATAATCTCTTGAGAGGAGATAGAGTGATTCCTCCCAGTGTTTTTAGGGACAGAATAATCAATCTCGCCCATGATGGACATTTGGGGAGAAGTCTGACAAAAGCTAGGGTGAGAGAGAAATATTGGTGGCCTAGCATGGATCGCATGATCGAGGCTGTGGTGAAGGATTGTCAGTCTTGTGCCACTAATGATAAATCTCACATCCCCAGCAAGGCTCCATTGTCTCCTGTTGAGGTTCCTGAGAAGGTTTGGACGAAGTTGGGTTTGGACATAGTAGGCCCATTTGAATTGTTGCCTTTGTATGAGAGATTTGTAATTCTACTTGTGGATTACACCTCCAAGTGGGTTGTTACCAAGTGTGTGTCTGTGGCTAACACAAAAACAGTATTAGATTTTCTTAGGGATGTTTTTGCTTCGGAAGGGGTTCCGGGGTTTTTGGTCACGGACAATGGGGTACAATTTGTGTCTCACAAGATGTGCAATTTTCTTAAGGATTTTGGTATTGTTCACCAGAAGACAGCATTATATTCTCCGCAAGCTAATGGTTTAGCTGAGAGGATGAACAGGGTGGTTAAGGATTGCGCTCAGCGAGCTTTGGAGTTGAAGGTACCTTTTGGTACTGTTTTAAGGGACACTTGGTGGGCTCATCGCACCACACCAAATGTTATCACACTTAAGTCTCCCTTTGAGGATTTGAGGGGGAGAAAAGCTCCTTCTAAGTTAAATCCTTGCTGGTTACCTTCCAGTGTTGGCACGAGTATGTCTGCAGACATGAGACGTACCAGGGTGGCTGATTATCAAGGAAAGTATAAATCTAGTTATGACTCAAGGATGAATGTGAAGTACAAGAAGTAGAGTGTTGGTGATCGAGTGCTTGTGAAAAATCCTAGACACACTTTTAAGGGGAGATCCAGTTTCTTGGGTCCCTTCACCATTGTAGCCATCAAGAAGAATGTGGTGAAAGTGGAGACAGATTGTTGGTGGAGTATGTCAAGATTGGTCAAATATTTGGGTGATTTTCGGGATGGGAAGGTTTCCAAGTCTTTTGTTCCGAGATCCACTGTGTCTGATGAAGGTGAATGTGATAACAAAAGTGTTCTGGATGGGTGGAGCTTAAGGCCACATTCTCCTAGGAGTAGGAGAGTGCCAGTTAAATTGCAAGACTATGTTTTGAATTAAGGTTATGGCTATTTTCTGGGCTGTGACCATATTGTAGCAATAGTAAGAAACTGCATATTGAGATTGGGTGCTGTGTCATTTTCTTTGTAATTTCTTGTAATTATTTTGTTATGTTCTATTTGGCATGGACCTTATAGTTATTGTGTGTTATTATTTATTGGGAAGGGGATGTGTTGTAATCTACAATCCAGAATGATAGGGATGTCATGGAATGGTGTGATGCAGGAGATGATGTTCACTGATTCCAGGAGGTGGAGGGAAGCGGAGCTGGGAGAGCGATAGTTGGTGCTGTACCCTTTATCTCATCTCTGCCAATAAACATCTTATTGCAATACTCCAGGCGGAAAGATCCTTCATTACACTATGCTTTTGCTCTCTAGGTCTTCTTTTTACTTTTGATACATATTTTTTATGTACTTCATTTATTAGGACTATATGATTCTGTTAACTATTACTTATGTGATTATGTAACTTTTAATGAATTGTGTATATTTTTATTAACCCAGTTTTTATCATTTAGTCATATGTGGTTGTTTGTTGGGATCTACACTAAAGCTTGAGCCAGGTTAAACACTGGGGTGCCTTCACCTCTGATTAGGAATTATAGTGATTGATGTATGTACTGATGTATGTATTATATGATATTGTATGTTTGGGAAATAAGGTGGTCTTTATAGATACCCAAGAGAATATCTTTTTCTCATACACTCCATAAATCGTGACTTGTAGGTTTTAAGTGTAGTGACCTCAGATGTAGGGAAACCTATATCTGTAGCACATTGTGCTAGCACCAGCTTACACAGGCTGCAATGGCAGGCCTTTAATCACAGTTTGAGTGGTCTCCCATGGGTGGAATAATACATGCTTCAGCCCATGGGGGACCCCTGGTATACCTATGCCCTGGGTACCTTAGTAGCAAATACTGGGGACTTGTAACGGTACACCAGTAGCCAATCTGAGATGTACCCAAGTACTCACCATAACCAATTCAGGGGAGCAAGCAAAGAGACTGGGATCCTGATAAGCAGGATCCCAGTCATACTAGTCGGAAACAGCATAACACCAGGCAAAAAGTGGGGGTAAAACCAAAGGAAATGATGGACGGAGTGTTGAACATTGCAAGCACTCACCCCCAGTCAACTGATCTGGGTTTAATCCATCACCGTTCTTTAGCCCACTCTGCCACCCCAGTTCAGACATGGCCATATGCAAATCAGTCTGACCCTGTGCCTCATGGGAATAGTCCAGCCCGAACTGCCAAGCCCTGTCTTCCCTGGACCGAAAACAAGCTTCCTAGGACCGGTTTCTGGCATTTCAGCCGTCTTCAGCCAGGCTTGCTTGAATCCAGTGGCAAAGTGAGCAAGGGACTCACGTCTGAGCATACCCTGCCAACACATGGCGAACAAAGCAAAACCAAAGGAAAAGTGGGGGTAACCAAAAAAGCAGATCCTACTTGCCTACAATGACAATAGCTTAAATTCTCGCAAATACTAGACCTATAGCGTTGCAAATATTTGTTGTTGTTTACAAGTGCAACATGCTGCGCTTTCACGTTAATAGCGGCCGCCCTCCCTTCTTTAGACGAGCTGCGACTAAAGAAAGGGATGTGGCTGCCATTAAAGTGAAAGTGTGGCATGGGGTGCTTTTACAAAAAAAAAAGCATTTGTTTGTCAACTTGGGCTGCCCAGGCTCGACCTAAAAAGAATGTGACCCATTGTTGCCGCCAGCAGTTGTTTATTGCCCAGAAGCAAACACAACCCTCTCTAGGAACATGAATGTCATCAATCAAATGGATAGCGATGCATGCCCATAGTGTCTGCCACCAAGAGTCTAGAAATGCTCATTCCACGCACCAGTAAAGGTTAGTGATAAGCAGGGGTCTGAGGAAACAGCTACGAGCAAAAGACACATGGAAATAAAAGCACTGCATAAATATTACCACATTTTTAATTTCGTTAAACAATTAATGGTTTGAAATGTAAAATCTACAAAAGCAAGAACTTAGTATGTGTGCCATGTTTCAGACTAGGATATAGTTATGACGACTGGCTGTAAGCATCATTTAGAGCCCCCGTATGAGAGCCCTGAGCTTGGAAATGAGATGCAGGCATACCGGGCCTCTGCCCCACCCGACTTGGGATGTAGCCAATCAGAGACCAGATCGGGTTCACCCTACCCAGAGGGACATACGGGCCACAGTCTTGTGAATGAACAAGCGGAATATTAACAAGCTTTGGCATAGCCAATTGGTCTCGCCTTTGGGAACTTCTAAGTGTTTAGCCAGAGCGATTGGCTTTGTCAATGTTTTTGCTTAAAAAGTATATGTTATGTAGACAATCAGTGACCAAAAGGTGACTTGTGTTGCCAAATAAATGTTTTAAATAAAGAGATGAGATGCAGTGTGAAAAGGAACAAGCAACCAGCACAAAAATTGACAGGCAGATGAACAACAGAGAAAAGAGAGAAAATGGTATGTAGATAAAAGGAAAAAAAAATCAATGCATAGACAACAAACATTGGCAAAGCCAATAGGTCTCGCTTTTGGGACCTTTTAAGTATTTAGTTATGCAGCACAATATCCTTGGTGCAACAACATCAGCTGTTGCATGGCTAAACACTTATAAGGTCCCAAAGGCGAGACCTATTGTCTATGCCAAAGCTTGTTTGTTATGGTTGGCGATTTTATCTGAATAGCCTATTTTTAATGAAGTTAGATGTGAATGTATTCATTTTCAGAAAGTTTATCAGTAAGAGTGTTTGTCAAAGACGTCTGCCTCGCTTATTGATTGAAATGTCATACTTTTGAAATGTCACCTGTTGCGATTACTGATCCATGCACAGCATGCCACTGAGCGTTCCTAGCCTTGTATACTCAAATTGCAAATGTCTAGTTATTTCTTTAGAGCTTCAGGCATTAGTCCGTTTTGATTTATTTTAAAATTTTGACAGATAGGTTGATGTGCTTAGGATCACACCACGTGTCACATGTAGAAATCAGGTTGAGAAGCCCGGTCTCCTGGATCTAGAATCATCTTTATATCACAAGACTACACCCCCTCCTTTGCTGGAAGCCTCCCAGGTTGTTTTCTACCAGCACAGAATCCCTCCTAATGAAGGCCTGGCACAGACAAGGGTATTTTGTTTACTGGGATTCTTGGCCCGTCGCCACCTTGGCATGGCCCTCCTGGCCACAGACTGGCACACTGTAGCAGGGATGTCACGTCTGCATTACCATCCAAACCAAGAAAAAAATGAAACTCTCTTAAAGCTGCATGCCAATGCGCTGTAACTTGTACAATACCCCTACCCAAGGAAGAAGCCAATTCCTGGTAACTGACCATAAAACTGGCGACAGGTGAGGCTGAAGTCTGCAAGCCCCAGGTTTGATTTGGTTAGCCCAGATCAGAAACATGGCTAGAGAACGCCAAACTAGCTTTGAAAAGATAATATTTAAATTAATCTGCTCTCGTGCTGTAGAAAGAACTAACCACATGTTACAAACGTATTCACAGCGACCTTCATAAACAGCAGAGCTATCTCTCTCTACGATCAGATCTTCTAGGGTCAGGTCAGAGATCTCTCAGCCTTATTGAGGCCGTACATATACTATGAATGTATTTCTTATGCCACATAACTACCCTTCAGATTACACTGATGTGGCAAGTGAATGTAGAGGAATCCAGACCACAAGACCTTCGAGGCCCTGGCAAAGAGTTGATAGCTCACATAATCCAGCATCTTCTATGTCTTTTTCTAACTCAAACTAATTAAAAGGGTCCGGAAATGCTGCTATCGGTGTTAGTGAACATTGTCACATTCCAGTTGCTCGTTGCTGTGTTTAGACATTAACCCTGTTCACCTAATGCTAATGAGGTGAACATTTGCCCAAGAAGTGTTAACATTGTGATAAAACCCACAAAATAGCGAAGTAATACTGCCAGAAAATTTGCTGCATAAATTTCGCGCTTCTTGCCGTATAATTTTGTCTCTCTCTACCATATAATTCGAGGGACTGTGCATTATTTGCCACCAAATGCAGCACTTACAGCTAGCTCTACAAAGTAACTTCAGGCTCAGCAGAGTTGCAAGTCCGCTAGCAAAGCACTTCAAAGCCTTGTCCGGGGTAGTGCTTTGTAAATCTAAAACATAATACGATAGCGAAAAGGATGAAGGTGAATGGGCAGCTAATGCGAGGCTGTACATTTATGAGGCAAATGTCAGATATGTGGAAACCTGGCGCTACACAATGTCAATTGCCAGATCTAATGGTAGCCCTTCTGGAGGGAAGAAAGGAATGCTCACACCTCGTTCAGACAACTTCCACCAGTCCATCGCCCCTGTATGGTATTTTCGAGATAAGAAAGCCCGGCTTCTTTGTACACGCTGAGCAGCTGATGTGTTTTCAAGAGCCCTGTACAGCTGCTCCCAGCCTGCTAGGCTTCACCTGCCAGTCTGACCATGTATGGCTCGGATCCCGCCTCCGGGTCTCAGGCACGAACAGGGATGTGAAAAACGGACTCCTGAACTGCTCTGGAAATTACAGTCACAAAAGAAACGCCTTAACATGCGAAAGCACCAAGTGGGACCAAAAAAACAACAAGCATGGGCCGCGCGGCCCCAAAAGTTAAAGTGATCGCGATCAAACATCAAGGCGGCCGCTAAAGTGAAAGTAATCGCAGTAAAAGTGGCGCGAGTGGCCGTGCACATGCACTGTAGCTCTAGGCTGGCCTGGTAGCACTTTTTGGAGCCCTCTCAATAAGTCTCACCAGACCAGCGCATGCGCCGGGTCAGGCGAGACCTAAAAATGGAAATGCAAAGCAAGAAGAGATAGACAAGCAGAGAAATTGATGTTCAAAAAGAGAGTATAGTGTTCTGTCATTGAATCACAGAAATTCACACGTGGAGGAATTGACAGAGCCCAATGTGCACAACAGAAAACAGTAAGGTCACATGCTCAAGTCGGCGATCACAACATCCCATGAAACATGTTTGCCTGTAACAGCTGCTGAATCCATGCCCCCCTACGCCCCACTGTTCTTGGAAGGAGACGTGTTCACCGGAGGTACCTTGCCAATAGTATGCATGAGGAAGGGCTGCTGAACCGTGGCATTACCGTGGCATTAATTACATGGGCCACGCCCCTTTGAGAGACCCCTCACCTCCTCATTTTTTTTTCATCCCATATAAAGCCCTAGGAGGCTCAGATGTCTGGGCTGCATGAAAGAGTCAAATAAGACATGAGGGGGCTTTGGCAACTTTGTTTGCTGTATGCTGACTAACAGGGGCTTTTGATCTCAAGAGACAGACATTATTCCACTGAAAATAAATGGAAAGGTGTTCTCAAACCCTTTGGCATTGCTTTCAAGGCGCTATTACTTCTGGAACGGGAGGGGCAAGTGAAGGGCATGGCGGATGCATTCTAAAGGCTTTCTGGGCATAGGCCTTCTAGGACTTGCATTTTATAAATCGCAGCTTGCTTTAATTTATGGATTTCCTGTTAATTTGTATCTTGTCAAGTAACTTTCATTTACAACTAGGTGTAATCGATGAAACACAAAAGAAGCAGACAAAGTCCACACAAAAAGGATTGTTATTTCAAATCGTTTAGCCTATTTGGCCGTCTGCAGCGCATGTTGCGCCTGCAGAGCCCACACAATATTCTTTTAGCACTCTGAGGAATGGGGAAGAACCAACAACTGAGCAAGATGCTACAAAAAAATCAAACAAAAAAAAAGTCAGAAAAGGCACTTAATATTTCTTAAAGGCACTCAGTTGAAAAGGTCAAGTGTGACGCACTGAACAGAAATGGCTATTTAAGTTTAAAAGAGTAAACGGAGTTACATGGAATTAGATTGTATGTGCCTTCCTTGTGTTGCACGCTAGCAGCCCATAATTCCAAATTTAGCCAAAGCATTATTATTAGGTACCCTGAGGCCCAAAGTGGGCACCGAATCTGTCCCAAGGAATCGAATGGCCTAGACACAGGCAGGCTGTGGTCGTCCCTACTGGATACTATGCAGTTGTCCATCAAGGCAATGCAATTTCACTCGGACAAAATGGATATACAATTATCTATTCTCAACTCAGTTGCTAATCATGTCGCTAATATTGATCATAGACTTACAAACATGGCTGAAATGATACATAGGGTGCAGGAGGGAACACAATTAATGCAAGCACACTGCACCTGCTACACCATAGTGGACAAACTGTCCACACTCCCTGCAGCAATGGGGGATTTGGTGAGCGACATCAGGAACTTAACGAACACTGCCAGGACAAACCCCCAAGAAACCTTTAAAAAATACAATATGGAGGCATTTACCAGCAAAGAAAGAGCCCCCGAGGACAAGGGCAGGGATATTTCCCACTTAAAGGCCCACGCCAAAGAGGATGGACCGAGTATCCGCCCAAGTCCACGCAGGCTTAACACATCAATTGCCGCTGAGGGCCAGCTAACAGCTATCCTGGGCGGAAAGGTTAACCAGGGATGGTAATAAAGAAAATGGAGCAAGCAATAACGTAGAACAAAGTGATCGCATGCAGCAGCCAGAAGGGGAACCATTGTTAGCCCAAGCCCCTAACATCCTAGGCACAGTAAACGGGCAAGGCAAGGAGCAGCGGACCCAAAACCGCAAGAAAAAGAGGAAAGGGAGAAACAGGAAGAAGAACATAATGAACTACTTTCCTCTTAATAGACCAGATTCTGGGACAATAAGTACAGAAGACATTGCTACTTGTGAACCGTCCTCATCAAAAATAGAAAATAAAGTGGGCCATTTAACCACAAAGTCTTCCCAGGAGACGTACTCCAAGTTATCCAGGGAAACAAATGATCGAGCGGTGCAAGCTCCTGCAGTAGAACGAGCCAAGCAAAACTGCTTCATGGGATGGAAAAGCACATCGACCGGCAGAAACTGTAATCGGGCCTGCACAACTAATAGCACTCTGGAACTTACACACGCCAGACCCAAGCAGACCATCGAGACATAGCAGGAGACTCCAGAACCAGAGGGGGGAAGTCCCTGGAGTACAACAGCCCAAGCAAAACTGCACCACGGTAAGAGAAAGTACGCTGATCGACAGCAACAGCAATCTGGCCTGCATAACTAACAACAAACTGGCCCACTCACTTGTCGGGCAATAGGGGGCCATTGGGGGCACAGCCAGTGGCACCGAGCGCCCCCTACTAGCAGGCCAGTTGAACCACAACAAGCATTCCCCCAACAATACCATGAACAAGAAGAGCCGCGCAATCTTATTTATACCTGAATTCAAATCGAGAGGCCTCGAGGATACCCTTAATAGAGCGAACATCCTGCGTCTGATTCATTCTATCAGGAGCCTGGAAGATATCAATTCAGCTGATCTTGAAGCAATATAGTTCAAAACCAATGAAGAGCTCTCAAGAAGAGAGATGGCTAAGGCAACTTGGGCCTCAGATGAAACAGCAAGGAGGATGCTTGCGGAGGGTGCCCAATTAAAAGCATGGGGAATCAAAATACTTTTACACCAACAACCGGGCTACCCTGTTCCTCTAATACCCCACAGGCTGGTTCATTCAGGGTATCCACATCCCAGGAGTGTTCAATCAGTTCTCAAAGGGGCGCAGAGCAAGGACTTGCAATCATCGGGAAGGAAAAGCCAGGATGAAGAGCCCTCACAGGACGACTGGACCTGGTTAGCTAGAACAATAAACTCACAAGGAGAGGGCACTTGACTTAGCTCCACCAAAGACCCAGATGGTGGCCCACAACTTAGAATATGCTCCTGGAATGTAAATGGTCTGGGAAATAAGGCATCAAACACGGATTTTCTTTCCTATATCCAAGGCTTTGACTTAATTCTAATGCAGGAGACGTGGCTGGAAGAACCTCAGCACTTACTTGGCTACAAAACTCACCATCTCTCAGAAACCAAAGGAGACAAATTTGGCCACCAGAAGGGTGGCCTATTTATCTATTCATCAATTAGCACCATAAGGGGGACAAGAGAACTCGATTCCATTTTAACCCCAAAAAACAGGCTCAAAATTCTTGAACTGGACTTAGAGGAGGGCAACGATAAACAACAAATTATAGTGCTAAGCTTTTATATTCACCCACGAGACAAAGCCAGAGGAATTAAAAACCTTGTACTGGCCGGGGAATTTAGCATGCATCTATTAGGACCATAAACAAGAGACAACGTGCTGGAGGAACAAATGACTGCAGGGAAGATTCCCATCCAGGTACAGGGCAAAAAGATAAAACTGTCAGCCCAGTCTAGGAACTTTATACAGGATACGGAACACTTGAGCCTTGTGGTATTAAATGGTCGCTTTCCGGAAGATCAGCCACCTGCGGCAACCTACCATAAAGCTATGGCAAGTTCTACAATAGACTACACGTTGGTTACTCTGCAAATGTTTAGTAGGATTTCTAGTTTTAGGATTGGCACAAAAGAGCACAGTGACCACCAGCCCCAGGAAATCTCGATGTGTATTAAGGGGAGGCCCCTGATCTTACCAATGGAGGATCCAGCAACCATTTACACTGTGAATTTCAGAAGGCTCAACTGCAAAACCAGACAAACTGCAAACCATAGCTAAGTCAATCTGGGAAAACCAAGCAGAGGAACATAGCAATGCGAAATCCCGCTGGGAAATATTGACCAAACAACTAGGGGAACAATCTGCCAAAAGAACAGGAGGCCCTGCATCAGACAGGGGACCACCCAACACCGAGACTGTAAAATCGCGATCTAGAAACCAACTTAACCACTTACCAATCTCCAACATATCAAATTTGAAGGCCGTCAACAAAGAAATACACAAAACTTTACGAAAGCTAAGACAAAGGGGAAATGAAACCCCTTTACAAAAAACCCTTGCACAGTTAAAAGCCACAAAGAAGAAAATTATCTGGCAAGCTAAAAGGGCAGCAGAATATACTCTGTGAGCTAAGCTCCTGTTTGAAGCAAAGGCAAATCAAAGCGCAAAATTTTGGCGAACAATAAATAGCTTAGGCAATGTCAATATGCAGGGTATCAACTCTCACCTAACAGAGGAAATTTGGGCAGGCCACCTTTTGGAACATTTTAACTTAAAAGGGGAAAGCCCCAATTCAGCTCAACCATGGAAAAGTCAGCCCGACAACCTGGGTCCCCACGGAAACTCATACAGGAGGTCAACAAGAGATCTGCATTTCACGATTCTGCAGATTAAAAACAGAGTAGCCAAAGGAAGGGTAGAGGGCACACCTGGCCCCAACGGCATTCCCCCAATACTATTCCTGTCTGATCCGAACTATTGGGCGGCCGCATTATTACCAGTGTTTAATATCATAGGAGAAGGTGCTGGTGTTCCAGATTCCTGGAAAGGCTCCATAATATCACCAATTTACAAGAAGGGAGACAATAATAAAACAACCAGGTATAGACAGGTAGCCCTAATTGATGTTGAGGCAAAATACTATGCCGATCTCCTTCTGGCCAAATTAACAGCATGGGCAAATGAAAAAGCCCTTATCTCCATCAACCAAACAGGCTTTTCTAAAGGGACAGGGACCATCACAAACCTACTTGCCCTGATGCTACTGATGGACGGCGCCAAAACAGCGAATCTCCTTCTATTTTTCTGCTTCATCGATTATTCTGCTGCTTTTGACAGTATAAACAGGCATAAACTGTGGGCTAAACTAGCGAAGATGGAAATTCCAATAGCGCTAATAAAGCAGATAATCCACCTACCTACCAGCACTTGGGTTCAAGTAAAGCTAGGAACCGGTGAATATCTGTCAAGGAGAATACCGACTGCTAGGGGACGGAAGCAGGGGTGCGTGGTTGCCCCCATGCTTTTTAACCTGTTTAGGGCAGACCTAACATCAGAGTTAAACAACAGTACCTCACATGCACCCAGGCTAGGGGGGTTGTCACTTCCAACCTACTGTATGCTGATGACGTTGTGCTAATTAGCCGAACTCCAATCGGGCTTCAGCACTTGCTAAATACAACTGTCAATCACGCAGCATCCAAAGGCTTAACCATCAACCTAGACAAGTCAAAGATTATGCGCTTCAACACGAAAAAGAACACAACTGGGTTTCACTGGAATCTGGCAGGTGCACCCATGGAAGTTGTGACGGAATTTAAGTACTTAGGGGTGATACTCGACGAGAAAAGTACTTTCAAACCACAAAAAGAAGCCATAAAAAGGAGAGGAAACTCCATAGCAGTAGCTCTAAAATCTCTGAAACTTAAAACTGCCGGGCCAAGCTTCTATCCTTTACTACAAGTTCTACAAGCAAAGTTAATCCCAGCCATCACCTACGGGAGCGAGTGCCTCAGGGGAAAAGATGAGGATACTTTGGAACAAACTGTGATGAGATCAGCAAGAATAATCTTCAGTCTACCAAAGTATGTCTCTCCTGCACAAATCAGGCTGGAGCTCGGTCTACAGTCCCAAAAATAGCTCTAAACGCCGCCTATGTGAAATGCTGGTTTAGGATCAGAAGTGCCGATAAGAGCTCACTGAATTTCCATCTATGGAAAGAGATAAACTCAAGCAAAGCCTGCACCCCAAGAGATTACCTGACCACGTCCATAAACCGCCTAGGCCTGAAGGAGCTATGGGCAACTACGGGAACGCAGAGCAGCTTCAAGTCTTTGGTAAATAAGACAGTAAAAAGGCTCTCAGCACTGGAAGACAAAGAAGCGCTCAGCTGAAGGTCTCATGGCTGGTGCATGCTGCAGAGTTATACAATGCTTGGCCCGCAAAATTATCTGTGTGCTGGCTTTAGCAGAAGACTAAAAGAGAAATATCTCCGGTTCCGACTGGGAATTCTTCCTGTCCTGCTCCACCTTCCACCATGGAAGAGATCCACAGAAATAACTAAGTGCAGCTTTTGCTATGCATCTGCCGCGGTTTGGAACCAGAACGACGTTTGTTTTTTAAATCAATCTTTAACATCAAGAGGATAAGAACCTGCAGGGACGCAGTGAAGGCTTGCTTTGGAGGAGGAGACATACCGCTGGTATGCCGGTTCGTCCAATTCATGGGGGCAGTAGAGGCAAAATTGAAGAGACTCGACGCACCACAAACAGCTTTAATCGAGGCCTCACCATTCCCTGGTATTGGCTTCTTTTACTGGAGAAACGCCTGACACAAAATACTTCCCTTTCACCACATTGAAAACAATTGGACATTTGAAAGGCCACAGACCTCTAGCATCACTATTATAATAATTGACTCTGATCTGATAAATGATACTATTAATTTTGCTACTTTTTATAAATGCATTACATAAGCTCTTTTTAAACACGTCTTTATATCACATGTTTGGGACTAAGGACGGGCAAAGCTGATTAGCTGAAATAGACACTCAGTCGGGGGAAGGCACAATGCTAGGCTAGACAAAACGTCCCATGGCCCCCTCTTTTATTGTTTGCATTATTGATGAAATTGCAGTGTATTTATTTTATGAATTTGTACAATTTCCTTTTGGAAAGGTTTTTATTAACTCATACAATAAAAATTACCTTCAACCTTGATATTAGGAGGATATTCGTGGGCAGACGGCGGTGGTGTTTTCTGTCAGCAGACAGACAGGATCAGCAGCCCAGAGCTCTGCACACACAGGAAGAGAGTTTACTCATGGACAGCGCATGTCCCGTCTGCTGGTGCTAAAGAGCATCATTATTGGCAGCGCTGTTGGGCACCAATGGACACACACCACTGGTCTCAGCAGGAGAACACATTACCATATGAAATGCTTTTAAATGTTAGAGGAAAGGGTGCAGATCTCCTGCTAGCCACAGTAGAGCTAGGCTTGTGGCACATCTTGCCTGCATCAGCCTTTGCTATGCTGTGAAGTGGCAGATACACGCATTTAAATCGTCGGGGTGCAAGATAGAAAATAAAATAAAGGTGATGAATGGTTTTATTTTACTGTTGAAAGCAAAAATACATAAACAGGAGTAGTCAGAACACCCACAAGATGCCCCAAAAGGTATGAAAGCTGTTAGCTCCACTGTTAATCAAAAAAGCTCACTTTTCAAAATACTGCATGGCAGCAATCAAAATAGTGCAGAACTGTGGCAGTGTGCTTTGTCTCAATAGGGAACAAAGGGGATCAAATGGTTAAGGTTGGGCATGCTAGGAGGGTGCCTCAGGAAACAAAGATAAAAGGACCAAAAAATGCCGATTCTTATTCCAACAGGTTGTGCATAGTACAGAGAGCGACCGACTTTGGTCCTGGGAATAAGGGTCTGAGCCTCCCTGTGACTTAAAAAAAAACTAGCGATCTGCGAGGAGATGGTGAAAAGAAAATGTAGTGCACAGAAACAAAACATGTGGCCACTGATGAAAGGATCCAAGTAGCAGGGCCAGTCGCCAGGGCGTCATCAAAAAAGCCAGGAGGCGGGACACATTTACAAGATTAACCAAAGAAAGCAATAGAATGCGTGAAGGCAGACCAAGCAACCAATGAAAAAGTGCTGGATGTGTTCTAACACACAAGAGGGATTACAGCATGCCTGGCAGAGCAGCGCATGACTCTAGGCTTGACCCTATAAAAGCAGCCATATTGACGCAACATGGTGCCGGGTCAGCAGCACATGCCAGACTGGAGATCCACACCTTGGCATGGAGTGCCAGGGCACATCCTGGCGCCTCTGGAAAAAGCACTGGTGAAGCATTAAGTGTCTGTCCGTGCCATGTATATTTATTGTGCACGGTGATGCCCCAGAAATCTGATGCAGTCACAACTTGTGTGTGGTCTAGGCCATTGGAATTCAGGGATTCACGAAAGGGGACCATCTGCCGAAGGAGGCGCATAATATGCCAGCACTGTGAACACTCGTCTGGGATGACTTTGTAGTGCCACCCATTCTCTTAGAAATTAGCACTGTTAGAATATTTAACATAAAGCTTGTTTGTAGACGTAAGGTATGGAGTACAACAACTGGTCGAACTCTACAAAACAGTAAGGACTGTTTCACGCTTTTACACTTTACCTCAGACGAAATGTGTTTATGTTTCCAAGCGCAAAGTATCTGGTGTTGGCAGCTAATATTCTGAGAGAATAAAGCCATGTACGAATATGTGACAGTTATTACCAGGTCAAGTCCGGTGTGGCCAGACGTTGCTGCGACTTCATGTTACTAATAGTGGAGTAGAAGTTACAAAGTTAAAGCATCCAGGTTGTAGCCTTAGATTGCAATTTAACTAATCTGCCCGACATAACCCTATAACAATTTGTAAAACACAAAGAGAAAGCCTTTGTCTGGAATGATAGGTCACAGAAGTACATTCCACCTAGTTATTAAACGCAACACTATTCATTACTCATGCAAAGCATTGACAAGCATACATATCACACTTACCCTCAAAGATAAACCCAAAAAAACAGCCTGTCACTAAGACTGTAACATCTCCCAAAACATTTCCCCTAGGTTTAACCATAATGAAGCAAATTATTCATGAAAGCTCAGCCATAAATCTGCCCTTCACAAGTTTTTATTTTTTTAAATAATTTTTTATTGAGCAGAGTAAAAAGCATGACACATAAAAGGAGTATTTAAAACAAATACTAATTGATAATATTCATACAATCATTACCATTAGAGAAATGCTCTCGCAGTAGACATATTACATTGTCAAAAGCTATTTCTTAAATAATAAACATGCAGGTGCTAAAGTGACGATTTTTCTAAACTTCCTCTCCAGTATATTATCCAGATATACTTTCCAGTACATTAAAAAAAATCCTCTAAAAAGTTTACCATGGGGCGTGGCCAAGATGGCGGGGTGAGCGGACGTCTTCCTCGCGAGCTCCCAGGCCTCTTCGCCCCTGGACCGGTAACCAGCCCAAGATCTCCTCCTGATCGGCGGGGGAATAAGCGTCCACGGCGGTAGTGTGCTGGCTGCAGCTGTGAGGACCCTGGGGGTTCCGTGAGGCTCTGGTGTGACCCGGCGGCTACCGAGAGTGACGGCGCGGCCGAAGGGAGAGCGGAGAGCCGGGCAAGGGGGCCGCGCGTCTGAGCTGCCTTTTACGCGAGTGCCCGGCGCGGAAAGTGCGGCCTGGCTCCCCGCGACAGAGCAGGAGGCGCCCAGTGGTGAGCGAGGGCCGGACGGCCGCAGGATTGGCCTCGGAGAAGTGGCTGGGGGAGCTGCCTGGCCCGGAGAAGCGAGAGGCTCCTCACCGCACAACCGGGCCGGCCCCGGAGACACGCGGGGCTCCGCCGGAGCGGGGTGCCCTGAGGGCAGCGGTGAGGAGCGAAGAGACAAGAGGGCTGAACAGTGGCAGCAGTGGGCAGTTGACGAAGGGAGCAGAGCAGACCAGCCTCATGCAGGAGCGAGGCGGCCCACGCGGACACTGGAGGGGCTGACCAGCAATCACAGCAGCGGCCCGGAGAGCGCTTCGGACCCCTGACGACGGACTACTGGTGCTCAGAGGCAGAGTCCACAGCGGTGACGGACCTGACACCGCGGAGCACAGAGGTGGTGAGGAGTGGTCCAGCGCAAGGGGGAGGCTGCACGGGGGCACACCGACGCCGGGGACTCGCCGACCGCGGCCCAGCCGGGAGCGGAGGAGGAACGAAGGACTACCCCAAAGAGCTCAACAGGGGTACAGTGAGGACTGCTTACCCTGGAGGGCTGGTGCGACTCAGCTCACGGCACCGGAAAGTGGCGAGGGAGGAGGCCGCACACGTGGAGAGCGCTAGGCCCGGAGGTAAGCAGACGGTGCCGCAAGGGAGGTCCCGCAAGGAATCCAACGCTGCCTAGGCAGGACAGGCGTGGAGCACAGTGCCCTGGAAGCAGCGGTGACCGACAGTGCGGAGAGCCGGATCACCGGCGTGTGGAGGGACTCGAGGGCCCGGCGACCGCAGACACTGGTGCAGGTAGGAGTTGCCGCAGGGGGGTGACCGAGTGGTCATGGCCGGAGGCACCTGAAGGCGGCACTGAGAGCCGGAGCAGACCCCCACATCCCACCAGGCAAGGCAGGCCACAGGGGCGGGAAAAAGGGGGAGCGCACACTCCCTGAGCTCCTTGGCAGAACCCAGCAGAGAACGGAGAGGGGGCATTCGTCGCCTAGCTCCTCTGGAGGCACTGGGGAGGTTACTGGTGGCGAACCTCCAATCACAAGATCATTTATGGAATCCCTCTTTAGCTCCCTCAGGGACGACTTCCAAACCCTGAAAAACGAAGTGGCCGGCGAGGTGCGGGAGCTGCGCCGAGAGGTGGAGGGCCTGGGGGAACGTGTGGCTACAGTGGAGGACACGGGCCAGAGGCGCGACGAGGAGTACGAACTACTGCAACAAGAGGTGTTGCGCCTCCGGGACCAGCAGATCGACCTCCAGGCACATGCTGAGGACCTCGAAAATAGATCTCGGTGGAATAATGTCAGAGTTCGGGGAGTTCCGTCGAACGAAGAAGGGGCAGACACTGCGGGATGTCTACGGGAGCTGTTTCGGGAGATTCTGGGTGAAGCGGAGGACTTCCTCATTAGAATCGATAGAGCGCATAGAGTGGGGCCGCCACGGAGAGCATCGGCGCCGCCCCCGGACATCTTGGCCTTTCTCCCGGACTTCCCCCTTAAGCAGCGCATCCTGGCAGAGGCGCGAAAGCAGCAGTCCTTGTCCTTCCGGGGCCACCCGGTGGCCCTCTACCAAGACTTATCCGCCATCACACTCCAGAAAAGAAAAACTTTCAAAATTGCTACGGATTTTCTAAGGGAGCATAAAGTACCTTACGCCTGGGGTCACCCTTTTCGACTGATATTTAGATGGAATGGCACCATGCACCAACTCCGCTCCCTGCAGGAGATGTGCGGAGTTCTGCGCATCACTGCAACTGAAGATGATGCGACAGCGCACCGACGGCGGCGCTCAGACGGGGATGGATGGCAACGGGTATCCCGGCGGCGACCCCGCGAGCGCTCCGGGAGACCGGACTCGCCCACCATCAGAGCCAGCATGGAAAGCGCAGTGCTGGAAGTGGCCGAGAACACCGGCGCCAACGTAGTGGCACTGACAGCATAAAATCACTCCGGGGGGAGATCACTTTCGCCATCTTTCACTTGCAGGTTTGGGGGCTGGGGGAGGGGGGGGCGAGCGGGGAGGGTCCAGTGGCTGGACGTCCACTTGAGTATCCTACCATAGACTGGTTCCTAGTGGGACTTGACTTGGACTATGATGACCAGGGGTTGGGGGGGGGAGGGGGAGACCGGGGGGGAGTTACCCAGAGTTATTGGCCCGTTGCCAGGGGAGGGGGTGGAGGGTGGTTAGAGGGGTAGTTGGGGGGAGGGAGGAGAGGGGCGGGGAGGGACAGGAAGAAGGGGGTCCGTCGAGACAGGAGGTGGGAGAAAGAGGTGAGAGGGGGGGTCGTCCAGTGCGTGAACAGGGTCCGTGCCACAGCTGCTGCGCTTGGAGCGCGAGTCGGGGGTCAGTGGGACTGCCATGCGAATACATCTGTCTCCTCTCACGATGGCCACAACTCTTAACATTGTGACACTTAACGTCAGGGGCCTCAATAACCCGGTTAAACGGCGGGCTGTCCTAGCACTTTTAGAGAACACCCGGGCGGATATCTGTCTTCTTCAGGAAACACACCTTTTGCCCCGAGATTGCACTCGGTTGCGCTCACGCTCGTTCCCCACACAGTTCTTCTCGTCCCACAACACGAAAACCGTGGGGGTAGCGATCCTAGTAGCCCAACACTTTAGAGGAGAAATCTTCAACAAACAGGCGGAACAGAAAGGAAGGCTCTTAGCTTACAGGTTCAGAGTGGCGGGTCTTTCCTTCACAATCGGGTCTCTCTATAGCCCCAACGATAGGCAGGAATCCTTCCTTAGCTTAGCGGTGGGGGAGGTCATGGCTACACCGGATAGGCATATCATTGTCGGCGGCGATTACAACATGGTCTTTGACTCGGCGCTGGACAGGTCTGCGCAACGCTCCCCACAGGTGGGAGAATTCTCGGCAGGGTGCAAAGCCCAGCTGGCGGAGATGGACCTACATGACCTCTGGCGCTGCATGCACCCCACGGCCAGAGACTACTCCTATTACTCACACGCACACAAAACTTATGCGCGGCTGGACCACTTTCTGGTTACGGGGCCAGTACACTCTTTAGCTACAGCGGCGGAGGTGGGGGTGATATCTATGTCGGACCACGCTCCCGTCATGGCTACGTTTTGCTTGCCGCCGACCTCCCACTTTCCTCGGGTCTGGCGTCTCCGGGATTCCTTGCTATATCGGAAAGAGGTGGTCAAGCAGGTCACGGCGGCGATCCGGGAATATCTTTCTCACAATGACAGCTCTGACACCTCCAGAGCGACCCAATGGGCTGCACTGAAAGCGGTTCTGCGAGGGGAATTTATCGCGATCTCCTCCGCGGATAATGCGGCCCGGCGACAAAAGCGGGAGGAACTCACTCAAAGGGTCCGTGAACTGGAGCAAATGCACTGTAGGACAGGCGCCCCCCGGGTTTGGCGGCGGCTCAAGGAGGCGAGAAAGCTCTTGATGGCGTTAGATATGGACCGGGCGGAATATGCGGCGTTGCGCCTAAAGCACGCCTATTACACGGGGGGGGACAAGTGCGGTAGGCTACTGGCGAGTAAACTCCGGGTGGTATGGAAGAAGCAGATGGTGAAGGAGCTCTACAGCCCGACGGGCGCGAGAGTCTCGGAGGAAGCTGATATTGCAGAGCTCTTCCGCAGGTACTACGCGGACCTTTACGCCGGGGAACCCCCGGACGCCCCCGCGACACGGAGGTATCTGGACGCGGTCTCTCTGCCATCCCTGACACTCTCACAGGCGGAAACCCTAGACAAAGAGATTCGGATCGACAAAGTCATATCAGCCATCGCTCGCCTGAAGCATGGTAAATCCCCGGGCCCGGATGGATATACGTCCCTGTTTTACAAAACGTTCTGTACGGTATTAGCGCCGGTTCTCACGCGCCTTTTCAACACCTTCGCTGAGCCTGGGGCCATCCCACCGGACTTGTTACAGGCGTCCCTCGTGGTTATCCCCAAGCCGGGGAAGGATAGATCGCAGAGCGGCTCGTACAGGCCGATATCTCTTTTAAATATCGATCTCAAATTATACACTGGGATCCTGGCAGCGCGCCTTGCCCCGCATCTCCGGGGGCTTCTTGACCCGGATGAGGCCGGGTTCGTCCCAGGAAGGCAGACGGTAGACAACACTAAGCGAATTACTCATCTTCTAGAAAAGGCGTCCCGGATCCCAGGGGAGAGGATGCTGCTAGCAGTGGACGCGGAGAAGGCGTTTGACCGCGTCCACTGGCCCTATCTAGAACAGGTACTGGTGAAATTTGGGCTGGGGGACAAATTCCGCAGCATGATCTTCAACTGCTACCGGTCCCCAACTGCCGTGGTGCGTGTGAACGGATACAGCTCTAAATGTTTTCACATTGAAAGGGGCACGAGGCAGGGATGCCCGCTGTCACCTTTACTTTTCGCTCTCTACATGGAACCCTTCGCGCACAGGATCCGTAGCAACTTGGCGGTGAGAGGGGTGAAATTTGGCGGGTTTTACCACGCTGTCAGCTTATACGCTGATGACGTCATACTCTCTCTGGAAGACCCGCTGCAGGGCCTGCCGGCATGCATTGCGGAGCTAACATCCTTCGCAGAGGTCGCGGGATTCAAGATGAACATGAGTAAATCGGTAGCCATGGACTTCTCTCTCTCACCAACGACCAGAACCCTTCTGCAACAACGTGTACCGATAGTCTGGTCGTCAGATCCCATACCCTATTTGGGAATTAGGCTGGCCCCCACATTGCCCGCTATGGTCGCTGCGAACTATACCGCCTTGGGCGAGAAGATAAAGGGAGAATTGACTCGGTGGGATCGCAACACCCTCTCGCTGCTGGGTAGAGTAGCGGCAGTCAAGATGATGATTCTCCCTCAGATATTGTATCTGTTTCGTGCGCTGCCACTACAGCCGCCGGTCGGTTGGATCCAGAAAATACAGTCTGACCTAGCACGCTTTATATGGCAGGGCAGAAGGCCCCGGATGCGGAGAGCGCTCGCGATGCTGGCTCCAGAGGCGGGGGGGCTGGGCATCCCGGACCTCCGTAAATACTTTCAGGCGACACAGTTGCGTTATCTAGTGGAATGGAGCCGGTGGGAGTCTGACAAACACTGGCTCTTTCAGGATCAGGCGGTCGCGGGCAGGCCCCTGCAGGAGGTGCCGTTTCTACCTAGGGCTCATCGCCCTGCGAACCTCTATGCTTCCTACATCACCAGAGTCCCTCTTAGGGTATGGGACGCCACCAATATAGCGTTTGCCCTGACGACCTTTCCATCACCACTGACGCCCTTAGTGGACAACCCTGATTTCATCCCGGGGATGGAACGGGGGGCGTTCACACACTGGCGTACGGCAGGCTTGCGGGTGCTGTGCCACCTGTACGACTCAGAAGGGGTCATTCCCTTTCAGCGTTTCCGGCAAGAATATTCATTCCAAGAAACTGAGAGGATGCGTTACACGCAGGTGCGCCATTGGGCTCTGCATCCTTAGGTGCTAGAGGTTGCAGACAGACGGCTCCTCCCTTACGAACGCTGGCTCCTGACGCGGGCGTCAGACGCTAAGCTCATAAGTGACCTCTATCGGTTTCTCCAACTACCGTCGGCACACTTCTATAATCCGGGTAGAGAGCGTTGGGAGAAGGAACTGGGCAGAGTCTTAAGCCAGGAAGAATGGGAACAGATAGCTTTTAGGGCCAGGCACTCCGCATACCATACAGGCCTCATTGAGACCCTCACTAAAATCTCGACCTACTGGTACTATACCCCAGAACGCATACACGCCATGGACCGCAGTAAGGAGGACACTTGCTGGAGAGGCTGCGGGAAGGTGGGTACGCTTTCACATCTCCTGTGGGACTGCCCGCTCTTGGAGGCCTACTGGAAGGAGGTGTTACATACCGTAGATACCCACTTTGACACCGAGCTGCCGCGTCTCCCGGTCTACATCCTGCTAGGCCTCCCTAATCAGTTGATGTACCCCTTAAAGTCACGCAGAGGGAGACAAATAGCCATTGCCTTAGGGTCAGCCGCCCAGAACATCCTCATACATTGGCGCACCGCTACACTTCCCACGGTTACGGGCTGGCTCCATAGATTGTGGCATGTACTGGGGATGGAGAAGATGTCATTGGCAGTGGCGGGCGAAGCAGAACGGTTTGCGGACATATGGCAGCCGTTCCAGTCTTTGCTGGTCACGGAATTTAGAGAACTGACCTGTCCGCGGTATCTTCGACTTCTGCGGCTTACCGTACAGGGGGAGGGCGCCTCATGATTGTGTCTGTCGCGCATCCCCGGAGAACAGCCATTCGAACTCTATTGATATACCCGAAGACCCGCACTGGACGACGGACCGGGGGGGTAGGGGACTTTAGGGGTTGAGGTACTTGGGCTGGGGAAGGGGAGGGTGTAGGGGGACGGGGTGAGTTTATTTTTCTCTTTGTTTTCTTGAAGTATTGAGTGGATAACGCCCTAACGGGTAGATCAGGGCCGCAGAGCCTCGAGCCTCGAGCGGAGTCTCAGCCTCATGGAGGAGTTCTCGCTCTGGCGAGCGCCGGGCGGAGTGGTTCCTCAATGGCCGGCCTGGCTGGGCAGCATATGGCAGAGAATGGTCAACATTGCCCCTCAGAAGAACCCGGGGGTCCTTTTGCCCCCTTCAGATTAAAACACGGCCGGCCCCACGGGGTTGTAGGCGACATGCTGTGTGTAATAGGGGGCCAACCACGGGTAGCTACTTGTGGCCTTGATGGGCTGACTTATAAGCGCAGTGATCCGCCGGCCCGCAGGGTAGTAGGCGATAGCTGCTGATGCCGCTCCAATACTTTGTTTTCTCTAATAAAAACAGATTTAAACCTAAAAAGTTTACCATTGGAGATCCTTTTCCATCTGATCCAAAAAGTTCCATATTCAAATAAATCTTTTAGTAGCTCCCACCTTTTTTGTATTGGCTCTTCAAATTTTTTCACTTGACTCATTTTTTTTAAAGCATTCTAAAAAGGTTGGTACTCTGGTTGTTCCCCAATTCTGGAGGATCAACGAGCGTGCCACCAAGGAAAAAATTGATAAAAACATTTCCCCCCCTCTAGTTAGTAACTGCGGATAATTTTGTTTTAATAAACCGAAAAGTGCTAACTCTGGCTCGGGTTCTACCCTACTCAAAAGAGCATGGCTAAGTTCAACACAAATTTTTTCCCAGAACTGGGTCAGCTTTGGTCATATAAAACAGACATGTAACCAGGAACCCTTTCCCATCTGTTGACACCGGAAACAATTATTCTCTACCTCAGGATACATCTTGTGAAGTGCTTTAGGGGTGTTATAAGCCATCCAGTGAGATAGAAACGCCATTCTTTTAAACATTGCCGCTCTCAATACCTTACTACCATATAGTGAGATGATTTGCCACTCCCCCTCTGAAAGTTGGCAAAGTGTTTCTTGTTTTATCTTTTAAAAAAAACAGGGCGGCTAAAACCGAAGGGGTATCTGCACTGGCTGGAAGAAGATATTTGTTTACTAATAATCTAATCTGTAGGTAACTAAAACAAGCATTGGCATAGCCAATAGGTCTCGCCTTTGGGACCTTATAAGTGTTAAGCCATGCAACAGTTGATGTTGTTGCACCAAGGATATTGTGCTGCATAACTAAATACTTATAGGTTCCCAAAAGCGAGACCTATTGGCCATGCCAATGCTTGTTTTAAAGTGCTGAAGAGCTATACGTTCACAAACAACGAGAAGTGTTGAAGGGCGGTCGGACGAATCTGCCCTCGATCTTTGATTTAAATTTGGGAAAGAATGGAAAACCAATCAATTATTATTCGTTTAGTTGAAAATGGACTGTTGGTCAGATTTAATTAGACTGATCACACCACCACCTGAAATCCGACACATTCAAATAAATCCCTTTTCGAGAACACTTTCTTATGCCAGGCAGATGGGCTGTCCTAGCCGCAGGCCAACGTAAGCATAGATTGGCAGCTGGCCCTTAGTCCGATCAATAATCATCCACAATTCCAAATGTGTAGCTGTGAAAGACATGAATAATTTACAGCAGGACCGGAAATCCCTCTGTCTTCTTGTTTGCAGAACCAGAGTGGGGGCTGGGGTGGATACCCTGGCAGGACGAGGGAAGCCCGTGACATCAGAGGACTGACTCAGGACTCCTAGGGCCAGGCGATGCGCTGTTGGGGTGACGCCCCTGAAAGAAAGTCACTGGGCCAGATCTAGGGACGCCCTGTGAGCTGATGGATGCTTTTGGCATCTTCAGAATGCTCTTCAGACAGTCTGGCGACCGACTGCGTCCAGCCAGTGTGTAGCAGGGCGAATACCATCAAAGTGGTGCGATGTGATTATCAGGTGCCCTGGCATCTTTTATTTTCTCAAGATCAATTAGTTGACAATCTGAACTTAAATGTTTTCTCGTTGCTTAAAAATAATGTAGGTTTTCCAAAACATTGCACCTCATAAAAACGATTTATTTAAAAACAGTGTGGCTAAAACTGAGTTCCTGAAGTTCAGTCTCCGTTCCTGTGTTGGAAAGTGTGCTTGCTGCTCCTGCTTCTCGGTGTGGCAGTTTACGGAGCTCAGATGTGTACAGAATACAAAGGCCTGGACAACGGCGACTGGCCTTGTGGCTAAGTAAGCAAGGTGAGCGCGAGCCACAAGGTTTTCTTTATTAGGGACCGCGCAGTAGCGAGTATTTCTTCTTGACTCGCAGTCGGATAATCATTTCCCTAGTAGGACTAGTAGGGGGAGCGCCAGAGGCCATGAGAGTAGAAATAAGACAGTGAGAGGAAAATGTAGAAAGAAACCAAAGGTCCCGGCTCAGAAAGATGCAAGGGAGCAGCATGATAGTGTATAGCTGTCCTCAGTTCCCAAACAAGAGGAGAAAGTTGGGAGAGCTCTGCTCCTGGGGCGGCAGCAGATAACGGGGTGCACTGCCGTCTCGACAGATCAGCAGCTTAACGCGTATTGGCGTTTCAGACTTCATTTGAGTTAATTTACTAAAAAACATATAGGACCTGGACGCATATATATTTCCACGACATGTCCGTGTTAACGTGGGCCACACGTGCAGGTGCCCGAGGGTCTGCTTCAGTGTAGCGAATAGAGATGTGCTTTTGAGAGCGCGTGTGTAGTCCAGTGTACATACACGTGCTTTCGAGTGCGTGCGTTCCAGTGAACAGATTGTATGCTTTTCAATTGGCTCTGTGGAAAGCCTAGCAAGCCTCAGTCCTAGTGCACTGCCCGAGGCTCCTGCCCCTGCCTTTGTCGCGGCGTGACATGCCCAGACTGCTCACCGCCAGCTCTTCCAGCAGTTTATGCGCGGCGCTCGAAGGAACCCTTGGCAATGCACTACCTTACTTCTGCAGACGTTTCCCCCACCTTGTTCTCAAGATGCCTTCTTGGAAATGTACGTGTGCGGGGAGTGGTCCAAGCATGCAGCAGAACACCTCATTGTCCAAAGGCATTTTTTTCCTGCGTTCCGCTTTCACTTTCCTCCTTTGTGTAAGCTTTGTTATCTTTATGGTGCCATGTGTTTGAAACACATGGCCCCATAAAGATAACAAAGCTTTTGCGACGACAGTAAGTCAAGTGAGCCAGTCCAAGTGGGACGGCTCAAATAGAGAAAACTGTACATCAGCAAGTGCTCTTTCCCAATGGCTGGCCGCCATTTAGCAGAAACGGTGACGCCAGCCAATGGGAAAGAGGGGCGGGGCTTAAAGCCCGATACTGACACTGACCCTAAATCATTAAATCTCGCCAGCGAGACTGCGCAGTCTTACGCTATGCTCGACCTTAAAAAGGAGCCTACTCTGATTTCCACATCTTGCTTGATCTTCCTCCCAATTAATACATCTCCCACCTATTTTGAATATGGAGGCCCAAGCTTTTACATTCTATAAGGCGAAGATATCCATATCCTGAGGAGTAAGCCTTTAAAGAGTAAAATTTCTGGAGTCTACTGTTAAACACCTGGAGCATCTTGTATCTTGTTTTCTTTGTAAGTTTTGACGTTTTTATAAAAACAGGAAGCTGTGATCCCACATCCTGAACCATCTGATTTTGGAAAAAGCAATCCAAGGATCCCTTACTATCAATTAATCGAACAATTATGTCCAAAAATGCTGCTTCATAGTAAGTACGAATATGGGGAAGTGCCAACCCATCCCAGCTAATAGGTTGACATAGTAAACACCCCTGCCTTGCTAGCTGTCGCCTACCAGTTTTTTAAAACTGCACAATCAAAAGCTAGTTCTGACATTGCTAGAAACATAAACATGCAGCACATTTTGATTGAACCTAGAGAGTCATTAGTTTACCACCCAATAAATGCTTGAATGAATGCTTGTATCTTTCTAACACTGTCTCCTGAAGATGTGCCTATTTATCTTTGCCGGTGCACTCCACAATTCAACGGCCCCCGCATTGTGGAAACACCGCGTCAAACAAGCGCTAAGCACAAGAGCTTAAATCGGTCAGCTCGTCTTTTGCTCTCGCTGTTTGAGTTCCATAAACATATGGACTTGAGGGGATGCTGGAGGCTGCAAAATATCTCCAGCAGGAATGATCTACTGCCCTATGTCACTTTTCACCACCTTCAAGATGTGAATGTAGGCAATCGCTCGTTCACAGCACCATTAATCATTTGATATGTTATTCTTGAACTCTATATAGTGAATCAGCAAGCAATTTGTGCCAATTGTCTGTAATGTAATTTTGACATATTTGAAAAGTGCCATTAGGTAGCAAAATGTTAAAAGAATGCTGTAGCAGGATGGCGGCAGGTATGTGAAGAGTTGAAAGCAGAAGGTCAGAACTGACCCAGGCACAGAAAGGACAGCCTGGCACATCAAAATTTATTAAGTCTCATGAGGAAAGAATCACCCAGCACAAAGGAAAACAACATGGCCAGAATGAGCCGATCCGCTCATGGATAGCGCCTGATGAGCATACGCACTGAACAGACCCATACAGATGAACCTAGACGCACTGGGAGGAACCAATCTGACACCAAGGATGCAATTAAATTGAAGGAAAGGCACACGGTGC
Organism: Triturus cristatus; assembly: GCF_964204655.1. Lineage (NCBI taxonomy): Eukaryota > Metazoa > Chordata > Amphibia > Caudata > Salamandridae > Triturus > Triturus cristatus. Next base: position 789,956,447 of record NC_140586.1, on the reverse strand, counting down.
ATGGTGGAAGGGAGGATGTCAGCTGGAGCCTACATCTGCAACAGGGAAGAACAGACCCATATAGTGCAGATCCAAGCCTCACTGGGACAGAGCCACCATGCACACCGAAGAATATACACTCATACACATAAAACAATAAAGAGCACTCCAAGCTGGAAAAAATGAGGACATACAGCTCACTGATGTAAAATGGGACAGGATTAAACACTTACAGGGGAAAGTATCTAGAATGCCAGCTTTTCAAGTTTACTCAGTTCAACTATGTACACCAAACATATTTTACACCCATGAGGTTAGTTACATCCCTGTAACAGTTTTTCCAATTGCTGCACCACATGAGGAGAAGCACATTTTTAGCCACATGATAGTGGCTTGTGACACGCTAGGACACGGAAGACTGCTACCACAACATAAGTTGAGGTAGGCCAGATTTAACTTACTATATGATGTGTGTGGTTGGCGATATGCCCAGTCCCAAGAAAGCTAAAACAGAACACTATATTGTAGACCTACTTTGTTATTAGCCAAAAGTCAGATCACTGTTTGCGGGAGGGGGAGGGATGCATGGTGGAAACAAGTCTCTGGGCGAAGTCTGTAATCAGCACACATGGAACACAAGGGCAATTAATGCATTGGATAGACTATTGTTACAATTCTTCAAAGGGGTCTGCAACATAAACACAACATGACAGACAAGATATAAAGAGGGGTCTCGACAGGATAACCATATTGCGATTGGTAGCACAGATTCTGTCCAGAAATAAATGTAGAGCATGCTCTGTGGCGGCATGTTTACCTTGTCACCCATCTTTAAAACATCTGACGTTTTTGAGGCTAAACACCCGGAAGGGCAGAAATAATTATGATGGCTGGCTTGTACAGCATTACAAAGTCATGTAGAGCATGTCTGACCCAACACCAACACATTAGAATATCCGGTCAGTCCAAGCCCAAGAAGATAATTGGTCACCATCTACATTATATTATTTGGAAAGATCTGGTATCGGGTAAAACAGGGACAATGAGATACAGGGACAATGGAGTGGGAGATCCAGAGGCCCAGACATAGGGAAATTCGGACATAGAAACTGAGGCAGGGAGACACAATGCAGTGAGAGACAGCCAACCGTATAGGGATAACACTGACACTAAGACAGAAAGGCGCAGGCAGTGGTTCACCTTGACAAAAAATGTTATGGCAAGGACACACAGACACTGCAGAGACACGCAAGCACCAGGATAGGAAGGCAAGTGCACTTACATATGAAACGTGAACAAGCGAAGTGGGAGACAGAAATAATGGCACAAGACCACTAACAGACATGAACTCGAGCACTGTAAAGAAGAAACACAGACACTGGCGCAGGAAGATACATTTGCTGTGGCAGGGATTCAGAGACTTGGTGACAGTAAGAGGCACAAGTGCCAGGGTGAGATGCATACACTTGGACTAAGAGACATGCACTCTGACACTGGGCAACAGGAAGGCATGTAAACTGAGATAAAGGGGCACAGAAATGGCACTGGGACAGAAAAACACAGACACTGGCACTGGAGAGGGGAACATGACCACAGCAGCGTGCCACGGGCACTAGGTAGGAAGACATTAGGCTCCCCTCCACCGATCTCCAATAGGTGCAGAACACTCTACTATGCGGAAACAGCTAAAATGACCTTGTTAACACTAGAAAGTTTTCTTCATAAATGGCATGTGGCACAGAGGTCACCTATAATGTTGCATTAAACTACAAACTGTGAAGCTCACCCTTGTGTTAAATGTGTTTTGGAGGTGTCTGTAAGCTATAAACTGAGTAATATCAGGAGGGGACTATCATATCAGGGGAATAGAGGGTGGAAACTGAGCTGTCAGTGGCTGTAAAAAGTCCTCCTGGTACCTTGCTGCTGGTCCTCTTAAGCCACAAGCATTTGTTCATGTGTGTCCCTCTGTGGATGCTTCATGCGAAGCCAGTCTGTAGTGAAACTGGAGCCAAAACGAGAGGGCAGCGATGACAGACCCCACTGCCATAAAAGGGACTTCTTTGCAATTGTTACAACGTGGAACAAGGGGCAGTCTATGGTGGCACAGGGTGGGGAGCAGCAGTGCTCTGGAGTAATGAGAGAGAGGAACTGAGGTGTCGTACTTTAATATTCGGGACCGCGTAGGGGACAGGGCCCTACCCCTGTCTATGTTGGTATTAGCGAACCGCAAATGGTAAATGCGGCATGTACGAGTGCTTTATATATCGTTCTAGCTATGAATGCACTGTGTACACATTATTCTGCTTCACTACGCGGGTTCCATTTTGGAAGCAGTGGCCATCTTGTCATTGCCCTCACATAGGCTATGATGGAGTTAATACGGGCCTCACAGTACATGGGCTTTCCCTCTGACTTCTCTGTGACCTGGGCAGCTGGCTCTGCTGCCCCGGGTCAAACCGGTCTCACGAGCTCCCCTTCCTCCGTCCACCTGTGATTAGCATCAGGGTTTGACCCGTCATAAAATCCTTTCATTCTACACAATCCCCCGGCTAATCTCTTCCACACCTGCCTGTTCCTGCTTTATGACTTGTTTCCCAAAACAGGAGATGCTCATGTTTATTGGGGGGTCTATTTACTTCAAACGTGGGATCTGAACCTTACTGTGTAAATCATTGTGGGCTGGCCGAACTGGAATGTGGGATGGTCATCATGACTCCGCTTTTTCGTTTGTAATGTATGCCTTTATATGACCATATCGTAAACCAAGGAATGTGTGCCTGGAGCATGATATTTTGTACTTAAGGAGAAGTCCGTTCCTATGATTTTCAGCAGTCTCCTGAGAACATACACGCTGTTGTACTTCTAGGATACCTGTCATTGGTCTGCAGCCAATAAACGATTCTTTGACTTCACCCAGAAGACTCTGTGTTTCTGTAGGTCCGGAACAGGGTGAACCCAGAAGTCATAGGGTGTGTGCCCCTGCACCGCTGGGACTAAATTACCCAGTACTTCAGTTTGGCGCCCAACTCGGGACGATTTCAGCGGTACCAGTCCAAGCCAGAGGTTCGTGAGGAGCTTCGTGTGGAAATTCCGGAGGAAGGCCGCCACTTCATCGACCCCTGCATGTCGACGTGGTCCGAAAGTCTTTTCTGCGAGGTTCTCCGCGTCCCGACGGCTACGAAGGACTGCTGCCCTGATTAATCGACCTGTTTTGGACCCTTGACGAGTTTGAGAGAGCGGAACAATCGAGAGAGTCTTCTGGTGACGCCATCGATCAGCAATATTCAGTTAAGTATAAGTGGAGCGTCTCCCATTTGTTTTGGTATCCTTCGGGATCATTTGAATTGGTACTTTGGAGTTTGCAAACGCCAAAACCAGAGGACTCGTGTATTCACGAGAATATCGTAATCGATAATCCTTTGACGTTTGGATCTAGACTAGTGAGCGAAGATGCCTGGTTCTGGATTATTTGGTAGATTATTCTGTTTGGGTTGTGGAAAAGATTTCCAGCTAGAGGAATCATGTCCGGTTCCTCCGGTTGGAACTCCAACTTATGAGCTCTATGTAAAACATGGCGTAGGCCCCATTGCATATAACGAAGTGTGGATCCACTACACCAGGAAAGATGGTGTTTTAAAATGGCCCCAAAATGGTAGTTTTGATACCGATATTTTAGATAATCTGGAAATTAAATTGTTTAAGAAGAAAGCCCGGCCGGCGATGTTTGACTCTTTCCGCTTATGGCGAAAGTAAGCCAAACAGAAGGAAATTAAGTTAGCGAAAAAGAATAAGAGAGAGAGAGGTATGTCAGTAATGCAAGCAGCTGTACAATTTAAAGACAATGAAGAGGAGCAAATGAATGAGCAATTGCACAGGCAGCGTAAGTTAGGGATTGACAAATGTTACCCAGCTTTGCCACATTCTAAGCAGGATGAGTCAGAAGAAAAGGAGAAAGATCCTTTGATGTCACATTTGTTGAGTTCGCCACCCCCGTATGCTCAAACTGCCACGGCGCCTCCCCAGCTTGTAAATATGCCGCCTCCAGTGCATGTACTGCAAGCCTTGCCGCTACCGCCAGTTGCTTTGCAGCCAGTTCCTATTCCTGTAGCGCAGCCCTCTCAAGTGCTGCCAGTTGTGCTTCCAACTGCCCCCGCACTTCCTGCGACTTTGCCTAATCCAGTAACTGCCTCCCCTAACACTCTTCCTTCCACCACTCCAGTACCTGTCTCTACATCCTCTTTTCTTCCCTCTGTTTTTCCCCCTGTTCTCGCCTCAGCTTCTCCTTCAGCGCGACAGCGCCTAGCTAATGTGGTTACTACATTAATGTCTCCTCTCTTTGGGTCATCTGGTGCAACTCCTGGTCTCCTGGTGTACAGCGTAAGTAGTTGCGCAGCCAATTGCCTAACCCCGATGAGAAAAAGGTAATAGATCACATGGCGCGTAGATGGATCATTTTCCCTTCACTGTATGATGTGGAATCAGTTGTTAACACTTTCCATCAATGGGATGCCCCTAAACAGAGATATGTGTTTGAGAAAATGTGCGAAATTCTCTGTGAAGAATTGGAGGATAGTGGTAGAAATCCGAACCCGCAGGAATTGTGTAGAGTGAGGTTCGATTTTGGAACTGGTATAATTGTGGACCGCGAAGTAGATAAAGCAGTTGCGGTTGTATTGTCCTTAAGGAATGACGATTGCCAACAGTCATTGTTTGAACAAGAGGTCCTTGTGGGGAAAAAGGCAAAAGCGCGACAATACCCTATGAGAGAAGTTCCCCCGGTATGGAAGGAAGCGGTTGCAGCTGCCGGTGGTAACCCCGCTGTGGCAGCGCATTTCCAGCGTGTTTGGGTGCATGTTCCATGGAAGCGCTCTGAGGTGTTAGCGCTTAAGCAGTCCTTGCCTGATCCCCGTAAAAACCCAGCAGGTTATTATAAAGAGTTGTCACAGACGGCAGGGTCATGCATTATGAATCTGGCCGATATAGACATGTTGTTTGGTAATGTTGTTCCACAGCCTCTATGGGGATCAATTCGTAATGTAGATCACAATGCAGAACTAGGGGATACATGGACTAACATTGTTGCTGCTGATGCTAGACAAACTGGTGGTGCGAAACCAGAACCTTTAGTAGCTGAATTGCCTGGTAGAATCATCACGTATATGAAGACAATAATGCCTGCGATGCGCGTAAATTGGGATAAGTTATCTGCATGCAAGCAGAAGAAAGATGAGACAGTGTCAGACTTCTTTACTAGGTTTGAAGAAACGTTTATCGACCACAGTGGGCAAGATATGAGTACTGAGGGTGGCCAACGGCTGTTTGTGGATAAGTTTGTGCAGAATTTACTTCCTGACCTGTGTAAAAAGTTAAAAGATTCAGAAAGTTCTTGGGCTGTTTCTTCTTCAGCGCAAATACTGGCTACTGCACAGTATTATGAAAATAGAGATAAAGACGAGAAAGATAGAACGGAGAAGAAAACGAAGGAACTGAAGACAAAGGTCCTTTTACAGCAGGCCTATCCGCCACGTGGAGGTGGTAATAATTATAGGCAACCCCAAGGTGTCTATCACCAACCCCAACAGTTTCAGACAAATCAGCAAATGAACGGGTATTACCAACCACGTGTCCCTGTAGGTCCCAACCAATGTTCATACTGCAAAGAGGAAGGTCATTTTAAATACAGTTGCCCTAAATTAACGCAGCGGAACGGTAATATGTATGGCGCAAGAGGTAGGGGTGGTCAGCAAGCTCCTAGAGGCCGAGGGCGTGGAAGTGTTCCCCAGAACGCGCGTCCTCTGCCGCCTCAAAGTACCATCAATAGCTTTGATCAGCAAGCTAACGCGACTAGTAATACGGCACAGTATTATAATAATGATTATTATGCAGAGGACGGTGATGCAGAGAATAATGATTACTAGGACAGCCATAGACAGAGAGAGGGAGTTGTTTCAGTGCCAGTGGATCAGAGTGGACCGTATGTTGAGGTGACTACAGCAAATGTAAAGGAGCCTTTTCTGCTAGACACTGGTGCTGCAAAGAGTTCAATCATGCATTCAAAACTCCCTGGCGCACCTTTGTCTGGCGATATAAATGTTTCAGTAGGTTTTTCTGGCGCCCCAGTTAGGAACCCGATTTCCAGTCCCATGTCACTTTCTGTTGGACCTTGTGAGCTGAAAGCACCCCTGATCCTGACAACAGGTTGTGGTGAGAATTTGCTGGGATTAGATTTGTTGAAAAGATTGCACGCTACACTGTATTGTTCTCCTTCGGGAGTACAACTTACATTAGGCAAGAAAGTGGTTTCCCCAATGTATTTGTCTAAAAACACGATGCCACCTGAATTGTCGTCCCTTCCGGATGCCCTTTGGGCTACTGGTCCCAATGATGTGGGCCTCTTGGAAATACCGCCATATGTGGTGACTTTAAAGGCTAATGTCAGACTGCCACGTATTCCCCAGTACAAGATCTCTAATGAAGGACAGAAAGCAGTGTTAGACATTGTCGGCGACCTGATTAATAAGGGTGTGATTGAAGAGACAAGAGGCAACGTTTGCAATAGTCCGATTTTACCTGTCTTAAAACGAACGGATCCCTCACAGCCACCTGTTTACAGATTTGTGATTGATCTTAGAGAGGTTAATAAGATTGTTGTGCCACAGTTTCCGGTTGTCCCTGATATAACTGCCTTGTTAACGATGATTCCAGCCTCTGCTGCATGGTTTTCAGTGATCGATTTAAAGAATGCTTTCTTTAGTATCCCAATTGCAGAAGAGAGCAGAGATATTTTTGGGTTTTAGTCTGGGAGGCCGAAGCTTCCGCTTCAAACGCGCTCCCCAGGGCTACTGTGAGAGTCCATCCATATACAGCCAGGCTCTGAAAGCGCAGCTTGATGCACTTGTTTTACCTAGTGGCGCTATCCTGATTCAGTACGTGGACGATTTACTGATCGCTGCGGATACTGAAAAGATCTGCAAAGAAGCCACATTGTCACTGTTGCGCCATTTATCCGCTTTCCATCACAAAGTGTCTCTCTCTAAGCTGCAATATTGTCGACAAGAAGTGACCTACTTAGGTCATCTCTTATCGAAGGAGGGAAGGAAATTGACCCCAGAAAGAATTCAAGCTATTGCACAGTTGAGTGTGCCGAAAACACAGAGAGAAGTGCGTGCTTTCTTGGGCATCACTTCATACTGTAGGCATTGGATCCCTAGTTTTTCCTTATTGGCAAAACCTTTGTTAGCCTTAACATGCAAAGACACACCGAATCCTATCCCATGGTCTGAAGAGTGCCAGAAAAGTTTTGTGGAATTGCGTAATGCATTATGTTCAGCACCTGTGTTGGGTACTCCCGACTACAGTAAGCCTTTTACATTGTATGTTCACGAGAAAGATGGATGTGCGTTGTCGGTGTTAACACAGCCTTTTGGCGACAGACCGCGCCCATGCGCATATTTTTCATCCACCTTGGACCCTGTAGCGAGGGCATTGCCAAGCTGTCTGAGAGCGACAGCTGCTGCAGCGATGTCTATCCGACAATCTGCTGGTTTGGTAATGGACAACACATTGATTGTCATGGTTCCACACGCTGTAGACACATTATTAAATAGAACTAAGACACAACACTGGACTAGTGCACGATTATCGGGCTACGAACTTACACTGTTAGCTAATCACATACACATAAAAAGATGTAATACGCTGAATCCAGCTACATTGTTGCCTATTCCAGCAGACTCAGATGAGATTGAGCAACATGACTGTCTGTTCAGAACAGAAGAAGAAACGAAAGGGAGAGTAGATCTCAAAGATACTCCCCTGACTGAGTGTGATGGCACTTTATGGGTAGATGGGTCCTGTTTCAAGCTCCCTAATGGTGACACGACTGCTGCATATGCTATCACGACTTTACACACGGTCGTGGAAACTGCACGAGTGCCACATAATTCGGCCCAAGCAGCAGAATTAATCGCCCTCACGAGAGCATGTGTGTTGTCCGAAGGAATGAGAGTGAACATATACACAGATAGCCAGTACGCCTTTGGCGTGGCTCATAATTTTGGGCGTTTGTGGAAGGAGCGTGGGTTCCTGACGTCGCATGGAGCTAAAATTCAGAATGGCAAGTTGGTGAATGATCTCCTTGAGTCACTGACCCTACCGTTGCAAGTTGCGATCATGAAATGTAGTGCGCACCGGAAAGTCACAGATGATGTTGGACGTGGGAATGCGTTTGCTGATGAGACCGCGAGAGAAACGGCACAGAATGTGAAGACTAGAATGTATGTTGCAGGTCCCGCAAGATGGGTTAACGATGTGGGAATGTGTGAGAACACAATAGAGAGTGTGAAGTTGCTTCAAGCTGAAGCCACAGGGGAAGAGTTAAGCAAGTGGAGAGAAAGTATGGGTAAGTTGGATGAGAATGGTTGTTGGATTGATTTGACAGAACATAGGCGATGGTTGTTGCCTGATGCATATGTGCTTCCAGTGGTTACTATGGCACATGGAATGGCACATATTAGTACGAAAGGTATATGCAAGTTGTTGGCTCCAGTATGGCAGAATGCTGGGATTCCCAAGTGTGCAGAGAACGTGGTCAAGAATTGCATAGTATGCTTGAAGTACAACCCTGGTAGGGGAACCCCAACTCCGGCTGGTCACTTTGCACCCCCATCATGTCCATTTGAAGTTTTGCAGCTGGACTTTATTCACATGGAAAGATGCAACAACCTGAAATATGTATTGGTAGTTGTCTGTGCTTTCTCAAAATGGATTGAGGCTTATCCTCTGAAAGATAACACTGCCCTATCCACAGCCAAAGCCCTTGTGAAGGAGTTTTTCCCTAGGTTTGGGATGCCAAGAATGGTGTGGTGTGATAACGGAAGTGAGTTTGTGGGTAAAGTGATGAAGAATGTATGTGAAGGGCTAGGGATAAAGCAGAAGTTCCACGCTGCAAATCACCCCCAATCAGCTGGATTAGTAGAACGCTACAATGGAGCCTTAAAGCTCAAGCTGGCTAAAATCCAGGCGAGCACTGGTCTTGAATGGCCTGACGCTCTGCCTCTAGCACTCCTGTCCACCAGAATGACCATACACTCACGAGTGGGGCTTAGCCCTTATGAGGTCGTCTTTGGCCGCCCGGCTAATGTATGGGGCGTGCCAAGACCGGCAAAATTTAGCGAAATAGAGCATCCAGTACTGCTCGATTACCTGTATGATTTGACTGTTAAACTGCGTGTTTTGCACCAACAGGTACATGATACTCTTCCCCAAGCCTCTGAACCTCCCGGACACCCCATCAACCCTGGTACGTGGGTGCTAGTCCGAAACTTCCAGCGCAAGAGCAACGACGAGCCTCGCTGGATCGGCCCTCATCTTGTCCTACTGTCGACAAGATCAGCAGTGCGAGTGAAAGGGAAGAAGCACTGGATCCATGGTACTCACTGCAAAATAGTCCCCTTGCCTCTGCCATATGACCAGTGGGTCAAGGAGGGTATCGCCGACTCAGAGACAGACATTGTACCTCGCTTTATACCATTCAGTGACGCACGCTTAAGAGACACAGTTTCAGACCAAGAGAGTGACAATATTCTGCAGGAAGCTGTGCCACCATCAAGTCGACTGGACACCACTGAGCCTGAACTTTTGTTCCGAGACCAAACAGCACCTGGCCGTCTCCGCTATAATTTGAGACCTAGGCCCATGGACAAATAAAGATTTCCTCACTATTTCCCTTTTGACATTTTTGCTCTCCCATCTGAAGGACTTTCTTGATTTTTGTTTTTCGAACCACCATCCGGGTTCTGCCGCAGGGTCGCGGTGCCAAGACTTTGGGGTACAGGCCGAAGACGCTAGGTCAACGGTTCTGGTTAGTCTAGGGCGTTTCCCTGGACTGACAGGCGTGCTCCTTAGCAGAAGAAACTCATCCACCGCGAGCGGCCCGAGTAGAGGATGGAGTTTTTTAAGATGGAGAGACCGATTGAGGAAATGAACTTTAACGCAAGGATGTGTAGAATTGTAAAAAGTAAATGTTTTGTCTTTTTGTGCCTTTTTACACTGTGTAGCATAATGATGTTTATTGTAGGATTTGTGTTCTTCTCCGCTCAAAAGCCCATTGAACCCACTCAACAGCCTATATTCCTTTCTACTGCCTCCTCTCACTCTTTTCACCCTTTGCCTGAGCACGAACAGACCAGACGATCAGAGTTCGTAAATAACTCGTTTATCCAGCTCTTGCACCAGCACCAACTGGTAATGAATACGACCAATTGCTGGGTGTGTGGGTTAATGCCACATACCATTAACAAGGGTATTCCCTACCTGGTGCTGCCGTACAGTTACAATGGATCGTCATGGGCATTCCAAACCATGTTTCTCTATGCTCTAGATACATACTCCCCTCGCCAACCGCGTTCCATCAGACCTATCACGAATAATAAGGCTTTGATGAAAGGAGTTGCCGATATGAGTAGGGATATTAATGCATACTCATCTATTCCCAAAGAAGAGTTGAGACCTTATGTAGGATGGAACGCGACGGGGTATAGTATTAGTCTGGGTGAAAGACAGCGGAAAATCTCATCTCCAATCTGGGTCGTACCCCACATGGGTCGGTTCTGCTTACAGGGTAATGGTCAGAATCCTAGAGCTCAACTGGGAGGAAGTGACTGTACTGAAACGTACACTTTCCCGTCACAGTTTTCCCCTGCGTTTTTGGCTGCTAAGGGCACATATTTCATCTGTCATGACCGAGCATATGCATGGCTGCCCCCTGATTTCTCGGGCACATGTTATATTGCGAACTTGCTACCGCCGACATTTACTGCTGCCTCGGACTATCACAAGACCAGAGTTGTGAGAGGTGTGATTAATTAGGAGGATACTGCCGGTCAGGAAGCAGGAGACTTCTTCTTGGGTTTCCTGCCATTTTGGGGACCTATGGTCAATAGTAGAAACCTGAGACAGCTGACACGTGTGGTCGAATCCACTGTCAATGTAACGGCTGGTGCCCTTAGTAATCTGACAGCTGAGCTCCAAGCGGATCGCCTTATGACTCTGCAGAACCGCATGGTTCTAGACGTTATTCTTGCAGACCGCGGTGGGGTATGCAAGGTCATCCAATCCAGTTGCTGCATTTTCATACCAGATAATGCTCCAACAGTGTATCAAGCCATCTCCAAACTCCATAAAATATCTGAAGCCATACACGTGGATAAGGGAGATTGGTCACTGGTGGGGTGGTTCTGGGAATTGATATCTGCCTGGGGTTGGAAAGTTCTGATGGTCGTTGGAATGATCTTAGCCATTCTTTTCCTGTTCTGTCTGTGTATACAGTGTGCTCCTGCGATATGTGGTCTCTGTGCTACCTTATGTGTAAGGAAACCTGTATCGAGGGACGAGCTAAGTAATAGGATGATGCTACAGCAACATCTCCATGACTTGGTGAACATTGACCTAGACTCGGATTAAGATGAGTATAGTGATTGCCTATGTAAGGGCAAAAGGAGGGTCTGTCGTACTTTAATATTCGGGACCGCGTAGGGGACAGGGCCCTACCCCTGTCTATGTTGGTATTAGCGAACCGCAAATGGTAAATGCGGCATGTACGAGTGCTTTATATATCGTTCTAGCTATGAATGCACTGTGTACACATTATTCTGCTTCACTACGCGGGTTCCATTTTGGAAGCAGTGGCCATCTTATCATTGCCCTCACATAGGCTATGATGGAGTTAATACGGGCCTCACAGTACATGGGCTTTCCCTCTGACTTCTCTGTGACCTGGGCAGCTGGCTCTGCTGCCCCGGGTCAAACCGGTCTCACGAGCTCCCCTTCCTCCGTCCACCTGTGATTAGCATCAGGGTTTGACCCGTCATAAAATCCTTTCATTCTACACAATCCCCCGGCTAATCTCTTCCACACCTGCCTGTTCCTGCTTTATGACTTGTTTCCCAAAACAGGAGATGCTCATGTTTATTGGGGGGTCTATTTACTTCAAACGTGGGATCTGAACCTTACTGTGTAAATCATTGTGGGCTGGCCGAACTGGAATGTGGGATGGTCATCATGACTCCGCTTTTTCGTTTGTAATGTATGCCTTTATATGACCATATCGTAAACCAAGGAATGTGTGCCTGGAGCATGATATTTTGTACTTAAGGAGAAGTCCGTTCCTATGATTTTCAGCAGTCTCCTGAGAACATACACGCTGTTGTACTTCTAGGATACCTGTCATTGGTCTGCAGCCAATAAACGATTATTTGACTTCACCCAGAAGACTCTGTGTTTCTGTAGGTCCAGAACAGGGTGAACCCAGAAGTCATAGGGTGTGTGCCCCTGCACCGCTGGGACTAAATTACCCAGTACTTCAGAGGGGCAGATCAAAGGTGACGTCAATGTGATGCAATCACAGGCCAGGTGACTCTCAGCAGTGGAATGCATTAACAAGATAGAACGGAAAAAACTGACACTGTAAATCCTCACATCCCCACCCCACAATGCCATGTGGTCTTTGGGCTTCAGTTTCACAATGCTCCATCTTTCCTTTGATGAAAGCAGAAAGCTCTTCCCTGTCTGTTGGGGTTCTTGCGATCTGTAGCATGCTTAGAACGGTAGTGGTTTGCCATTTAATTTACAAACTAGCTGCGCCCGAATGACAAGAGCATGGAGGGGCTGTTTAAGCTCGAAATGTGGGGGGGACAAGTCATACCACAAAGTGGGAGGGGGAAAGCAACAATAAAAATACATGGGAAGGCTGCTTGTATGTGGACACTCTGTAAGTGGTCAGGAGGATGAGCAGTAGGGGACGGGAGGAAAGATGCAATGAAATACGGGTGCCGAAGCTGTACACACATCCACAGTGTAACAGAAGCAGGAAAGACAAAAAAAAAATAGTCCCCCAAATAACAGATAAATAACCAAAGCACAATGATACAGTACTTGGTCATTGCTCCATGGGATGAAAAAGTAAAACAAAAAAGAGTGATAAAGAAAAGGATTGATAACTAGCAAGAGAGGATATTTAAAGAACACAGAAAACAAAATGAAAAGCATTGGGTGGACTGGAAGCCCACGAAGAATAGTATACTAAAGTACATACAGGAGGTCTTAAACGCTCAACCTAGAAAGGTCAGCTCACAAGCTGTTCTACCGGCAGCAAGAAGTGGCGTGAAATCCAACAGCTGAGTAATGTTGGTAAAAGGCGCAAAAACTACCCTAGTCACCTGACAATTCTGAAGTCACCTTGAACAGCATGGAAAGGGGGGAATCGTTTTGCTGGGCAGAGAAGTCAAACCCTTCATTGCCTTTGCTCTATGAGCCAGCATTCAATGATGAAAATTGCAGACAAAATCCTGACTTAAAACAGCTTTAGGGACTAATAAAAGAAGCCACCATCTTGATTTGTTTTATTTATTAAGCCTTCAGAAATTTAAAAACGTCCAAAGAGAAATGAACCAAATGCTGGTGTTATATGCCATCAGATTTGTTTATAGGGGGGTCTGGGCTTTGCAAGAGAAAACACAGAGCGTGTGATGAGAGAAATGTAAATGTTGGAAAATATAACATTTAACAGCAGGCCTTGAAACCCCCGGGCGATCAGCACAAGAGCAGGACTGAATGCTCAGAAAATGTGATGAGAAAAGAATACAATTTACAGGCTTTCTTACAGAAATAGCTTGTAGCTCGGAACCAGTGAAAAAAGAACCAATGGTGTGAAATGCTTTTCTACAAAGAAATAGTAATCTCTAAAACATCCTAAAAATGGTGACCAGTGTATTACTACAGGACTTTGTCTCTTCTCTCGGGAAGGGTTAAACAAAGGAAGAGGAATGACAAATGCATGTCATGGACAAATTAGAAGAATGAATAGGAGAGCAACGATGGAGCCAGCAAATGGGAAGCCTATAGGTGGGATGAAGCTCACAAAGTACATGCAACATGTTTTGAAGATACAGCACATGCACTGTCCAGTTCTGTCACCGCATGAATCATAAATCATCTCTCACAATCACTCATTCATTGTTTCAGTAGTTGTAGTTACCTCTTCCAATCCGAGCATGGGTAGGATGGGTAGAAGGTACACAATTGTATCTTTGACACAGGCAACACATTGGAATTTGGTATTGGCACTCTTGTAAATCAATTATCTTCTGGGGCAGCAAAAAGAGGATAGGCATGCAAGGGAGGCAGACATTGTCTCAAATGTCATGAAGGAATTGTGGAGGCTTCTTCAACGCACACTGGTCCAAGTCCAATCCAGCCATATATGTGACTGAAAAATGGTGGGACAGCATAAATCTGACATAAACATAATATTCCATTAGCTACTTTACTTTTTTTGCAAAAAAAGAAGTTTGATGAGAAATAATTAAAAAGTTCTATGGTGGCATGGAAGTAGAGCTCTCCTCAAACTCAGGTGGTTCACACAGAAGTTGGTCAGCTAACACGCTTGATTCTGACCAATCATCCTCCTCCTGTGCTGTTTCAGGAAGGGTGTGATTCTGTGTTGTGAAATGTTGGTTCATTTTGGTCATGGTCAATCTCTCCCTGTTTTGAGGCAAGAGACGGGTCCTTCTCCCTATAACAACTGTGCCAGCTACACTGAACGCACGCTCAGCAAATACAGTGGCTACAGGACAAGGCAGATAATTTATTGTCAGCCTGTTGAGCTCTGGCCATTAGCGGATCTCCCCATACCAATACATCAATGGATTTTGATCCATATAGACCACTTTTGGGTCATCCAGATACTACTGCAACATCCTCTGAATGGTCATTGATACTGCCACTTGCTTGATCTCGTTTACCTTCTCCTTTGCACTGTACTTAAGCCCTGCCATTTGAAACCAAGTCAATGTAGAGGTTCTGGACAATTCTTGTGTTCCTGATGTTGTTGCCTTCGATGTTCTTGTTGCTGGAGTTGGCTGCTGTGAGACAACAGGACTGTCCTCTCTGAAAGTTGAAGGGGGCAACCCAGAATTGCAGAGTGGGACTCTTAAGTTCGAGTTGTTCTTTTTCGAGGTTTCTGACAATCTTCCTCTTGTATTTTGAAACATCCTCTTTAGAAAAAGTAATGAAAGTGGGCAGAATTGTTTTGTACCATGCATCGAGTAGAGTGGCAGAAATGTACTCT
Source organism: Triturus cristatus (assembly GCF_964204655.1). NCBI lineage: Eukaryota > Metazoa > Chordata > Amphibia > Caudata > Salamandridae > Triturus > Triturus cristatus. The sequence goes on along the minus strand of NC_140586.1, from coordinate 789,941,341 downwards.
TTGAATGAGATTATGTCATTTTGCATTCTTGCATTACAAGCTAAGAGAAAAATTAAGCTCTTAACCAAGGCATGCGCTTCTGGGTTTTCATTCACACCGGCAACCTTTTAACTGGTCCTGTAGCAAATGCAACAATGTGATAACTTCGCCCATCGTACTGTACTCCTTGCTAATTTCCCGTGGGAAGAACTTTAAAGGAAGTAGCATCTGTGTCAGGCATTTGACTAGACGCCATTTGCCTGCATCAATGGTCATAGCTTTCCCAATTGCACCCTCTCTTCCTTGAATGGCAAAGTCATTGATCAGTCTGTACTCAATCAGACGTTGCAATATCTAAGAGGTTGAGCTCCTGTGTGTTGGCACCTCCTGTACCAGGGCGTTTACTGGTACTCTATTAGCATGCTGAAAAATCCACAACTGCTTTCAGGCTTTAAAATAATTGCTGAAATGATTGCAGATTCTTCTGCAGGTGGTCAGTATGTTGCTGACAATGCCTTCTTTTTTAGAAAGTTGTGCACAACCAGGTTGATGCAATGCTCCAAACATAGCCACTGTCTTGCCATGGCCTTGAATATGTTATTGCCATTGTCCATGGCAACAAATCAAATTCTGAGACCTCTGGGTTGCAGCCATTCAGACACCTTGCTGTTAAATGTATCCAAGATGTTTGCAGCTGTATATGAGTTTGTGATTTCATAATAGACGTGTAGTACACTGCTGTTGAAGAACAAGTGGAGAAAAATAATTTTGTATAGATTTGTGTTTGTTAACTAAAGTGACTGGTCTGGTGGTCTCTGAAGAACCCTAAAAAGGGAGTGGCCCATACAGGTACCCTTCATTTTTCTTGTTGGAGATATGGGAGCCAATGATTCTAAAAGAGGAGATTCTTGCACAGCAGGAAGCTCAATCTCCAGATTGGCTCCCACTTCAGGCATAGCTACTATTGCTGGCTGCCGCTGCTGTCCACGTTGCTCTGTTTCCTAAAATGATTGGGTACGACTTATTTAACGAAAGGGGCAAATCAAATTCAGTCACTGCTCGTTGGCGTCAACACGATTGCAGTGTCTGCCTCACTGACAGACATGGTCTTCAGCTTAAGTTAGGGTGGTGCTGTTGATACAGGAGTGCTGCTCTCAGGTTCCTCCCCCTGAGGCAAGTCTGGCAGGCACATGATTCCTGAAAAAGCTGGTGGAAAGCTGCTTCTCACTGACCACTTTCTTGGGGTCAATTTTCTTTGGGGCCATTCTTAAAGCTCTTAGTTGGCATTAAGCTGCAAAAGCAGAAGAAATTGGAGGACTGGCATTACTGCACAGGCCTTCTGTTTGGCAGTACTGCAGGTGATGTCTAAAAGTAAACAAGCAAGACAAACATTTAATGAAATGTGGCATTGTTGCAGTTTGAATTAGTACAGACAAAGGCACTATTAGTGTGGTTGGTTGCTTAGGTAATAATAAACCAACCTCTTTAAAGTCAAATCACATCACCATACCATAAAATGTAATTTCTAATCAAGATAACACAGCACACAGATATAGCTCTCTGCTTTATCTCCATTTATTCTAAAGGAGACACTTGGGGCACTCTGGGTAATGCATGGGTAAATGGAAAAATATTCTTTAAAAAAATGGTCAGTGTGCACATGTGGCAGGCAATGAGTTACAGGGGAAAGGAATAGTCATTAAAAAATGAATGATGCTGATGTGTCTGCAGTGCACCGCAGCCAGCGTGTCTAGGCGGAAATGGAATTATACCTTAAAAGAAAACTGAATTATGTTGCTTTGCTGTGCACCTATATTGGATGGATCAAAGCAAAATGAAAAATAAATGAATTAAGAAATTTAAAACAAATTAAATAAAAAAAACTTAAAATAAAAAAACTGAAATGTAAATACAATTATTTAAAATGAAAAACTCAATATTAAAAAAAGTCAATTAAAAAATTAAGAAGTTAAAAAAATTAAAATATAAAAATAAAAAATGATCAATAATTGCTGATGATTGTATGAGAGGATGAGAACAAATCTATTGTGAGGCAAGGAGGTGAAAAATAAAAAATGCAAGTAATATATATGCCCTAACCATCAAAATCATAGTTGTAGTATGCATATAATGCAATTATCCTCAAGCATAATATTTAACTGATATCACATCCATCCATGGAAGCCTATGACAAAGGCACACTGACTAGATTAACAAAATAGCCACCATTCACATGGTCAAACAACAACAGTGAGTAAGGAGGCCTGGGGAGCAAAGAACACATGCAATCCTATGGCAAAGGCACACTGGCTGGATGCACAAAATGGCTGCCAGTCACATGGTCAAACAAGAACAGCGAGCAAGGAGGCATGGGGAGCAAAGAACACATGCAACCCTATGGCAAAGACACACTGGCTGGATGCACAAAATGGCCACCAGCCACATGGTCAAACAATAACATCAAGCAAGGAGGCATTGGGAACAAAGAGAACACATTCAGGCTTATGGACAAAATGAAATGAAAATTAACTGAGCTATAAAATGTTTACAACAACACACATCCTCCCAAGGCATCAACTATTATCCTACATATACACTTTTTGAAAACACAAAAAATGTGAAACACAAAAAAGATTAACAAACATACTGAACTATGCCACACTGTTCCCTTGCAAAAGAACAGAAAATAACTGCTAAAATATAACTAGACACCTACTAAAACTGCAGGCCACCCACCATAATGAATTAGACAAATTAAAGAAAAGTACAAATACAAACTGGTGCATTCCCTCTATCAAACAAACAACACCTATATACAAACATTTTTTAACTTGCTTGTGAAATCTCAAATGCAAGGACCTTAAATCCAATGGCATATATGCAGCAAGCAAAAAGAGTGATACTTTTAGCTCCACATCCAAATGAAAAGAGATTTGGAGATGGACAAAGCACTGGGAGGAGCGAACAGGAAGTTGGAGTCTCTAGGGCACTGCATAACAGTTAGGAAAAAAATGTTTTTAAAAAAGGCTTCTCGAATTAAAAAACAACTTGAATGGCCTGTTGGAAAAGAAAATCTACTCGAAAAACTCTTTTTCAGTAGATTTGCAAGAGCTGCATGCCCAATCCGAGCGGCACTATATTGGCGCTGTCATGGCTGGAAGCAATTTGGGCAGGTGCAAAATCTTGTGCTCGCTCTCATCCAGAGAATATCGTGCCGCTCGTGAGCAAGCACCCAAAACAAATCTTGAGCGCGCAAACGGGAACAAAAACTCCTCTTTGCGCCAGAAGGCAGAATCCAGGAACTCCGCCGGGGAGCGCGGAGTGCCAGAATTCCAAAAACTCAGTGAGGGGAGTTTTCTGCCCAGGCCTAAACGTTATCTTCACTGCAAAGAAAAGAGTATTTTCAAACCAAATCCACCAGTCATTAATGTAATGAACAATACATAACGGCCAATATTTTTTACATGCAATGTTACAGGGTTTTATGCAGCACACATTGGACAAAGGTTTCTTGGCGCTTAGAGGTGATAGCCTGAGCCAACATAAATACACAAATACCTGGGCGAACAGGTGGCCTATTAGTAGCTTCCTTAATTTCAGAATGTTCTATCTCTGTTTCATGGATATGGGGAGAGAGTTCCAAAGTTTGGAAGCTAAGTAGGATAAATGCCTGCCCCCTATTCTCACTTTCTTGAAGAGGATTGTAAAGGATGGGTAGGAGTATTGGGAGAAAGTCTTTCAAAAATAAATTCAGGAGCTCGATAATGACAAACTAAAAACCTTGCCGAGTGCCTTAAATTGTACTAGTTGAGGCCCCGGTGGGTAAACTTTTACATTATATTGTCATAGAGGGTCTCTGGTTACCTTCACAAACCATTCTGGCTCTGCCTTGTGGTTTATATAATGTCACTAGAGCTCCTTATGTGCAATACTGCAACATTGTACACATGAACTTGCAACATATTCTCTATCAATACGTACGTATTTACAAACAAATGGACACTTCATAAAACACTATGCAAAATTTGCAATGTAGCAGATAAAAAGACCAGTGGCGGCAGACACAAATAAAGAGTGGTGAGGCGGTGGAGGGTGTGCGGGGGGGCGTATGCGGGCAAGCACATGGCGGGGTTTAATAATTCAACAACATTTCAAACAAAAACTGTTTGAGCGCAAGGGCGCACTATTCACAAGCCCAATATGGTGCGTAATTTGTGCAATATACATACAAAATTTTAAAAAAAGATAATCTAGAAACAATGATTCTTAATCAATATGTTCTAAAAAGTACACAGTGGATCAATAAATTCAATCAATAAGTTCGCATTTGTTGGTTATCAACAGATTCCTTGAAATAAACCCCAGTAAGTCTTGGGGGCAATGTAGAACAAACGTGGTTAATCAAGAGCATAACTCCAAAAGATAGAATAATGTCAGTCCAACAACTGCTATCTTCTTTATTATTTCCTTATTTTCTTATGTAACTTTTCAAAGAAAAATCGGCATCTCGGTTTCCCAATGCAATTCGGTATAAAAAACTTTGTCAGGGGAACACTGCAAAAACATATATAACATGTGTAACATATCTGACCATCTATGTGTTACTAAATGAGCACACATTTACAGGTTTATTCTGAAAACTGATTGTTAAAAAAATGATTGTTAAAGAAATGGTAATGGTTTCAAGCCCAAACACCAGATTTCTTCATCAAGAAATGTGTGTAAATACATTTTTCAATCCATAAATTCCAAGGTGATAGCATAAATCTTTAAAAACCATGCAGAGTGAGTTAATGTCGCAAAATCAAAGCAATGGGAATACCCCGTGTACAGAACATGTAAAGATGTGCAAGCAACATCGCAAATAATCGTGAAACAACACTCTGTGCGCAACGCAAGCGTCCTAACGAGGTGAAAAGCAGACTGTAGTGTTTCCAAGAGATTTCAAGTGTCAAGAAAGCAACACATGCTAACTTGTCTCCCTTGTGTAACGCAGGAGGACTCACCTCAGAAAATGCCAGAAATGCAACTGTGAAGCTGCTACATATGTGTGTCAAAGATATGAACTCTGCAAAACAAACAAGGTGAATGAGTATAACTAATATTGTTCTAAAGTTAAAAAAGTGTCCGGCATCACCCAACAAACAACCATGGTATTTCACCTACTCACGGCGAAAACAACTGCATGTAGACCACTAATTTGCCGTTATAATGTGAGTTCCTCGATGTCAAAAGTATCCCTGTGGAAAATAATTACGATTAATAATATCACCAGAGTTGCGGGAAGCGTTTAGCTCAAGAGACTGATTACAAATGCACCCAACTATTATTAGTTTACCTTCGGTGTCGATAAGCGTGTGCAAGAAGTCTACTCCATAGCCGTCAGCATCAAACCGCTCCGGTTTCTTCAAGTGAGCGTCTACGTATGCGTCAAGGCGAATGTGCACTAAATATAGAGAACGGACTTCCATAGCCGAGTGAAAAGTGGAAACAAACTAAGGGACTGGTGGGTCTCAACAGCTAGTGCGCGTCGAGTCGAAAAATAAATAATAAAGAAAAGAGTGTTCATGTTTAAAGAAACATGGTCAAAATACCAAACATACAGGATATGGTGTGAAAGTGTGCGCAACGATAAAAAATGACAAAAAAGTAACTAACCATAATGATTGAAACAGGAACCCTCTTGCATAAAAAACTAACGCGTGCCCCCCTATTATAGGATGCAACCATGTTTATATAGCCCGAGAGTGATATTGAACATTCTACATGTTTTTTAAGAGTTACTGCCCACTTTGTCAAAAAAATCAGCAGAAGATTGTAGATGAAAACAAACAAACAATTGTAAATTGGTAATCCCAATAAATGAGAAGAAAAGCTGTATTCACAAAAAGTAGATAAGTTCTATCTTATCATTCAACCCACAAAGACTCAAGGTTTTAAGGAACCGTATCCAAAATGTTTCTCTTTGTGCCATATACCTGGCGGGATCAACATGTGGCAGTGCCGACACCTGCTCTAATATAGTGAAGCGTAATTGTGGTATGGTGTGTTTTTTTTCACTCCAATGTACTGCTAAGCAAGATTTCATATTGGCAGTGCGAATTAAGCTTTTATGCTCAGTCAATCTTATTTTAATTTTCCTAGTGGTTCTTCCCACATAAACTAGTCCACAGGGACATGTAATGTCGTAAATGACCATACTGGTATTACAGTCCGATGTGTGTTTAAGCTGAATTAATTTCCCTGTGTGTGGGTGCGTGAATTTATCACCAACAATCACATTGCTACAGTGATCACAGTTGTGGCATTTCCGCATACCTAGTTTACCGATTTCGGAGCTCGGTAGAACTTTCTTGCATAGAATTTCTTTGATGTTCTTTGATTTGGAAAATGCAAAGATAGGTGTGCCATGAAAAACTTCCTTAAAATCATGTTCTTGCTCTATGATTTCCCAAGGCTTTAGGATACACCGTTTAATCGCGGTGGCAGCTGTGGAATATTTCAAAACGCAAACCTCTATTTTTGATGCAGGTTTCATTGATTTTTTAAAAAGCTGTGATCTATCAATGCTACAAGCTTTTTGTTTTGCTGATTCTAGAACTTCAATTGGATAGCCTCTCTCTAAGTATTGTTTTGACAATGCCTCAATGTCTAATTTACCCTGGGTGTCATCTGAACTGATTCTACGGACCCTAATAAATTGTGATAATGGTAAATGATTTTTAAGAGCCAATGAGTGAAAACTATTGTAGTGTAGAGCATTATTCATGTCTGTGGATTTTTTGAATACTCGTGTGGTTAAACTATTACCTTTTTTTTCAAATTAGAATATCTAGATAGTTGATGACTGTGGGGTTGATGGAGTGAGTGAATTTGATTTGCGGATGACAGTTATTCGTTGTGGTGATGACACTTTCTAATGCCTGCTGTGTTCCTTTCCATAATATCAGGATGTCATCTATGTACCGAAGGCACAGTAGCAAATGGTCTGTCCATAAATTATTGTTCATGATGTATGTGTCCTCAAATTTGGCCATAAAAATATTTGCATACGTTGGTGCCCCAGTAAAACCCATAGAGGTACCTGTTTTTTGCAAGTAAAATTGCTGTTTCCATGTAAAATAGCTATGGTAGAGGCTAAATTGCAATAATTCAAGAAGAAAGATATTGAGTGATTCTTCATAGTCATGTTTTAACAGCATCCATTCTACCGCTTCAATACCTTCACCATGTGGAATCGATGTGTATAATGTTAATACATCAATAGTACCCAGCCATACCTCACCGTCAATTGGTATTGTGACATTCTGTAGTTTGTTAAGACAGTCCATTGTATCTTGCACGTATGTCTTCCATTTCTGGACCAGTGGTTGTAAATAATGATCTAAAAATCTCCCCACTGGTTCATGCAAATAGCCGCATCCGGTCACTATGGGGCGGAATGGAGGATTCAATGGATCTTTATGCATTTTGGGAAGCATGTATATGTGTGGTCTTTTGGGGTAATCTGATATTAGAAATTTATAGGTGTTATCATCAATCCACCTGAGATCTTTGGCTTTGGACAGAATTTTAAGTAAGATGGTTTGAAATGTGTGTGTGGGGTCTGAATCCAGAACAATATAGGTGTCAGTGTCTTGTACATGCTGATCAACTTTGGATTCGTAATATGTAGTATTCATTACTACTAACGCTCCCTTGTCTGCAGGTTGGAACGTCAGGTTCTTATTCTTAGCCAGATTCCATAACGTAGCCTGTTCCTTCTTGGACAGGTTGCTACTTGAAAACTCTCTTTGATGAATAGATGTCAAATCTTTTTTGACCAATTGTTCAAACAGGTCAAGCGCCTTGTGTGAGATGGGGGGTATAAACGTGCTTTTAGGTTTAAAGACCTTTGTAGGAATGTCTTGAACTTGGTCAGTTGAAGAATCTTGAATTACGTGATGGAAGAACCAACGTAATCTCATTTTTCGCATAAACTTAAAAAGTGCTACTTCCGTTTCCAATTCATTGGTATTGTATGTTGGAACGAAGGACATTCCTTTATTTAAAACTGCTTGCTCATTAGGTGTCAAATCGACACTGGAAATATTCATCACTAGTTCCTCTTTGGGTTCCGACGTGCTCTGTTTATTTTTTTTGGACCCTTGTCCCCTCCTGATTCATTGGATTTTCCGACCGATTATTCTTCTGGTGGATGGTTGGTAGTGTGTCCTGTTTCTAAAAAAGAATGCTTGGATGTTCCACTGGTGGAAGCAATACTTTCTGCAGCTTCAGTAGACCTCATCGTAGTATTAAGAGGGGTAAGTGGTTTAATAATTAAAATAAAAAATGTAAAGCCTTACCTGGTGTTCCTCACCCTCCTCTCCTTCCAGTTCCTGGTCCCAGCAGTCCCTGGGACTGCATCACGGACTCCCTATCCAATCCCTTCACTGCACTCAAGCATGACAGCAGCGCGAGATTTGGTCTGAGCGGACTGGATTAATGCTCGCTCAGCCACAGGGAGTCTGTGCTGTTTCTCCAACCCGGCTATGCCATCAATACACTGGGCTGGGGAAACCTAAGTGTGCATGTCAGTTTGGGCGGCCTAAGACTGCTGACCAAGCTGACATGCGCACTTAAAAGTGCACCTAGCACTCCTCCTCTCCCCTCCCAAGGCCTGGCAACACCACTCCTTGCACATGCTGGCTCAGCCAGCAGCTGAAAAATAAAACAATAATAAGATACTCTTATTTTCCAGCTGCCGGCTCTGGGGGCGATGCTCCGGAGGAGCCGCGGCTGAAAAAGACACAAAATAGGCACTTTGGACCAGACTATACAACTAATTGTCAAAAAACCTTTTTAATAATACATTTATCTCTCGTTCACCACGTTGACATATTTTGGTCAAAGCTTAACAGTCGGCACATTCACAGGGGGTATTAGAAAGCCAGGTTTGCAGCGCATCCCAGGCTCCCATGTTGTTTCTGAAATCGGATTGCACTTCGCTTTAAGGAAACGAGGCAAATTATCATTTGTGAGAGGTAAAGGAACCGCCCGCCCTCCCTCCCTCTGAGCCTTTCCGTATCTATTTTGGTCTCCGAGTCGTTTTCTCGGCATTGTGGTACTTGTAGTCCCGTTAATCTAATTATGAACCCAGTACTGCAAGCACCACAATTAAAAAAAAAACAGGACTGGAGAAGATAACGAAGCGTGGAATTGGGCTATTTAAGAATTCTGCAGCCCTAATGGCACTTAATGATTCCTCCTATTGCCTTCTTTGCCTTTGTGAAAATACCTCTTTTTTAAACCGCTGAACTGCCCTCTCCATTTCTCTTAGTCCTAGTTCGCTGCTTTTCTTCGCCTCCTCCGTCTTCCTGCGGATGTTTCTCTGCTTCAGCCATCTCAGGGCTACGAGGGACGCCCCCGAGCAGACGACCAAAGCCGAGAGAAAGGTGCGGTCCGACGCAAACTCCGGCAGGAGCTCGCGGAGGGTTTCAGCCACCATGGTCAGACTTGTCTCTCGCGCTCTTAATAAAGCAGTCAGCGAGGAATGCTGCTGCCAGAGTTAAATCACCCGGCGCGTTGGATGGAATCCAGGACCACCCTACCATGGCCTCCCCCCGCCCCTCCTTGTTGACTTTCCGTCCAGAGGCTCACAACACACGGACAAGATTTTCTAGGAAGAGGTTGTGTTTCTAGCTCTCAGAGGGCGCAATGTTTTATTTTATATTATAGAAACGCAGTTTTTAGTTTGCTTAGATGCATAGTCAAAGTATATCCAAAAGTTTAAAAAGACACTACCCAGATACAAAAGTCGGTGATTTAGCAGTAATGTTTAGTTTTGGTATAGCAAGTGCTTTTAATGAGCACAAGTCCGGCTCTAGCGCTGGTGGCGCCCTGTGCGACAATGTTAGCCCCCCCCCCCTCATGACCACCTCCCCCACAGATTGTCTCACTAGCACCCTTTAATAGTGACAAAGTCTCCATAACCACTCTCTCTCATATGCATTGAATCAGTTATATAGCACCACTCATACCAGTGAAGGATGTCGGAGCACTTTGCCTCACACACACATTACACAGAGACGATCAATCCTACTTGTGTAAATCAGTATATAGGAAATGTTACATAAGCCAAAGGACTACAGGGTGTAGGAGTCACATGTCATCCATACCGTTAGGCAGCACAGTATAGTTTAGGAGTGCTTAGTGTGGAGAAGCACAATCTCAGAATTGAAAAAGAAACAGCATAGTTGGGAGTTCTCTTTAATAATAAGAATCAATTTCTACCCCAAATGACCCTTTTTGCAACATTAATCCATGCTTTAATGTATACTTAGCAGAGCGTATGCAGTTCTATGATGAAATTTAATGTCACTGTTCTATATTAGGACTTTAAGTTATAAATTGCAAGTTACAAAAGTATGTCTCTTTTAAAAGCAGTAGCCTGCTGAACTAATTACATTATATGCGCCCTGTAATCTGCATGGTACACTTCTTTGCAGCAGGCATGTTAACCCTCTGCACTACCTTCACATAAGTCAAAACCCCAACTATACAAAACTCCGATCTCTCTCCAGGAAGAACATTAATGATGGAAGTTATCTTGACATTTTTGTGTTGCCTGGTAATTGCTGCAGGAAAGGAAGGTAGCAGCAGGTTCTTTAAAAATATAATAAACTTGCAAATATATTGCCCCCAGGAAGCTAGCACCTGGTGCGGTGGCACCGGTCGTACCGCCCTAAAACCGGTCCTGAATGGGCAGGTGCTGGCTGGTACTGAGTAGCTGCACTTCTTACATTTGAAAGGGAGCGCGCCTGCACTACTCACAACGGCACATTTGATGGGCGAGTACCAAGACTTTTCAGGAGCAAACAAGTACTCTAGAGAGTACCTGCACTTCTATATTTCCATTGAAATCACTGCTCATACAGCTACTCAGGTTTCCCTGGTGTACAAGTCTTAAAACAAGAATGGGGGGGAACTAGCTAAGTTAGGTTGTATGAAAGTGACATCATGGTGCATGATATCACAGAGTGTAACACAGCAAGTGGAATCGCAGGAAGTGGTCCCACAACCCCTGACCTCATAGAAAGTGAAATTACTAGAAGTGACATCAGATCTTCAGGCCTTACACATATGTTTAGCTGGAGCACCTTCCAATATTTAACAAAGTAGATTTCGCGTCAGAGTTGTGCCAAAAAAGTGACAAAACTCCAGTGCAAATTCTGGTCCTAAACTTACGCATTTGTTTTTTAAAACTTCCACAAAAGGCAACAAGGAGAAACGTGGTAAATCTGTTCTGCCTAATTGGTTGCAATGTCTGCATTTTAAAGTATCTTATGAGGTCAGAGCACCTGCTGCATTGATCTTTGTGAGCCCAGTAAATCTCTGGGAATAATAATAAGGGTAAGATAACTCTGGGTGATTAATGCACTTGCTGGAGAGATCTGTGTTTTGTCTAGTCCTAGTTTCTTTTGAATTAAAGTAGCATAGAGGGTTAATATGTCTCCTGCAAAGCACAGCATGTGGCCGGCCAATGACAGATTTTTATGTAAATGGGTAAGTTACTGCTTTTAACAAAGAGGTCCTTTTGTTACTTGCAGATCATACATTATAATCCTTATCTAATATGCACAGTGGACCATCAAGGACATGTGACTCCTACACCTTGTAAACCTCACTGTCTTATGTAACAAATCTTGTACATTGATTTACACACTTAAATGATTTATTGTCAATTTCCAATGTGTATGTTACAGAAAGTGATCTGACACCCTGCTTAGAAATTAGTAGCACTATAACAGAAATTGAAATGTGTAATTGTACTTAGATAGCGCTTACTACCCCTGACAAGGCATAGAAACACTTTTCGCTGAGTAGCACGCTACTCCAAAACCCAAATATAGAAATATGAGTGTAGTATTAGTATAGGTGTTGGAAAACAAGGCAGCATCTGTGAGGCCTGCACAAATAACATGACTTCATTTGTCCTTCACTGGGAACCAAACACCCAATTGTAGCGCCTGACTCTCAGAGAGTAGCGTTGCAGAGCAGTCTGAGGCTTACTCAAGGGAGGTGGTATGGGCTAGTAATCGCCATTTGCAGGTGCGCAAAAATAACACTCAATAATTGATTGCCCAGTCTGTACTTTGCTTTATAAAAGTAAGAGTACATTTATTAAACACACACACTACTCAATACTATGCATCAATTTACAAATATACATAAGCTGTTGGAATTACTTTGTGACATTGAATAACATCTCCACCCCTCCCGCAGGGGGGGGGTCTAGTACCACCACTCCCATGTATGCACATCAACTTGCCCCCAATGCAGATAGTTGAACATAACCTGGAGCGAGGGCCCTGCGCACTGGCACCATCCTAGTGGCGACCCACCCCATTACCTCAACAAGCATTTAAAAGGGGTACACCTGCCTTGGTGACACATGACCCTGACTGAGCATCTCCTACTGACCATAAGGTATGCACCTCTATATCTTAAGGGCTAGCAGTCTGGGGTCTTCACCTAAGCGCAGCAGCAAGAATCTATGTTTACGCACACTTTAGAATGACAGTACTCATCCCCTTGGTTGATCATTTGAATGCATTGCAATTACAGCCCCTAAAGGCATCACAGATTAAATCACAGGGTTACGCATATACAGCAAGACACCCTAGCCGGACTGTCTGGCAACATAACCCCACTTGGCTTATGACATCTCCTTACACATGTGACTTACAGTCCCTTCAAAAGAAGTACTTCTGGCAACCACACTTCTCCTGCAGTGCGCCTCTTCACTTTAAAAGGAATCACAGGTAAAAGCATGGGATTACATAAATACAGCCAGACCCCCTAGCAGGAAGGTCCAGCAACATAAGTCCATTTAGCTTAACATCACCTTACACAGGTACTTCACTTTACACATGTGACTTTAAGTCCACCTAAAAAGAAATAACCACAAGTAAATGCATTTCGGTGCAATTACACCACTTCACCTCCAGGGGATGCACTTCTCCACACATCCCCAACTCAGCCCTTCACTTCATGATGCACTTCTCCACACATCCTCAGCTGTAGAACAAAAGTTCCAGCCTAGAAGGTGTTTAAATGCTAGCTGAGCCCTTGAGGGATAGTTTCTTTTAGGTCCCCATGACACTGAGGGTGGGACTTTTCTTCGTGCTGGGGGGAAAGACTGCACTTCTCCAGCAGATGCCCCCAGCACCGTTTCACAAGTGAGGGTGACCCCCCTCCTCTGGGGGCCACAAAGCACTAAAACGGCAGATTTCCAAATGCCTGGCGAGGCATTATGGGGCGCTTCATGCTCCTCTTTACCAGCCCCAGCCACTGGGAACACTCTTCTCCGTCCTTGGGGTCTCTGAGAGGGTGGATTCAGCAGGGAGCTGTCTTCACTGGCTCCCTGCGCCAGCCTTTCGCCTGGCTCTCCTCCTTGGCCTCTCTTCTCCCTGCGCAGAGGCCACTACTCCTGCGCACCGGTCCTGGGCTCTTCTTCTCCTCCGCCCTCGGGGTCTCTGAGAGGGTGGATTCAGCAGGGAGCTGTCTTCACTGGCTCCCTGCATCAGCCTTTCACCTGGCTCTCCTCCTTGGCCTCTCTTCTGCCTGCGCAGAGGCCACTGCTCCTGCGTACCGGTCCTGGGCTCTTCTTCTCCTCCGCCCTCGGGGTCTCTGAGAGGGTGGATTCAGCAGGGAGCTGTCTTCACTGGTTCCCTGCGCCAGGCTTTCGCCTGGCTATCCTCCTTGGCCTCTCTTCTCCCTGCGCGGAGGCCACTGCTCTGACGCACTGGTCCTGGGCTCTTCTTCTGGTGCTGTTAGGGTCCTGGGGGCAGTCAGGGGGTCTCTCCTTCCAACTGCCCATTGCGCCAGGCTCCAGCACCTACAGCCTCAGCAGACCACACCCCAGAGAGAGCTTCTCTTCCTGTGCAAGCACTTTTTAAAAGTTGAGTAGGGGGCTGGCAGGAAGTCTCTGTTGGTCCTATCAATCAGCGACACATCACGTCCTTGCCCCTGCTCCCTCTTCCTTGTCCAGCCTCTGGGCTTGTTCAAAATGGCGTCGTCCAGGGTCTCTGGCCATATGTCTCTGAAGCCCCTTCCGCCCACGCTGCCTTCTCTCCTTGGTGCAGCCTGGTGCCTGGCACCCAGTGACAGCTGCTAATGGATGAGCCTGTAGCCCCACTCATCTTCTCTTTATGGAGAAGAGGCCCTCGCTTGTGGAAGAAAGGTTATCAATCCATCCAGCTGAGGTCAGCTCTTAGCCTGGGTCTGGTCATGGCTGGCTCAGAGAAATATGACAGTTCTGGATGACCCAAAAGCAGTACAAATATGACTTTGGACTCTGCAGAATACTTATTTACACATCCTCTACACTGGACTTAAGCGTGTGTCTGGAATCTGTAGGCCTAATGGAAGTTAATCTAGCCCATGGCTCTACATTTCCATAGGGGAATAATGAAGTAAAAAACAGTTAGACACTCTGGGCCCGATTCACAGAACTAATTTAAGACAAAATCCTAAACTTACTACCATTTTGGTATTCACAGAAGGCACTTACTGATTTCGGTATTCACAGAAGGCACTTACTCATTTCGTTATTCCCAGAAGTTAGGAGTCCTAACTTTAGGACTCCTAAATGCCTTCTGTGAATACCAAAAGTCTCAAAATTAGGATTTTTCTCAGTTTAGCAGTAGTATAGTTAGGACTCCTAACTTTAGGGCTCCTTAATGCCTTCTGTGAATACCGAAAGTCTTAAAATTAGGATTTTTCTCAATTTAGTAGTAGTAAAGTTAGGACTCCCAACTTTAGGACTCCTAAATGCCTTCTGTGAATACCGAAAGCCTTAAAATTAGGATTTTTCTCAGTTTAGTAGTAGTATAGTTAGGACTCCTAACTTTAGGACTCGTAAATGCCTTCTGTGAATACCGAAAGTCTTAAAATTAGGATTTTTCTCAATTTAGTAGTAGTAAAGTTAGGACTCCTAACTTTAGGACTCCTAAATGCCTTCTGTGAATACCGAAAGCCGTAAAATTAGGATTTTTCTCAGTTTAGTAGTAGTAAAGTGTCAAGAATTCCTGTCATGCGAGGGGAGGAAAACGGTAACCAGCGTAAACGGACTACATCTCCCAGGATGCTTAGCGGTTGAGAGGTTATGTAAACAGGAGAGCTGTTACATAACTCAAGGAAAACACGCCCTTATGTAAACAGGAGAGCTGTTACATAACTCAAGGGAAAACACGCCCTTATGTAAACAGGAGAGCTGTTACATAACTCAAGGGAAAACACGCCCTTATGTAAACAGGAGAGCTGTTACATAACTCAAGGAAAACACGCCCTATAAAGGGAGGAACCGGGAGGTACAAGGCTGTCGGATATTGTGTTTACACCGACGTACCTGCTTCGTGAAGAGCAGTGTTCCGGAGTGGTGCTCCAGTAAGGCAAGAACGGAGGTAGGTCGAGTCGTTACTCCCTGGGCCGTGTCTTGCCCCATCGTCACCTGTGAAGGACCCGGAAGCTCTACCGGTCAACCATTGAGCTTCGCTTTTTGACTCGGCTGAGTCAAAGCGCAGTGGCGCTTTTGCTGGTTGGAGTCGTAACTCCCAGCCCGACCAGAGATACAGGGACTGCCAGCTGTAACGCACACCAGGAGGTGTTTGCCGCGTTACAGACTCGGAAGTCCACAGGATCGATCGAGCGGCTGCTCTCGGTTCAGTCTTCTTGCTTTTGATTGGGGTATCGGTGACGCATCACCAGGAGGTGACTCCGCGTCCCGGTGCAGTCGGAGGAAGAGGTTGAGCGGCTGCTCCCTTCAGGTAGAGACCCCGGCTGGGTGTTTCCCTGACTCCTTGATTCTCCCCAACACTCGTCGTGCCCCTCACAGCCTACCGATTGGCATTGTCGGCCATTTCATTTCTGCCCTCTGTTGGCATACGCCGGGATCGGCGTATATGCAGAGGACGGTTAGGACCATCCGTGCTGTGGGCTGGTAACGTACTTAGCCTGGAGGATTCCAGTGACTATAACTTTTGTTTATTCGTTGTATTGTTTTTGCCTTCATTAAAATAACTAACCCTTCACAAGTGGTTGCGTCCTCATTATCGTGTCTGTTAAACGATCCTGAGACGTTCAGGGCGTTACATAAAGTTAGGAGTCCTAACTTTAGGACTCCTAAACTGAGAAAAATCCAAATTTTAAGACTTTCGGTATTCACAGAAGGAATTTAGGAGTCCTAAAGTTAGGACTCCTAAATTCTGTGAATACCGAAGTGAGTAAGTGTCTTCTGTGAATACCAAAATGAGTAAGTGATTTCTGTGAATACGAAAATGGTAGTAAGTTTAGGATTTTGTCTTAAGTTAGTTCTGTGAATCGGGCCCACTGACTTTCCCTGGCATATTTCTTTCCAGTGTATAAAGCCTATTCCATGTCACCATCCAATACTGCATAAGTCCTGCCACACCATTCACTTTGTAGCTGCTCCTGACTGCGCATGCTAGGAATCTCCCCTGCGCAGCCCGTACACGTGTGCACACGCATGTATACATGTGTCTGTATGTAACAAGCCCGGTGTCCCTTACTCCAGCTGCTGCGCAGTGGCCTGGTCAAGCCAGGGGAACACCAGTAAAATCCCCAGGCAGTCTCTTACATCCTGAGTTCACTGTGGGTGAGTCCCAACTTATGAGGCTCCCCCACAGTAAAAGCTCAAAAATTAGATGCTCAAAAAGTGAAAAATCCGGGCGGTGTATCAGAACCACCTTCTAACACAAGGGAGGTACAAGTTAATTTGAGAGGAGGACATATGAGTCTGTTAGTTGGACTGAATAGAGTAATGGAGGGATAGAAGAGGGAAAAAAACAGAAATGTTAATTGGGCGATCATAGTAGTAAGTTGAGGTCTGGGATGACTAAAGGAGATATGGAGGAGTGAAGAGCCTGTAGAAAGGCATTAGGGAGAAAGAGAATCAGTAGAAAATGAGGTTTGAGATGACTCAAAGGAGAGATAACATGAGGGAGAATTTAGTAGGTCTGTTTGGAAGATCATAGTAGTAAACCGATGTTTGCGGTGGTACAGAAGGTATAGAGGAGGGAGGAGGTCATACTAGTAGAAAGGGCTTGGGATGAGAGAGTGAAGATAGAGAATAAATTGATAGAGGTGTAGGGTGAAGGTAGGACAGAGTAAAACGTTAAAGAGAATATTTTTTCTTATGCAATAGGACTAAAATAATAAATAAATATATATATATATATATATACATGATTACATAGTAAGGGAATACATGTGTAAGGAATATAATATATTGAGATTTGTGTGTTTCGTTCTTGTGGAGTGGTGAGAGGATTTTGAGCAAGATTTATTGTCAGTGAAATTGCTCTCCGACCCTTGCAGCTCCACCATCATGTGAGGCCCCTCCTGAGCCCCTGCACTCTCGAATGTTGGTGTTCGAGGCCCTCCTCCACCTGCAGGCTATACCTGCACCTCATCCCTGGCAGTCCAGTAGATCTCTCACTCTTTCTCTTGATCCATTTTTCTGCTTGCTTTTTCCTTTCACCTCTTTCCTTTCACCTTCGTTTTTCACCCTTTTACTGTCACTCTCTTTCGACGGAAGAACACAGAGAGTCCGCCTACCACCGTACAAGTCAGAGGCCACCGAAGTCATCTGCGGCATCCCCCAAGGATCCTCGCTGAGCCCCACCCTCTTCAACGTCTACATGAGCCCCCTCGCGGCCATCGCACGCCAACACAACCTCAGCATAATCTCCTACGCCGACGACACCCAGCTGATCCTCTCCCTGACCAACGACCCCGCCGCCGCAAGAGCCAACCTGCACGAAGGTATGAAAGAGGTAGCCGAGTGGATGACGACCAGCCGCCTGAAACTGAACTCAGACAAGACGGAGGTCCTCATCCTGGGCTCTTCACCCTCCGCCTGGGACGACTCCTGGTGGCCTCCCGCCCTGGGCACCGCACCCAAACCGACAGACCATGCACGCAACCTGGGCTTCATCCTGGACTCCTCCCTCTCCATGACCAGACAAGTCAACAACGTCTCCTCGGCGTGCTTCAACATCCTACGCATGCTACGGAAGATCTTCTGGTGGATCCCCACCGAGACCAGGAAGACCGTCACCCAGGCCCTCGTCACTAGCCGACTGGACTACGGCAACGCCCTCTACGCCGGTACCACCGCCAAGCTCCAGAAGAGACTCCAGCGGATCCAGAACGCCTCAGCCAGACTCATCCTCGACATCCCACGAACCAGCCACATCTCCGGACATCTGAGAGACCTACACTGGCTCCCCGTCAACAAAAGAATCACCTTCCGCCTCCTCACCCACGCACACAAAGCCCTACACGACCAAGGCCCGAGCTACCTTAACAGCCGAATCAACTTCTACGCTCCCAAACGCCACCTCCGTTCAGCCAACCACGCCCTCGCCGCGGTCCCCCGCATCCGAAGAGCGACTACAGGAGGAAGGTCCTTCTCCTACCTGGCCGCCAAGACCTGGAACTCCCTCCCGACCGACCTGCGCCTGACCCAAGACCACCTCTCCTTCAGGAAGAAGCTGAAGACCTGGCTGTTCGAGCAGTAGCGGCACCCGCCCCTACCCCCAGCGCCTTGAGACCCTACGGGTATGTAGTGCGCTCTAGAAATGTCTTTGATTGATTGATTGATTCTATCACTTTCCATCCTCCTTTTCACCTTTACGCTGTTACGGCCCCTCCCTCCAGCACGACCAACCCAAGCCAGTTTCTCCTCCCCGCTCCCGCCTCCCAGCTGTACAGCCCTCCCCGACCCCTACGTAATGGAGGTCGCTGCGAGGGAATGCCGCTGGTGTGCCGAGGGCGTGCCATAGGCAAGCCCGTCTGCACCCATCCGTGAGTCAAACGCGACCAGTGCTAGGAACCCTGACCTCCGAACCACCAATGCTACAACCCAGCGGCACTCTACGCACTCAACCCAGGTCGCAACAACAACTGCAAGCTAGCATTACCAGCCAACACCCACAGACCCTTCAGCTGTCACCGCTGCTGCCACTCCTGCAGCACCGCCAAGACCACAGATCCAGCACAACCCACCCACAACAACGAGACCGCACCAAAGACCCTAGAATGCATTCTCCTCAACGTCCAATCCCTCCACCAATACGCCACCGAAATCTGGGACCTCCTCGACAGCACAACCCTGGACGTCACAGTCTTCACTGAAACCTGGACCAACACTACCTCGGGACCAGACATCGCCATCGCCATTCCCCAAGGATACAAGATCTCCGGGAAGGACTGCCCCAGCTGCCCTGGGGGGAATCGCCATTGTCCACAAATCCACCCTCCGACTGAGCACACTTTCTGACGAGCCCACAGACCTGATGGAACACCTATACTTCAAGATACAGGCCAGCCCTATCACCACCCTCCGGGGAACCCTCATCTACCGACTTCCCGAACCCCATGGACCATTCACCAACTCCATCACAGACGGCATCCTCCTGCAGGCCATCGCATCCACCAATTACACCTTCCTGGGAGACCTCAACTTCCACGTCAACAACCAACAAGAACCCAACAACACACCCCTCCTGAACAACCTCTACAACATAGGACTCGGCCAGATCGTGACTGAGCCCACGCACTCAGCAGGACACACCCTCGACCACATCTTCACCACAGTAAACTCCATCACTTTCAGCCGCACCACCGAACTCTTGTGGGCAGACCATTACTGCATCCATTTCACCTCCAGAACACCCACCATCCACAGAACCCAGCACCTGCTCCCATGCAGAAATTGGACTAAAACCACGACGACCAGCTCACCACCTCACTCGGCAACTCCACCCCAACCATCCTGGACAACAACAACCCTAACACTGCAGCCTAAACCTTGCATAGATGGATCTCCGACTGAGCCAACACCATAGCCCCCTTAAGAAGAAGAACAACAACCACCGAACGCCGAGAGTCCAGACACACATGCCTCTGCCACGAAAAGGCCTGGCGAAACTCCAAATCTACAGAAGCCCACAACAACTTCAGAGTCGCCACCAACGCCCACCACCAATTCATCAGAAATACAAGAACATAAGCGATCTAAGACGCACGCGCACAACAGCAAATAATTCTTCAGCATCATCAAGGAGTTCGCCCAACCCATCAGCGAGTCTACAGACATCCCTCCCTCACAAGACCTCTGTGACAAACTCAGCACCTTCTTCCACCACAAAATCAAGAACATTTACAACAATTTCGACGAAGACAGCCAACACACAGAACCCTCACCAACTACCCCGACACCTTGAAGCCAACGATTGACAGCTGGACAGCCCTCACCACCGAAGACGATGAAGTCAATCCACTCTGGGGCCCCCACGGCCCTCTGCCTCTACCACAACTTCAACAGAGCCACCGACAACATCGCCTCCATTCTTCGCTACACCATCAACCGCTCCCTCGCGAATGCCTCCTTCCTCAACGACTGGAAGCACGCTGAGATCAACCCCTTCCTGAAGAAACCCTCGGTGGACCCCACCGACCTCATGAACTACAGACCCATCTCCCTGCTCCAGTTCCCAGCGAAAGTCATTGAGAAAGCCATCAACAGCCAACTCAACACCTCCATCGGAGAGCACAACATCCTTGACTCCTCCCAATCCAGTTACAGAAAGAACCACAGCATGGAAACCACCCTCCTCACTGCAACAGACGACATCCGCTCCCTCCTGGACAGAGGAGAGACAGTAACCCTCATCCTCCTTGACCTTTCAGCGGCCTTCACTGCACCCTAACACGCAGACTTCATGATGTAGAGATCTGGGACAAGGCCCTCGACTGGATCCGCTCATTCCTCTCCGGTAGAATGCAGCGGGTCAGACTCCCTCCCTTCCTCTCGGACCCCACACCAACCACCTGCATAGTACCCCCAAGGATCCTCCCTCAGCCCCACGTTGTGCAACATCTACATGGCTCCGCTCACCCCCATCGTCAGAACCCACGGACACAACATGGTTTCATATGCAGACGACACCCAACTCATCCTCTCTCTATCCAACGAACCCAACGCAGCCAAACAAAACTTTCAAGAAGGCATGGAAGCAGTCGCCAAATGGATGGAGAGCAGCTGTCTACAACTCAACACAGACAAAACAGAAGTACTCATCATAGGCCCACACCTCGACGCCTGGAACGACACCTGGTGGCCCCCCGCCCTCAGAAGCCCGCCCACCCCCATGGACAAGGCACGCAACCTCGGTATCATCCTGGACTCCGAACTCAAAATGGACTGCCAGATCAACTCTGTCACATCCTCCTGCTTCCAAACCCTCCGCCTCCTACGCAAGGCCTTCAAATGGATCCCCCTCGAACACAGAAAGACCATCACACATGCCCTTGTTACCTGCAGACTTGACTACGGCAACGCAATCTATGCCAGAATCAATAAAAACCTCACCCGCAAACTTCAAAACATCCAGACTAATCCTTAACCTGCCACGTCACTTCCACATCACCCAGCACCTGCGCACACTCCACTGGCTCCCCATCGAGGCAAGAATCCCCCACGCACACAAAGCCCTCCACAACACCGGACCAGCATACCTGAATAGCCAACTCACATTCCACGCACCCCAAAGTACCCTACGACCAGCCCATCTCTCCCACGCCATGGTGCCTCACACAAGGAAGTCCAGATCGGGAGGCCGCTCCTTCTCCTTCCTCACTGCCAGAGCTTGGAACGCCCTCCTGCTCTACCTCAAACAGACAACATCACTCCCAAGCTTCACGAGGGACCTCAAAACATGGCTCTTCGATAGACCTCCTCCTTGATGGACAGAACCCTGCGCCTCCCCCCAACCCCCCAGCGCCTTGAGACCCTTACTGGTAAGTAGTCGCGCTCAACAAACCCATGATTGATTGATTGAAGTAGCGGTTTACTGTGAAAGGTCTGTACTGTAAGTACTGCTGGTGAGTGGTATTTGAATAGTTCAAGGGTGGTGATGTGTTTTGGAGTATGCAGTGTGTAAGAGGGGATGGACAAGAGTTATGAGTGTTTGTGTTAGATGATGGATGGTGTAGGAGAGTAGGATCTGCTTCACATGTTTACCCCCACTTTTTGCTGGTGTTTCACTGTTTTTTCGACTTTGATCTGGCTGGGACCCTGCTATTCAGGGCCCCAGCCTAGCTGCTTCCTCTCTAAATTGATTGCATGTACTTTAGGTACACCACAGAGGTACCCTTGTGAGTCCCTAGTATATGGTTTACTATGTACCCAGGGCATAGGTACCCCAGAGGCCTACCTGGGGCTGAAGTATGTATTATGCCACCCCTGGAAAGCCATGCAAAATGACACCACAGGTCTGCTACTGCAGCCTGAGTAAGGTGATGCATGCACCCCTTACTGAGGTATAGGATCACTATACCTCACCTATCACTGCACATATAAACCTATCAGTCACTCCTATGGCAGGACTTAACAATCCTGAAGGCAGAGTGCTTGGTTATATGTGAGAGGGTGCCCAGGCATGAGCTGAGCCCCTCTGCAGCCTTCGGAATCTCTTCTCCGGGGTTGTCAGTGGTGCAGCCTGACCATATACTCTTAAGTGCATTATAACCCAACGGTAAATGCTAACTTTGGACTGGCTGCATGGAAACATGTCGTGTTTGGTGTCAAACACCTTGGAATCATACCCACACACCAGTAACTGGTGTGGAAGTATGATCCCACCCTTCTAGAGGGAGAGACATGGCAGAACTGGTATACCCAGTAGAAACTTAAGAGAACCCTGGCATCACAAAATGGATGCTGCAGCCACAGACACAGGTCTGACCTCCTGCTGCTGACCGAAACTTTGGCAGGAGAGGCCTGGACAATAGGTTTCCTGTCACAGGGAGGTGTAACCACCTCCCAGACAGGATGATGCGTATTGGGGCTGGGTGGGAGCACTCTCTGAGTGCTTTGAAGTCCTGCACCTGGGGCACATTTGGTGTCCCTGTGCATAGTCCAGCTCAAACTGGTTCAGGGGCTTCCACCCCCTGCTCTAGCGTGAAACTGGACAAAGGAAATGGGTGTAGCCACCCCTCTTTCCAAACCCTCCAATAGGTGGGTCGCCAGAGCTAGTCCAACCCCTTCCTTAGGTATAAGTAAGGAACCTCTGTAACCAGAACTTTAGATATCCCTGGATGAAACTCTGAAGCTGAATCCTGGAACTTTGACGCTCTACTCAAGACTAGAGGACTGAAGAAATCTCCCTTGGGGTCAAGGAGTGACTCCCCTGCTTGGCAGGCACCAACGAAGCAATTTGCCGGTCTGCATTTCCAAAGCTCCCGCTGGACTCCGAAGTATTTGCAGCCCAGGAAGAGGATTTTCAGACATCTCACAGGCCGACCCGAGTCCCCAGCAAAGCTGAGACTGGCAGCCCTCGTGAGTAACGTGGAACCAGAACTCCTCGTCACCATGTAATTTTGCAAGTGCATTGACTTCTCAATGTCTCTTGAAGTCGTGCTTGGGGTTGCATGTAGCCCCCACCTCAAGCAGAAGATCCACTGAAGATTGTTGGCCTAGACACCCCGAGTGACCCGTAGGCTGCCATTTTGTGTTTCCTCTTGTGGTCCCTTCGCGATCCCTGGTCCGTTGACCGGTGGGTCCCTAAGGGGGTAACTTTGACTCCCAACCAAGTGGTGAGTCCCCCCGACCTTGCTGGTCTGCACCGAAGCATTTCTTCTCTTTCTGCATGGGTTGCTGTTGCCAAGGCTTGTTGTGTCCAATTTGGGCACCAACGCTGCAGCACTCGACATCCTTTATGGGACAGCTCGAATCCTGCTACTTGTCCTCGACGCCTCCTGGTCAAGCTTCACCTTCTTCACCTGAAATCACCCGACATCGGTGGGCATCTGCCTATCGCATTCTGGTCACTGGCTAGTGACCCAGACTCTGTCCCCTCTGCTTTCAGGTTCTTCTCGACTCCGATCCAGGCTTGGATCTCTTTGGGCACTTCGCATCTTCCCAGCAGCAGCACTTCTTTGCCAGCTCCCATTGAAATCGACGACGCGACCCGACACCATTTGACACCTATGCACCCGGCTTCCCTGGGTGAGGTAACACGAGTACTCCGGTGCTCCCGTGGGTGCTGACACTAGACTTTCCTAAGTCCCAAAGGGTTTGGTCCTGACTCATTTCTAACCGCGACTCCCCCCATAGAAGCTAACGGGAGCTCGCAGCTGTGTTCTCCCACTGCACACGGCTCCCGTGGGTCCCCTGTGTCACTAACTTGGGTGGTTCCTTGGGGTCCCAGCAATTCTACAGGCTCTAGGCCTTGTGTCTAGTTAAGTTGTGTTTCTTATACCACTATTTTAGTATATGGTTTGGCTTGCCCCTAGGGCCTGACATGTATTTGTGCTTATTACTGTCATATTTGAAGTGTAACTTATGTGTTTTGACCTCTAGCTTCATAAAGAGTCTAGGAGAGTGTGTTTAGAAATAAATACCTATATTTTATATATATACCTGGTGTGGTTGTCTTTCATTTAGGCACTCAAGAGATTATAAACTGATAAAACAAGCTGCTTTACATTCCTTCAAGACTTAGCCTGAAGGCTGCTCTCCATAGCTACCACTAGCATAGCTTTCAAATAAAGGTTGTCTTTAACCTGTAACCAAATAAGGGGTTGTTTGGACTGGTACAGGGTGCCCACTATAACTAGTGGACATCATATACCAGGCCAACTTCTCACAGATGGTGTTATGGAAGGTTGAGTATAGGTTTTGTCATGATAAAAGGAGATTTGTTAAGAGCAAGTAGAGGATGAAGCTGGAGTTTTGTTTGAACAGAAGTATGTGTCTGGATGCATTAAAGTTATGTATAATGTGGCTTTGTGTTGTGTTGATGTGTGGATGTGTTAGTGTTATAGGACAGAGGTGTGTTTTGTGTGAGAATGCAGGTGCTATAATGTTGTAGCTAAGGTAGATTGTGTGTAGGTTTTGTTTGTGGGGGGTTGTAGTGGTTGTGTTGTGGCTCAATACACATTGAAATCTGTATGATGTTTGTGGTGCAAGGGCAGAATGCCTTTGGTGATTGTGTTTGGATGTTGGTGGATGTGGAGGGCTCAAGTTGGTAGCTCGTAAGAGAAAATTGGGCAGCATCTCAGGCCCTAGGCCCAACCTGAACAGGTCCAACATGCAACTGCCCTTGTCCTCTCCACCCAGCCCAAGCAGGGAACTGTCCATGTACTCTTCGCCATTAGCCTCGATGCCAAGGCGGAGACGCCCTGAGCCCTATGCTTAAAATTGCCCTATTGGCCAATAGAACCCTAACCGTAACCAATCAGAACCCTAACCCTAAACCCTAGAGCCATTGGGAGACCTTGCCCTAATAACCAATCACAGCCCTAGCCCTAACAGCCAATCAAAGCCAATGCATTAATCCCAAAGTCCAATAGAAACCCTAGCCCTAGTACTTATTCAGAACCCTAGCCCAAACAGACAATCAAAACTCAAACCCTAGGCCTTTAGTCCTATATAAGTACTAGTCCTAGCAATCAATCACAGCAACAAATGCAACAAGCCATAGAAAACATATGTAAGAGCCAAGTGACCTTCAGCTCAGACTGCTGAGGCAAGGATGTGCTCTTCTATTCGAAATCTCCTTGGATACAGACAGGCACAATCCACACTTCATAGCTTCCAGATTCTACTTTTGAGGTAAGGGACAATTTTGAAGCCACTGAAGTTCTGCTTTTCAAGCAACTACTAACAAGTGCTGCATACACTTTCTAAGCACAGTTTAAAACCACACAGCAGATTAAGCAGTCTCCTAGGCACATTCTAATTAGCCACTGAGGTGTATGAGTGGTCAGGCTTAATACAGTCTTTGCGAATAACTAGGAAAGAAATGCATACAATCATGGGTAGAACAAAACAGCAGGTTGAGAATACCAAATTTGCAAATAGACAAGAGGTAAATACATATAAACATGGGTAAAACACAGAATCAGTTTAGAAATACCAACTTTGCAGAAAAACGAAGAGGCAAATGTAAATCTGCACTGCGGTAAAGGACTTAGCTTCCTATGAGGATTCAAGCGTGTTAGCCAAAATGTACCTGAACATGCACTGCATGTGGTTTATACATTTGAGAAGGACGTGTTAGTCAGCAACACTTTGCATTCTGGGATTTGAAGTTTTTCTTTAACATTGTAATTGTTCTCTCAAATATCGCTGCATGCAACTCCCTCATTTCGCTCATCCCCACTAGCAGCTGTGAGCAGTGGTACACTCTGAGTCAGAGAACTCTCCTTGCAGTGGACCCTCAACATTTATGACCCAAAGTTCAAAGGGGGTTTGAGGGTCTGCCTGTATCTTTCATTCAAACTGGTCCAGTCAACCATCAAAAATGCTTTCCCAAAACCCGCCATACACCAGCAACAATAGTCAAGGAACATTTAGAAAAATCATGACCCCCCTTACCTCCACAGCTCTCATGGGCCCACAGCAGTCTCTACGGAGTACCTAGACCTGGAATACAACTTGGGTTGGGTGAGAAACCAAGATCTCTAACCAGTGCGGCACCTTGTGACGCTGTTCAAAGAAAAAAGATGTGAGGGCTGTGGCTGCAGAGTTGCGGTAGCTCAGCGTGCCATTCCTGGAGACACACGGACGGGGTGTAAATACTGGGACAGACCACCACATCTAACATTCTTATGGTGCAGACATATCTCTTATATTCAGGTACTGAACAAAGTCAAAACCATGCCTCTCTTAATTAAGTACCTGTGAAGTGATCGCAAGCTGTGAGTCTTTTTTTAACCTCTGTTGCATTTGCATCTAAGCAAGGGCGGCTCCTCCGCTAAGGCGGAGGAGCGTCCCTCCACTGCCCTCAGAGCAGTTCAAAAAGGAAAAATAAAATTATATTAATGCAATGTTATTATCATTTTATTTTTCCGTACTGGCTTAGGTGTGGGGCGGAGCTGGGCTGGCCAGAGCAGAGGGAGCAGTGGTGGGTGATCTCTAAATGTGCATGATGGTTTGGCTGGCCGTCTTGGGCCGGCTAAACGGTCTTGCGCACTTAGCATGTTCTCCACCCCGCTGTATTGCACAGCCTGGGTGGAGAACATGTACAGGCTCCCAGTCCCTTTCTGATTGCTGAACTGCGGCGCTCAGACCAATCACGATGCTGCTGTCATGCTGGTAACAGCAGCGTCGTTATTGGCTTAGGGGAGCCTGTGTGCTTTCTGCTTCCGAGAGTCCGAAGAGAAGAGGACGGTGGAAACGCGGAGGCAGGTCTCAGGTAAATGCTGTTTTTTTTCTACCCCCTTTCCCCCCCCCCCCGCACCACCACCCGCGTTTGGTAGCAGCCGCCAGTGCATCTAAGTGTGAGGCTCCAGACCACACCCAGCCAGGATCATACTGGAGCAAAAGGAGGCTTGATGGCCAATTAATTTCCATCTTTTTCCGTGGCCCAGCTGGAGGTGAAAATAAAAAACCCCCTCTGTGCCTGCATGCTTCTTTTAGAAATGGAAAGCAGACAAAGTGCAGGTGCTGAATGTGTCCCTGGGGAAAATTTCACCAGGGCGAGTTCCGCATATTTACGTGGGGTCCAACTTTTTAGAATGGGAAAAGGCATTCTGTGTTTACCCCCGACTTGTGCCTTGGGTCTCCTACAAAGAGACTTAATGGTAGCTTATATTGGGCTTGTGGCCTGCCCATTGCTTAAAATTCGTTGGCTTTATTGTCACTGTAATCTGCTCGCTTTCTATTCTTTAGGTTGTGTGGGCTTTCCTTCCTCTTTTTGTGTTTGTCTCTTCCCTGGAGCATGGCCTCATTATTTATGTCCTTCCATGCTTCATTTTCAGGCACTACCTTTGTCTTTCCATTGAAGCTCTCCGTGAGAGTGAATGTGTTTTCTAGCTATCTCCCTTGTGTACTTGTCTCCCCCCTCCAAGCTCTTTGTTGCTCTCTCACTCATTAGTATCTCCCCAAGCCCCCTCGATGTTGCGCTTGCTGTCCTGTACTTCTTCCCCCTGCATTGGTTTCTCAGTGTTGCCTATCCCCCCAGCTGCATGTTGCTCTCTCTTGCCCTTGTGCTTCTCTTCACCCCGTGCTGTTCTCTCACCCATGTTCTATACTTCTAACCTCCGTGTTGCTTCCCTCATCCACATCTTCTGAGCTGCCTTTCCTTGTTGGTTTGTCCCACACGTTGCTTCACTCACTGACAAAAAAAAAGCTTTTGCATTCTTTTTTTATTTACTGATCCAACTTGGTTCACTAAAATGTAGAATGTGCTTGTGCCATTTTGAAAAGGTGTGCATGCGTGGTGTGGATGCCTAAAAAATGACACAGCCAACCACGTCATGGGCTTTATTTTCTCTCCTCTTCAACCATACTGCACAGCACAGGGATGATACCTTAAAACCGGTTGCAGGGTGCCTGTTTCCGGTCCGGGGAGGGCCTGGCAGTTTGAGCTGGACTGTACCCGTGGGGATCAGGGTCAAGACTGATTTGCATATGGCTTGGTACAAGCTGGAATGGCATGGTGAGCAAAAAAACAATGGCGTTTGGCTCCGATCTCTGTATTGGAGGGGGGTCGGGTGAAGGTTTGACATTGTTCAGCATTCTATTCATCAATTGTTCTTTTTGCAGTTGAATGCTAGGCATTCCATTTTGTCTCAGGATTTGGCCATGGTGAGGGAGCAATGGATGTATGCCCTTGTAGACGATTGCAATCCCACCTCCAGGTTTACTAGTCTTGTCCTGTTTTATGATCTTTTAAGCTGTGGGGATGCTTGTCTCAATGTGGGGAGCTAACGTGGGTTTGAGACAGGTCTCTTTGAAGAAAAGTAGGTCTAAGGAGAGGTCATATAGGAAGTCCCACATTTCGATGCAGCGTGTGGTAAGCCAGTGGATGGTCATTAAGAGGCAGGCTAGTGAAGGGTGGGTGTGGTGCAAGTCTATGCTGAAGGACGTGGATGTGCAAGTGTGGCAAGGGGTAATGTGAGGGGGAATCCTGGCATGGTCACAGGAGAAGGTGCAGGAGAATGCACTTTTTGGTGCAGGCCAGAGCAATCATACATCCCCACAGAGAGACACAAACAGGGTCTATGGCATTAGGGCTGTGGAAAGGTAGCATATTTGTTGTACTGGAATATTGATGACCCGGAATACTGGTGCTCGGCATGGCGAAGACGGGCTTGCCTTTGGTGCACCAGACACTCACAATGTACGCGTCTGCGCTGCACCCATCATTAAGAAGATACAGGTGCAACTCACAGGCAGGACAAGGAAGCTGCAGGCCTATGAATCCCAACCACATAATTCTAGCAGGGCTCAGAAGATGTATAGCTGCCAGCTGCAACTCTCTGCCTCCAAACCTGAGGAAATTGAGCACCACAACAGCGGGCCAAGGATCTGGGAGGATTTAAGGCTTGGGCATAATTCAACCCACAGAAAAGGAGCTCCATCTCTCTCCATTAAACAGCGCTATGTTGTGCCAAACCTGGCTTGATGCATTGAACTCTGCTACACTGCAAGCCATTCATTTGAAAACACTATATTTTTGGGATTTACTTTTGATACAAGCCTAAATTTGAATAACTTTTTGAAATCTAATTTCAACTTCTCAGCAGACTAAAGTTTCTTATCCAAGCAGATGGTTTCTAATCGTGATTCAGTCACTAGCCCTCTCAAGATTCGATTAGGACACCTCCATGTTGACTGACATTTGCAGAGTTCACCTGGCTCCTTTGAAGGTAGCCCTCAATTTGGAGATATGGCAACTTAAAACAAATATTTCACTGTGTGAGAAGGGGGTGGGAACTTGGAAGGGAGATTGCCATGTGCAGAGAACTATCTAAGAGATAGCTCTGCCCCTTTCCCCCACCAACACCAACCCCCCGCCCCCAAAGAAATGCTTGCTGAAGGTGGCAACCATGTCCTGTGTTGTTTTCACAGCCCTTAAGCGGCATTGGCAATTCAGAGCCTCCAAAGACCAGCTGGGATCGACTCTGTGGAGAGGTTTCCAGCTTCTCTTCCCTGCCACCATATGATATCAGCTCCTTCCCAGGTGAACGTGTGAATGGAGCTGATATTGCATACGCGGTGGTATCAGGCATGTGCGACAGCGCAACCAGTTTCCAGCTCCAGAAGATTAAATCACATCACCCCTGTCCTGTTCACACTAAAATGGCATTGAAACAAGGAGAAGTTTAAGGTTGTTCCTCATAGTGCAGATGGCTATGCATGTGGAGGTTTTTTACCAGCCATAGAGTTTGGCAGATGGGATTCTCTATCACAAACACAGCAGAAATCCCTGTTGCTGTTTCACAAGTGCCAGTGGCTTTAATACTCTTTCAGTATGGCTTATGAGGTATCTGCTACATTTTTGATGGAGTATCTCAACTGCAAAACTCTAAATAAGGCCTTTAGTCATTTCAAGAAACTTACATTGGGGAACAGCCATTACAACGTGGTATTTACCACGCATTGCCATTACATCGCATGCGTTACAACGCATGCGATGTTACAACGCGTGGTAAAAACCACGCATACCATTACATCACATGCGATGTAATGTGTAATGGCGGCGGCGGAGGCTATCCAAGTCGTTGTGAGGAAACTGAGGCTGTTTTCTCACAACGATGTGCACCAAGCAGGAAGGAGGAAGCAGGAACCGGGAGCAGAGACGGCGACGCTGGAGAGGAGAGAGGTAAGGGGGTTTGCGCTTGAGGTGGGAGTTACTTTTGTAGGGTTTAGGGTAGTGTAAAAGTAGTGCTGTAATATTTGTGTTGTGTGGTTTTTTTAATAATGTTTTTGTGTGTTTTTAGTGTAGTGTAGTGTAGTTTTGTAGTGTTTGTTTAGTGTAGTGTATTAGAGTTTAGGGTAGTGTAGTAGTGTTTGTGTAGTGTAGTGTTTTAGGATTTAGGGTAGTGTTGTAGTGTTTGAGTAGTGTAGTATTTTAGGGGTTAGGGTAGTGTAGTGTTTTATGGTTTAGGGAAGTGTAGTAGTGTTTGTGTAGTGTAGTGATTTAGGGTTTAGGGTAGTGTTGTAGAGTTTGTGTAGTGTAGTGTTTTAGGGTTTAGGGTAGTGTAGTAGTGTTTGTGTAGTGTAGTGTTTAACGGTTTAGGGTAGTGTTGTTGTGTTTGTGTAGTGTTTTAGGGGTTAGGGTAGTGTAGTGTTTTAGGGTTTAGGGTAGTGTAATAGTGTTTGTGTAGTATAGTGTTTTTGAGTTTAGGTTAGTGTAGTGTTTTAGGGTTTAGTGTAGTAGTGTTTGTGTAGTGTAGTGTTTTAGGGTTTAGGGTAGTGTTGTAGTGTTTTAGGGTTTAGGATAGTGTTGTAGTGTTTGAGTAGTGTAGTATTTTAGGGGTTAGGGTAGTGTAGTGTTTTATGGTTTAGGGACGTGTAGTAGTGTTTGTATAGTGTAGTGATTTGGGGTTTAGGGTAGTGTCGTAGAGTTTGTGAAGTGTAGTGTTTTAGGGTTTAGGGTAGTGTAGTAGTGTTTGTATAGTGTAGTGTTTTAGGGTTTAGGCTAGTGTTGTAGTGTTTGTGTAGTGTTTTAGGGGTTAGGGTAGTGTAGTGTTTTAGGGTGTAGGGTAGTGTAGTAGTGTTTGAGTAGTGTTTTAGGGGTTAGGGTAGTGTAGTGGTTTAGGGTAGTGTTGTAGTGTTTGTGTAGTTTAGTGTTTTTGAGTTTAGGGTAGTGTAGTGTTTTAGGGTTTAGGGTAGTGTAGTAGTGTTTGTGTAGTGTTTTAGGGTTTAGGGTAGTGTAGTAGTGTTGGTGTAGTGTAGTATTTTAGGGTTTAGGGTAGTGTTGTAGTGTTTGTGTAGTGTAGTGTTTTAGGGTTTAGGGTAGTGTAGTGTTTTAGGGTATAGGGTATTGTAGTAGTGTTTGTGTAGTGTAGTGTTTTAGGGTTTAGGGTAGTGTTGGAGTGTTTTAGGGTTTAGGATACTGTTGTAGAGTTTTAGAAGTGTAGTGTTTTAGGGTAGTGTTGTAGTGTTAGAGTATTGTAGTGCATTACGGTTTAGGGTAGTGTGTAGTGTAGTGTTTTAGTGTAGTGTCATGGGGTCGTGCAGGGTAGTGTAGTGTTATTGTAGGGAGAGGACTGGGGCGGGGGAGGGTTGTGTAGGGGTAGGGTAGTCACTTACCTTGCAAACTTTCACCACGAGTATAGCTGTACCATGCATGCCTTTGTGTTGTATTGGCATGCGTGGTAAAAGCATACTCGTGGTAAAAGTTTGCGATGTAATGGCATTTCGTTGTCATTGACATCGCGTAGTAATACCCGCATTGTAATGCCATGCGTGGTATTACTATGCGATGTAATGACATATACCCACTTACATTGTCTCCAAAGCACAGACACTCTATGGGTGCAAACTCCTTCATTTAAGAAAAACAAGAACTTAGACTCAGACCCTGTATTTCATAAAGCCTGGCTACTCGGATTGTGCTGCGCTTCTCATTTCTATGTAAAGTGTAGTGCTGCCCTGGTTGGTCTGGATCTTGCTATTTAAACTCAAATAAAAACAGGTATAGGGACTGGCACAGTCAGCAATCGTTTTGCCCTACTTCAAGATTCTGCCTCCTGTTTTCATTCACTGATCATTTGAAGGGACAGTCAATGGAGGCAGGAGGCAGGAATCTGGAGACTTGCCTCAGCTCACACCAGGTCTCCTGGTTGAGCGATCAGCTTCTTTGCAGACTTAGAAATAGTGCTGCTTTGCTAGCACTTGTCTGACTTAATCATTGCTTCTCAGGTGCCTGGAACACTAGCCTTTGGAATGACAAGTAAAGAATGCCTGTAGTGATAGAAGTCCAGAGCCATCCTCACCGCTGTGAAATGCCTAACAATGTTTCTTTATCCCTAGATGTCCACCTTGGTTTTGGGTTTTGAGGAAAGCTTGTGGGGTCCATAATCCATAGGTACACCTTAAAGTTCAAATATTGCTGCTCCACGGGAATGCATATGGTGGACTTTTAGAATGGTCTCCTCTCTCTTGGGGTGTGATTGCAAGTCAAATGTAGCAGTATCCATGGGTGGGAAACTGCAGAAACACCTGGCCCAATTGTACAAGGTGGAAAATAAACATGGAAAGATTGAGTGTGTAATTGGGCACTGCCCAGTCCTTGATCTGCCCCCTAGTAAATCCCTTTATTCAGACAATAGCCTGACTAGACTCTGGTATCCTCCTAACCTCCAATCATGTGGCTAACGACACACTAATTCTAGAATTGCATGTTTATCCCCCATAAAAGTGAGCTTCAGTTGTGGAGATACCAACCAGAATAATCAATGTCTGCCTTCGAATCATTTAATGTAGAATCCAGAAAATCGAGGGAACTAGTAATCACGATTATTGTATCAGGGTTTCACGCCCTCCACATAAGTGTAAGATCTGGTATTACTAACTCGTGACTCTGGCCCGGCAGAAGCGATAAACAAAGACAGTCTGTCCACCCCCTCCCCCATGCTCGACCGAGAGCATCAGGGGGAGTGGACCACTCACCCGGGTAGGTCACCAATGGGAATGGGGGAATGGGATAAAACAATAAAAGACAGCCAACCAGTTCCCATGTGGTTGAGGATCGTCTGTGGTCTCACCACCAATGTTCTTTCTTCAATATCACATGAATACTGTTTTTTTGTATCTGTGTGAAAGATTAACAGTATGAGTCATCGTACATTCACTCTATTTAGTAATTGCTTAGTCACCAACTACGTTTCACATTTCACATGTTACACTCACTTGCATTCATATGGCTGTAAAATTAAAAATCTCTGCGTTGGCTACTTGTAGATGTAGGTTGGCACAAGAGTGTGAGTCACTCAATTAGTCCTTAGTCTCTTTAGTAGCCCTTCATTATTGGTTTTAATCACAGGTTTGGGAAATGGATGCCTTCGCTGGAACACTTACCTCAGCAAGAAAATAAATGTTGCTTTTGTCTTACTTGTAGCCTTGGGTTTGTCTTAGATACTATCAATTTGCCTTTCCATGGGAGTGCATGCGAAGCTTGATGTTGAGGCACTTTCTTTCTTCCTAGGTCGTCATCATCAAATAGATGCTCTGATCCAGGAGAGGCAAGAAGCAGATACCGCTATCGCTAGCCAGGAGGGAGCGGATGGATGAACCTTGAGTCTATGCACTTCCACCGGTAAGTTAACCGAGAGAATGGCCGTGTTCTCCAGGAGCCCCTAGCAAGAGCAGTATTTATACCCTCAATGACCTAAGATGGCTGCCAATGTTTCGGAGAGTTCCAGAAGGTTCCAAAGAGTTCCGAGGTTTCCAGAAAGTTCTAGAGGACAATGTTCAATTTAATATGAGCAAATCCCCTTGTAACAGGTGGGGCTCTTTGCAAATATCTACACTGCATTATCAACTCGGGTCACATGATTATACCAACTCTTGGGAATCAGCTCTCCCAGTAACCAGGTTGCATACCCAGGAAGTCCACCCTTCGTCCTTAGTGGCAAAAGGGATTTTGGATGGTTCAGGAGGGGAGTTGTGGGCTGAATTTAGGATGCCCATGACAGTTACTCCCCTTAAAGACCACTTATCTCAGTGGTCGACCTTTCTTTTAGGGGTGGTGGTCATGAAACCTACGCAAGAGTCTTGTGGCTGGAAGGTAGCAGCTGGATCCCAAGACCTTACTTCTTTCTGGTCTGAACCTGTTCCAATCTATGATGTAATACACTCATAATAATTTAGAATACAATATTTGCTTGACTTTAACTTTGCTTGACCTTATTGTAGAGCGCTTGGCTGCCCGAAGGCTTCCCAACGCTGGTGAGAGCTGTTTGTAAAGCTGTGTTCCTGAATGTACTTAACGGGGAAATAGCCCAGTCTTTAAGTTTTTTCTGAAGGAAATTTCACTCTGTAGGGCTCTGATTTCAAATGGAAGGGCATTCCACAGCCTTAGTACCAGATGGGCAAATGATCTGCCTCCCCATCTTGCCGTTTTGGCTCTGGTTGTCTTGAGGAGCAGTTGCTCGGAAGATCTTAAATGTCTGGTTGGGGTGTACCTGGATATATGTTGTCCGAGCTTTAGTGGACCTTTTTTGTCAACGGCCCTGTATGCCGTACAGAGGGATTTGAACTTGAACTTGAACTTCGATAGTCAGCCAGTGAAGCTTTTTAAGTGTTTTTTTTATGAATAAGCGGTTGGGAATTTTTAATAAAAGTCTGGCTGCCGCATTCTGCACCACCTGGAGTTTCTTTGTTACATATCAGGCGAGTCCACATAAAGCGAGTTGCCGTAGTCCAGGCGTGAAATTATAAGGGAGTGAATGACCGTTTTTTTCAGGTGAGCAGGGATCACTTCAATTATCTTCCTTATATTCTAGCTCATCGTCGATTTCTACTGGAACTGGCAGTTGAAATAAATACATTTCTGGATTGCGGGGTTGGAGTAGCGAGAAATGGAATACTGGATGTATTGGAAGAGACAAGGGTAGTTCCAATTGTGTCGCTACTAGGTGACTATTTTTGTGATAGTATAGGGTGGTATGAATTGAGGTTTCAGCTTTTGATTTCCCTTCAGTGCTAAGTATTTGGTGGATAACCATACTTGGTGTGCGACCTTGTGAAGGGGTTTGTAAAGCACGTTTTATTGGCATAGTCCTTGCTTCTACATTGGTTTTGTTCCAGTTGTTGTTTAGCTGCGTACAAAATGACACAGAGGTTTTTGTGATGATCTTGAAGTAAACAATGCAAGGCTGTGACTGGCCATTCAAAAGTGAGCATTTTAGGATGGAAACCAGTTCAGCAATAAAATAGAGAATATCCCAACATAGTGTGGTCCGAATTGTTGTACACAAACTTGTCCATCCATAAATGCTTGAGCCAATCTTCCCCTTGTTGGATCACCAAACACCTGAGATACTTCTTTGACATTTGATTAAGGCATTCGGTTCGTGGGTGGTAGCTGATTGACATTCTAGCAATCTATTTTCATAGATTCACAACATTTCTGACAGAAACATGACGTAAATTGAAACCCTCTATCTGTGATAAGCACACTAGGAATTCCATGTAGTCTAATGATGTGAAAGGAAAATATGTGCACTACTTCTGCAGCTGTTTATTAGTTTTGTTAATGCTATAACGTGCTCCATTTAGGTCAAATGGTCTACCACTACGAGGATTAAAGTATTTCACTCAGTATGTGACATCTTAACAATAATATCGATTGAAACAGTGTGCCAGAGACTCAGTGGATTTTCAATAGGTCGTAATTAGCCAGCTAGCTTCTTGTGTTCAGCTCGTTCCGGGGCACATATAGCACACATATTACATACTGTTTGACATCTTGCTGTAAGGTGGGCCACCGTAAGTGCCGTTGTTTTTTGTATTCTCATGTGACCCCCTCATCCCCCAAGTCTGAGTCATGTACTCAGGTTAAAAATTGTTGTTGCAATGTATTACTTGGGACATGCAAGGCCTTTTGATGATATAAGAGACCGCCTTTTTGGCTTCTATTTGTATGGATCTACATATACCCAGGCTCCTTTGTCTATGTCTTGCACTTGCGTTCCCAAGTTGGCCAGAGAATCATTGGAAGTAGTAAAAAAAAGCCAACAGTTTTCTGTAGCATCTTCAGGCAGAATCAATGAATTGTCATCAGTCGGGTCTTTCTTTTTGTTTTCCTCCTTGACTTGGGGCCGACAAAAGACATCACCCTTTCCATTTAATAGGGCATGACCAAATCAAAGTCTGAGAAAATTAAAGAGCAACAAAGTTGTCGAGAGTGAGAGCTGTGGCTCGCTTTAGAAATTGCAAGTTGCGATGGTCAGAGTAAATCTCAATGATATATCTGTCCCCCATTAAATAATAGTGTCATTCCTCAAATACCTGCTTAATAGCCAGTAACTCCTTGTTGGTAATACTAAGGGCCTCATTTAGATCTCGGCGGATAGGATACTCTGTCATAAATGATACAGATATCCCGTCCACCATATTACAATCTCCATAGGATTTAATGGGAGTCTAAAATGGCAGATGGGATATCCGTGACTGAGTATTCCCCTCCGCAAAGATATACATCAGGCCCTATAGTTCACTTCACATGGTGTGAACTTTCAAGAGTAACAGGCTACCAGATGCAGTTGACTGGTTTACTGATGTCATTGACAGAGAACCCCTCCCCTTCTAAAATAAAATGCATCCACCTGTGTGAATGGTTACATCCAGGTGTCTTAGGACATGAGTCTAAATACGCTGTTTTTTTAAGAGCTGAATGGCTATTCCAGACTCGTCAGTCGATACAAATAGATTTGCAACTGTCTTTCCTAGGAGCAGTGTAATGGGTTGCACTATTGCCGAAAAATATTTGATGAAATGCCTATTTAAATTTGCGAATCCCAAGATACTCTGGAGAGTTTTAACATTAGACAGGAATTGCCACGGTGTTAGGGCTGGCATTTAACCTTAATCCAGTATGTTTCCCTTTGGGTTTATGACATGTCCCAGGAATTCTATCTCTGTCAAGTGGGATTGACATTTTTCCAGTTTGGCAAAAAGACAATAATTTTTTAATCGGTTGAATACCATCTTTACAAGACTTATGTGTTCCTGCTCAGACTCTGAGTAAAACAGAAAGCCATCTTTGTGAATGGTACAAAATATGTCTAAGTATCCATAAAGAACATCGCCCATAAAATACGGAAATTCTGCTGAGAAAATTGCAGAGTCTGAAGGGCATAACCTGGTATACACGCCAAATTTGGTTCTGATCGTTGTTTTGCACTCATTGCCCTGTCATAATCCGCCAAGATGGTAGGTGCCCTTGTCTTCATGAAGATTTTTGCTCCTTTAAGTTGGTCCAGTAAAACTGAATTTGGGTACAGGTTGAGGGGGTGAAACCCTTCTCAAGCAGCAAACCACAATTCCTCTCAGGGTGAAGTCACAAGCAAACCCTAAGTTAACCTGCGCTCAGCCCATGGGTAGCTTGGCAGAGAGCAGTCATGCTTAACTCAGAGGCAATATGTAAAGTGTTTGTACAATATTTCAAACAGTAACACAGTGAAAACGCACCTCAAAAGGGTTCCACAACAGAATAAGATTTTTATTAAATAAATAAAACAAGACAAAAACAACAAAAATCCAATGAGTAGTATCAGAGAAATTCAGTTTAAAAGATTTGTGTAACAATAGAGCCAAAAGGAGTAAAGCGCCAACTGTGACTATCTCGTCACGCCGGACCGGGACAAAGTCACAAGTTCCAGCTGACAACGATGGAGTGTGGGCTGTGCACAGGGAACCAGTAAGGCCCAGAGTACCTTAAATCCATAGTTTCTGGAGCATTTCAAGGATCTGAATTGAAGATGAGTTGCCAGGCGATGAGTGTGTTCCAAAATGAAGAAAAGCTGTGTTGCGAAGTCCTGCTGTGTCGTCATGGAAGATCCAGTCGATGAGGACTTGCGATGCGGAGTTCGGAGTCAAGGATGCATCGCGCAGGAGGCGCGATGCATCAGTTCCGAGGAGCTGCGATGCAGACTCCGACGTCAAGGCTGCTGTCGATGGGGGATGCAAGAGCCTGCGGAGAAGATGCATTGTGCAGCAGTGGTTCCAATGCAGCGATGGGCTGCTATATGGATCTTTGTGGTGGTTTCGATCCATGCAGCAGCAGCAATGTGGCAGTTCTGCTCGCGGTTACTCTGTGAAGCAGAGGAGATGTGTTGGTTCCGCTGAATCCACAGAGGCTAGTAGAGCACCTTAGGCCCACTACCAAGGGGCCAGGACTGGGGTGGCACCACTAAGAAGGGTAGACTCACAGACGACCTGGAGCAAGTTTGTTGGGGCCTTCTGTCCCTGAGGCCCAAGTCAGGAGGCCAGCCAACTAGACCTTAAAGTGACTCTGGGGCATTTGGATCAAGAGATGAAGGTCCAGTCCTTCTCACCCAGGGAAGAGGGCAGCAGGCAGCAGGTTGGCACAGCAATGCAGCAGCACCAGCAAGACGGTTGTGCAGCAGGGCAGCAGTCCAGCAGAGTGGCAGTCCTTCAGCAGCATAGCAGTCCTTCTTCCTGGAATTAGCAAGACATGGGTATTGAAATTCAAAATTGTTCCGTACAGGGGCCCCTAAAATAAGTCTTGCCCAGGGCCCCAAAAATCCTTAAGATGACACTGTCTGCAGCTACATTTTAGTAGGTTTTTTTTTACTCAAAGACTTTTTGGGGAGGCGAGGGAAGGATGTTTGAAAATAGGGCACTGCTTCTTAACAAAATGTCTGACCTTGTATTGACATTTATGGCTACATCTGCT
This sequence comes from Triturus cristatus, assembly GCF_964204655.1. NCBI lineage: Eukaryota > Metazoa > Chordata > Amphibia > Caudata > Salamandridae > Triturus > Triturus cristatus. The sequence goes on along the minus strand of NC_140586.1, from coordinate 789,902,132 downwards.
ATGTCTGCCCAACTAAAGAGCTTCTCCCAGCAGAAACTTGCTAGTCCAAAGATAGAACTTTGACCATGAGGAGCCAGCACCTTATCCCAGGCCCTTGTCTACTGCACCCCAAAGACTAAGGCAGAACTTTTCATTTCCTTTCGGTTTTAATTGAGCTGTTAGTTTTTGCAATAACCATTCATACCTACATCATGTTGTCATAGTTGTGGCATTTCAATTAACTTTGTTGAGACTTTTTAGGTTCTTCAATTGTAATGTTGTTTAGGTTTCATGTTGCACATTCTCTGAGGAAGGCCTTGTTGCTTGTGCTAAGCTAGCAGGTAATATAAGGATTCTTAACAGAATCCAGTTTGTCTCTTGGGAGCTGTATTGATTGAGAGAGAGCGTGGACACAATGGTTTGGTCAAAAACATGATGAACTTTCATGGGTTTGCCTGCTTGTGATTTATTCCCTCTCAGGATACACCATCAGGGGAAACGTTGTTATTCCACATGCTCCAGTTCCTAAATGCTTCCATACATGGATCTAAGAGTAGTGCAATTTGGAATGGTTTATCAAACTTTTCCCACCTATAAAACATTTAGAGGAAATGAGATACATGACCTAAATCTTTATTGACTGCCAGGAAAACGCTGAACATTTTGCTTAGTATCATCTGGCATGTAAAAATATCTCGACTATCCGGGTTCCTCAAGGCCACCCACAGGAATGGCTCGGGTAGTTTTGTTTTAATCAAAGTGACATTTGCACCCCCTATTCTCTGGTAATCCAAATAAATGTGCTGCGCACAGGAGCTCTCTGGGACTGCCTGCTGGTGGTGCCCTGGCTGTTCACCCAGCACTGCCGTGCACTAGGACTGTCCACGGTCAATTGGCACATGTTAGTCACACATGCACCCATCTCTTGAGTACATTAGAGGCCCCCTTACCTGTGCCAGGTATGAATGGGCTTTAGTTCTGCACCCTGAAATATTTGCCACCGAGGGTGCATAACTACCCTGTTAGACCTGACATCCTTGGCGTGGGTTTTTCCCGTATCTTTTGCCTCTGCTGCCTGGATTTTGATGCTGTGCTGGATTTCGTTTTTGCTGGTTTAGATGCTTTGGACACTCTGCCACTGCTAATCAGTGCCAGAGTGTAAGTGCTCCCTGTGTAAAATATCATATTGATTGGATATACCTGATTGGCATATCTGTATCACCATGAAGTCCCTAGTAAAGTGCACTGTGTGTGCCAGGGCTGGTGATGACAGATGCTACTAGTGGGTCTGCAGCGCTGATTGCGCCACCCACCTGTGTAGCCCTAAAATGGTGTCTCAGGCCTGCCACCGCAGGCCTGCCTGCAGTCCCCGGACTGCCATGTCCTCCTGGCCAGTGTCCACACTGACCGGGCCTAACCCTTCCCTTTTTATACACGTCAATCATCCCTATGGAAAGCCCAAGGTACCCCCCTCGGCAGGGTGCAGTGTATGTAAAAGGTAGAGCATGTACTAGTGCAGGTAACATGTTCTGGTAGTGAACAACGGCCATTTTGTGTGTTCACTGCTGCAAGGTTATCTTGCTCCATAGGCTAACATGGGAGTGGCCGGTGCCAATGGCTATCGGCCCCTCTTCTCATAGGAACAAGCTAAGACATGAGTATTTGATATCCCTGAGCTCAGCATTTAATAACACATCTTGTAGGAGAGGTTGTTTCTAAATCCTGAGTTGGAGGACAGTACTTTTTAGAGAGTGGCTGTTCTCTTGTCTCCTGTGTGCATGGGCGCGCTTGTGGATTGACTGTCTGGCTTGCGAGTGACAGGGGCTGGGGATTCCCCGGGAGGTTGGCTGAGTCAGCCCTCTGCTGAATGGCGACATTTGCAAGGAGAGTGGAGGGAGGAGATAGCACCTGGGAGTGAATAGGGTTGTGCCTGCCTACCACACTGCTGGCTCCACCTCCTGCTGGGCGGCTGACGACTCTGCCCCTCACTCTGAAAAGAAAGCAGAAGCCAGGAAAACAAAGTGCTCCAGCAACACCCAGAACTGGATCAGACCGGGCTCAGGACCCACTTGCACAAAGACTTCAAAGACTTTTAGGGGTATAAGTACAAGACCCCTGACAACAGATTTTTAGATTCTACCATCAAGAGGAACCTCTGCTGAAAGACGGACCGCTGAAGAACTAAAGGAAGATTGCCGTGCTGTGTGCTCTAAGAGCTGACCTGTTCTGCTGGACGACTGAAGCTGAGGAGGAGAAGGGGTCTTGCTGTGTGCTGACCCTACCCACTTGACTAAACAAGACTTTGCTGTGTGCTGTGTCTTAAACCGAATCTCCAAGGGCCCGAGAAGAGCTGGCCTCCTGTTTCGCAACCCAGGGATAGAAAGGTTGCCAAAAACTCAAGACTCTGCTGTGTCCCCCCCCTGCGCTGCTGTTTGCCGCAGGGACCGTGGACTGTTCTACCAAGCTTCTCAACATCTGCCTGTGAAGTGGGCTGGCTGCTCTCTGTCTTGCTGGAGAGTGCCGCGCAGACCCAGGCCTGACACCGATTGCCGCATCAAGAAGACCGACGTGCTCATCGGCACGTGCCTTGCCGCGACCCGGAGGCCTGAAGCAGATCAAGAGTCGTACTTCCCTGCTCTACGAAGCCGCGCTGTGAGTGGCTGACTCCGGTGACGTCGACATCGTCACTGGGGGCTCGTCGAGGGAGTTGTGGAAACCTTGCACCGAACAGCCCGAGGAGCGCTTTTACAACGAGTGCAGCGACACCGCCAGAGCAACGTAGCTGCCTAAACAACAAGAGCCTACAAACTGATTCATTCTCAGTGAGTATCGAATCACACAAGAGACTAGAGACTATCGTCTTACGATCCCGACCAACCAAGAAAGCGAATATTGTGTAAACCTGTGATGCTTGATTTCAACTGCGGAAACTAGATAAAGATATATTAATTTTGATATAACTCACCTGTGTGGTCTAAGTTTGTGGTGTACGGAAGGGGGATCATTGTGGTGTCTACGTGCAAATACCTTACACATTGCCTTGGGATAAGCCTGTCTGCTCGAGCCAAGCTACCTAGAGGGTGAGCAGGGGTTATCTACCGTGTGTGTCCCTGTACCCTGACTAGAAGCAAGGGTCCCTATTTTGTCTAAGGTGTATACCTCTGCCAACTAGAGACCCCCAGATCTAACATACCCTATAGAAAATAAAGCTTGGATTAGTCTTCAGCATTGGAAGGCCATTTCAGGAGATGCAGAAGTGTCATTGAGATGTGATGGGAGCACAAACGACATCTCAATTTTTAGAAGATGAAAACAAGCTCTGCTGTGCTAAAAGATGTAACTTATTATTAAATTAGGCACTAGAGTATGAACTGGGAGCAGGCCAAGGTTCCCTTCAGTGTGTTTTGACAGACCCATAAGACATATTTTCATAATATTGCAGGGCTTAAATGCAGCCACTTCATCACTTTGAGCTTAGGTCACAAATATGTCCTGAATACATACAATTAAATTTAAACCGACCTATGCCACCCATTCACTATTATCTTATTAATAGATATGAAACGTCATGTTTACCCCCTTCACCGCCCAAACTCACTAGTACACACATTTATAAGGTTAAGGTCGCTTTCAGACGCCCTCGGATTACTCGAGGCCGATAATGGATTCCACAAAGGCTGATTCTCAGCGTCTTTATCTCAGGTTCACAAAAAGGGACTGCAGAAACCTGCTCATACTTAAAAAAAAGCCTCATTACAACTTTGAAAAGCAATGAAACTCATGCAATACTGTGTCAGTCTGGGAGGTGTACGGATTCTAGATTAATCAAAGCACTAAACTGGATTTTAGTTACTGTGGATCCAGAATGCTATAGAAACAGCCCTTGACCGAACCCTCCATGACTCCCATCACAGATCCCTTGCATTTTAATTCTAATTCAATTAGTCCAACCAGATACCAGTCTCACACACTTGCCCTGCAGAGGTGTTGTTATTGCCCCTGGTGGCGAGGTCCGGAAATGAAAAAGTTAGACCTGGTTGCACTGTAGTGTAGTTGGCGGACTGGGTACGGGGATGTAAAAGGTCATTTTCTCCTTTAGTAATGTTATCTCCTAAGTCCTGGGTGTAGTGTCATATGCCCTTTAAAGCCTCGCGAGCTTCGATAATTAGGCTCAAGCATTGAGACAGACTCATTGCTATGGATGAGCAAGACTGGTGTAATTTTCTTGAGCTTAATTACGCAAACATTTCAGAAAAATCACACAAAGTTGCGCTCAAGTGCATGAAATGTTAACCTGCGTCTGCCTCTGTGTTTTGATGCAGCTGCACCCTCATGCGCATTTTGGATTCAAAGATGCATTTCAGGCTAAAAATAAAAAAAAACCACCAGCGCCGCCGAGATCAGCCACTCGCGGTCTGATCGGGTGCGGTGTCCTCGTGCTTCCACTAAATCTTTGCTGTAAATTGCACATAATGACATGACATGGCGTGATAGTGGAATCTCCGGCATGTGGCGTAACAAGTAAAACACAAAATTGCAGAAATTACACGAGGTCTACTCATTGCCATGGGCAGACTAAAAAATCTCAGATATACCCTTACCTGCCCAGTGCAAATCTTTAAGAGGTAGGTATTGCCTGATCCGCACAGGTAAAGGCACATATATGCACATGCATAGGCACACTCTACTTTCCACATTATCTTGCTTCTACACACCCATCCCCTGACCCGTCACCTTACTCTTGCCTAGAGAGAGACACGCAGTGGGCACAACTGATAATGAACATAGCTGTGGCCAGAATTCACTCTTTGAGTCAGGTGAGATGGTGGAACCACAGGTTTAAAGGGGCAGAAGCAGGTGTCGGCTGCTCTCTGTAACAGGGAGCAGGTGATAATGGGACCAGCAGCCTTGTGTGGTGCGCATCTTCTCTGCATCTTAATAGGCGCACACATATTGGAGGCATTTGTCAAGGAGACATGTTGAGAAGGAGCAAGTGGACGGAAAGTGAATCCTTAAGCTGGGCAATGAATTGTTCATTTCCTGATGGCGGCTCGGTTTCTTATCTTTATTCTTATGACAAGTTGGGGGCATTTTCTACTGCTATATCTGCGAACATTCTATTGGAAAAGACCCCTAAAGCTGCACTGTGGTATGTGTTAATCAAGAAACGTGACACAAACAGCTGGAGGCCACCTTGCTACATATGGTTGTTGCAGCCAGGAGTGGTACACTTCATAAAACCGACATGATGACATCTGCTCTGAACCATCTGCATCCAGTGCCCGGCCAAGGCACAACACATCATACGCCTCTGCCACCACGCCTGCAATAGAATACTTCTAGCAGGAAACAGCCATTACAACACGGTCTTAAACATGCGTGACCATTATCACAGAGCCATTACCACGTGTATGCCTCTAACAACCATGCCTTTACTAAAAAAGTTTCATGAAAAGAGCATGCGTGTTAAAGGTATATGCTTTGTAAATATTTCTATTGTAAATGCATGCATGCGTAGTACTGATGGCGTGATAAAGGCACGCGTGGTTCCGTCATGCAACCCTTATGGACTGCCCTGCTGCTTGAATCCAGGAATACCAGAGTAACTTCAAGGGCGGGTTGTCTGGCCTCCTGTTCTGAACTAAAGGAAAACTAAAACCTCCCCTAACTTGAACCGTGCAGCTGGTTTCTGCCTAAAGTGAGTCTGTTGTGATGTATGACAAGTAGCTGTGGAGTTTCTTCATAGATTCTTTATTAGTATTAGTTACATGTTGGTATCCATGTACAGCAGCCCCACCAGGAGCAACCTGCCTGCTGCTCAGCCCATGCTCCAACTGCCACACCTCACTCCACTGGCACCCAAACGTTCCATTCATCTCCATCACACCAACATTCCACTCAGAACACTCACACTGGCTGAGCAGCTAGGAGCCCAGGTAACAGAGGAGATGCATTAATACCTTAGCAGGATATAACAGAGTCCTTCCCCCAAAGTGGCACCCATCCAGTCCTGGACTCTTGGAAGTGGTTAAAAGGGGGCCTAACAGCCAGAAACTAAAATTTGTCAGCCCCAAAATGATCTGAAAACAGGAAGGAGGCCTGAACCTACCTGTTCACCGATCCGCCCCAGCTGTATCGCCGGTCAGCCTGACTTTGAGGTAGCTCCTGCTATGTTCTTCTCCACAGCAGAAAAAGCTGTTCAGCTTCTCCTTGCAAAAGCGCTATTCAGCCTCATGGAGCTTTCATTGGCTGCAGCCTGCAGCTTAGTCCTGCTAGAGATTTTTGACTTCCAAAAAAGTTTGAACATAGAAATCTTGACCATGACTTTGTCCAGCGGCTCCACGATGATGACACCTGCCCCTGGGACATCCCCAGCTGCCTTGGCCCTCTGAACTTTACCTTCTCAAACATTTTTCTTAAAAATGTCTTTTAAGTCTGAAGGTATCCTGAAAATGGGCCTAATCCACTTCCTGTATCTGAACCACGCTCTATTGTGGTCATCTATAACTTTGGTCTTTGCCCCCGATTGGTACTTGGATCTTTTTAGCTCTTTTTTTTCACAGACTATTTAAAAAATTCATAACTGCGGTTCTACTAATTGGCATTTTATCATTTTGGTGTCAGATTATTTATTGCATTTTAATCTAATTTTCTAAATTGGTGTGAGATTTTTCATGGGTTGTGTTTTCACTTTTTTACTGTTTAAATGCTGCATTAAAAATTCAAGCAATGCCTCTGAGTTAACATCCATGCTTTTGTGCCAAGCAACCAGATGCACAGGTTTATTTAGTAACTTTTGTGGTTCACACTGATAGAGATTGTGGTTCTCACCCCTCAACCAAAATGCAATTTCTAATAGTACCCATACCCATGTGATTCTGAGAGCATTTTTCAAAATGACTTCTTTCTTACACAATGGCTTACATTTGTTTAAGTCACAAATGCAGAGAAATCCAATTAGTAAAAACAAATGTTCTACTATTCCATGTTCCCACATGGTTCCTGATAAAAGTGGTACATCACTTGTGTGGGTAGGCCTAGTGCTTGTGATAGGAAAGGCCCCAACATGGACACATCACACTTTTCCACTGAAAACTGACCATTTTTTTGCAATGCGAGTAGCTGTGGAGTAGCTCAGCCGGTAAAAATGGAAACCTAGCAAACATTCACCTTTTTTAAGTCTCCTGTTGAAATTCAGGGTGTGCTGACTTGTATAACTCTCAGCAAGTTTTATTACCCAGAAGCCCTAGCAAACCTCAAACTTCAACTAAAAACTCCCATTTTCCTCATATTTCTGTGAGGAAAGCGTTTGGAATCAGTGGGAAGCCATGAATTTCCACCACCCATCATTCCCCAAGGTCACCCTATAAAAACTGGTACTTCACTTGTGTAGATAAGCCTAGTGCCCAAAACACAACATGGACACATCACATATTACTGAAACACACCCTTTTTTGTAAAATATGTAGCTGTGGTTTTTGGTTCCTAGCTCAGCCTGCATCTAGGAATTTGTTTTGCAATGTGTGTAGCTGTGGTTTTTGGTCCCCAATTCAGCCTGCACCTAAGGAAACCTAGAAATCCTGAAATATAGGGTTGTGTGACTTGCATAGCACTCACCAGGTTTTGTTACCCAGAAGCTCTTGCAAACCGCAAACTTTGGCTAAAACACACATTTTACTCACATATCTGTGTGGAAAAGTTCAGGAATCTATACGGATTCACAAATTTCATACAATCCCAGAGTTTCCACATGTCTCCTGATAACAACTGTAACCCACTTGTGTGAGTGGGCTGAGAGACTGTGACACAAAAGGCCCAAAGCGCTACATGGAGAGTTCGACAATAAGGGTAGCAGCGGTATTTAAGGCCATGCTTGGAAACCTATCGACCACGGACACATTTTAAAACTAGACACCCTGGAGATTCCAAGGTGGTATGCCTTGCATTGATCCCACACGGTTTTCTAACCCACAATGCCCTGCAAACCTCACAGTGCAAAGTACTTATCCGATTACAATATCAGAGCTCTGTTTCCAGATTATTTTCAGGGCACAGCAACACTGCAGGAGTAGGATATGTAAAATTAACTATCACAGAAGGCTTTTCAGAAAGCTTTAAAACCTTGAGTACATACATTCTCAGTCAGCACTTTTTCAAAGTACTGCAGAAGAGCACAACTTAGATGTGGATAATTCATTTAAATAGAATGCTTTCCTGAATGTATTAAGCAAGTTCATTCCTTTTTCAAGGCAGACCCAGAGAACGTGCGTTTTTAGGTCTCGTGAGCCAAAGGCTCGAAGAGACATTTTATAACTGGGCATTTTCAAAGTGCTGCCGTGGCCTAAAGCTACAGTGCACGTGAACGTGCACGCGCGCAGCCGCCAATCACTGCTGCGCGCGCACCACTCGCGTGCTTGCCACACAGCGCTCCCGTCCAAGCGATCGCGATCACTTGCTTTGATCGCGATCGCTATTACTTTCGTTTTCGGCCGCGCGGCCGAATGCTTGTTTCCCTCTGTTGTGGTGGGATCCATCTCAGCACTAATGACTGGGACTTGGCGATTGGCCTTACAGAGATCCAAGAATAATGACTCTAAGGGAGGTGATGAGGAGGAGCAAGGGCATCAGTTGTTAGGTTATTGCATAGCTGATGCTGAGAGTGTTTGTGGTGGATGGCTGGGTGGAGGGAGAGAAATGCCCAGCATATTGCACTCAGGAAAGATCTCCTCACAGGGGTTCAAACATGGAACAATCTTTGTCAATGAAAGCCTTTGGGGGAAATTCATTACATTTGTGATGTATTTGTCGTAGACAGCTAGGGAACAAAGGCAACTACTTCTACAGATTGTCTTTTAATAATTTAGGAATCCCAAGTGTATTGTCCCTTTAAGCATCGAGCTCTGTATTTGTTACGATGATTTTTCTCTGTCGCTTCACATTTTAGTTACAATCTTCCTACGTCTGTTCTGTACTGTTGAAGCTTTTTTTGATAGATCAAGCAACGAACGCCAAGCAAAATCAGCCAAAAACGTTCAAAGCAGCTTCACGCTGGAGGAGGCCACGCCTAAAACCGGGCAAAGGGGGATTGCTTACATGTCCGGCAGCTCACCCAGCTCTGAGTGCAGCTCTGTACCCTGTCGCCCAGTGGGGAAATATCCACTACAACACCCCTGTCAACAATGACCGCAGCAACGGTACTTGACTCAAAGTAGACCAATTCGAGGGCTATTTTATTTTAAATATTCCTGGTTTAACTCCTTTCCCTGAAAATATTGCTGCTCGCTTCAGTGACAACACCCAAGTTTCAAAAATCTGCGCAGGCGCGGCTCTTCACATGTACCGTAAGGGCCAGCTCAAATGCCAATCCCTCTCAGGAACCTACTTATAAGTTAGTGTAGCAGGCAGGGCTTTAAGTGTGATGGAAAACTGTAGGGGCGTGGTCGATGTAATAAGGGCGTGGCTTAAAACACGTAAACTGAAAATCTGTGCTTAGCATCGTGTGCCGTCTGATTGGTATTTGGCTGCTTCTGTCATTGCATCCATGTATATATTTTACGTAAGTAACTTAACACTTAGCCAGGACCATTGGCTTTGTCAATGGTTGTTAGTTGCGTAAGATAAATAAGCAACAAATATGGCTTCTGTATAGCATATTGAGAATGCTTCGGTTCTGACATGATGAGACTGTGAAAGAACTTAACGAGCCTCTTTGAAGTGACATCAAAGGCAATGAAGGGTGGCACTGCTGCAGAGTTAAGATTTATTTTTTTCACCGAGAGTGAGGGCAAAAATGGAGAGCCCGATCTGGACCCGTCTCAGCACCATATTTTTAGAACTGCAGGTGCTCCGCACCGGCAGGACCCGGCCCACTTAAATCCCAGGTGCAGCTGAACGGAGGTCTCGGTGAGTGGGGGCCCTGTGCGCCTCAATTATGGACGTCTTTCTACAAAATATAGTCGAAGGGCAGTTGAGCTTATTTCCCTTACCTACTTTATGATACATTGCCCCCTTGTTACGGTGCTGAATTCCACGGAATCTGCCCTAATGTGCTCTTAATACCTCCCAGTCTCCTCCCGCCAACTCAGAACCTTCCAGTCTTACATAAGAGCGAAGACGCTAAACAGAATCTCAAGCATCCACTCTGCTTCCACTTTCTATTTAATCAGGTAAACCGTAAACGTGTCCTGGTCTGGGCAATTAAGACTTGCCTGGCACAACAGTTACTCCATCTCGTCCAGTCAAAGTCAACTAGAAATGCGCGCCGTCTAAATATGCCACCAAACCCTATTTAGCGTGCTCATTAACAGCTCTCTGTCCACGCTCCAGCACCAGATGCACATTAAAAGGAAGGCTCGTGTTGCCGCAGACTGAACGTTTCCTTAACTTTAGACTGCGAATTGTACATTTAAAAACAAATACATTTTATTGCATGCATTTAACAGTGGCCCTCTTTGTCTCACGTGACGAGGTAAATCAACAGTTGTGCAAAACCAAGGAAGGCACCAGTGCCAAGCAAGGTTATAGTGGGAGCACTCAGCTAATAGGTTGCATTCTGTACCTATTTGAGGAAAACGTATCCATTATTCTTGTCTTCGAATTTCCCTTGTGCTGCATGAGCTAAAAATATCCTGCTGGCACTAGAGACGCGCTGTAGGCAGGATCATTAAGAATCTACTGTGTGAAGAATGGCTGCACCTTGCATTGTGCAGTCGTCCCTGTATCTATTATGTGACACCAAGAGACAGAGAGAGAGAGAGAGAGAGAGAGAGAGAGATAGATAGAGATTTACAACATCTGACGTCTGCTTTTGGATAAGAGCTGCAATCATTAAAGAAAAGTAAGCGAGGCCTTTTTATCTTTACACGTGTTGCAAAGTCATGTTGAGACAACTGGAAACAAGCATTGGCATAGCCAATAGGTCTCGCTTTTGGGACCTTATAAGTGTTTAGCCATGCAACAGTTGATGTTGTTGCACCAAGGATTTTGTGCTGCATAACTAAATACTTATAAGGTTCCGAAAGCGAGACCTATTGGCTATGCCAATGCTTGTTTATGTTCTCACCTTGTTTACAAATGGCTTAAAGATTCACCCTATGCTGCTGGCTCTGTACCTCACTTGGCATTCATTCAAATCCAGGTTGCACAATGCACATCAAAACCTTTGCATAGGAAAGGGCATGTTATTTTCAAAGAGCTTTGCCAGCCTTTGTCTTGTGCAAATGTAAATTGCACAATGGACTCGGGCTGAGGGTGTCATGCCTGCGCATCAATGCCAGCATTTCCTCCTCTAGTTTTCAGCACACTCTGAGCCTTGTGTGCTGTGTTTGTTTACGGCCTGACAAATTGCGTGGCGCCTACATTCACCGGTTCAATGAAAGCAGGGGCTTCCAAATGCAAGCAATGACATTCAGCAATTTGTCAGAACATAAACAAAAACCAAGAACCGGGTAGTAACTGATTATATGATGGCACCATTGCCTGTGGCTTGAAAGGAATCCCAGGAGGCCACACTTACCTTTGCTGCGCTGTGCTCTTGTGCTAGCATAGCACACAGTGACAGAATACATTGTTGTCTCGATATAAGATTCTTATATTGATATGACCTACAAGTCACATAAGATGCAGAAGACAAGAAGTGTCAAGCAATTATAGAACAAAAAATAGAAAATATTTTTGTATCACAGGAATGAGCAGCAGCGATTGCGTTTTGTGTGTTCATGTGTTAACAAAAGTTGCAGCACTATCTGAAGCCCTATCCTTTAAATGTTGCAGTAACACATGGTGCCACTTTCAACGGCTGTTCATTCCTGCGCTGGTATCAACCATGAATATTCTGTGGCCAGCTTCCATTCTGTGCCAGAGGTGAGGTTGTTTAAGGTGCCACTCACTCACCATCGGCCCCCACAGGCCCATGTCCCGAATGTGGAGGCGCGTGCGCAGCCATTGGGTGAGGGTCTATGATGCGGTCTGCCATGACTGAAGGCCGCAGTGATGCTGGAACAATTTTAGGAGTGGGGGTGCAAGCTTCAATGTAGGGTGACTGACTGCAATCATAGGGATTGGGAAAAATACAAAGTTATCTCAAAGTATGTTATGAAGTTCTGCGGTAATACTGAATAAGCAGCTACCTACGTCATTATTACATGAAATCCCTTTATTGATGTCATAACTACACTTTCACAATTGCCTTATTAACCTTCATGCTTTCTAAAATTATCTTAAAAATGCACCATTTGCCCACTCTTTTTTCAAAATTTTCTCGGGGGAAGAAGTGTACATTATTCAAGTGACATTCGGTAAAATGAATGGACCTTATGTGGGATTAAGCTACCATATAATTTTTGTGAGAGAAATGTTGAGCCCGAGACCTTTTCCCTTTCTTTTTATATTTATCTAAATAATTGAACAAGAAACGTTTACTTAGTTCTCGGCTTAGCTACCATTGAACAAAAATGTGTACAGTGAATGAACAGCAGCATCACATATTTTTGCAGCCCTGGTATTTACTTTTCAAATTTCATTTCATATACTTCTCTGATTTTGAATCATTTACCACTAGATGGCAGCAACTCCCTGTTTAATTGGTGTGAGAATACTAAGGGGCTTATTTATGAGCCCCTCCGTCACTTTTGCACCGCCGGTGCGTCACTTTTTGTGACGCACCAGCGACGTAAAAGATGCGCCATGGTGCGCCCTATTTACAAAGTGACGCATCGAGGTAGCTGCGTCACTTTGTAAACCCCTGCGCCACATAATACCTGCGCCAGGTATAATGTATGCAGGGTGGACGTTCCCATGTAAGTAAGTCGCGTAGAAGTGACGCAGTGAAATCTACAAGATTTCACTGCGCCACTTCTAGGGTGCAAATGCATCAATATCTAACGCCTGCCTCACAGCAGGCGTAAGACTGACGCAGGCCCTTTCACATGGGACTTGCCCCATGTGAAAGGACACATTGCTGGAGTTGCGTCACTTTTGTGACACACTCCAGAAAAGCATCACTTTTGCGCCTACAGATACGCCAGAAATACTGACGTATCTTCAACTCCTTGCGACATGATGCTTCATTCAGTAAATATTTTTTTTAAAACATTTTTTTATTGAGAGTTCAAATATAACAATACAAACAAAACAAAAAGCAGGATACTGTTGAAGACCAATTAATACAGTACGAGAAAAGGAATACTAACAATATTCTTGCAAATTGTCATTTTAACATTTAAATTATAAAGTGCAGGATTATGTAAGAGCAATCAATCAATCGACTGTCATTAATATTCAAAAGATTTTGTTAGAATGAAAACAGTACGAAACATTTAAATACAGTGGACGTCTTCTCAGTTAATATTACAGAACTAATTTATAAAGTGCCACATGCGAAGTCGAGACGATCATACTAGACTACTAGACTAATAGATGTTCTCGCAAGAGTGTAAATCTTGTTAAGTAATAGCTAGACGCATTTAAGAATCAAACACACTCCAATGTTTATCATATTTTTTGAGAGCCCCTGATCTAAGAGCATAATTTCTTTCCCTACCCTGGATTTGGAGTAGTTTTGACTTCCATGCCTGGAAGGATGGTACAAGATCTGTTTTCCAGGACTGTAATATGAGGGATTTAGCTATTAAAGAAGCTATAAACAGGGACTCATCATGTTGGGTGTGGATAGGAGAGCAGCCTAGAAGGGGAATAAGGTCATCAAATACAATATTAGTTTTAAGAACAATTGAAAGATATTTTTCTATTTCCTTCCATAAAACCTGGATTTTTGGACACTCCCAGACAATGTGTTTTCAAGTGCCTTTTTCATCGCATCGGAAACATTTGTCGACTACTTGGGGGAAAATACTATGTAAAAAGGACGGGGTTCTATAAATATGACGCATCCATCATGTGGCAAGGAGGGCGCACTGAGAAGTGACGCATCGCTGCTTTCACGACCGGTGCGTCACTTCTCATAAATGAGGCCCTAGCAGTCTAGCTTTCCCAAAACAATTTTTTTTTATGGCATAGAATCATGAATTCAGAATGTAAATTCAAAGGGATTATGTTAATAGCATGGCAGTGCACAGCACAGAGTTTAACTCAGCGGTCCCAGTGCACATTGCTAGGTGTAAAATTAGATATCTTGCCGGTTAGGGGCTCGTAATGAAATTTTGCTGTGCCCTTCAGTTGGTTACATTTTGGATTGTAATTGAAGGATGAAAGTAAATCTGCTATGGCCAGTGAAACACGTGTTTGGGCATGCAGCATTCTAGATCTTAATCTTAAGAAGGATCAGTTTCATGTTTCTCAGAGATAATAGCTTCTTCACCAAGGGTCAATTACCCCGACACAAAGGCATCCAATGGGCGTAGCAGGGGGCTATTATGGATGCTAATGGAGGGCATTTGTTGTGGTTGAAAAGGGGTGGATGACTCATTTGACTCCAGTGCTGGTGGCTTCAGAAAGAGGACAGTGAATAGACCATAACACGATTTTTAAAGAGCATTTACATAATTTCTACTCAAAATTGAGGCCGGGACAGGTTTGATCTTTCAAAGACTATTGTTACTGAGCAGGACCCATAAACAGACTTTATTATGTGTTGTTTCCAGGCCCCATTTGATGTCTAGTGATGCCAGACCGCCGTGCTGTTCAGCTAAAAACAATTTTGCTTATTAAAGCCTTTGACGTCATACTTTTGATGGGGAAAACACAACCAAATGTCCCAAAAAGCGAAGTTTGGTTGGAAGAAAATAGGGACTGGGGTTTGACGTTGTAGTTGAAAGATTTAAACAGTGCCACAAAGTCTTGCGCCATCCCTCTGAGAGGGCCATCAGTTTGGCGCTGTAATACCTCCCAGGAATTACAGAAACTATAGGCCTCATATATAAGGTACCTTGGGCCGCCGGAATGTCACTTTTTATGACGCTCTGGTGGCGCAGGAGTCTGCTCCATATTTATCAGGCAGCACTAAGCCACTTCTTTGGCTTAATGCTGCTTCGTAAATATCGTTCCCTTTAACGCAGTGTTCTGCGTTAAAGGGGCGTGCAATGGGTGTTGCTGGGGGCGTTCCCAGCAACATCCATGGCTTTTTGACACTGCCCCAGATTTACGAGAAATCGTAAATCTGAGGCAGCGCCAAAAACTTACGCCTCCACAGGGGATGCATAAGGGAGGCACAACGAGGAGAAATACCTTTATTTCTCCTTGTTTTTCCTTTTTCTATGTGTGCTGCATTCTGCAGGAAAAGCATCTTGTGATTGTTTTTGTGCAGGAAGGTTTTCCATGGAGCAGAGGTGCCTGCGTTGGCGCAGGTGAAAAGGACAGGAATGAGCTGTATCTTCTAGATACGGCACATTCCTGCCCTTTTCTTAAGCTGTAGGGCAGCGCAGCAGGAAGGCCTGCTCGCTGCCCCATGGCAAAACCTCATAAATGAGGCCCTATAGGGTTTTGTTTCCTACTGCAGAGTATTATCAGCCCACTCTGATTTCTGCAGTTTGAGATAAAGCAGTAACTCCACTTGTGTTCCCGCATATCAAGTTACAAAACCTATTTTATTTTGGTATTCGCTACACAAACTATGCCAGTCTTTACTTGTTGAAGTGTGGTCATGGAAATCATTGAAAATTGTTTGGTAATTCCGGTCTTCTTGGAATCCGATTTCTGAAGGCTGGCCTGAGCATAATGAGGGCTTAATCCTTCCGCCATCAATATCCTGTCACGCAGCACAAACTGGATAATTTCAAGGCATTGGAATGTGAGGAAATAACTGAAATCAGAAGGTCTTTACGCCACCATTGCCTTTGCGCGTTAAACTAGGGGGCATATTTACAGGGATATATCGCTACCAGAACATCACTTTTAGCGATGTTCTGGTGACGATGTGCCCTTCTCCATATTTGCAAAGCGACATGAAGCCACTGTTTGTAGTTTAAGGCTTTCTTGTAAATACGGACCCTTTACATGCATCACTCAGTGTGAAAGGGGCGAGCAAGGGGTGTTGCTGTGGGCGTCCCACCGCAACACCGATTGCTTTTGCCGCTGCCCCAGATTTTCAAGGAAGTGTAAATCTGCTGCAGCGCCAGAAACTAACGCCATGCAAGAGGAGTTGTTAGAATGGCGAAATGAGGAGAATAACAAATAACCATAATGGATTGTTTAAGTGCAGGAAGGGATACCTGCAACAGTGCCTGCATTGGCGCTAGGCAGCTGGTTGTAGTGCCAGCACTAGGGAAAACTCAGGGTGCGCCTTATTGTAGTAAATTTGGCGCATCCCTGCTGTTTGAAAATGTTGGTTCACAGCACTGCCAGATTTGGTGCAGCAGACATTTTCTCGTAAATATGCCCCAAGGTACATCGGGATCATGTGGAAGCATTTGCCAGCAATTCTGATATTACCTAGTAAGGCAAAAGGATGGTGGTGGGGTGGCCTGCCAGCTGTTAACTGACAGTAACCTCTGCTCGCTCACAGAGGGGCTTGGGAAAGCCATAGATTCCGCCACCAGCCTGCCACACATGTGATATGATATCCATTTGTGGAGCGCAATGAGTCACACCCGAAGGTGTATCTCGATGCTGGCCTCTTCAGAGCCCATCCCCAAACTTCTAGAATTGTCAGGTTTTCAACAATTTCTTAAATTGACCAAAATCTACACTGCCGTGAAGAAAGACAGGAAGCTGATTACATACCAACGGAGTAGTATAACAGAAGGATCTGCCCCATGTCTGGAAAGCCTGACCGGCGGAATAGAGAGGAAAATCTTATTACTAGATCTCAGTATACGTGCGAGGCGGTAGAATCGAAGTTTGTTTTTCAGATATACAGAGGATCTACCGAAATAGGCTATGTGAACAAGACGGCAGATCTTAAATATGATAAGTTTCCTCAGCAGTAACCAACTTAAAGACCTGAGGATAGGTGTCGAAGGAGAGGCTGCTGGGAGATTGCAAACCAATCTGGCCTCCTTATTTTGTATGACCTGAAGTTTCCTTAGCATAGTATCGTTAACTGCCATAAGCAGGGCATTGCTGTAGTCCGGCCGACTGATAACCAGCACCTGGGTCAGCGCTTGCCTGACCGAGGCAGGGAGCCAAGGAAAGACCTTCTACCAAGTGCACATCGTGGTGAAACAAGTCCCTCCAACCGCACCACATGATTATTCATGTACAGGTCAATTTTTATCACTAAGTTTTTAGCTGAGTGACTAGGGATCAGGGCAGAATCCAGCTCCACCGGCCACAAGTTCAGCTCCCAGAGATGTTGACAGTGGGACTCTGTCTTCTAACTATTCACTTGAAGACAGTTCCTACCCATCCAAGCAGCAATATCTTTCCTTCAGTTTTGGAGGTGCTGCCTTGAATCCTCAATGTCTTGTCCATAGTGAGGATCAACTGCATATCTTTGGCATATGAGATTATTTCAAAGCCATACATTCTCACAATCTGCACCAAGGGAGCAACATAAACATTAAACAACGTAAGGCTCAGGGTGAGCCCTGAGGTACTCCCTTTGTTTGAGGAACTTGCTGAGATTTAAAGGAACCCAGCGAGATAATTTAGGTCCGATCTTTTAAAAAGTCAGTTAACCACACAAAGAGGACGCACTGAGACCGATCTCATACAGCCTGTTGAACAGGACGGAATGAGATACGGTGTAATAAGCCACTGAGAGGTCTAATAAAACAAGCATGGCCGAAGCATCAGCATCCAAAGAAAGAAGGATTGAGTCAGTTACTGCCACTAATGCGGTCTCCATGCTATGGGCTGCACGGAATCTCGATTGGGAAGGATCCAAGATCATATGATCATCCAGAAACCTCATGAGCTGATTATTCACATGGCTCGCAAGTATTTTTCCTAGTAGAGGAAGCAAAGAGACCAAACAATGGTTGTTGAGGTTTGAGGGATCAATTTTAGTTTTTTTCTGTACGGGGGCGACTAGTGCTGTTTTCCAAGCTAACATATCTTGGCAGATTCCAGGGACAAATTAACTAGAGCCTGAACCTCTAGACCAAGTTCAGCTGCCAAAGTAGCCGAAGTTCTGGAGTGACAGACGCCCATTGGGGATCTGGATTTGGCTTACTCTTCAGTCATACTTGCAAATTTGTCTAGAAATGGGAGAGTGTTATTACAAGGTGATGTTGGAAGAATGCAATTGGACTGAAATGTCCTATAGATCGCTTCCACTTTTACTAAGAAGAAATCTGCAAGGGAGTTGCAGAGATGTTGTGAAGCGGGTATGGCTGAATCTCCGAGGGTGCTTCAAGTCTTCTGTTCCTTGAAAAGTTCTTTAGAGGTTTGCCTGCGCTAGTTATTTGGTTAAAGATGAGGGTACATCTAGCTTTCGTGATGAGTGCATGATAGCTAGTCAGAGCAGCTTTAAATGCTGCTATGTCATTTAGAGTTTTAGAGTTACGTAAGCGTCTCTAGTTTTCTACAATCTGCCTTCTGCAAGCATAAATCCTTACTGAACCAAGAAGCACGGGAACTGCCAGAGATATGTTCAATAAGCTGGAAGAAATCTTCGGGGACTTCCCCAGCCCCACTGCTTGGGAGACAGCTCCTATCTCCCCTTCAATTGATGTGCACTGGTAATCACCAGGATTAACTTTCCATAATTGTGTCTGACAAAAGGGAAATTCTGGGAATTCTCTTAGTGGCACCCTGGACTGGACTATGGTCAGGATTCCCAACAAGGCACCATTCCTGCCATCAGCATTGTGGTATCCCATCATCCTCCTGTCTAGTTGAACATAACGGCCTAAGTCCCTTGAGACACAAGTCAGTGAACGGTACAACACAAAGCCTGATGAAGAAGTAAAGAATCCCCCTGCTGGCATTACTAGCAGAGGGGAAATGGATCTCTTTGCCAGAGAGGAAGCTGGCAGGAATGCAAGAGATTATTCCACTGGTAGGAACCTTTGTGCCCTCCATTCCCAACAGCACCCACAACCCATCTGTTGTCTGCTTCCCTCTGCCCACAAAGACATCCAGTGCTTAATTTGAGCCAGTTGTTTCTGGTGCTCAGCCCCGGCACCTGATTGTAAGCACCAACACCTATGTCAATCTGCCACATGGTGGCACTATTTACCCAATTTAGATGTGACCACAGCAGCAGTTCTTTATTAATTCAATATACATAAAAATGACTAATATCTGCCGACTTTGTTATTGTTATGCATTGGGTGTCCTAGTAGGGTCTAGATTGTCACACTTGTAGGAGTGTGATGGTTAGTAGTTACACTGGTACTGTTATTGGCAGCACAGACAGGGCAATAGGTGATGCTGACTTCAGTGGACTCCTGGCAAGGGACGTTGCACTTATTCTTTCACAAATTAACCCCTCCCCTGCTCATGACGGAACCACTCCGTCATGAGCCACGGTCGCCGTGTGCTCATGACGGAGTGGTTCCATCATGCCGCGGCCGTTGGCTGCCGCTCCGCCCACGCGGCGCTAATTCCCCGCCTGTGCGGGCGATTAGCGCAGTGGGCGGAGTCATGACGGAACCACTCCGTCATGAGCACAGCTCAACCGTGGCTCATGACGGAGTGGCTCCGTCATGAGCGCAGCACCACCGCGCTGCCCCCAACCCCCCCCCCCAGCGCCGCGGCGAAGAGGTTAAGCACTGGAAAACTCCAACCTATCAGCCCCCTCTTCAGCCCCCAGAGACCCACACCCATTAACACCTTCTCCAGCTGCTGAATCACAATCATCTGCCCCATCCTCCAAAGTACCCAAGCCACTCCAGATGCCCCCTCTGCCCACCCATAGAAAATCAAGGGGTTGGCTTTGAAGGATAGGTACAGTACTCGAAAAGTTCTTGGCACTCGTAATCATCAAAGTTAGGAGAAATGTCAGTTCTACATGTAAAATTGCAGTTCATAGTGAGCCTTTTAAAATTCTCCGATGTATATAGCCCACTAGTTGAAAATGTGGGCAGTCACCATATGCATAATTTATGATGGAGCATTGATGACTAGGCCCTGCTGGAAGATAATGACTATCTACTGAACTGCTGGAAACGAACATTAGATTTTTTGATTCTGTGGCCACTGCTGTGGGTATAAAATGGAATGCCTTTATTGCATGCAGACCAAAATGATTGGGATCTGAGATAATTTCATGGAAAAATTGTTGAGGAGGCTGTTTTTTTATTTTTTATTTCTTTTTATTGAATACAGGTTCATCTTCTCACAACATGGTTATATAACATGATATTGTTGTTCCATTTACACTTTTCCATACAATTGAATCATCCGATTTAGCTACTTCAAAACTGCAATTGTTAACTCAGTGAACTGCTTAAATTATTCTCGCCCCTAATCTGATCAACTAGAGTCTATTGTCGACTCACTCAAGGGTGGGGTTCATATATTCCCTCTATATGAGTTCCATTTTCCCCATACTCGTTCCCATTTCTTCGGGCACCCCCGATGTATATATGCCGTGCTTTCTGCCACCATTACTTTGTCCATATCCCCACACCATTCTTGGTATGTCGGAGTCAATTGCGCCCCCCAGTGTTTAGCTATGTTGCGTTTGGCAAACATCATCCCTAGCGTTGCCCAGTCTTGCACTGCATGATTAAGGTCAGTTGGCTCCCATATATTTAAGAGACACCTCTTGGGTTCAGGGGTGACCGTCACTCCACAAACTTGTGTGATTGTGCGCATAATTGTTTCCCAATAGTGCATTATTACAGGGCATTCCCACAACGTATGATAGAAGGTGCCAACTGACCCACACTGTCTTAAACAGTATTGATTCTCTGCCTTCCCTATTTTCTGTATGGTTTGTCTTGTGTAGTAAATACGATGGAGTATTTTCAACTGGACTAATCTTAATTTTGAGGACATTGCCACGGTCCGGGGGGAGGAAAGGGCCTTTTGCCAGTCTGTCTCGTCGAGTTCCCCCACCTCTACCTGCCATTTCTCATGGAGCACTGTAGTTGGGTCCGGCTGATTGTTAATAATTTTTCGGTATGTTAGGTAAATAGCTCTCTTGTCCATCTGCACTGTTAGTAGCCTATCTTCTAATAGGGATGCTTGTAGGAGTATCGTACCCGCTGGAATGGCTTTGGTGAGTGCATGCCTAATTTGGATATATCTAAACCGCTCCATGAGTGGCATCTCGTATTGTTCTTGGAGTTGTGTAAAGGTGACGATCTCTCCCTTCTTCCAGAGGTCTCCCACTGTTGAAATACCAATTGAGTCCCAGTGTTTGAAGCCTTTACTAGAACTGAGCCTACCTAACTTTTGAGTTTCCCAGAGTGGAGTCAGTTGTGTGATCAGACCCTCCCAGCCTAGCTTCTTGAGTGCTGTGTGCCATACCTGAACTGTGTGTGCCGTCGGTCCTAACAGTGATGTTTTGCGAGTCTTATTGTATAGCGCTCTCATTATTCCTCCCTCTCCAAATGTGTGTCTGTCAGAGCGGAAAGCTGGGTCTTTTTTGGGGGCGTGAAGCCAGTGATTTAGCACAATCATCTGGGAGGCCCAATAGTATACTTGTATATTCGGGAGAGCGATTCCACCATCATACCAGCCCTTTACCAATTTAGTCATAGCTATGCGGGCCGTTTTTCCGTCCCATAGTAGCGTAGTTACTTCAGCCTCTAGAGCCTTAAAATAAGTTTGGGGGACCGGAAACGGGGTGGTTTGAAGGGCATAGAGAAATCTGGGAAACGCCATCATTTTGAATAGTGCCGCTCTTCCGAGCAGTGTCAATGGTAGGGATCGCCAATGTTTTGTATCTTGGCGTAGTCTTTTCAGCGGCGCCAAAAGGTTTTGTTCCGTCAATTCCTCTGATATTGGTGTGACGTAGATTCCCAGGTATTTAAAGCTTCCTTCCGCTGTTTTGCAGAGTACATCCCTTCGGAAGCTGCAGCGGGGGACTGTGCAGGATGTACAGGATCGAATTGGCCCAATTGATAGTGTACCCGGAGAATTTGCCATAAGATTCACAGATGTCCAGGAGTCTACTGATGGATTGCTTGGGGGAGGCTACATATAATAGTATATCGACTGCATATAAAGATATGCGGTCCTCCCATCCCTCCGCCGATTTGAGGCCTCGAATGGTCGGTTCCCACCTTATCCAGGCTGCCAGCACTTCAAGTATGAGGGCAAATAAAAGCGAGGACAGGGGGCAGCCTTGACGAGTGCCATGTCCAATGGGGAAAGCATTTGAGAGGCGGCCGTTGACCACTACCTGTGCTAGGGGTTTTGTATATAGGAGACGAACCCAGGCTCAGAATTTGGGACCAAAGCCCATATGTTTGAGGACAGTGAACAGGAAGGGCCACTCAACCGTATTGAAAGCCACACGGGGTTCCTACCCAGCATAAATCCGGATTGGACCGGGTGCACTCGTTTAGTGAGATGTGGTGTCAGCCTAGCCGCTAATGTTTTCGCTAGTATTTTCGCTTCTGCATTTAGCAGTGATATGGGTCGATATGATGCACAGTCCATGGCAGGCTTTCCGGGTTTGCGGATAGCCACTATTGTCGCCATTCTCTGTTCTCTAGGGAGTTCCCCGGTTGTGAGACTGGATTAGTACATATTCAGTAAATGTGGTGCTAGTATATTCGCTGATTTTTTGTAGAACTCTATGGGTATACCATTAAGACCAAGGGTTTTCCTCGATTGTACAGTGCCTATAGCTAAAGCTAATTTGTCTGCAGTTAAGTCTGCGTCCCGGGCTTGGACGTCGTCTGGCGTGAGCGTGGGCATTTTAATATCTTTGAGTAAGGCCTGAGCCTCCTCAATCGTGACAGAGGTCTCTGGGGTGTAGATTTTTCTCTAATATCTTGCTAGGGCATTTACTATTTCCTGTGGGTCTGTTATGGGGTCTCTCTCGGTCAGTTGTAGCTGTGCCATCCGCCGGCTAGCTTGCTCACCTTTATCTAGCCATGTCAGGATTTTACCGGCTTTATCACCGACTTCGTAAATATTATGAGGAGGTAGTTTTGACAATTTCTAAGAAGACATCTATTATGGATCACATCTATCTGTCTAAGAATTTGAGAGGGACACTCACACCAAGGGGACAGGGCACAAACCAACCAGTAGAAAAAGACCCCCTTTGGGAAGATGATCTCAAACGACAGCGAAATATTAATCGCTCGTCACATTCAAACAGATCCATACAGCATCCTTTGCCAACCCTTTTCCATAAACAGATCCTACCAGGATTTAGACAATATATCAATTTTAATACAATGTATATAAAAAAATCACAGTACTCACATTAAGCATAAAGTGTTCATATTATCATGCAGTTAAAAGCATTAGTACCTCAATCTAAAATGTGATTTGTTTCTGTGACTGTACCACAAAACGATGCAACATGGCCCCACAATTACAAAAACAATTCAAAGAAACGTTTTAACCGCAAATGGGAGCACCCTACAAAACAGTACTCGTGTATCTGTTATATATGCTGATCCGTTATCTTTATCAAACACCGGTCCCGATAAAGAAGTTTTTTCTTCATCTAAAATCCCTTTTTGTACATGGATTCTGTGTAAGAAATGTGTCGATGTGTTTCTGTGGATTAAGAATAAATTCGACCACCTTGTTCAAGACATTGCAATTTGGTATAAGTCTCCCCACTACAACAATAATTCATTTAATATCCCAACCGTCGGTGTATCAATTATTACAGTGCAGATTCTCTCACACTTGGATCTCTACAGTCTGTGCATACTGGAAACTGACATTAGATTTGTTTGATTCTGTGGCCACTGTTGAGTATTAAATAGAATGCCTTAATTGCATGCAGACCAAAATGATTAGGATCTGCGATAACTTAATGGAAACATTGTTGAGGAGGCAGTATCAATAGTACAGTTCTGTTAACATTTCTAAGAGGACATCTAGTATGGATCTCAGGGGACATAATCTAGAGCAAGATGTCCAAACCCTTTCCGTGGCCGAAGGTTATTGATTCGCATGATCGGGACGTTTGCGACCCAAAAAGCTATTTTCTGATTCACAGCACATTCATTTAGGTTTGAGACCAAATTCGGATTCAGCATTTAGAAGGGGCATGTTTTGGGCATCCCTTCTATATAACAAATCAAATTGGTATGTGTTAATATGTTGCAAATAAATTACGATCTTAAACAATCTTTCACTGCCTCCTCCCAAAGAGGCCAGTTCCTCTTTGTGAATGTCGACAAAAACATTTTTTAAGTTTTGGAGGAATATGAAGGCAAATTGCGGCCAGTATGTTGCAACCAGTTCTTTGGACATCAGGCCACTTCTTCCTTGTAGAAACCAGTATGATTAAAATGATAGCCAAAGAACAAGTTCTCTATAGTGAGTGAGCCATTCTTATCAGTTGAGATTAAGGGCCTGCAGTAGTTTGGAATGTGTAGAAACATTCAAAAATATTCTAACTTTTCCATAATTCTCTAAAGAATGGAAAAAATAAAC
The DNA here is from genome assembly GCF_964204655.1 of Triturus cristatus. Classification (NCBI taxonomy): domain Eukaryota; kingdom Metazoa; phylum Chordata; class Amphibia; order Caudata; family Salamandridae; genus Triturus; species Triturus cristatus. Next base: position 789,877,730 of record NC_140586.1, on the reverse strand, counting down.
GTTCTTTTTTGCTTGTCACTGTAAACTAGAAAAAGTAGATCTGAAGGAAGAAAAGCAGTGTTTCATTTTCGCTGCTTTAAACAGCTGCTCTGTGACCTGACCTGCCTTTCACCTCAGCTGTTGGCTCTGGCAGCGGCATTTTGATGTCAGACCTCGACCATAATAACTTATTTAATTTGAGTTCTGAAGTATTTTCTTTATCAGCGACCGCGTACGTCACAAGTTGCAAATTAGAAAGAAATTAGAGACAGGAGTTTACACAGGGATTGCAGAATCCCATGTATTATAAAAAAAAAAATAAGATATTCCTGATGTCTGCTACAGTGATTGGGGGAAGATGGGCTGCCTAATCAGTTTTAAAAGTTCTTTCTAGGCATGTTATTGCCTAAACTAATTTCTGCTGCTTTTAATAAAATACAGCAAGAAACAAGCATTTTTGTCTGGGAGTTTCACTTTCCTTTCCTGAGACAGTGAAACACCCTAATAGTTGAGGAGTTTGTAGACCTATAACCTTTGGAACTCCTATTATACTGTCTGGCAGGTTGGCCTGCATATTTCATACATTTTGCCATATAAATCAAATGGAAATCTTTCTTCTTGTGAAAGTTGTTGGTGAGTGACTGGAAATGTTAACTCTAGTGAATCTAATGGTTGCTGAACGTTTCTTCTTCTTCCCCCCTTTTCAACTTACTATTACACTGCTTGTTAAAGGACAGTTTGGGGTTGTTTTTGCTCGCTTCTTCTTGTTTGGTTATCCTTTGTAGTAATGTTGCTGTTCATTTGGTGATGTGTGCCTTTATGGTATCTTTGGATATCTTCTACCAAACTGCCTCTATTGGTAGGTAAATTGTTCTTCCTTGGGTTCTCTTTCTGACGCTTCCGTCGCCATTAATGTACACTTTTACTGGAAGATGAAGGTGTTCTACTTAAGTTGGTTGTCAATGCGATATTATTTAATCTTTTCACATAGTTACAAACACTACTCCATGTTCTTCTAAATTTTCTAGTTTAACTTAGTGTGGTTTTCTCCTCGTAATCAGCTATAACAGTGGGGGCCGTCATGGCTCACGGGGCACAGCCAGGTCCCACTGACCAATCACAACGCTGCAATGCAGCATTGTTAATGGTCTGAGCGTCCTGGTTTGATGCTTAGTCAGGGAATGGGGGCCTGGGTATGTTCTCCAAGCAGGTTTTAATGCAGCCTGCACGGAGAACAGCGAAAGTGTGCATGACTGTTTTGGGCGGCACAAGAGGGTCGGCCAAAAAGTCATGTGCACTTAGGAGTGGGCAAACCACTCCTCCCCTGCCCTGCTCCGAGAGCAGAGCAGCCCTGCTACCTGCCCGCCCGCAAAGCAGCACAAGCATAAAATGGTAAAAACTCAAAGTTGATCAACTCTATCCCTCCCAGGCAGGGTTTGAGAGCGCCCTTACTGCGCCTGTCCCCTCTGTGGGTATTTCCTCATTTAGCCTATGCTCGCTCCTTAGAACTCCATGCCTACTTGTTGCCCGTTGTTGCTTTTTTTGTGCTCCACTGTTGCTGTATTCTTTTTAATTGACCACACTGCTGCTGTATTCTTTTTAATTGACCCCACTGTTGTTGTATTCTTTTTAAATGTCCCACTGTTGCTGTATTCTTTTGTTCGTTGCTTCGTTCTGTACTGTTCTGTGTTGTGCCCATTCCCGCCACCACTACTGCCCCCGGGACCTCTCCCCCTTGACCGCTCCCGCCTCTCAGCTGCTTGTCCCTCCGCCCTCCCCTAATTAATGGCGACTGCTGCGGGGGAGCACGAGCAAGTCCTCTGAACCTCATCTGGGACCGCTCTCTCCCCAGCAGCTCCGCTCTGGTGTGCTCCGTTGCTGATCAACTCTACTCCTCCCAGGCAGGGTTCGAGACCGCCCTGACAGTGCCTGTCCCTCGGTGGGTATTTCCTCATTTAGCCTCTGGTCACTCCTTAGAACTCCGTGCTCGCTTGTTGCCCATTGCTGCTTTTTTGTGCCCCACTGTTGCTGTATTCTTTTTAATTAACCCCACTGTTGCTATATTCTTTTGCTTCGTTCTGCACTGTTCTGTGTTGTGCCCGATCCCGCCACCACCGCTGCCCCCGGGATCCCTCCTCCTTGACTGCCCCGCCTCGCAGCTGCTCGTCCCTCCCCTAGATAATGGCGGCCGCTGCGTGGTCACGCACAGCGGGTGTGCGTTGGTGCGCCAAAGGCGCGCCTAAGGCAAGCTTGTCTGCGCCCGTCCGTGACCCAAGCGCGACCAGCGCCAGGAACCCTGGATCCACGACCTTCCACCGCTATGACTCCACCGCCCTCCTCGCACTCAACCCCGGAAGACACAGAGACTGCCAATAGGCCTCGCCGAACATGACCCACGGCCAGTTCTCCTGCCTCCACTGCCGTCAGACCTTCACCACCACCACATTGGCCTCCGGCACAGCTGACACCTGCACCGACGACACCCTAAGATGCATCCTCCTCAACGTGCGCTCCGTACACAAACACGCCATGGAAATCTGGAACCTACTCGACCCTCCCTCGCCCGACATCGCCTTCTTCACGGAGACCTGAACCAATGCCTCTTCCGCCCCTGACATCAACACCGCCATCCTGGACGGAAACAAGATCCATAGGAAGGACCTCCCCAACCACCCGGGATGGGGCCTCGCCATCTCCCACAAGAGCACCCTCCCCCTCACCACCTCTAGCGACACCTTCCCCTCCGCTGAACACCTACACTTCCAGATCCAGATCAGCCCCAAAGCCACACTCTGAGGAACCCTCATCTACAGACCTCCCGGCCCCTGGACACCCTTCGCCACCACCATCACCAACTTCATTGCACCCCACGCCATCGCTTCAATGAACCACATACTGATTGGAGACCTGAACTTCCACCTTGACAACCCCAGCGACCCCATCTCTAACATCCTTCGCAACAACCTTGCCAACATCGGACTCAAACAACTCGTCACCACACCGAGCAGAAAACACCCTCGACCCCATCTTTGTGGCAGGAAACAGCATGCACTTCAGCCACACAATCCAACCACCATGGACCTACCGGCACTGCATACACTTAGCCATCAACAAACCCAAGGCACCCAAACCAGCCCCACGCCCACCATGAAGGAACTGGAGCAAGGTCACCGACAATCAATTTAACTCCACCCTCAGCCGAGACAACCTCACCTGGTCACGCGATGCAAACATCTCAGCCAGAGGACTCCACACTTGGATCTCCAAATGCGCAGACCAGCTCGCCCGCTACGCAACCTCGACAAACAACGCCCCAGGAAAGCCGGCTGGTTCACCACTGAGCTCCAAGAAGCCTGGCGCACCTGCAGACGCCTGGAGAAGAACTGGAGAAACACCAAGACTAAAGGAAACTACTCCACCTAAAAGGACGCCATGATAGACTACCACAAACCAATCAGAACCACCAAGAGGAATTTTATCCACAACAAAATCCTCGCCAAATCCACCAACTCCAAGGAACACAGTGTCATTCAGGAATTCACCAACCCAAGCAGCGAAGCCACAGATATCACCCCGTCCCAAGACCTCTGCGATAAGCTTGGAACCTACTTCCACCACAAGATCAAAAACCTCTACGACAACTTGGTCGACCATCCACCAGACGCCACAGCCGGCCCTCCCACCCCCCGGGGACATCAGCCAGCCAACCATCTCCAACTGGACACCGAGCAGGACCGAAGACACCACCTCGACCATGAAAGGCATCCACTCGGGCCCCCACCGACCCCTGCCCTCCTCACACCTACCACAGAGCCGCGGCCGCCATCGCACCCTAATTGCAATGCACCATCAACACCACCTTCACAACAGGCCCCTTACCAGATGACTGGAAGTGTGCAGAATTCAGGCCCCTGCTCAAGAAGCCCATAGCTGACCCCACTGACCTCAAGAACTACCAGCCCATCTTGCTACTCCCCTTTGCAGCCAAAGTTGCAGAGAAAACAGTCAACAGGGAACTGACACGATTCATCGAAGAGAACGCCATCCTCCACCCATCCCAATCCGGATTCAGAAGCAACCACAGCGCCGAGACCACCCTACTCGCCGCCACAGATGACATCCGCACCCTCCTGGACCAAGGCCACACCACAGCCCTCACCCTACTCGACCTTTCAGCGGCCTTCGACACCGTCTCCCACTGCACACTAGTAGCCTGACTGCATGACGCTGGCATTCATGGAGCAGCCCTGGACTGGATCCGATCATTCCTCACCGGAAGAAGCCCTTCCTCTCCGAGCCCACGAAAATCACCTGCGGAGTACCACAGGGGTCATCACAAGGGAAGAGGTGTGGCGCCACGGACAGGGCGACTGACTCCGGAATCTGGGGATCACGGTTCGATCCCCGGCGCCGGCGGCAGATAAGCCCAGCACCATGTGACTCTGGGCAATAGCTTGCGTAATCTTCCCGACGGCCCCCAGCGCCTAGAGACCCTTACGGGTGATTGTTCGCGCTTTACAAATGTGGATTATTATTATTATAACTGAGCCCGACCCTCTTCAACATCTACATGGCACCCCTCACAGCCATCGTCCGACAACACGGCCTTAACATCGTATCCTACGCAGACGACACCCAGCTCATCCTCTTCCTCACCAAAGACCCCACCACCGCCAAACTCAACTTCCAGAAAGGAGTGGAAGGCGTCTCAGTCTGGATGACCAACAGCTGCCTAAAGCTCAACGCCAAGAAGACAGAAGTCCTCGTCCTTGGAACAACCCCTTCAGCATGGGACAACACCTGGTGGCCACCCGCCCTCGGAAACCCACCAACCCCCTCAGACCACGCCAAAAACCTCAGCATCGTACTCGACTCATCGCTCACCATGAACTGACAGGTCAACGCCTTCACGTCCAGCTGCTTCAACACCCTCCGCATCCTCCGCAAGACCCTCAAATCGATCCCCCCAGAGTTAAGGAAGACAGTCACCCACGCACTCACCACCAGCAGATTAGACTATGGAAATGCACTCTACGCCGGCATAAACAAGTCCCTACTCCATAAACTACAAACAATACAGAACACAGCCTCCAGACTCGTCCTTGGCACCCCCCGGCATGCACAAATCAGCCAACACCTACAAAGACTCCCTGTGGAGAAAAGAATAACCTTCAAAATCTTCACCACACCTACAAATGCCTCACACAACGGACCCAAATACCTCAACAACAGAATCAACTTCCACGTACCCTAAAGAAACCTCTGATCCTCCAACCTCACACTGGCCGAAACCCCGCACATCCACAGAGCAAGAGCAGGCGGAAGATCCTTCTCTCACATTGCAGCCAAGACCTGGAACGAGCTACCGCAGACATCAGACGCGCCCCTTCCCTGAACATCTTCAGGAAGACCCTCAAAACCTGACTCTTCGGCTAACAGACCTGCGGACCCCGCCTCCCCTCAGCGCCTTGAGACCCTCACGGGTGAGTAGCGCGCTTACAATTCCCTGATTGATTGAAAGTTATTATCAATGAATCAATCAAACAAACTTTATTCGGTTTTGACATGTAAAGCCATAAAAGTGATATAAAAGTCACACATGGTATTAAAAAGAACTAATAAAATATTTACTCATTCTTCACATTATAGACCAAACTACCCTGAAAATCTCATATAATACGTAACCTAATATATATTATAAAGTGCATATACCTAGATCATAAAAGTGAAAACCCATTAGAAAAATGAGTCCAGGGGCCTCTTCTGATCTATATGTATCATCAGGGTAACTAGAATGCCACCCCACGACACGAATCAAAGAACAGGTTGATGTCACAGCATTGACATGAATCCGGACACACCAAGTCTGAGGAGGCGGGCAGATACAAACATGCATCAGCCACGACATCCACCCAGAGAACACTCTTCACAGAGCCGTAGAATTTATTTTGATAATTGAAACTATACGAAAAATATAATAACGGCTCTGCAATGTACAATTGACGTTTCATGCTGTGACCTGTATGCCCTGTAACTGATGGTCATAAACTTAAAAAAACGTAATAAAAATATGTAAAAAAAAAAAATCAGGGTAACTAGAATAAAAGCATGCCCTAATAGCTACTTTCATTTAGTCAAGGCAAGCTCTAAGCTTCACTGCGGATTTTAGGAAGTTGAGAACAAATAAAATAGAATCTCCATGCAACATGTAAGTAGATAAGAGCTGGACACACCTGCTTAAATTCCAAACTTCTTAAAATAGGGGTAGTAAAAGCTTTCCGGGGGTCACATAATACTTACAAAATAATAAAGGAGCAAATCTTGTGGAGACTCACTGTTGCAGCCACAGGATGCTAAAATCTGGCCTCTATACTCCCCAGTGGCGAGGCGGACTGGAGGTGAAAAAGATCCAGGTGAAACCTGATCAATAAAAAGCATTCGTAAGTGCTAACAGGACCCTGAAGATCTGGCTCAGTCATTAGTGTTGTTTTCAGAATTAAAAATTTGTGAACACTGGGTTTCCTCAATTCCAGCTCTTCCCTCTCTAATTTCCTTAGACTGCAAAAGGATTCCCTGGCCCACCCCATATCCTTCTTAGTTATAGTTATAGCTTAGTTATAATTCTCCTCTTCCTAATCTTTCAAAACTACTCTTTATGTATCTGAGCCAGGGAATGTGATGGGCATAGTCAAGGGTCATACACACCTTCAGTATTAATCAACTCAAAGACGCTCCTTCATTCAGCCAAATTTTCAACCAAATATTAGTAGGCAGGGAGCCAATACGTCACAGAGATAGGGCACCCCCAGTTCTTCATGTACCACCATATTAGACATTCCACAGAGCACACCTAACAAACACTTCAAAAATGTATTCTCAGCCACTTGTAACTCGTCCATAGTGAGGTGCCCCCATATTTTGCTGCCATAAGAGACTTTTGCAACACACATAGCCTGATATATATTTAAAAGTGCCGCAATCGGTCTCCTACATAATTTAGAAGCTAAATTAAAAATGGCCATGTTTGCCAGCACTAGGTCTCCCTCTTTCTCTGTTTTAGTGGGCCCCATTTCATTTGTTCATCCATTATGACCCCCAGGTATGAAAAGACATCAGTGCGGGGGACCTGAGCAGATCCAGCCATAAATTGAAAAGTATTTTTCGTGCGAAGACCCACCTGCATCACATAAGATTTGGAATCGTTTATTGATAAGTCCAGATCCACCATGAAGGAGGAGAAGGAATTAAGCAGTGTTTGTAACCCCCTAGCGGTCCTAGATATAAGGACTGCTTCATCCGCGTATAATAAAACCGGCAGACCACGTCTACCTACCTGCTGATAATCTACCCTAGTCGTCGTTAAAACTTTGTCCAATTCATTAATATACACATTAAACAGGAAGGGGGCTAAAATACACCCTTGGTGTACCCCTCTTTTTATGGCAAAATTGCAGGAAATCCTTCAATCTTGTGAAAATCTGACCTGCGCCTTTGTTGTTTGGTGGAGGTCTTCAAAAAGATGAACAATGTTGCCATCTGCCCCGATAGCCAACATGGTCTGCCAAAGTTTAGCCCTATTTACCGGGTCAAACGCAGAGGACAGATCCATGAAGGCTAAATAAATAGTACCGGGGCGGGCAACCGTGTATTTATTGAGAATCATAGATAGGCTAAGGCACTGGGCCACGGTGGACCTCCCTGGACTAAACCCATACTGAACGTCCGATAAAATAGCATGTTCCTCTGCCCAGCTAGTCAACCTATCTAGAAGTACTCTATCTACCACCTTAACCACCGAGTCCAGCAATGAAATCGGTCTATAGCAGTGAGTGCTGTCTCGATTACCTTTTTAAAATCAGGCACTATAGTGGAAGTAGCAAATGACTCAGGACAGACGGATTTTGCTGCTGCATTCATAACTGTCGCAAGAACCGGCGCCCAAAAAGTTGGGTCTGATTTAAAAAGATCTGACGGAATGCCATCAGGGCCCGGGGATTTATTACTTGACAACTCAACGATACCATCCTTAACCTCTTCTATATTAAAAACCAGGACAGATGTACCTTCCTCAAACCCAGAGGGGCAGTTTAGTTCTGGGGGACCCTGAAAGATGGCTTCAAAATAAAGCACCCACTCTTCTTCAGTAATATGGGCACCCACTGCACTTCCTTCCTCTTGATTCAAGAAGGGGCTATTAATTATGCTCCAAAACCTGGAACTGTCCCTCAGAGTGCTAGCCTCAATTAACTCCCTGCAGGCTTCCTCCTTTAACGTGGATTTACGTCTTGCCAGTTCTGTTTTGTACTCCTTCGGCAGGTTCTGACTAATGTGGAATCTCTTGGGCTCCTATTTAAGGCTTCTCTGCAGTTTCCTAGCTGCCTGAGAGCAAAGGGAATCAAACCATCTGGGGATCTGAGTAGCAGGTTGCAGAGCCAGGGCACTTAAAAAGTCACTTATTTTAGCAGAAATGATTTTAAAAGCACTAATGACCTCCCCCGGAGCCGTGGATGAGGTGGTGTACAGGGCTAACTCGTTGGCACACGAGACAGATATTGACTGATAAAATATGTCTGGGGATATCTTGTTCCCATTTTAACCGTCTTCTGCCATCTGTTGGTCTCACAACCCCACACTGCCCGGCCCCCCTCTGTGCGCCAGTAGCGGCCCACTAAAATAAACACACAAAGGGTTGTGGTCACTATATACACTGGCTTGAATAACGAATCCTGTGAATAATTCAAGTTGAGGCGTTGCTACCAGTATAAAATGGATAAATGAGCCACCACCCCTCCCATTAAAAGATGGAATAACGGCCTTACTACGGGGGTCAGCTGAACACATAAGGGACAATTAGTCAAATTCATGAACAAAACCGTTCAATGTATCCCCTTGTAAAGAGTGTTCAAAATGAATTCCCCTCACGCATAGGCAACCCAAATCAGCCAGACTAGAGACCCTGGGGTCACCATATGGGTGGATATTAAAATCCCTGGCAATCACAAAATTTTGGAGAGCAACATTAAGATGTTGCCTTAAAAAGGAGCCCAACATGGTAATATTACACGTGCCCTTGGCATAGGACGTTGAGTTGTAAAAATGAATAAGACCCAATTGTTGGGATTCCTTGCAAAGTACCAGGGAATTTAAACACGGACTCTCTATCAGCAGAGCCGATATCTTACATTCTACTGCCAGAGAAATATAAATTGCAAGGCCACCTCTTGATCTTCCTGCAAGTGAGGAGGTAGCCGGAACAAAGAACGACTTATAGCCCTCCAATGGTAAACTACTTTCGGACAACCATGTTTCCTGCAGGCAAATCACACTAAACTGTTTTATAAATACAATCCACGCAGGGTCAGAGAACTTGTTAGCTAAGTAGGCAATATTCCATGATATAAAATTGCGATCAATTTCACCGAAGGTCCCATTGCTTTGCTGTGTTGTTTTCTGCTGGGTATTAGGTGTCACTTGATCCATGAAAGCAGGCTCACAAAGTCAATCACAGGCATCCATAGCGTCCAAGGGTGCAAAACGGTTTGTTAACTCCATAAAAGGTAAAACTGACTAATCCCCGCCTTGTACTGGCAAATACTTATATTTTAGATTAGGATTTGAATCTGCATCCCTAGGAGATGGATATGGTAGCGTCTGCCTGTTAAATGGAGCCCTGGTGGTATTAGTCAGGTGATTCCGCCCAAATATCTCAGGTTTATAAAACAATCCAAGATGTAGAGCCATGATGGACGACTTGGGGCAAAGAGGGGTATTGTTCAGAGTTGTAACCAAGATCCTTTGAGCAATATGAGGTCTATTGAAATTGATGATAACACAGTCACCCTTGCAGGACTTATGGGAACTGCCTACCCAATTAACCCTTTGTGCCTAGAGCAGTATTACATGATAACCAATATAAGACTATGGGACATATTATCAAGCACTGCGTTAAAATTATCGACGCTTTAGCGGCAGAAAACTGATGCTAAAGCGGCGATAATGGGCTTGATAATATGCCGCAGAGAATTCCCATGGAAGCCCATGTTGACACCAGAACGTGGACTTCTATGGGAATTCTCCAGGGCATATTATCAAGCCCATTATCGCCGCTTTAGCGGCAGTTTTCTGCCGCTAAAGAGGCGATAATTTTAACGCCGTTTATTGATAATATGCCCCTTTGTTCTTCAGTTGAGAGTAATCCTCCTTTCACCCTGAGGGAGAATTGGCACATTCCCCAGGATCACAACATACGGCGGTGAGCCGCTGGCAGATGTATAACAGGCAAATTCTGCGTAAGGCCCTCCCCTCTCCCCTGGGATGGCTCTCCAGCTTTGCTACTCTCAGGGATGGGTTGATCCCGTGTAGATAACCTTTCAGCAGGGCCAATGTTTGAGCCAGGATTTGAAACTGTGTGGATCAGGGAGGAGGGCGAAAACCGTTGGGAGTGTGCCAGCCCCCTTTTTGGCTTTAAAGGGGAAGGTGGATACTCCCTAGTAGTTAAGTGTGGGGCTGCCAAGGTAGGGCATTCCACTGCTGGGAGAACCATTAGGGCCTTGGTTCCAGTTTGACGACCTCACCCCTTGTGGGTGTGCAGCATTTGAGAGAAGATAGGCCCTTTTCAATCAAGGACAAACGTTGGAGAAATGAACCCAGTTTGGAGTCCATCATAGCCTTCAAAGAGTCCTGGAAGGATTCTGGTATGCACATGATATCTGCCTTTGTCAGTACTTGATCGATTGGGGACTTCTGGGATGTCAACTCGGCTTTCTGTCTTTTAGCCTTTCCCCCAGGCATTTGGCCCTTTCTTTTTGTGCCCGACCCTTGGCTAACCAAGTCTACACCTCCCGGTCTCCCTCGCATAGCAAATCCAGCAACTATTGGTTTCTTAACCGGATGTCCACCACATGCCCCTGGCTTGAAGGTATGTCATCCCCCCTAGAGTTATTGCCCATGATAGTGGATGTAAGGGGTAAATGCTGACCAATTGTATGACTGTTCAGTCCATCGGGTTTTTGCACCCCGGAATTCTTTGATGATCCATCAGCACTATCCGCAGACATTTGGACCCCTACGGGCATGGGGACCGTTTACCGGGGACCTAGAGAGACGCCGGATCACCAGCTCTATCTCCTTATCGAGCACTCCTGCGGACCGCTGTAAAAATGAGTTCATAGTCACTGCGGTGCCTGTCGTGGCCCTCCTGGGATCCGTAGTCACCTTATGTTTTCCCATGGTGTACCCAATACCGATAAGCTGTATGACGAGCTTCAACACAAAAATAACCAAACTCTGGGTATACTGGTGCATACACAGGGGGTTAACCACTCGAGCCTTGATGCTCAGAGCGCAATGTCCATTGGTTACCTAGTACTGCAGCCCTGTAACCAGTTTCAAATAAACAATTTGCATATGTCAATAATAATGAATATGAGGGTAGCTGCCTCCCTACCTGCTCCTCTGCCACTGGAGCTTGAAGATGGTCAATCTTGCGGTAACAAGGTGCTGGGGGTTGAAGGGAGTTGAGAAGAATAAATCCAAGAAGGTAGGCCTAGCCCAGCCTCCTTTGGTCTCGGACGGGCGCAGATGGGCCCGCCCTTGGCCCAGTCTTTGCCCGGGCACGCCCGCATGCTTCCCGTTCTGCAGGAGCCCTGCGGGCTACTTAAGTGCCTCCAGGCGTGTTACAATAACGTTGGCAGCGTAGCGGCCGCTTTGCGGACTAAGACTTGTGGTCCTTGTTCCCCGCTGGCAGAACCCGGTGTGGCAGCAACAGGAAACGGCTCCCTTTATGCTTCTACTTCACACCGCTTAAAAGCAATGGGGCATGGCTCCCCTGCCATAGCGGAGGAGCCACAACAGCGGTGTCCGGAATGGCTAGCAGGGGGCGAGGTTGGGTGGGCACAGGGGGGGTCGTGTGTAGGGTTGGGCGCAATATAAAAATAACATCTCAAAAAATAAACTTACCTTGCCACCGGGTCTGCTCCTGCTCTCCTTATTGAACTCAAGGAAGAGGAAGCACAGCAGCGTTCTCATTGGTCTGAGCATCCTTGTTCAACGCTCAGCCAGTGAATGGGGGACTGGGTATGTTCTCCACGCAGGCTGTAATGCAGCCTGCGTGGAGAATAGTGAAAGTGAGCGTGACTGTTTTGAGAGGCCAGAGAGGGCCGGCCAAACAGTCATGTGCACTTAGGAGTGGGCAAACCACTACTCCCCTGCCCTCCTCCGAGAGCAGAGCAGCCCCGCCCGCAAAGCAGCACAAGCATAAAAAGCTAGTAACTAAAAATGTTATCATTTTATGTTTCTACTTTGCACTGCTTAAAAGTAGTGGGGCGGCGCTCTTCCACCATCACAGAGGAGCCGCCACTGAGCTATAATCTCATTGAATATGTTAATATTCTTTTTACTAACTTCATCCCTTCATCCTTCCCCTCATTTTGTTGTCTCAATTTATCTGTCTAAATCTGGAGCTGTTGCTGTTTACGTATTTCCTTATTTAGAGCACTCAGTGTACCTCATTAATGAAAAGGAGGTTTCCCACTCGGAGGTGCTTATCCTCACTTAGGAATTGAATGCATGTAATTTTGTAGTGCACATGAGTTAAGACTTCTAGATAATTGCATTTTTTCAATTTAATACAGCTATTGGGATTGAGATTAAATGAGATCTCTATCAAGGTCTATCAAATTTATATTTTTGGGAAAATTGGTCACTAAATGACTAACAGACATAACATGTAGTTCACAGACAGCCTGTCTAAGAAACACAATGATAGGGGGATGCTTTATCTAAACTCAGTCACTGGTGAATACAATTTATTGTCTTTCTGTTCTTTCTGCCACTACAGACACAAATGAAACACTGGCAAATATGTCTTGGTCCCGCTCCAATAAGAACAGTCCAGCTCAAATTGCCAGGCGTTGGCCCCTCTGATCAGGAACAAAGCAGCTTCAAACTAGTTATGGAACAGTAAGCACAGGATCCACAGCTACAACTACTCTTCATACTTATGGTGTCTCACCAAAACAGGGTAGAATTGTTTAAAAAAAATTAAATGTATAAAGCAATCTAAGGCATATGACCTGGCCCTCTCGGCTGGGTAACCCCAAACGTTTTGCCTTCACTCCCTTCCTTTGCTGAACCTGTTTTTTTGGCTTTTGGACACTGTCCACTTTACCACTGCAAATCAGTGCTAAAGTGGTGATTGTTCTCTCAACCTAAAACAGGGTAGAATTGGCTTACACCTGATTGGCTACTACTCATTGGATGTTTGTTGTTCTGGTATCATTATCACTATTCTTCTTTATTGGTTTGGAATTTTTCTTGTGTTGTGTTTTCACATAATAACTGGTTGTGTGCTGCTTATGTCCTCTACACCTTGACTCTAAGGTAAGTGACTGCTTTTGTGCCAAGTTACCAGAGGGTTAAGCATGGTTTAATTTAGTGACTTTTGTCGCTCACCCTTACAAGGATTGTGGTTGTTGCTAGGGTTTCTATCCCCCTCAAACAATAGCTCAATTCCTTACAGAGGCTATGTACAATAAGAGAAAAGATTTGAGAAACATGCATGAAGGCATTTGAGGAAGAATTCAAGAACTCCTCAGTAATTTGTAGTATTTCATATGAAGTCAACAATAATTGTATGTTGCAAAATTAGAAGTACATATGTTTCATGTATTTTCTGCATTTCTGTGTTTCTGCATGCTATATTTATACGTGAGCGTTACTCACATATATCTTTCTATACTTGTATCTCATTTTCCTCAAATTTCTTCTTGTCGAATACCATTATGTTGGGTCTAGTTCTTTATGTGGGCAGAATGTTGCGATGGTTTAGAATGCAAGGATTGTTGTTGCACAAACCGTACCGTCATTTGGTCCTGTCTTCTGCTGCTTAGTCGGTCATTTGTTGAGGACTCTGAATAAACTTGTCTGCCCTCACATTACCTGCCTCCGCGTCCTTCTTGTGGACTTCACAGTGGCGAAAAGAAGTGGGCCTCGACCCCAGTGCCTTGATTTCTAAATTGTTAATGACCGAACAAATCTTAATGTGCTACGTCTTGCATAACTCCATTGGATTGCAGCTATGTGCAGTGGATGTGTAGCTGTGATCGTAAGTGACTTTCCATGTGCACTGCACAGATTAGGAAGCAGTGTTTTGCCGCTATAAGCCTCGGGAGGCATTGTTGAGGCAACAGACAACGTCCTGCAGTGAACGCATTTTCTTGACTTGCGCTAGCAGAAAAGCACCATTTTCGGTTGGAGTTTTTCATTTGGAGTGCGCAGGGCGTCACGTGACCGGTGCGTGCACCGCGTTCACACCATATTGGAGTGGGAAGGGTTTCCTTATTTTAAGGATGGAACACGCAGGATTTAGTATAAAGAGGGTTTATTAAGTATAGGAGAACAACCCCTGAAGACTCCTCTTCAGGCAACAACAGTCCCAGTTCTGCCAAGCTTCCAGAACAGATGGAAGGTTCAGCATCACTAGCATACCAATGGGAACTTGTTGCCAGGATACAACACATCTCCATTACTAATACAGAATGAATACAATAACAAATATGAAAGTATAAATAAATAGATGAACAATGAATGCAATATCCTGAAGATGGAAAGAAACAACTAATGATCAATCGCATAAGTAATCATTGTGCCAGGAAGACTTCCTCCTGACATGCGGTTCAACCATAATCCTGCCATTGCAATTTGTTTTGGCAGCCGACTCATCAACTGACTTGTTGCTTGACATATTGCTTGGCTCAATAGCCGACTCATCATCAATCACAACCTCCCTAGAATTACCACACACTTTTTTCTTCCAAAGTTCTTGCTCCAGAGCATTACAAAAAGAGACTCTGCGCACATTCCATTTTTTACCGTCAGACAACCATACATTGTTGTAAACCACCTTAGTGACACACTTGGGTGTTGACCATTTTGACATTTCCTGAGTGCTTAGGCTGTTAATTCTGACCCAATCATCCACTTTAAAAATTATTTTACCTTTCCTTATCCTGTCATTATGTCTGCTCACATATTTGGTTTGATGTTTATGAACTCTTTCCTGCAAACTCTCCATGTCTAACAAACAAGTTTGTCCCCTAAGCATACATGCAGGAGACACCTTGGTGCTTGGCTGCCTGCCCTTCAAGAGCATGAATGGTGTTTCCAATGTAACAGAATGCGGAGTGGTGCGGTAGCACCAAAGCATTTCTTTAACAGCTTCCTTGCAATCACATCCACTGCTCTCATTCAATTACACACACTCCTTTAAAACTAGGTTGAATCTCTTGACAAAGCCATTCTCCCTGGGATTATAAACAGCAGTAGTGTGGTGCACCACACCCATCTTAGGCAGATAATTTCTAAGCTCTTCAGCTACAAATTGGGGACCAATGTCAGTCACTAAGGAACTTGGGCACCCCTCTCTGCGGAAAACCTTGTCACAGAACTCAATCACATTGGCAGCTTTAACTTCTTTAGAAAACGCTACCTCAGGCCATTTGGAATAGTAGTCAGTCATAACAATGGCAAACTTGTTAGTGATGCCCTTGGCAGAAAAGGACCACAAATATCCATAGCAATTCTCTCCTAAGGACTGCTGGAAAATTCTGTGGGGGCACTGGTGGATTCCTCAACCGGATGGGACTTGTCACTACACATGCAGTCAATGCATCCACATACAGCAGATTTCCATTCTTCCACAGAGATGGCGCCATTTGATGCTTCAGAAATATCTGCGGCTACATATTCCTCGTTAGTTTCATCCTCATCATCCATACATTGTAAAGGTGATCTAGATAAGCAATCCACGTTGATATTGCGAATGCCTGGAACATAGTTTAGGGTGAAATCATATGCTTGAAGTCTGTACAACCACTTCGCAATTCTAGGGGTGGCTTTACCTGCACTTTTGGTGGTAAATAAATCTATTAGAGGTCTGTGGTCTGACCTAACTTCAAAATGAGTGCCCCACACATACGTTTTGAAATGGTCAACTCCCCACCAACATGCTAAAGCCTCCTTCTCCATTACAGAGTATGTAGGTTCGGCACCCTTAAGGGTTCGTGAGGCAAAAGCGACAACTCGTTCATGTCCCAAATGCCTCTGCATTAGAACAGCGCCAAATCTGTATGCGCTAACATCGTCTGTAACAATGGTTTGATCACTTGGGTTAAACGGTTTGAGAGCAACAGCCTTTACAATTTGTTTCTTAATGTCATCGAATGCATTTTGACACTCCTCACACCATACAAACTTGTTACCTTTCTTCATTAATACTCTTAAATATGTACCTTGTCCGCAAAATGTTAATCAAATTTTGAATAAAACTCTGCCAATCCCAGGAATGACCATAACTGCTCCTTGTCATTTGGAACAGGTGCATCAGAGATGGCATTTAACAATTTCTTTTTAGGTTTCACACCATCCTTGGATAAGGTATGACCTAGATAGTCTATTTGTTCTACACCAAACTTGCATTTGTGCATACCTACCGTCAGACCAGCATGCTCCAACTTGTTCAAAGTTACGTCTAAAAACTTGTCATGTTCCTCATGGCTTGAACCCCACACCAGTAAAATCATCTTGAAATACCATGACTTTAGCTAACCCCTTCAGAATTTTGCACATTACTCTCTGAAACAACGCGGAAGTGGATGCCAATCCAAAATGCATTTGTATAAAGCGGAAAGTGCCTTCTGGTTTAATAAAAGAGGTAAGATGTTTGGAAGTGGTATACAGACGAATTTGATGATGATGATGCACTGGATAAATCGATTAAAGAGAAATATTTAGCATCAATCACAGATGAAACCATTTTGTTGATGTGAGGTAGTGGAAAACGGTCGACTAAGATATTAAGGTTGAGGTCTCTTAAGTCTATGCACATGTGCAAATTACCGTCCGATTTGCTAGCCAAAACAATGGAACTAAGCCATTCTGACGATTCAATTGGTTCAATTACTTGTGCATCACAAAGTCTTTGCAGCTCTTTCTTCAAATGTTATTTAAGAGCAAAAGGAACGTTCCTAGCGTTACGTACACAGGGTACACTATTGGCCTTCAATACAAAGCAATAATCAAATGTGTTCAAACAACCATATTCTTCCCTGAATAGTTGAGGATACTTGACACTCCAGTTGTCTTTTTCATCATTTTTAGTTACTTAAAACCTGCTGAGGATGATTGGGGTCTAACATTATACCCAACATTTTTTGCTCACACCACCCCAACAAAGATCTACATTTCTCTACTACATAGACTTTACATGTGACTTCTTTGTCCATATGTGACAATTTACACATAAAAAAACCTAATAGTGGCAATTTAACACCACAATAACAAACTGGATGAACATCAGGAGCATTTAATTCATACTTGCAGATTCTTTCCCAAATATTCTTATTGATTATAATATAGGGTGAACACGAATCAGCCCAAACTGCAACCTTAGCACCATCCAAACCTAATGTGCATTTAGGAGTGTTATAACCTTCCTGAATCTCATTGATAGTGTTGACACCCACTAGTAATATTTCAACTTCATCAGATGAACTATCATCATTGTGTTCTGTTATGGCATGAATGGATGATTTCCAACTGTTTGGAATACCTGCCTTGCACATGCGTGCAACATGACCTATTTTCTTGCATTTATGGCCCTTTTCTTTAAGTGCGAAACACTTGTCCAAATCAGCAGTATGTCTGGTACTGCCACACCGGAAACAAATGTGACTACGTCTGGAATAATTTTTCACACTTTTATCACTTTTCTTAACACTGCCTTTCTCTAGAGCACAAACCTTAGTGGTGTCATCCTTACTACCTTTATCGTGATTTTGGTCAGATTTCAATTCTTTGACATACCTAGAAGTGTTTTCTATGCGTCTGGCCATTTCTATGGTTCTTTGTAATGAAGGGTCCTTAAACTCTAATAATCTTTCTTGGGTTTTGACACTACTAGTTCTGGTGATAAACCGGTCCCTAATTGTTTAATATTTCTTCGTGTAATTCCTTAAACCTACAAGTAGACGCAAAGGTTCTAAGTACTGAGATATATTGTTCAACTGATTCACCTGGTTGTTGAGCTCTAAAAAAAATGTGTGTCTTTCAACAACTATGCTGACTTTTTTACCAAAATTCTCCTCTAAGGCTTTTATGACTTCTAAATATTCGTCAGCATTACCTACACTGGTGTCTTCAACAGAATCTCCCTCTCCACCTTCAGGGTTAGTAGAAACTCTAGAGGGTATTGGTGGAGTTTTTAATACTTTCCTGCCCTCAATTCCTAAATTATGTTTTAATAAAGCAACCTTGCTGGAAGCTACAAAGTCTTTTCCACCTATCGCTTCAATCAAGATAAGTCTCAAAAGACTCCAGCCAATCTTCCCAAGGTAATATTGGCTCACCTGGGTTTTGTAAAAACTTAGGTGGGGCTAAAATAGTTGATAAATCCATGTTACTGACGAAATTACACACACCCAAATATTGTAGCTCAATACAGTATCAGAAAAAAAAACTGCTGCTGAAAACTCTAACCTTATTAATACTGGAATGCAATTGATAATGCTGCACAGATAACAATAATACTTAGTTTGGTATGCATAAAGTACAACTGTCAGTTAATAATTGTTGAAAATAATAAATTAAAATATCTGAAGTAGTCACCGTTGTCACCATGGAATATTGTACCTCACCATTAAAATCAAGTTCCTCACTTCACGTGGTATCGCTTACTGAGCTGCAGATTGTTAGCACTAGTTCCACAATTATTTAACACACTCCTTCCATAAAATATAGTACACAAGGCCGTATATTGCCAGGTAAATGCAAAACAAAAAAAGAAATGTCTTGAATTGGTGCACACAGCTACGTGCGTACAATCTCTGCTCTTCAAATCTCTCCGTATATGCAACCATGCGCGTTATAGCATGCAGCGTTTCTACACTCCGTTGAGTTTCCAGTTGCTAGGAAACCATGCAACGACGCAGCGTTCCTCAAGTGACGTTCTTCCTCCGACGCGCCACTGCTACACGATGACTCTTCAAGTGACGTTCTCGTCCTGCTTCCTGTTGCCGAGGAGCCACTACGCTGCTGGAAGTCCACGGAGACAATGGAGTCACGCTCTCACTTGGCATGCGTTGCAGGTGTACAACCCAGCTCCTGTGCACCGCACAGTAGGTTAAACAACAACAACTCTGTTACTTCCCACTGTTGGACACAACCGACGTGTATTGCCAACATTTACTTCATAAGGGACTTCCTTGCAGACAAACATTCTTCTCATGCACAGCGCATCATAACACGCAATGTAGTGTTAAACTCGCAATTATTTTTTAAAGATACACAACACACCGGTACCTTGACGTTTACCTTGAATAAGTCCAGCGAGGCTCTATGACACAGATGGCAATTAAGCAATCACAGTTGGGCAGAATAAACCAAATGCAGGCAATTCGGAATTCAGGGGTAGATTTGAAGAGTACTTGAAAAGTTTTGTCATCTCTTGCATTCAGTAGTTTTTCATCTCCTCCTCACCTCTTCACTGGTATCTCGATCTTATCCTCGTCACCATTTTTAAGGATGGGGACACAGGATTTAGTATAAAGAGGGTTTATTAAGTATAGGAGAACAACTCCTGAAGACTTCTCTTCAGGCAACAACAGTCCAAGTTCTACCAAAATTCCAGAACAGATGCAGCGTTCAGCATCACTAGGAAACCAATGGCAGCATGTTGCCAGGATACAACACCTTAGTCACATCTGGGATCTACTCGTAATGTGCACATCAGTTTCTACAGCGCATCTTCCATGGCCAGAAGGAGCAGCAACATGACATTGTGGTGATGCGTACACCAGTTTCCACAGTGCACGACATTTTTGGTTGGGATCTTCCATGGGGATAAGGAGCAGCGACATGACATTTGTAGTGTCGTTGAATTGGGTCTGCACGTAGTGCACAGAGACAGACTGGAGTCACGTTTAACAGTGGTGGCCAGATAATTACTAGACCACGCCCGGAGCCCCGGGCTCTTTATTTGCGCAAATCACGCTGGCCGGGCGTACGGCAGTCCAGCCCATTACAGAGCACGCTCATGGGTTCCCAACCAGGCCAACCCCCGCATTATGGGGAGACATGGTATCTCCCGTGACTACCAACATTACATTCCTCCTTTACCAGGAGATAACTATAATATACCAAACTTTCAACAATACAAAATGAAACAATGGGAAATATTCAGAGTTCACAAATCACAGTCCATCACAGCAGGATGCTTATGGAACATTTTTTCTTGGTCTCCGAGTACCGCCGCCTCTTCTTACTGCCAGAGGCTCAGCAGCCGTTGGGGATCAGCAGGACACAAAGTCTTTATACTTCTGGGATGGCTTTGGGTGTTACCACAGGTTGTACCGACCTTGGCTGCTGCGCCCTGAGGATGTCATCGATGATGCAGGCGGGGTTTCACGGTCTCTGGAGCTCGTGCTTGCACCCTGGATGTCAGGCTCTCTGGTTCAGAGTCTTGCGCTGTACTAGGGACCGGTGTCACGATCAGGTTATTTGTTGCTGTGGGTGTGGGGTCACCGGGCTCTCCCTCAGTGCATGGAGGGCTGCTTGTGACAGTCTCTCTTGGTAGACTAGCCGCTGGAAATTCTTTGGTGTCGTCCTCCGGGACTTTCTTGAATTGAGATATGTTGCTGGTCAAAGCTCGTGTCCTCTCCAAGCGGTTACCATGGTGCCTTTGACTTCGATCACAGTCCAGGGGTCCAGTTCGAAGGGTAACCATAACTTTCCTCCTGGGTGGCGGTCTTGTACCAGTACTTAGTCGCCCACAACGACTAAGCGTTCTTCTCCGAGAGGCCTCATTATTGTTCTTGGTTCGCTTGGAGTCCGACTGATTTGGGGGGGTGGGGTGGTGTCACTGCCTACACAGTGCCCACATGCGGGATGGTGTCAGTCACAGTTCGACCAAAACATAGCCGGCTCGGAGAGATAGCTGTGGTGCAGTGGGGAGTGAGTCGGTATTCACGGAGGGACTGGTACAAGGCTTGTTCCTGATTGTGACATTCCCCTTCAGTGAAGTTAAAGAGGCCTGAATGTTACCCCTCTTTCACAAAATGGAAGGGATGGTCCTTGTGTGCTGGTAAACTCCACTCCGCCGGCAGTCTGCACAGTTTTTTCTTCCATGCGGAGGACGGAATGACAAAAATTCTGTGAACTCCACTGGCAGAGCGAAGTTCACTATCCACCCTCACTGCTTACCCTCAGATAGTTTTGAAACAAGAGTCAAGGCATTTGGCACTGTTCATTACTTTTGAAGGCGCATTTAGGTTTAGGGGTGTGCCATTTGGGTTAGCCTCTGTCTTTCAGCGTGTTATGGAAGCTCGATGTAATGGGATTCCCAATGTCAGAGGTTTTCAAGGCGGCATTTTGGTTTTTGGTCAGGATTCACCATCCCATGATAAGTTCTTAGTCATGGTTTTCTCTGTATTAATGGAGAAGTGCAGCACATTGAAGGCTAGCAAATGCAAATTTGCTTTGGAATGTGCAGATTATCTCGGGTGTAAGATATCTGGAAATGGGTTTGATCCCAAAGTGAGTTTAGCCAGGGATATTTCTGAAAGTCCTGCTTCAGAAAATTCTGACCAATTACGATAATTTTTTGGAATGCTGGAGTTGTGTGCTCGTTTTATTCCCACGTGTGCTGGGAATACACATAATTTACATTCATTACTCAAGTAGAATGTGAAGTTTGTATGTGGAAAGGATGTTGATGATGAATTTAAGGTGATTAAGCAGAAAAATGGCAACGCTATTCCTTTGAAACTACTTGATACCAGTGTTGCATGTGTAGTTGTCATGGATGTTAATAAGTACAGCTTAGGAGTGGTACTACTGCTTACGTCTGAAGGGAAAGATTAAATTATTGCTTTTGCTTCTCGTAACCTGAAGGGTACAAAGTTGACATATTCTGTGATTAAACATGAGGCATTGGCTTGTTGGTGATGAATTGATCATTTCAGGAACTATCTGTGGGGCGTGGAATTCATAATCTGTATGGACCACAAGTCTTTAATCAAACCGTAAAGATACTCCACATATTGCCAAGGGGCAATATAGATTGCAAGAATTCCAGTATCTTGTTGAATACATTCTTGTAAGAAGAATATCTTTGCAGACTGTCTGTCTAGGTTACCTCTTAGAAAATCAACGGACATGCAGGATGTGCTAGAGAAGGGTTTCGGTATGGTTGGAGTAGGGGCCAGTCTTACTAGTGGATGTGTTGCAGAAAATGAATGAAAATCTGCTGTAGATGGTGACAGTATTTTGTGAGAGGTGTTAAGTTTCATTGGCAAAGATTGGCCTAAGGGTGATTCTTCAAAATCAATTAATGCTTTTACGCATGTTTTTTCAGAATTTAATGTGTATGATGGAATACTGAGGAGGGATGATTTTTTGGTTGTGCCTGGGAGCCAGATTCTTTCGGGCCATGGGACGTTTTGAGACTGATTCCCCATACCTTTTGCCCTTCATCTGGAATGTGGGTGCCTGGGCCATTTTCCGGACTACAGACTCCTTTGACTTCCCTGACGAGCTGACTGGGCCCAACATTTCGGCACAAGTCTTACTT
Organism: Triturus cristatus; assembly: GCF_964204655.1. Classification (NCBI taxonomy): domain Eukaryota; kingdom Metazoa; phylum Chordata; class Amphibia; order Caudata; family Salamandridae; genus Triturus; species Triturus cristatus. Next base: position 789,855,127 of record NC_140586.1, on the reverse strand, counting down.
TCACCTCAGTCCAAGCAGACACTCAACTGGATTAGCAGGGCTCATAGCTACCTTCTTCAGGCCAGTAACCCTTCTCCACTTAAAGGTGACCAGTGCCAGGGGATGACATTTCACCTCATTGTTAGCATTGATTACCCTATAGAGAACTTCTGCTCTGAGGAAACCAAACGGTCCACCACTGTGGTCATGTTGGCTCCTGTATCATTCAGAGACTCTTCTTTGATGATTGGCCATTGTCTGTACTTCACCATGCTGGGAGGTAATGCTGTCAGGGCTTCAAAATCCACTCCACCCATGGAAACTAAGGTGACTTCAGTTAAATTCTGGGGGGCTTATTTACAAGCCCCTTGCGCCACTTTCGCGTCATTTTCAACATGGGAAAAGTGACGTACGAGTGGCGCAAGGGGCTTGTAAATATGCCCCCTAGTTTTCTGGACAAACGTACACCTACATTTCTACACTTGAGACTGCCGCTATGGGGGGCTTCTTGGTACAGACTGTGTCACCCTTTTTATGCCCTGGCTGGTGACTGTCCAGATAAACCCCAGCCTTCATGGGGTCAAAATATTTCTTCTACTTGTACCTGCCCCACTTGGGTTCGGGAATGGCATGGATCTCCTTATCCCGAGTAGAGTTTTGGGACTATTGTGAAAACTATTTTTCAATCCTTTTTGCTCCCCTCTTTCCCTGTAGGAGAAGATTAATGTCCTTATTTAGAATCACCCTCTGGATCTACAGAGTCAACCCAGGATTGTTATGTGTCTTTGTGTGTTCTGGAATTTCTTTCTGTACTCTTCAGGTAAGAGAGCAAACTTCTGCTCAAGCGTATTCTTCATGGATTGTAGGAGTCAGCTTCTCCCCTTCAGGATTTGGAAGTGTACCTATCCCTGTGTTGATTCTAGTTCCCCCAGTAAGTCTCCCCAGTGCTGGTTACCCACTTTCACATTAGTTAAACCATTTGTCAATGTTATTCCCTGCCACAAAGCTAGGCACATTACCCTTGGGCAAGCAAGGGGTGTGTGCCCCCCCACCACCATCGACATCTCACAATTGCTGCCTCCATCTTCTTCAGACCTCAGTATTCGTCCAAAGCTGGTGGCCTTCTTCTCCTCCAATTCCAATTTATTTTCCTCAAGTGCAAGTTTCTTCTTCTATAGTGCTATGTCTGCCGGTTTGTCCAGAAGCTCCTTTGCTGATTGCTTGTCACTGAGCTCCAACTGTTGTTGGTGGAACCTGCTTTGCTGCCAGCCCTGAATTGTACACCAGTTTGTCCATTTTGGGACAGGTATTCCCCTGCCCTTTAATACTCTTGGTCTGCATCCATTCTTCGACCTCAGAGGGGATCTGTGTTTGGCAGGATTCTTCCCAGGCTTTGAGGGCCCCTTCATAATCATAATCTTCCTTCCTGGCATTCTGACCCAACTTTATCTGCATACAGCCTTCTTCTCCACCACTTTAAGAGTTGTCTGGGTAGCCAAATCCAACTCCATGTTACCTCAGACTTTTGAAAGGTCCAAAAATTGAATAAAAACTAATATTGATAAATCAAAAGTCCCCCAATTAAAGACCTGATGCCAATTAAAAATGAAAAAACATTTTTTGCTCTCCATCCAATTTAGAGATTTTTTATTTCCAATTTGATATTTGAGTGGCATTGCTAAACATGCGTTGAGGGTCCCACGTCTGAACACCAATGTGAGAAGTAGATTATTAGTTGGGGAGGATAGTAGCCCACCACAAGTAATAATGTCAATATTTTTGTTAGATTCAGTGAAAGTTTCAGTGATTGAAACCTTCGCTCAACCTCTGGTAACTATGGCACAGAGCAGACATGCTTAACTTATTAAAATGTGCAAAACATTTAGAAGTTCCAAAACAGTGAAAAATGCTAAAACACACACAATAAAAATCCTTCACCCAGAGATCAGCCAACTGACCAGAGTCCACTTCTCAGTCCTGGGTACCCATGAGGGCAGGTTCAGATTTTCAAGTCCTCACTGGTCGCAACTGCAGGCGCAGTACTTCTTTTGGCTTACACGCGCCCAGTAGTATTCTGAGGAGAGTGACAAGGTGGCACATTTATGCCTGGTTACAGCCTGACAGTGGAGGGTGAGTTCTGGCCGATTGCCAACCAATAGGAAAAAGTTCCCAGGGGTAGAACTACCCATGTTTGCAGCAGTTTCTGTGAGCTCTACAACAAATAATCCCACAATGCCCCTTGTTCCTAAATCCAACATGGCAGAACCTTTCTTCCCATGCGCAGAGCTCCTGTGCCCAACTTAATGGTGTGACAGAGAAATGAACAAACTCCTCGTTGGTCACTCAAAATCTGTTCTGAGGGCAGCTCCTACGCCTGTATCATTGGTACCTGGCGGACTAGAGGGACAAAGGAGGGGGCAGGCCTATGGGTTAACTATATCTGCCTGTGGCAGAGTATGCCTTTTTGAAGGTAATTAAGTTCTTGGTTACTGCACAAATGGTCATCCCGTCAAATGGACAGAACACCTTCCCACACCCAAGTCCTTTGTCTCACTTGTGCTAGAAAGTTCACACCTCATTAAATATGCTATTTAGCTCCTGGGAGATAGTTGGAAGCTAATGCAAATGGACTTCTGGAGGGTTTAGGCAGATAAAAAGTGCCTTTTTTAAAGTACCTCTTGTAAAATATTTAGTACAACCTTTACCAATGAAATGTCCAAGAATTAACTTTATAGATGTTTCCTATGGGGGATAACATTATTTAATTGTAATATTATATCCCAATAATTTGCTATGGAACAGCTGTGCGTAGGCACAGAACTATACTTGGGACCATGGAACCATAGTAGGCAAGGACTGAGCCATCCCACCACCTTAGTACCCATGTGCCCGGGACCGACTAGCTACAGTGTCTCACTTGCCCTCCTACTCACCCACAGAGGAAAAAGTGATTAGACACCCCAGAACACAACATTCTCCACTCTCTCAGGAATTGTGGTGACAGGACACACCCTTTTGCTCTCACACTCGTACTAGTCCACAATAATATCTGACAGACACGAAAAACGTTTAAAATGTATATTTTAGCTATTGTGCTCTAGTCTGCAATATACGTGCCACAATAAGCAAGAAAATGCCTAACACAAATATGGTCAGCATAGCAAGTAGTCCAAAAATCATAAAAGGAACTGTCATTATACAACACAAGATAGCCTAGCCCCCGTCCCCTTCTGAGAAGCAAAATGATTATATATCAGAAGATAGGGTGTTGACAGCAGACCCTGTACCTTATCATACATAGATGAAAGTTCTATATCTCAGGCGCTGTCACAATATCTTCCCTGGAAAGATCCCTCTCCAAGTGTGCTGTTACCTATCCATGCATACCTATATGACAAAAGTACGTGTTCCCAAACAACAGCTGCATTTGTGTGTTTTGTCTAGGTGCTACAGCCTGACTAGAACAAAATAACAAGGGAGATTGTTGCTTGACCTTGTCTACGGTGTTCAGACTAAATCCCAGGAATAAACAGAATGTGACAACAACAGCAGGTTCTACTTGAAAGTACAGTGGGGCACAAAGCAAAATAAGTATGTATAGTAACATGCGCAAAGCTGAGGGCAGTCTGCAACGTTCTCATGCTAACAAAGGGAAAAAGACAATAGGACTGCATGGGATATATGACACTCTCCCCTTGGTCAGGATGGTAGCACCAAAAATTACGACAGAAATCAGGTGATAAGCAGAACCAAAGCATATAAAAATGTATGTAGTGGGAGGTTCCGATAGGGACTATGGTCAAATTGAAAGAAAAGAGTTTTAATGAAAAATGTATCCAATTATAGCGTATTGCTGGGACCAAGAATGTAGGATGCCAAGTGAAAAGACGACGATTCCAGTAAGAAATCCAAACCTACCAAATTAGAAATGTCAGCAATCCAGTTGAGTAGGTAAAAGGAACAAACATGCTCCTTGTATCCAGATGTCGACAAGACCATCAAAGGACAACCTGTGTTAATTTTGATGAAACTGTGTTCCAGAAGATGCTGCGCAGTTGCACAAGGATCACCTCCGGCCACTGCCATAACGCTGGGTTATATAAAAGCTGCATACCCAAGGAACAGTCCTGTTTATGGGCCACTAAGGGACCCATCAACAGTTAGAAATCCAGGGTAGCGTGAAATGGTGTAGCCAGGCAAATGTCCAGGGCCCATTGAAAGGGACCCTGGATGCAATGAAACACAGGTTGCACAAAGGTGAAGTAAGCCTAGTGGAAGGTTAGGAAAAATTTGGCATTCAGAGCGTCTAAGGACACCACCACAAAATGTTGTAGCATTCGGACCACAAATGGAGCAGCCATTGTGAGATAGCATGAACAATACAATGATGCTGCAAATTAAGATGAGTATTAGCGGGAACCCACCGAACACTCTGGAAAAAATAGAATGTATAACAGCCTGGATTACTCCAAAAATAGTTTGAAAAGATGTCACGAGGCCGGAGCCCACAAATTGAAAAAAGTGTTCCAGGCCCATGGTATCAGACACATTAAATATTTGCTGTATCAATTCACGAAATGTAAGGAGAGATTTGTGTTTAACAGTGACTGTATTTCAGTACCTCACCACCTGCAATTCGATGATCTCGCTTGCTGAAGTGAGTGCCACTTCTTGTTGAAACAATAACGCTTTGAGTCTGCTTAGCTTGTTGAAATCTGTTTTCAACGTTGGAATGGAAGGCTATCATGAACTATATACTCTCGCATTTGGAGGGATAAACAGGACGTTGTTGCAAAAAAGTAACTAACTTGGAAACAGATACCACATACGGGATTCCTGTCCGCAGATCGCAACAGTCCTGATTATTAAGAACGAGAAAGCTTCAGTTTGAAAGCAATGTGAAAGTGGGAATTATTGCAGGAACAGGAGTTCCTTTCAAATACCAAACCAGATTTGGGGCAGAAACATTACAAGTGCCAAGAATGTTTACTTGTTTACACACAAGGGAATGACCGGCAGTGGAGTGGCACTCCTTCCCCGTAAGAAAAACGTCTCTCTCAGATCATTGACAACGATATGTAAAAAGCAGGGACCATAACTCATGTATGTAGCTGCTCCCAAGGGGTTAATATCTACCTACTGGGAAGTGTTTAATGCAGGCAGTAAACCGAAAGGTCGAAATGGGTAATGAGAGATCCCCATGTATTAATCATACCGTAGAATAAGTTTCCGCAATAGTAAAGGGAAGTTGTTCAAGCTTCTCTATGAGAAGCATATTATAACTAGCGTCTTTCATAGCCATTGATTGCTCTTTGCATGTCAAATTAAATGGTAAGAACAATGCATTACAATTAAGGTAATGCTAAGTAACGCATCGATTTTTAAGTGTTTGCAGTGTCCAGTTAAATTGCGTAACTGATCTAAGTTGATTCTGTTCATGATACAAGGTGGAGGCCTAATTTTGTACAATATCAATTACAGATGACACAATATTATCTAAAGTAAAAGTACGAGATCACAGTGTATTAATACTGTTGTCGACAACAGCAAGCACTTTATCTAAATTATCTTGATCAATTTGGTGTAAGCGTACTGCAGCTTCCGGTTACAACAATTTCCAAAGTTCATTCTAAGCAGTATAAACAAATCGTTTTGAATGCGGGGATTTTGGCCCTAAAAGGAAATCAGATATATTTATTTCTTCGGGCAGGAGAGGAAAATCTTTGTTTCAAAGTAGACAATGTGGAATGTTCCAACCATTGTTGACATAATACACCAATGGAATAAGTGGTAACAGTATTTGAATGCGGAGTCTGTCGATAACTTGGATCAGGTCTATTTAATTTGAACCCAGACATAGGTGCCAATTCCGATCCGGTAAAAAAATTCCCCGTCCGACTCGTATCCGGATTTTTTTCCGTCCGAATCGTCAAAGTAGCGTACAAACTGCCAAGTACGATTCGAACGGAAAAAAGTCCATACGAATCGCATTGGGAAGATTTCCCCACACGTCCTCGGGTCGGGAAAAGTCACCGACACGTCCCCGGGCGAGAAACCCACCGTGCGGAAAAATAAAGTCCGACTGCGCAAGTACGATCCCTCCCGTCCTCCCCATTTCACAACCGTACGCAAAAAACACCGTCCGAACCGAACTCCCATAGCAACCATGGAGACATGTGCCCGCATACGCGCCGAACACCCCACCACCCCCCGCCCGCGTATGTACGCCCCGAACCCCCACCCGTGTATGTACGCACCAAACACCCACCCGTGTATGTACGCCCCCGAACCCCCCCCAGCCGTGTATGTACGCACCGAACCACCAGCCGTGTATGTACGCCCCCGAACCCCCCCCCAGCCGTGTATGTACGCACCGAACCACCAGCCGTGTATGTACGCACCAAACACCCACCCGTGTATGTACGCCCCCGAATCCCCCCCCCAGCCGTGTATGTACGCACCGAACCACCAGCCGTGTATGTACGCACCAAACACCCACCCGTGTATGTACGCCCCCGAACCCCCCCCAGCCGTGTATGTACGCACCGAACCACCAGCCGTGTATGTACGCCCCCGAACCCCCCCCAGCCGTGTATGTACGCACCGAACCACCAGCCGTGTATGTACGCACCAAACACCCACCCGTGTATGTACGCCCCCGAATCCCCCCCCCAGCCGTGTATGTACGCACCGAACCACCAGCCGTGTATGTACGCACCAAACACCCACCCGTGTATGTACGCCCCCGAATCCCCCCCCCAGCCGTGTATGTACGCACCGAACCACCAGCCGTGTATGTACGCACCAAACACCCACCCGTGTATGTACGCCCCCGAACCCCCCCCAGCCGTGTATGTACGCACCGAACCACCAGCCGTGTATGTACGCCCCCGAACCCCCCCCAGCCGTGTATGTACGCACCGAACCACCAGCCGTGTATGTACGCACCAAACCCCCACATACGGGTGGGGGTTCGGTCCGTACATACACGGGTGGGGGTTTGGTGCGTACATACACGGCTGGTGGTTCGGTGCGTACATACACGGCTGGGGGGGGGTTCGGTGCGTACATACACGGGTGGTGGTTCGGTGCGTACATACACGGCTGGGGTGGGGGTTTGGTGCGTACATACACGGCTGGTGTGGTGGTTTGGTGCGTACATACACGGGTGGGGGTTTGGTGCGTACATACACGGCTGGGGGTTCGGGGCGTACATACCAGGGTGGGGTGGGGGTTCGGGGCGTACATGCACGGGTGGCGCTTGGGTGCGTACATACACGGGTGGGGGTTCGGGGCGTACATACCAGGGTGGGGTGGGGGTTCGGGGCGTACATACACGGGTGGCGCTTGGGTGCGTACATACACGGGTGGCGGTTCGGGGCGTACATACACGGGTGGGGGTTCGGGGCGTACATACACGAGTGGGGGTTCGGGGCGTACATGCACGGGTGGGGGTACGGGCCGTACTTCCACGGGTGGGGGTACGGTCCGTACATACCCCTGCCCACGCTCTGCGTGCCTGGGTACGGGCCGTACCCATGCCTTTGGTGTGTGGGTACGGTGCGTCCCACCATTGTTGCGGGCCGTGGGGTCCGCACCGTACACAGGCCTTGGGGGCGTGGCTACGGGTCGTACCACGCGTACCCCTACATGACCCCAGCAATGCTGGTACGAGCTGTACCAAGGCCTTTCTGACGTGGGTACGGGCCGTACCGCTATTGTTGGAGTGACGTAGGGGGACGCGTGGTACGTTCCGTACCCACGCTCTTGCGGCCTGGGTAGGGTACGTACCGGTTCGCGTGACCATCCACTTCCGTTGTGGCGGACGCTTGCGTTGCTGGCCTTGCCCCCACCCCCTGGAAGTGACCAGGCCCTGATGGTCAGGTATGTCCAGGCCATGTGTGATTTGGTACCATGTGTTGGTGTTGTGTGTCCTGCCCCTGCCCCCCCCTTTGCCCCTGGTTGTTGTGCTGACCTTCTGCGGCGTCTGCGTCGGTTCCTGTACGCCAGGTGGACTGCTAGGAGGGCAGGGATGGCACGTAGGTTCGGGTCCATGTCTGTTCGTCGCGTCCAGCTGCTCCTTGCGTGTGTCGTCCTGATTTCCCGGCAGTTTTTGGCAGCCGGTAAATATTTTCCGTGCGGGATGACGTCGGTTCGAATCGTACTTCCTGGTTCGTGAAACGTAGGCTGGATGCGTACCGACGTCACGTCGGCTCCTTTCAGGATCGGAATTGTGTTTAGTTTCTGTTCGGTCGGTGTTTTGTTCGAATCGTACGGAAATGGTGTTTCCGTATGAATCGTACTTGCATTTTCGGATGGATTTCGCACCGGGTACGAGTCGGACGGAGAAAAGGCTCCGTCCGACGGTTCGTACCCGGTTTTTACCGGATCGGAATTGGCACCATAGTGTTCACGAAATGAGAATGACAAGATTTCGTGTCTGATTGCCATAATGCCCACCCAGTTGGAACTTTCATAGAAGAATTACATGTACTATTTAGTATCATACTATTCAGTTGGTCTTCAGTATACTTTGTATAAGATTGCCAGTTATCAAAAAGGGCCAAGAATGGAATAGTAGGAGTATTCAATTCTTTAATCTTATCCAGCCCCAGACAAGTAGTCTGTTGGACAGTGTCATTAAGTAAGATAATTTGCGTATTAGACATGCACAAAATAGTGATTCTGTACCTTGGACCTGCCAGGACTTAGGGCCATATGTACTAAATGAAATGTACAACAGTGTTAGTACACTACTTTGCGATTCCCAACGGGGTTGCAAATTGCAAGGCTCATTAATATTATTGAGCCTCTCGCAATTTGCGAGCCCATTAGGAATGCCAGCCCTCCCAGGGATGGTGGCCTGTTGGGCTCAGCAGACCACCGTGTCTGCGACTGCTTTTTAATAAAGTAGTTTTTTCTTTTTTTTAATGCAGCCAGTTTTGCTTAAAAGAAAACGGGATGCATTTTTAAAAATCATGAAACACATTTGTTTCATTTTTTAAGGGCAGGCAGTGGTCCCTGGGACCATTGCCTGCCCTTAAAAAATATTTTTAGAGACAGTCACAAAGTGGAAGGGGTCCCCTCAGGACCCCTTCCAAATTGCGACTGCATTACCACCCTCTTGAAGAGGGTGGTAATTTGCGAGTGTTTTGTGACCGCAATTGCGGTCACAGAACATTCACACATAGCATTGCGGAAACAATTAGGAAGGGAACGCCCCTTCCTAATTGTGACTCGCAATTCCTAAATAGCGAGTCGCAGACAAATTGCACTCGCTATTTAGGAATTGTATATGGCCAACAGTGATTTTGCATGAGCAAACGGGTTTGCAAACCCGTTTGCGCATGCAAAATTACGTCATACACCTGGCCCTTAGTGTCTCATATCGATTTTAAATCAATATTCTCCTTCCAGTAATAATATCCTTTCAGGGTTAGGTCATCAATAAAAAGAGATGCATATATTAACTTGGTCTAAGTAAGCATATATTTCTTCAAGAGAGTGGGTATTAATGTATAATAGTTTGATACTGGATCTGTGAATTGATAACCGGTAAATTAAGTGTCCTTCATCTTTTGTGTATGGGAACTGCCCTGTGATGGAGTTAGGCAATATTGCCATTGAGTATAATTATATTGAGGATGCTGTCCATTGGCTCTATGCAAAAAATGGTGGCCAAAATGTTGATAACAGAACAAATCGGCAGAATTTAATTATTAATCCTCAGTATCAAAGACAGTGTAATATTGCAATTCTGAAAACATAGAATTCACAGCATCAACTTCCCAATCATCCAATGGCAACCCAGGCACTATCACATCACTCATGGAAATACGAAATACATATGGTATCAGCAGGGTCTCCATAGGATCGAATATATTGAAAGGTACTTTATCGCACACAATTCCATCAGTGACTGGACAGCTAAAATGCTAACAAGGAACTAGTGTCTTTTCATTTTATGCAAGGAGTAATGTGGGGCCAACACCCCATCAACAAGTTCTGCAGCAGAACGTTCTGCGAAGTAATGGCAATTAATCAAAAGAAAAACAACAGTCACAAATCCAATCAACATGAACAAATATTCCATGGAAAACACGATCCAGAAATATATACAAGGTGGAACCAGATAAGTGCTTTTCAACCAGGAGATGAAAACAAAAATCCATGCTTGTGGTGGAGATAAAACTAAAGACAACGAAGAACTAAACAAAGAAAAGTTATCTTGATCGATATAGGAACCAGAAGAACTCAGGTGGAATAATGGAAGCTGGGATTCTGGATGTAGACCTAAGGCTTGCACTTCCAAAGGGGCCTCAAGGGGTGGAGCAGAATAAACGATTGCCATTGTGGAGTGTGAGGAGGGTAAAACAGGTACCAAGTCAACTGAAGACTCAACATACCCCTCCGGCAGCCAGGGAGAATCAGAAGTAATGGAACTTACAGGCTGTAAAGGAACATCCAGTGTTGGGACACCCCTAGGCATACTATTGAGCATTGTCCAAATGGTGTAACTTGACATGTTCAATTGAAACAAAACGATTGTCTTTGTATCCTGGAAGTGGAAGTAAAATCACAGTTTGGATACACTGAGGACCAAGCACTGGAACAGGATCACAGTAGGCGCGACCAAATTGTTTATTGATCACCTCCATTTCACAAACTAGATCTCCAGCTTTAGGAAGTCTGCCAGAAAAATTAATCAGGACCACTGCATACAAGGTGGAGTCAAAGGAAAATGAGTTTTGGCCAGAGCATCACAACAAATTTGTAGATCCTGCAAGACAGCACAGTGGTTATCTACGTCAACGGTTGTGGTAGCCTCCACAGCGTCTAGACCATCAAAGTCAAGAACATACACCTTGATGCCAAAGAGCATTTCGTACAGGGTTCGCCCGCCTAGAGATCTTCTTGGGAGGCTATTAAAAGCACGTTGAAACCCAAAAGATGAGTTAACCAGCCACAGCAAGTACCTAATTTCCTTGTTGTTAAAGATTGCTTGAAGTCACAGTTCATCCGCGCCACCACAGAATTGCCGTCTGGCCTATATGGAGATGAGAAATGCACCTTGACCCCCATTGATGTCATCGAATCACAATCACGGTGAGCCTTAAAGGCAAAAGTCGGACCCTAGCCTGAATAGAATGTATCACAGGCATAATTCCGACAAAGACATGCAAATCCTTTATAACAGTGCAAGTGTCAGCATAACGCTGTGGCCAGACCCAGAGGAACCTAGTGCAATAATCCACTGCAACCAAAATATATTTGAAAGCATTATCGTATATAAGAGGACTGCAATGATCAAGATCAATGCAGCCAAATGGTTGATTGGAAATATAAAAATATGTCTGAGGTGGTCGCAACACAGTAGAACTCTTAATTTGCTGGCAAAGGTCACAACAAAGAACATATCAGGGAGCCTGCTAGTAAAAACCGCGCCACCAATAGCGTCGCTGTAAAAGAGAAATAGTGGCGGCCACTCCTGCATGTGCAGAAGCAATCCCTTCATGGGTGGCCACTATCAAAGAGTGTCTGCGGTCAAGGTTGGGGATCAGATGATCACCAACACCAGGAATGGTCACAAAGGAAACTTTGTCAGCAGTAGATTGGTAAGAATATCGAGAAGGAAACCCCTGAGGAAAGGGAGTACCACCCTGAGTCACTGTGAATGTCGCCAAAATGTCATCATCAATTTTAGTCATGGAACGCGTAACTGCGTCTACTTTAACTGTGGCTACTGCAGATTTGGCTGCTTCATCAGCCCTCTAATTTCCTACAGTGTGCGCTCCCTCACATTGATGGCCCAATGTATATGCAACATGTGTAAGTGGCAAGCGTTCTTTAAGAGCGGCCACTCTATCTTAAAGCATGTTATGCTTTATTGTGTTACCTTTAGAATCTCGAAAATCATTTTGTTTTTAAAAGTACAAATTGTCATTGGAGGACTGTACACAACAGAAAGTATCACACACCACAAGGGTGACCAATTCAGGATCAGAATACTCGAGAGCAAAAAGCAGAGCCCTAAACTCGCCCAACTGGGCCGTACAGTCCCCAGGGGACTGTGTATGAATCAAGAGGAGTGAAAAACTCCATCCTCCAGTGGCCAGATGAGCCGAACCATCAGTGTAAATGATACATTTGTACTGATCAAGAGGAAAAATGGAAGAAGGAAGCAGTTGAGCATATTAATATTGAAGAAACTCTTGCATTTTCATGAAAGGGTAAAAAACAAAGCTGACATCAACAGACATCAAAGACGTAGCCCATTGAATCCAACAAAGATGCAAAGCTTTAGAATTAGGAACACTAGCTTTCTAAGGCCGGCACAGGCGAAACGAAAAAATGCTTTTTCATTGAGCAAGAGGGCGTTCTTTTAGAATAGCCATTTGCACAGCCATCAAAATGTTTTCAGTAGAAGTGAAACGCAATTCTGCAAGAGTATACATGTGTGATTTTTAAGCAGTTGGAACAGTGTTACCTTCATTAAATGTCGCATAAGTGAAGCAGATTGCACCAGGCAAACTCTGGTTGATCAAAATGGTAGTATTCAACCTAGTCTGTAAGTATTACAAATGCCAGGAGGAAGCAGAAAAGGATGGGTGTATCAAAATATAAAGAGGTTTGATACGCTGAGAATAGTCAGGAATGTAAGTCCTGCCAAAATTTAAAAAAACATGTAGAGACTGCAATTTTTTAAGGTTAAATGGAGGTTGTAATTGAGTACACTTCTCCAAAAAATGGGGTGCTTAACCCCTACCCTCATTCGTCAAATCATAACCAAGAAAAAGAACGGCCAGAAACGCAATATGCGACTTCGCAAAATTGAACTTGTAGCCAAGAGCAGCGAATCGCGTGATAATGACATCCACTCTTGTGAGATGGGGATTTAATTCATTAGGTATATGTCACTGACATAAGAGAAAGCGTCAGGATCAATGTCATGCAAAAGGGACACAATAGGTGCTACATAGACCCCGGGGCTATTCTTAAACCCCAGAGGTAGTCTTGCGTATCACCTCTGGCAACTGAGAGCGCTGAACACGGACAAGTCCCGGCTCTCAGGAGCCAGGTTATGACTGAAAAATACATTAGAAATATCTAATGTAGTTTTAAACTTTTTGTGCATTATATCATCTATTAAAGCTGTACTATGTGTGTTTTGCACCACAAAAGTACAGGTATGACTATACTAATGTCTATAGTACAAAACTATGCAACAAGAACCATCTGGTTTCAGAACCAGAAAGAGAGGATTATTCATTGCAGGGACACAGGGTTCAATTACACCCTGATATTCCAATTGGGTAAGAATCTCTTTTATGGACGCCTTGGTGTCATGTTTAGTTGGATATTGAGGCTGTGGCTGACGTGTAGAATGTATGGGAAGAACATGCGAAGGAGAATCCTTATCCCAATCAGCCTGGTTGCAGTATAAGGCAGGAGCCGAGGCAAGAGCCCACCCAGAAGCATAAGCATGCTTAGTCTTATCAGGGGTGAATTGCGAAAAGGAAGGTATAGTCACATCCTCACCTTGAGGACCCCAAGACCAAATGGGGAGGCCAATTGACCTCCGCCAGTAAAATTTCATAAAAAGATGTCAAGTTGTCCCAAAAATTAGCATTTATGGTGCGTTTAATGTCACCTTCAATCTGAATGCCTATATGGTAAAGTCTATTAGGTGGAGCTATGCGGGTGTCTGCTGTTTCAATAGTTACAAAGGTGTCAGTTGCTTTTGCCTCCAGAAACTGGCAGAGTTTCTGGGGCACAACAGTAACTTCTGCCACGCTGTTGAGGAGAGTAACCGTCCAACTCTTGTCCAGGAGGAGGGTTCTCACCATCTGGGGCATATTTCGCTGTTAAAGGGGCAACTTTCTACTTCTGGAATGGACCTCTATATGGAGGTGGTTCCTCTCTCTTAACTTTCATATCAAAAGAGTCAGTTACGCTAACTCGCCCTGTCTGCGATCTTACCGTCCTCCTCTGTCGTACTGTTGATCAGACGAATCTTGAAAGGAACAAAGAGAAAGAGGATCAGGAACCTGGAGCCTCTCAGGAGTTTTAATTTTAGAGCGATCACGTAAATCATATCTACATTCAGAAGCACCCGGGTGGTGACCTACCACAGCTGCTGCTTAGACTTGTCCCATGTCTTTTTAGGAAAGACAGGACGACTCTCCTTTTCAAGAAAGGGATTACCTTGAGATGAAGTAGATGGTCTGACCCCCAAGTTATTATGACCTAAGGATATGTAAACAACAGCTATAATAATCAGCAACTCACTTTCACCATCAACATCAGCCGCAGTCGAAAGGCGTTGACAAACCATCACGGACACTGCTACACCTTTAATATCAGAAAGACTCATTTCGGGGACAACGGGAAAAATACCCATTAACTTCCTCCCCAAATCCAGGGCAGGACCTGCGCCATGTTCGTTCTGGACTTGTTTGAGAACGCTCAGAAGAACAATCATCGAGGAGGTGCCAGTGTATACACTGAGGCAAACACCTTCCCCCAAGTGTTGCAGTTGGCCAAGAGAGTAATCAGACCACTAGGCAAGCACATAGTAAGGATATTATGTTTCTCAACAGGACCCATGAGAGGGAAAACCACATCAAGCTGATAAATTATTTGAGCTATCCAAAAGGGAAAGCCCTCATGATTTTAAGGATGTTTGCCCATCACGAAATTAATATTAAGGGGGCTAAAAACAAGACCCTCACTGTGTGAGCCTGCACAGGAGGCACAGCCCCAGGGGGAGCCACCATGAAAGCACGGTGTTAGGTTTGACAAACCCATTCCTGCTATGCACTCGTTTCATGTTATATTAGGTAAGCAGTGTGTGGCTAAAAAGACATCATTTGTATTCACGTTATGCAACCCACTGAGTTATCCCTGTAACGTGCAAACTTCAGTTAGCAAGTGTGACTCCATTTTGTATTTCATAATCCCTATTAGGCTGCTTAAGCTGTGCCTGAACTAGGCCTCATTCTTCATATTGCTTGCCTCAGCAGAACACTGTATTTCGTTATTATTTTCTCTTCTGTTCTAGGCTGCTTCCTGACTTACTAATGAATAGGCCATTCTGCCCTCGCATACCTAGTTGAGTGTGTAGTTCTGCTCCCACGTTAGGAGACGCTGAGACTCAGCGCGGTAACCTTGAGTTACAGATAGCTTGTACCCATCTGGCAGGTGGTAGCCCATCCTTCTGTGCCTCCTTTGTTCATGTTCGTGCCAGGCCGGTAACTTTCCACTGTGGGTGTGTTTGGAGGCTCTTGGGAAGGATGATTAAGTGTTGCAGGCTGTTTGGGGGTCAGTCCCTCGGCAGACATCTTAGAGTACAGGTCAGATTGGACTCCTTTGAAGAGTATTGCTGATAAAAGCCTGTTTGTATTCTCTACTGTCTGACTGACTCTTCATTACTTGGGAAGGCATAGCAGGTGGTTGTAAATAACCCGGGTGGCTCCTAAGGGCCACTTCCTTCAACGGGCAACAAATTGGATCAAGCATCAATATAAGAAAACAACCTGACCATGCAACGAATGTATTTCTGCCAAACTGGTGTTGAGATAATTAGGTTACAGAGTAAAATCGGCCAAAACAGGCCAAATGGCCCCATAAGTACTCAAGGGGAACAGTTTCAATAGGGTGGGGTAGGGTGCCATTAAACCAAATCTGGTGCTCCCAGGCTGTGAGAGGAACTTCAACAACTGCATAAGGGCAATAAGCTGCCGGAACAGCGGCAGCAGTGTAACGATGAAAAGCATTATCTTTCGCATTCACAGCGGGAAACAAAACCCAGGAGTAAAAAACTTCGAAAAGGGTACGCAGGGTCCACTTCAACTACAAAACCAACTGGAGGCCCGCAATGGGGACTCCATGCTGCAACAAATGTTGAGTAAGCGCCTCACGTCAATGAGCCGGATTCACAACTTGTTGAGCCATTAATCAGAACAAAGGGATTCAAACGATAGCCCTAAAATGGGTCAAAAAACCATTTAAAATTCAAGCTTGAAAAAACTAGGAGCAACAGGTATCCTTACAAACTGAGGAAGCTAAGCCCTCCCACCACAGACGTCTCGGAGAAACGGTGCGAGGGTACTGTGGACAAGCACAAGGACTACTCCGGGGTTACGTGAATAAGTTCCAGACCAAACATTGGCAGCGCCATGTTGCAGGGATTCTGCGTAGGCACAGAATTATGCTTGGGAGCATAGAACCTTAGTAGGCAGAGACTGAGTCATCCTACCACCTTAGTAGCCTTGTGCCTGGGACCTACTAGCTATAGTGTCTCCTTTGCCATCCTTCTCACCCACAGAGGAACAAGTGATTAGACACCCCAGAACACAACGCACCTGAATCTCTCAGGAATCGTGGTGACAGGACACACCCTTTCAATCTCACACATGTACTAGTCCACAATAAGATCAGACAGAGGCACGAGAAAAGTTTAAAATGTTTATTTTAACTATTGTGCTCAAGTATGCCGTATACGTGCCACAATAAGTAAGAAAATGCCTAACACAAAGATACGGTCAGCATAGAAAGTAGTCCATAAATCATAAAATGAGCTGTTATTATACAAGACTGTGTAGCCTAACCCCCTCTCCTTCTACAGATGCAAAATTATTATATATCAGAAGACCTCTGAGTGTTGGCAGCAGACCCCGTACCTTAGCACACACAGATGAAAGTTCTACGTCACAGGTGCTGTCACAGTCTCTTCCCTGGAAAGATCCCTCTCCAAGTGTGTTGTTACCTATCTGTGCATACCTATATGACAAAAGTACGTGTTCCCAAGCAACAGCTGCATTTGCATGTTTTTTCTAGGTGCGAGGGCCTGACAAGATCAAAATAACAAGGGGCATTGTTGCTTGACCTTGTTTACGGTCTTGTTTATGGTGTTCAGACTAAATCCCAGGAAAGAACAGAATACACCAGCAGCAGGTTCTGTGTGAAAGTACAATGTGGAACAAAGCAAAAAAAGTTTGCATAGTAACATGCGTAAAGCAGAGGACAGTCTGCGTGTACTCATGCTAACATAGGGAAAACTACAAAGGGCCTGCACGGAACATATGACAATGCTAATCCAGCTACAGTCAAAATAGCTTTTGGAGCTTTGCCGCTGTATGGATAAGATTTACATTCAATATTTACATGTCCTACTTTTAAATGCAATGCCCCCTGCCTTATTGGGTATCAAGGCCTACTTAGGGATGACATACTAATATTTAAATTTAAGGTTTAAGCCTGTAAAAGTGGTTATTTTGACAGGTCAAATTTGCAGCTTTAAATTTGCATAGACAGCCTACAGTGGTAGGCCCGCTGTCATGTCTTGCACTGTCACTCTAGTGCTGGCACAATGTGTCCTGCAGTGCACTACTGATATTTAACTTACAGGCCCTAGGTAGACTTTGTACCATATACAAGGGACTAACAGGTATAGACAATTTCAACATGTTTTAGGGATCAGAGCACTTTCACTGGGGCCTAGTTAGCAGAATTCCAGTGCACAGAGTGCATCCGTCCAAACAAATAGCGGACACGCAAAAAGACGTATTTTCCCACTGAATTCTGTATGGATTTCCATTGGCACTGGTGCAATCCAATGTAAACCATCCTTTGCTACATATCGTGAGACAAAGTGCTTTGGGTAAAACGAGGGCGAGATGTAATATAACTGAATGCAACATATCAACCTAGAAAGAGGAGCCAGAAACAACGTGGATTGATATGTCCTATTGCGTTTTTATACAATTATGTAGAATTACTTTGCTTGCTCTTATACGTATGTTTTCTTGCAATGAATGAGAGTTGTGAGTTTATGTATTTTTAAGTGTGAGCCTATATATGTATTACTTTTAAGTTTCTATCAAAGGCACTGCTGTAGTGCTACAAGAAGCTCTCCTGCAGTGGCAGACGGCACGGCTCGCGGGTGGCGAGGCGGGTGCACAGGGGGTGAAGAGGGGGAGCGCGGGCTGCAATGTGATTTTTTTTTTTTTTAAATAACACCTTGCCGCCGAGTTCTGCATCTCTGCTCCCGATCTCCTGCATCCGACTCCGGGAACAGGAAGCAGGCAGCCAGGCCCCATCCCCTAAGCCAATCACAACTCTGCAATGCAGGGGCTGGAGGAGTGGGCATGTTTTCCATGCAGTCTGTAAAACAGGGAAGTGCGCATGACTGTTTTGGGAGCCCAAGAGGACCGACCAAACAGTCATTTCGCACTTAGGAGTGGGCAGACCACTCCTCCCCTGCTCTGCAGCCCCGCCCCCTCACGCAAAGCTGCCGCAGCAGGAGGACAAAATAAAAGGATAATAACATTACATTATTATCATTTTATTTTTTATTTTCTTAACTGCTGAAGAGTAGTGGGGCGACACTCCTCCGCCTTTGCGGAGGAGCCACCACTGCGCTCCTGCAACTAATCTTGTAAACATCTCAAGTCCTTTCCTCTGTAATGAAATATGCTTGAGCCACAGCTGCATTAGGTTCTGCTTGCTAGCTTCACTTTCTGAAGGCACAGCAGGATACAGTGTTAAATGCGGCAAACGTGTACGTTAGTGAAAGTAAAAAAATGACTGACCATGGGTATTTCGCTTCCCGAATCATCTTTAATGACCGAGTGATGCCCTGAAAGGAGTCAATTGTGTTCGTTGATGATTCCCCCTGATTCTCTGGTTGACAGACCAGAGGCATGGCCTCTGTTGATGTTCATACCGTGCTCAGATAATGGTTGGTGATTCATAAGCAACAGGCAACTCTACATGCAGGTAAACATCTGTCAGCTTATCGTCATGAGGCTCATTGAGTAGAAAACAGGAACTTTCCCTAAAGAAGTCATTGATTTTTAATTCTAGTCATTTATGAGGGATTCAGTCCTAGCCCTGGATGCAATTTGGAAAGGGTGAACTCTAACTACACATCCCTGCCACCTCATATGGAAAAGAAAATGTTGTAAGGAATATGACGAATGTACTTGTTTTTAAATAAAGGGAAGGGAATGAGGTGAGAAATAATGGGCATCGCCTTTAAAAGAAAAAGAAAAGAAAGGAAATCAAATAAATAAAATTAAGGTAAATCATAATGCGACTGAAACAGGTATGACAGCACTCATTTGAAACCAATCAAGGCAACTTTCCAAGTCCTCGCCTTGCCACTCAGCCTATCTGCCTTTCTGCTCTTCCAGCAGAAAGTAAAGAGAAAACAAGCATTGCTAGAACCAATATGTCTGTCTGTTATATGCTGTCACATTGAAACCTCATTTGTGCATGCCTGTGTTTGCATGTGTAACTACATTAAAGACAAACCTATTGGGTTTGCCAGTGCTTGTTAGTAAAGAACGCTGAAGTGGTACATGAAACCTAAGAGACAAGCAGCATACAGCAGAATGAAAACCGAACAGCTCTGTAAATATAATGTCATCATCT
This sequence comes from Triturus cristatus, assembly GCF_964204655.1. Taxonomy (NCBI): domain Eukaryota; kingdom Metazoa; phylum Chordata; class Amphibia; order Caudata; family Salamandridae; genus Triturus; species Triturus cristatus. The sequence continues at coordinate 789,835,711 of NC_140586.1, read as the reverse complement.
CTAAAATGCGAGCACTGTGAACGTTTTTGTATTTTTAATGTACATTTTGCAGCGGCTCTAATAAAACATGCCCAACCGTAATCAATAGATTAGTGTCTATTAAGCCGTGTAAAAAACTGAAATTCTGTGTTAACTTTAGACATCTCGAGGCAGACTTACAAACATTTGACGCAGCGCAACACAGCAAGACAACCTGCCGCACTGCCTCAAATGGAGAGGGCAGGAATGTGCTCTATGTACTCAGATGAGGTGCATTATTGCTGCACCTTCCAGCACAAAAACGATCCTTAGAAGCATTTTCCTCTTCCTATGTGTGCTACGGATTGCAGCACAAGAGGGAAAACCGAGCAGAGATAACTATATTTCTCCTCGTTATGCCTCCCCTGGGAAGGCGTAGCATTTTGATGCGCTCTAAGGTTTACTATTATTAGTGATTGTGGGAATGCACCAAAAACCATGGATGGATGCATGGGAACACCCACGTTCCACCCATGGAACGCCTTTCCAGGGTAGAGGAATGTAAGGCAGCAACTTGTGCCACCTTGTGTTACTCCAGATTCTGTGTTGCATTGCAAATCTTACTTAAGGGCTGTTGTGTCCTGACGGACACAGTCTAGTGTATTAACCAGCCACTCTCATGAGGGCTGGCCCTTACACCCATCCAACACAGGCATCACTGGTTAGGTGAGCCAGCCAATAAAAGATCCTGAGTGCACGTGATCGTGGGCAGTTCTAAGTACTCTACCTAAGTGTTTGTGTCACTTATTTACAAAGTATGTGGGCCTAGAGCCCACAACTCTACATTAGGGACGAGAGTTCTGACCCCCATGCCATGCAGCTTTGCAGCTGGCCGCCGTACCTCATGCAGGAATGCATCAACATCGTAGCTATCGTCTGCCCTGGAGAGGAGGGTGACCCTTCTTGCTGTGAAGTAGAAGGGGAAGGAGGCTGGTCATCTCCAGCTCATCACATGTAAATGCTGCCATCCGTCTGCAGAGAGAGACTATGAATCGGCAAGCAACATAATACAGTGAGAGCAGCGCAATCTGCAGGACGCTGATGTCTGACGAGCCCTGACCCTCCAGGGGTACCGGGGCTCACACCATGCCATGACCCATATCGGAGAGGTACCAGCAAGTAGCCCCTGCCTGCTGCCATCTGTCCCAGCATAAGGAGCACCCTGCGTGCCCAAGGGCACAGTACTCATTTGGTCATCTCTACACCAAGTGTTGAAGAGACAAACCCACCAAGGAGGACAAGTATGCTAAAGGTACTGCATTCGATACACAAGCTAGTCAGAGTACCACAACTCCAGCATTGAGTGGCCACCATTGGCCCCTCAAGGAGAATGTCACTTACAGTAAGTGCCTGATTGCCAGGCAGATGCCAGCAAAAGAGACACTGCACATGCCAAGCGACACCAGCAGTCCCCAGAGATAAAAGGGGAGAAAAGGCCTAGAATGGCCGGAAGGGGATCACCTACACCCTAACTGCACAAGCACAACACTGCAGTGGGCCAGTGACTATGCAGGGAGTGCCCCCAACACTGCCTTAAGACTGTGACACACATCAGCCCATTACAGGCATGAGGAGAGTCATACATCCCCTAGTAGCAAGCTGCCACCACCGCAAAAGAAAGGAGACCCTCACCTCCCACGGCAATCCTGAGTTGCACCTGGAATACCTTGTAGAGGAGAAAAAAAGTATAGAGACGTTGCAGACAGGATACGTCAAATCACACCTACCTCCACTGTCATCCAGAAATTGCTGACGCACATGCGAGAAGACGCCCAGTCCTACAGACAGGGCCGGACCTGTGAGTGGTCTAAGTCGGGAGAAGAAGCGCAGTTCAAGGAATGTGATGGCGCTGGCAGGAGGTCCCAGTGAGGAGAACTTACAAAACATGGCCTGACGCCACCTTGCACAAGGTGAACGGAACACATGTGACGCATGGCAGGATGCCACATCACAAGCAAGAACCAAGGAAGAAAGAGAAGTGTATGACAAAACTGTCACACTGAAGCACCGAACGACCACAGACACACAAGGCCAAATGTTCAGAGGGTAGAGATGGAGGACTTGTGCCACTACCCGGGGTGCAGTGATGTCACTGGAGACAGCCAAGTGGGAGTACCGAACGTAAAATGCTTGAATGTGGAAACCACGTATCTGGCCCACGCTTCGCATTGCAACCACCCAGCCACCTGTCACCGGCTGATTGAAACAGATGGCATCCTTGCTAGCAACTACACATGCTGAAGAAGAACCACACCAACGACACAACAAGTCAAGTGGGCAAGAAGTCCCTCCAGTCATCCGCACTCCTGCAAGTCCATAACACCTGTCGTCCAGGTCATCAAATGGCAACCACTCTATCATTGCTATGTGCATCAACATCACACCTGGAGCATCAAATAACCAATCTGTAATCCTGCACCATTGCCATACCAACTGACAAGGAGCACAAGTGCCGATCTGAAGAACCAGTGACTACCTGCTCATCTGGCTTGCATCCTGATCCCGGTAGCGAGAGCACATTCTGACCGGGACACATTCTGGCCAGGACACTTCTACCCCTGAGGTTGTACGAGCAACTATGTAGTGGCACTGAGGCAGTCTTGCAGCCTCCCAGATGCAGGCACACACGCAGCCCCAGTGCACCCCCCAGGCAGTTCCATGCAACCCAACCAAGGGGTCTCTCTCAAGCACGTGAGATGGACTTTACTTTACACCACTGACAGATTCCAGGAGATAACCAGGCTGTGTAACAAAGACTCCAACAGCTAACAGCATGCCAAGACTGTCTCCAGTGGATCAAACTACACCATCATCAAACGTTCGCAATGGACTCCATCGAAGTGCCTGATGCATCAAGTTTGAACTGTAAAACACCAGCTGCATCACAGATGCTGATCCTGAGTGCACGTGATCGTGGGCAGTTCTAAGTACTCTACCTAAGTGTTTGTGTCACTTATTTACAAAGTATGTGGGCCTAGAGCCCACAACTCTACATTAGGGACGAGAGTTCTGACCCCCATGCCATGCAGCTTTGCAGCTGGCCGCCGTACCTCATGCAGGAATGCATCAACATCGTAGCTATCGTCTGCCCTGGAGAGGAGGGTGACCCTTCTTGCTGTGAAGTAGAAGGGGAAGGAGACTGGTCATCTCCAGCTCATCACATGTAAATGCTGCCATCCGTCTGCAGAGAGAGACTATGAATCGGCAAGCAACATAATACAGTGAGAGCAGCGCAATCTGCAGGACGCTGATGTCTGACGAGCCCTGACCCTCCAGGGGTACCGGGGCTCACACCATGCCATGACCCATATCGGAGAGGTACCAGCAAGTAGCCCCTGCCTGCTGCCATCTGTCCCAGCATAAGGAGCACCCTGCGTGCCCAAGGGCACAGTACTCATTTGGTCATCTCTACACCAAGTGTTGAAGAGAGAAACCCACCAAGGAGGACAAGTATGCTAAAGGTACTGCATTCGATGCACAAGCTAGTCAGAGTACCACAACTCCAGCATTGAGTGGCCACCATTGGCCCCTCAAGGAGAATGTCACTTACAGTAAGTGCCTGATTGCCAGGCAGATGCCAGCAAAAGAGACACTGCACATGCCAAGCGACACCAGCAGTCCCCAGAGATAAAAGGGGAGAAAAGGCCTAGAATGGCCGGAAGGGGATCACCTACACCCTAACTGCACAAGCACAACACTGCAGTGGGCCAGTGACTATGCAGGGAGTGCCCCCAACACTGCCTTAAGACTGTTTCACACATCAGCCCATTACAGGCATGAGGAGAGTCATACATCCCCTAGTAGCAAGCTGCCACCACCGCAAAAGAAAGGAGACCCTCACCTCCCACGGCAATCCTGAGTTGCACCTGGAATACCTTGTAGAGGAGAAAAAAAGTATAGAGACGTTGCAGACAGGATACGTCAAATCACACCTACCTCCACTGTCATCCAGAAATTGCTGACGCACATGCGAGAAGACGCCCAGTCCTACAGACAGGGCCGGACCTGTGAGTGGTCTAAGTCAGGAGAAGAAGCGCAGTTCAAGGAATGTGATGGCGCTGGCAGGAGGTCCCAGTGAGGAGAACTTACAAAACATGGCCTGACGCCACCTTGCACAAGGTGAACGGAACACATGTGACGCATGGCAGGATGCCACATCACAAGCAAGAACCAAGGAAGAAAGAGAAGTGTATGACAAAACTGTCACACTGAAGCACCGAACGACCACAGACACACAAGGCCAAATGATCAGAGGGTAGAGATGGAGGACTTGTGCCACTACCCGGGGTGCAGTGATGTCACTGGAGACAGCCAAGTGGGAGTACCGAACGTAAAATGCTTGAATGTGGAAACCACATATCTGGCCCACGCTTCGCATTGCAACCACCCAGCCACCTGTCACCGGCTGATTGAAACCGATGGCATCCTTGCTAGCAACTACACATGCTGAAGAAGAACCACACCAACGACACAACAAATCAAGTGGGCAAGAAGTCCCTCCAGTCATCCGCACTCCTGCAAGTCCATAACACCTGTCGTCCAGGTCATCAAATGGCAACCACTCTATCATTGCTATGTGCATCAACATCACACCTGGAGCATCAAATAACCAATCTGTAATCCTGCACCATTGCCATACCAACTGACAAGGAGCACAAGTGCCGATCTGAAGAACCAGTGACTACCTGCTCATCTGGCTTGCATCCTGATCCCGGTAGCGAGAGCACATTCTGACCGGGACACATTCTGGCCAGGACACTTCTACCCCTGAGGTTGTACGAGCAACTATGTAGTGGCACTGAGGCAGTCTTGCAGCTTCCCAGATGCAGGCACACACGCAGCCCGAGTGCACCCCCCAGGCAGTTCCATGCAACCCAACCAAGGGGTCTCTCTCAAGCACGTGAGATGGACTTTACTTTACATCACTGACAGATTCCAGGAGATAACCAGGCTGTGTAACAAAGACTCCAACAGCTAACAGCATGCCAAGACTGTCTCCAGTGGATCAAACTACACCATCATCAAACGTTCGCAATGGACTCCATCAAAGTGCCTGATGCATCAAGTTTGAACTGTAAAACACCAGCTGCATCACAGCAAGAACACCCTGGACAGATCAACATCACAAGGTGGACTGTCACCTGACTGACGTGATGCTGAGGGATCTGGACTTCATCAGCACCGTGTTCAACTTGGTTAAATTATGGATGGCTTCAGAGATGACAGGGTTTTCCCAACTGCACGTGTCCACTGCTGTCCTGCGGACTGCCTCTTGAAGCTGTGATACTAAGTGTTGTTGTATTTGTTTTTCATTCCTTCCCTTAGGTTGGACTTGTTTTTGTTTTAATAAAATTTGGGAGGAATGTAATCCTGCTGGGCAAAGTCTAGTGTTTTAACCAGCCACTCCCATGAGGGCTGGCCCTTACACCCACCCCACACCCATCCAACACAGTCATCACTGGTCAGGTGAGCCTGCCAATAAAAGAGCCCGAGTGCACATGCTCGTGGCCAGTTCTAAGTACTATATCTAAGTGTCGGTGTCACTTATTTACATAGTATGTGGGCCTAGACCCCAAAAGGGCTTGCATTGCCCTTGTGTGTCACCTTGCGTGATGTAAGGGCAACGCAAGCTCTTAGTAAATCTGGGCTCTCAAGAGTAAAAAACAGGCACGCAGCTCTATGCTGACCAGCACAGCTCATCATGAAAAAACCGCTGATGTCTGATTATACTGGGTTTTAAACAAGACCAACAGGACAAGGGTGCAGGTCCCAATGGTTTGCCCTATACAGTAACAAATGAAGATCCTCCTCTCTGGGCATAGATGTATCTTCTACGTTTTCACTATATTTCTGCTACAGGGGATATTCACAGTCCTTGGCTAGGATCATTAATTAAGTCCATTTTTTAATTGAGACTTGAACAAATTCCAGGTTTGTGTAGATTAATCTCTTTATTACCAACATTTCTAGTAAGTTGATTTTAACATGCTTTGAGGAGTCGATTGGTCAGTATGACTTGATTCCTGCTGAACAAGCGGGTGTACTGTTCGCCCTGAGATCCAACTTTGAAAGGCAACTTATATATGTGTGTTGTGTTGCCTGGAGGGCAGTGTTCCACACGGTGGACCATAGATTTGTATGGGTGAAACATTGGTGTATGGGTATAGGAAAACATTTGATAGACCAAATTCAATTGTTACACACAGCTGACTGGACTAGAGCGCTGCTGGGATATGATGATACTTACTGAGATACCAATCCAGGGGCATATTATCAAGCCCATTACCGCCGCTTTTGCGGACGTTTTCGTCCGAAAAGCCGCGATAATGGCATCGCAGTATTAGCAAGGAGTTTCCTTGTCCTAGCGCTCCTTTTGCTGACGCCCTGCATCGCATCTCTAATGAGATGCAAAGTAGGCGCTCCTGTGGAATACAACATGGAAAAGTCGCTAACCGCACATCGCGGTATTAACAAGCCTGTGTCCTGACAACTATGGCGATATTAAAACCCTCGCTAACCACGGTCATCGCCGTAAGCTTACGTCTGCTTAAATTGAGACTTAGCTATATTTGTAATGGGGGTGGATTGGCAGGCTAAAACCACCAGGGGCTATCATCAAGCTTTCCCCTATCACTGCGGGAATATCGCTGGATTTCCAGCGATATTCCCGCATATCGCCGCTTTTGCTGGATTTTTTATCGCCCTGGAGAAACGGGTTGTTGATAACGCGTTATCCGGGCGATAACATCCAGCGATAGCCGGCGATAGCTGAAGTAGCGCTAAACGTGCTTAGCGATATTTATCGCCGTTGCTTGTTGATATGCCCCAAAGTTTTCAATACCCCAAGGAAGCCTGTGTTTTAACTACCATTGCATTTGTTTTTTTCTTGCCAATTTACCAGCGCTCTTGATCTGGAGAAAACATTTAAATGTGCTTCTGTTTGCTGGTAATTTTAGGCAACACAGCACGAGAACTAGCAAAGCAACTACGTTAGCTCGTAAATTATAATGAAATAAATTATTTGGAAATGAACACTTAAAAACACAAGCAATGTGTGAAGTCCACATAGCGCAGAGGCAGGTAAGACGCGGGCAGATACGTTTATTCCGAGTCATCAACAAGCGACTGACCCAGCTGCAGAGGACGAGACCAACTGCAGGTACGGTTTGTAGAACAGCAATCCCTGCATTCTAAACTTCCCTAACATTCTGCCCACATAAAGAACTAGACTCAACAGATCTCCCCCCCTTATGGAACCAACAAACACATACCCCAACACATAAGAAATAAAATACAAATGAAATATAAATGACCACAGTACTCAACTGAGCACCTAAACAAACGTTAAAACAAATGGAAAATATAAACGTGTTTATGAATAACCACAGAGCTCAAGGGAACACAATGAAGTATGCAACCATGGGAACAATATGCATTCCTGGATACAGATAATATCACATTTAGAAATGATCACAAAGTCAAGCAATTTGGTGGGAGGCTTCCTTTCCTTCGGTGTTCTTAAATTGTGAAGTTCATAACTTTCCTGCGATTTATTTCTCAATCTCACCGCACTCTGCCATGCTACAGAACTTTGAAGAGACAACTTCTCTTTATTCCACCACTTCCCATCCTCAAGCATGACCACATGATCATTGACTTGAAAGACCTTCCTGGGAGATGTAAAACTGGACTGAACTTGTTATGCCGGATAGGCGAACTTCCACCATATACCCTTATTTAACCATCAAAGACCATATGCCTCAAGCCTCCAAAACATTTGCTTATTCACTCTAAGCATTTTCCTGTTTATTTTTTGTTGATATCATCAACTCCTCTATCACACACGAACAACCCATTCATGGACACACAATGGCCTTTCAACAGGGCAAAGGGGGACACCCCAGTGACAGCCCTAGGAGTGGTACGGATGACCCATAGAAAATCCTTAAATTCCTTGTACCAATCCAAGCCATTGGCGATGGAGAACTGCACATTGTCCTTGATGACCCTATTACACCTTCCCAATAGGCCATTGCTACAGGGATGATACAAGGATGTTCTGCTACGCTTCAAGCCCCAATATGTTAAAAAATCTTCAAATTCATGAGAAGTGAACTGAACTCCATTGTCTGTTATTAACTAATTTGGACTATAAGAGCCCAATTCTTTCAAATGTGTTAGCAGACTTCACAAACTCCTCTTCAGGCCACCCTGAAAAATAACCCATAGGCACAATTACAAACCTGAAACTTTCCTTAACCAGATTGATGGGACCAATGACATCCATACCCAGCTTAATCCAAGGTTTATCCGAAACAGGCACAGTTTCCACTGGCTGGAGCGGCCGGCACGGATCTGGGGGTGGCACGGGTGTGGAGTAAAGAAGTTGTAAAAAAAAATAAAAAAGAACTTACCCCCCTTGCCGCGCCTCTTCTCCGCTGTCCCACCATTGTCTCTCCCAGCCAGTGTTCCAAGACAGGAAGCACCAGGTTGAGGCTCCCCTAAGTCAATCACAGCACTGCATAGGTCTGAGCGCCGTGGTTCAGAGCTCAGCCATGGAATGGCAGCCTGGGCATGTTCTCCACCCAGGCTGTAATGCAGCCTGGATGGAGAACATGCAAAGTATGCATGACTGTTCAGCCGGCCAAAGATTCATGCCCACTTAGGGAGTGCAAACCACTCCTCCCTTGCTCTTGTCAGCACAGCAGCTCTGCCCCACCTCAAGTTATTATCATTTTATTTTTCCTTTATTTCACTGCTGCTTAGTGGAGGATCTGCCACTGTCAACTGGACTAGGTACAGTAACTTGTGACTGGTCACTGATTGCACAAGATAGACATTCTCTCACAATATTCTCCACATCCCTATCTATTCATGGCCACCAAAACATATCTCTTATCCTTCTTTTCATGGCCCTCATCCCCACAGGACCTTCATTTGCCAAATCCAAAACCTTGCACAAATCTGGAGCCTAAAGAGGAAGAGGAGCCTCGCCTGAGAGACCTGACAGAACTACTTGAGTTTAATGGGGCAGGAGCACCCCCAGTGAGGAATTCTGCCAAGCCCAAAAAGATTGCCAAACTCTTGAAGGCCTTCGGCGCCAGGTTGAAATCCAGGAGCAGATGGATACTAGTGTAACCTACAGGGTCTACTGGGAAGAGGGTGTCTTATACAGCAATGCTAAAGACCCAAAACTTAGAACTACCAGCAGGCTGGTCCCCGAGCAGTACAGGGCATTCCTCTTAAGCTTAGCTCACGATATTCCCTGGGCTGGGCATTTGAGGCAGACCAAAACCTGGGACAGGTTTGTCAAATACTGTTACTCGTCCCAGATGTCAAAGAAGGTTAATGTGTTCTATAACTCCTGCTCTGCCTGTCAAGCCACTGGCAAGACAAGAGGACAACCTCAGATCCCCCATGATTACACTACCTGTTGTGGGGTTGCATTTTGAGAGGCTAGGGACAAAAACTACAGGCAACAGGTTCCTCTTGTTGGTGGTGGACCATTCTATTAATACCCTGAAACCATACCTCTGAAGACGTTGACTGCACCATTGGTGATCAGGACCCTGCTTGGTATCTTTGAGAGCATAGGGTTTCCCAAGGAGAACATCTCAGATAGGTGGTGTGAGAAATTGGGTTATTGGCTGAGGGAGGTGAAATCCTAGTCAAGTAACAACCACAATTCTTGCCAGGGTGAAACACAAGTAGCTCCCAAATTAACCTCTGCTTAACTCTCTGGTAGCTTGGCACAAAGTGTAAAGTATTCATGCAGCATTCAAACAGTAAAAGTACGACAAGAAAAATCCCACACAATCTAGAAAAATAGATTTGAATTTACTAAATAAGTTAGGACCAAAAGAACAAATATCCATAGATAAGCAATTTTAAAAGTTTTGAATAAAAGTAGCGCTTAGAAGCAAGAAGACCCAATTTCAGTTATCTGGTCATGGTGGACCGGCCCAAGTCACAGAATGAGGCCGACTGAGATGGAGTGCAGGCTGGATACAGGACTGATTCCAGTCAATTGTTAAAACTAGCTTTTGTCCTGGTGAGCAGATGTAAAGTACATGCGTTGGCATGCGTGGGGTGGGCGTCGATGAGCTGTTGATGGGAGCTTGTGGTACAAGGCCCTGCGTCGGTACTGGTGAAGCTGCCAATCTGGAAGTGGGGTTTAGATTACATTCCTCAGACACGAAACATGACTTTCCCACCTGCTCTCAATCAATCGTTATTACTTATTAAATGTATTAAGGTAACCCAATGTTATCATATGAGAGAGTTCGGACTTGCAATAGGGAAAAACAAATTTGAGAGTGTTTCAATACCAGGACATGTAAAACGTAAAAGTACACGTCCAACCTATTAGTTACAATGCACCCTGCCCTATGCTCTACCTTGGGTCTACCTAAATGGAGACTTATATGTATTAATAAGAAAGGTTTAGGCCTGACAAAAGGTTTATTTTGCCAGGTCGAAATGTCAGTTTAAAACTGCATTCACAGTCTGCGATGGCAGGCCTGAGACATGTTTGAAGGGCCACTTAAGTGGATGGCACAATCAGTGCTGCATGCCCACTAGCAACATTTCATTTAAAGCCCCTGGTTAAATGCAATACCACTTTAAAATCAAATGAGACACTTGGGTGTAAGCCTTGTTTAAAAGGGATAGCACAACCACATTAGCACTGGTTACAAGTAGTAAAGTGCATAGAATCCGAGAAGTCAACAGAAATGGGTTCAGAAAAAAGGAGAGATGAAGTCAAAACGTTTGACGATGGTCCTGAGGAGAGGACCAAGTCCAACAGGGGGACAAACTTCCTGTCTGCATGCTTGAAGGATCTATGGACACTTACCACCCCCAAACCAAGAGACTTGTGGAGAGATTCAACAAGACTATAAAAGGTATGATTATAGGGTTTTCTGAGAAACCCATGGACAGTGGGATGCCCTACTCCCATGCCTTTTATTTGCCTATAGTGAGGTACCACAAAAGGGTGTGGGGTTCACCCCCTTTGTGCTTTTGAATGGGCCCTTAAGGCTTGTCTGGGAAGGATGGGAGAAAACTCTTAAGGAACCCAAACAGGACATTGTGAGCTATGCCTTGGGCCGGTGTTTCCATTGGCTGAGGACACGGTGAGGGCTAATAAAAACTTAGAGGCTAACCAGAACTTTATCAAGCAGTGGTATGACCAACAAGCAACCTTGGGGGCATACCAGCCAGGTTCTCTCAGGGTCCTACAGATCAAATAGAATGGACTCTATATGGTATTGGAGAAGATCGGTGAGGTAATCTACCTTGTGGACCTATGTAACCCCAGACACCAACATAAGGTAATCATGTCAGTCGTCTGAAGCCCCACTTTGACAAGGTGGACATTACCATGTTCATGGTCACTCACGGAGAGAGGAAAATCAGAGTGAGCATTTCCCAGATCACCTCTCCCACAATGCCAAGGATGGTTCAGTGGCTGGAGCAGCACTCCCTGAAAAAACTGCAGCAGAGAGACTGTCACCAATTGTTGAGGCAGAGTGCTTGACTGTTCTCTCGAATACCTGGACTGACATTTTCAGTGGTGTATTTATCATTGAGACTGGTGATAGCTTACCTGTCAAAAATAAAATATACTAATTGCCAAACAAAGTAATGGCCAGCATCAAGGATGAAGTTTCTAAAATGTTGGGAGTGATTAAACACTCTAGTAGCCACTTGGCCATCCCAGTGGTGCCCAAGGCCCACCCAAAATTGGGGACCCGTAACGCAGTTTCTGCATGAACTACAGAGAACTGAATGCCACCACCAATACTGACACCCCCCCATTTCCAGATCTGATGAGTTCATTGGCCAGATGGGGTGTGCCAAGTAGTTACTTTTGAACTCACTTCAGGGCACTGGCTGATTGGCTGGATGGGGGAGCGAAGGAGAGCTCAGCAATCTCAACTCCCGAAAGCCACTTTCAATTTAAAGTAATGCCCTTTAGAAGAATGCCCTCCACCTTCCAGAGGCTGATAAATAGGGTGCTATCTGGGCTGGAGACATTCAGTGCAGTATATCTGGTTTGGACTCCAGCTGGAAGGAAATCCTCAACCACCTCAGAGAAGTATTTCAGGCCTTGAAACAGGCAGGACTGACTATCAAATCCAGCAAGTACCAGATAGGGCAGGGTTCTGTATTGTACCTGGCAACCAAGTCGGTAGGGGGACATGTGCAGCCTCTCCAGCCCAAGATCTAAAACCCCCACTAAGGTCAGAGCTTTTCTGGGTCTGACAGGTTATATAAACTGTTTATCAAAGGATATGACACCATTTTAGCCCCCCTGGCAGAGCTGACTTCAAAGAAGCAGCCAAAGAAGGACATGTGGAAGAGTGTAAGACAGCCTCTGATACCCTGAAGGAGGCAACATGCACAGCACTTGTACTCGATGTACGTGATTTCAGCACAAAGTTTGTAGTCCAAACAGATGCTTTAGAACATTGGATTGGGGCAGTGTTATTATAACTAAATGATGAGTGCCAGAATCAACCAGAGCCTTTATCAGCAAGCAACTACTACCCAGGGAGCAGCATTGTATTGCCATAGAGAAGGAAGCTTTTTGTGTAGTTTGGTCATTGAAGAAACTGAGATCCTACTTGTTTGGGACTCACTTCGGGTTTCAAGCTGACTACAGAACTCTCAGATGGCTCATGCAGGGTAAAAACCCAAACTGCTCTGGTGGTTCATCTCCCTACAGGTATAGATTTTACAGTGGAGCACAGATCTGAAAATGACCATGCCAATGTAGATGGCCTTAACCCCTTCCATGCTGGGCGGATTCCCCTGCTGTGCTGATCTTTTCCTGCGCGGGCGTGGTCATGACGGAACGGTTCCGTCATGAGCACAGCTCAACCGTGGCTCATGACGGAACCGTTCCGTCATGAGCACCGAAGGGGTTAACAGGTTCTAACAATTAAGATGATGAGAACTGCCAAGGGAATGGCTGAGTTGCTCCACACCTTTCATCTTGAGGAGAGGCATGTAGGAAAATGCCTCAGTTTGCAAGATCATTCTTATTTTTCGGAACTTACATTGCTAGTTTTTTGACTGGCGCTCTCCTAACCAGTCGCTAGTGCCTGTGCTCTTAACCCCAAAACATATAACATTGGCTATGCTCCTATATGGCATATTTAACTTACCTGTAATTCCCTTGTATGTGCTGCATACTGTACAAAGGGCATGTAAGTTAAATGTCACTAGTGGACTGCAGTACACATTGTGCTACCTCTAGAGTGACAGTGCAGAACATGACTGCAGGCCTGCCACTGTAGGCTGTCTGTAGAGTTTTAAAAATGCAAATTCGGAAGTAGGCGGAGTGTAAGTACCTGTCTGTCTCGCACTTCGTCCCTGCCCGAGTTAAAGCACCTAAAACAGCTTTCCCCCAGCTTGTCTCGCACTCAGGAGGGGCCATACAGCACCAGAAGGAGAGCTGTGCGACCCGGAGGAATGAGCGATACGGAATAATAAAGAGACCCGGATGTAGTGGGAGCTGCGGACTGCCGGGTGAGCCCCGGGCGGGGCCTCCATAATCTGCGAGGCACCTGAGGTGGCTTCCCGTTTGAAACATTACATGGGATGACTTGCCAGGGTTTGTCTACTGCTATCCAGCCGCAGTAGGTGTCCCGGAGGGACGCCAGATGCAGACTGCCCCCCCCGGTCTGGAGGCTCCTACATCGGCGGCCTAGCAACCGGACGGCGCCGGACAGTACACCCATGTGGAGCGGCCCTGCACACGGTAAAGGACCTGGAGACATGGCGAGACTTGACGGTGGGTAAGCTACCTCCATATTTGCTCCCCGCATAGGCGATTACCCCCCGTGGCTGCGGTGGATTGCCAGCGCCTCTCAGGCCCCATAGATTGAGCGCTATGGGCGTGCGCTGAGGCCCGTGACTGATAAGAAAGGGGCCCGATCTTTGTGCTGGCTTGTTGATTGTGCAATTCCCTGGATCCCTTCCAACAGCCCTCGGGACCTTTTCCCCTCGTCAGCCCTTCATGGAACGCACGGAGAGCGGGCATTCCTGCTCCAGTGGTGCAGCTTGAGGCTCTGCCGAGATTTGGGCCTTCATCATCAGCGCCTACTTGCTTGGTATCGGCGGGTCTGGGGCCTCCTTGGGCTGTCTCTGAAAATCGCCACTGGCCGCACCCATATCAGCGGGTGGGAGTCACCGACCAGGATTGGCCCAGCATTTCGTAGCCTTGCAATTAGGCCTGCATTCATAGCTCTCCCTTTGGATTCATGGCCCCCGGAGAGAGTGTGGACTGGGCCTGGACAACCGGGGTCATCGGGTCTTTACAGGGATCCATCATTAAAGGCAGACAGTTGCAGTTGAGCGATCCGGCAGCCTCGATGGCCCATGCTTCTAGGGCCCCCGGCGATCTGGCTGTTGCTGCGCCCTCCTTGGGAACCTCCTTTCTTTTTTTGCCATAGAGGAGAGGGGGCATGGCTAACGCCAAGAGCAAGAAGGACAGATCTGTTAAAGATATGTTACTCAAGGGCCCAACGGATGCCCAGCAAGAGAAAGCGCCAGCTGAGGACTGAAAGCATCTGAGGGGAGTTGGGGGAGTGGACGGCTCAGTAACCCGCGAATTCCTCGAAGCACTATTCGCTTCCCTCCGGGAGGATCTTCAAACGATTAGAGCTCAGAGAGGCACAACGAGTTATTGACGAGGTGAGGGAGAGAGAGTGGCGGCCCTGAAGAGGGCTCTCTCACTAGAGACGCAGAAATCGATTCCCTCCAACAAGAAATAATTCGCCTCCAGGACCAACAGCTGGACCTACAAGCCCATGCTGAAGACCTGGAAAACAGGTCACACAGAAATAATATCCTCATTAGGGGAGCCCCCACGGGCGATGAGGGATCAGATCTGGAAGGAAATGTGCAGGAGCTATTTGGAGGTATCATGGGCGACAAAATAACTAAGACCATCAAGTTTTTTTAATAACACATTTTATTAAGTTTTGTTTTCGGTGGAGAAGTGTGGCTCACTGGTTAGAGTAGGCAGACCTGGAAGCAGAGGTCAGACCGGGACCAGGGTTCAATTCCCGGCTCGGCTGGGTCTTGAGTCCATAAAAATTGTTCATGGACTCGATAATTCTCGCTCCAGTGCATACTCGATTCATGGGTTCACACTCTGCGACTCTGGGCAATAGCTTGCTTAATCTCCACAATGGCCCCTCGCGGCGGGATGCCTGGCTTTCACTTTGTGGATGCCCTGCTGGGTTATCTCACAGGGGAATACCAGGACGGGTTCCCTAAGCAAGCGCTTAGAGACCGGTTGGTGATTTGCGCTATATAAATATCTGTACATTTACATTTACATTTACATTTTCCTTCCAATGGTTACATCTATTACAGTTACTCAAACATAGGAATCACAGTAAATGTCGCAGTGCAGTCTGAACTAGGAAAAAGGAGGGTGCTAAGGGTCACAACTAAGAGCATCAAGTTATACAGATGTCACAGAGTTGGCCCTCCCAGCGTGCCACCACGTCTGCCGGCAGACATCATGGTCTGGGTCTACAACTTCACAGAGAAAGAAGCGATTCTCAGGGCAGCCAGCTCCAATCAGAAGCTACTATTCTGTGCCCACCCCCTTCAATTATTCCAAGATCTAGCAGCATCCACGCTCCTGAAGGAAAAATAATTCCGCCCGGTCACTGGCCACCTTTGTTCTGAGAGCATCTCCTACTCCTGGGGCCATCCCTTTCACCTCATCTTCCAATTGAATGGAAAGACCCACCAGATTTGCTCTTTGACCGAGGCTTATAAGCACCTTGAGATCACTCCCCCAGACCCTTCCTCCCTGTGTCCCTCATCGGCGGAGAGAGCCCGGGGCGAGAACAACCGCAGTCCTAGATGAGGCTTGAGATCTACACCTTACGGGCCGGATCCAGCAGCTAAGGCAAGAGAAAGAACAGACGTGCTGCGTTCCTTCTCTGGCAGTCAGAAACAAGACATGGACCCCCCTCATGAAGTATGGCCTTCTCCCAGTAGGGTGGTGGATCCACGGGTGGGGAGGAGGCGCGGACCCTCCTCGAATAGAGCTGGCTTGCTCCGCTGTGACATACCCATTGGATTTCGACTTTCAAGTCATGAAAGACTGAATGGACTATTGGTTTGTTCAAATTTTATGCCTTTTGTTGATGGGTAGGGGTTTTGTTCTGGGGCTCTCCTTCCGACTGACTATCTATGGGTTAAGCGATATATGGGTGCTCTATAGAGGCTGTTCCCCCTCCCCTGAGTTCGCTGATGCAGCACAGCTAGTTTTCTGTCCCGCTTACCTCCACCAGCTCAGTTTCCTTTACCACCTGTACTATGGAGGTCAAATTACTTAGTATAAATGTAAAGGGCCTTAACAACCCTGACAAAAGATTGGCACTAATTTCTCTTTTGGAACACTCACAAGGGGACATCTGTCTAAGACATTTTGTTCTGAAATAGCTCCTCTGCTGACCAGCCTTTTCAACTTCTTTGCCGAGATCGGTTCACTAACTGAATCCATGCTGCAAGCTTCTATCTCTGTGATCCACCCTGGAAGGATCCTGAGCAATGCAGCTCCTATCGCCCGATATCCCTGCTCAATGTTGTTGCGAAACAGTTTACTGGCATTCTCGCACATCGCCTCAACCCCCTGATGCTGGGCTTGGTTGATCCTGACCAGGCAGGGTTTGTTCCTTCGCATCAATGTGGGGACAATACTAAACATGTGTGTCACCTCATTGACAAAGTCCAGCGTTCCCGGGAAGAAGCACTTTTGCTGGCGATAGATGCAGAGAAAGCCTTTGATAGAGTGCATTGGCCTTATCTGTTTGCAACTCTCAAACGCTTTGGGCTGGGCAAGTGGTTTTTGAACGGGATACACAGTATATACAGCACACCCAGTGTGACGGTCCGGGTGAAAGCGGTGTGCTCTACCGGGTTCCGAGTGGAGCGGGGCACCAGGCGGGGTTGCCCACTTTTCCCACTCCTCTTCTCTCTATACATGGAACCCTTCGCCAGAGGCTGTGGGATAATCCCAATGCTGTGAGTATTAAGTTTGGAGAAGAACAGCATCTGATCAGCCTCTATGCTGACGATAATTTTTTTTCCGTCGCCCAGTCCCTCTCCTCTCTAGCGGCTATCATCTCCGAACTTGAGGCATTCGGGGCTGTCTCAGGCTTTAAGATTAACCTGTTAAAATTGCAAATATTGAATCTTACTCTTCAACTGTGCGTGGAACAGATTCTCCTCACACAATATGAGTTCCAATGGGTGGAGGCTACACTCCCTTACCTGGGTATTGTGTTGGACCAGAATCTTTCCAAAACTGCACAAGCTAACTTTACTAATCTTGGGGCTACAATCCGTGAGGATTTAGAACAGTGGCGGCATCTTCCTTAATCTTGGCTCAGCAGGATAGCTTCAGTAAAGATGAACATACTACCCCAAGCCCTCTTTATTTTTCAGGTGCTTCCGCTTTCTCCCCCTCCCGGTGAGCTGCGACAGCTCCAACGGGACATAGACCGCTACATTTGGAGGTGGACAAAGTCTAGATTGCAGAAACAACTTTTACAATGCACAAAGTAGGGGGGTGGATTGGCAGTCCCTAATGTCATACGGTACTACCAGGCCGCCCAATCGAGATATCTGATTGAGTGGAACCACCCTATGACGGAAAATCACTGGGTCTTTATGGACCAAACAGTGGCGGGCTCGCATGTATGGAGGGAGGCTATTTGTCTCCAGTCACAAGTCTTACACTAAAAGTCTGGGACAAGGTGTGGCACTCCGTCGAACTCTCGTCGTTCCCTTCCCCAATGACCCCATTGTTCGCCAATCCGGAGTTCCCCCCGGAGTTATCTTTGAATGTCACTAAACGGTGGCTCGTCGGTGGGTGCAAACAAGTGGGTTGTCTCTTCAACCATAACGGTCTCATCCCTTTTGACAAACTTCAATCACAAAACTCGCTATCGGAGCAAGATAGGTTTACTCACACCCAACTCACCCATTGGGTACTTGGCCCCAACACACAACCCAAAGCAAGTAGGCCCATGACCCCCTTAAATCAGACAACAAGAAACTCATCTCGGAAATGTACTGCTTCCTTATGAACACACCACACACGCAAAAGACGTGGGGGTCAACAGCGATGGAAGGCAGAAATGGAGCATAGCCTCTCTGACAAAGAATGGGGGGACATATTCTATAGGACTCATCACACAGCGTTCAACATGGGTCACACCGAAATGGCTTATAAAATCAGCTCATATTGGTACAACACCCCAACACGCATGCAAAAATTGAATTCACTCTGTGATGGTCAGTGCTGGAGAGGATGTGGTAACCCTGGGACTGTAATTCACCTCCTGTGGAACTGCCCCAAGCTTACAAGATTTTGGGAGTCAGTTCTAAACGATATAGATTGTGCCTTCAAGACTGAGATTCCACGATTTCCCGCTTACACACTTCTGGGGCTTCCCAACGCTCTCCCTTATCCGCTCCGGTCCATCAGGGGGCGACAGATAGCTATGGCCCCTAATTATGCGAACTAGGGCTCAAATAAACTCCCAGACCACAGGCAATGGCTTCACCAACTTTGGACATAATCAGGAATGTAACGACTGTCGATGTCTGCTAATGCTGACCCCTTACTAATCCGAAAATATGGTCCCCATTCATCACTATCACAGGGTGAAGTCACAACACTACAACACAGTCCTCCTGTAATATGATGGTCTACCTAGTATATCCACACTTAGACAGGCACAGTCGGAAGGAGAGAGGGTAGGGGGTGGGGTGTTATGTTTAATCTTACTTGTTATTTTATATCATCTCACTTTGTTCTCCTGAGCAGATGAGATGCCTCTTAAGCATATAGCACACCAGTGGCATGACAGTAGCTGTCCTCAACGGGGTATTTCTTGTACTTACAACGTAATTAGCGTCTGTCAGGTTTGTCAACCCCACATGGCCGGCTCAATTTGGGTTATAGGTGACACGCTGTGTTTTCCCCTTTAATCTGAAGCTACCCCTTTTATGTCCTGTGCACTGTCCGTCATTATGCATCAGAATGCAGCGGCCAGCCCGGTTATGGTTGTGGGTGACTTGCTGTGTAACTGTTTTGCTTTTTTTTTGTCATTGAAAAGATTTCATCCTAAAAATGCAAATTTGACCTGCCAAAATAACCGCTTTTGACTGGCCTAGACCCTCCTTTTTTTAATTGAATCACACCTAATTGTTCCTTAATGCCCCGTAAAGCAGGGAGCAAGGTATTTAGAAGTAGGACATTTAAAACTTTTATGTAAAACATGCCCTTACATTGACAAGACCCCAAATGCTACTATCACTGAAGCAGGGTAAGCTGTTCCATTGGAAATCATTGGGAAATAAGATTAAAATAAAACAATGTTATCCCCACTAAGGAAACATCTACAAAGTTCATTCTTGATTTTTAAAATATTCAATACAAGCCTGATTACTGCTAAAGTAAAATGTATTCTAAATATTGTACCAAAGGTACTTTTAAAAAGTCTCTTTTTACTTGCCATTTGCATGAGCTTCCAACTGTCACCCTGAAGCTGTTCATTTCCTCTGACAGGATGACCATCTAGACAGGGCTCAGGAGCTAAATTACCTTCAAAGAGGCCTACTCTATGACAGGCATATATAGCTCACACCTGGGACTGCCCCCTCCTTTGTCCCTCTAGTCAGCAAGGCACCAAACCCAGTAGGAAAAGAGTTGCCCCTGAAGCCAGTTCTGAGTAGCCACAGAGAAGGGGCTGTTCATTTCCCTGACCGCACCTCTAGTGTGGGCACAGAAACTCTGGAGAGAGACAGCAAGGTTCTGGCATGTTGAATTTAGGCAGAGAGGGGCACTGTGAGATTGTTTGCAGTAGAGCATACAGGAATTTCTGAAAAAGGGGGTAGGGTTGCCCTGGGAACTTTTTCCCTATTGGTTGCTAAGTGGGCAAGATTCACCTCCACATACAGCAATTACCAGTCATAAATGTGGCACCTCTGGGCACCCACTGTTGAAGACAGAAGGATAGCACCTTCCGTTGAGTTTTGTGAGGTGATCTGAAATGATGGACCTGATCCCACTTGTACCTAGGGGTGGGCGGAATTTGCGAAAGCGACTTTCGCAAATTATCGCGAAAATGTTTAAAATCTCCGCAAACACGCGGAAATATCGCGAAGATGCGGAAGTTTTTTTCCCGCCTGTTCGCGGTATTTTCTGCGTGTTCGTGGCTCGCCAACTTACCCATGCGGTTGCTTGCGGGCGCGGCCATCTTGTTTCCACTCTAATCGCGGTGCATGATCACGAGAAGAAAGACGTGATCGCGCGACGCATGACGTCACTGAGGGCGCGAACTGTCGCGAGACAGCGCAAATGGCTAAAACAATACAACATCTCATGGAGAACGCAAACGGATCGGGAAAACTTGTCGGCGAACGCGGGGATTCAGGTAAGGCGATCGCGCGGGCGCGAGAATGTATTATTTTACAGCGCGAGCAAGAACCAAATTATCGCAAAGCTGCGGAATGCGGAAATTTTGACATTTCCGCGCTCTCCGCGGAACGCGGAAATGCCAAATTATCGCAAATTCCGCGAACGGAACGGAAATTTTGCCCAGGCCTACTTGTACCCAGGATAGGGGAGTGGACTCCATGGGTCAGTTGACGACCTCCCCTTAAGCTACAGGGACACAAAAAGATGCTAGAAAAGTCCAGCTGATTAGTTCCAACAAGACCTGCCCTAACCCTCTTTGTGGCTTCTGCTGGTGTGAGTCTTGACCCCCTAGATTTGTTCCTGAAATCCTGGGACCATTGGCTGTTTAAGAGTGTACTCCTCCTAACACCTTGAGAAATCTGGGACCCGCCAACTTTTTTGTTCCAAAGACCTTCTAAAGACTGGACCAAGCCTACCAATTAAATCCGACAAAGGTGCATTCCTGCTGTGCCAAAGATTCAGTTTGCACCCAACCAGAGATTATCTGAACCAGCAAACCTGTTTAAGCTGTTCATTGCAAAGAATCTATCTGGCCTCGGAGATCCTTGTTTGGCTACATTTTCAACCTTGTCCCGCTAGAGGAATCAGATCTCCAAAAAAGTGACTATGTCTGACGATAGAAATCTTGACCGGGCATTGACAGCAAAAGTATCTGGTCGGCGAGGGTTTTCCTTCTGAGAATGTTGAGTTTCTTCTGCTTTAAGCTTTCCTGCCAAATATCAATGGTGTCATTGGGACCTCATCCGACGGCTATCCGGCCTCGTAGAGCACTTTTCACCCACAGCTTTCTGCTTTGCCCTCTGTGGTCTTTTGACTTTCACTTCAGAGACTAAGTCAGAAGGTAAAACTGGTTTCTCTATCTGACCCATGCGCTGTTGGGGTCGACCTTAAATTGTGCCTATGTCCATGTGAAGCACAACCAGAAGACCACGGTTGGCCTTTTAATGCTTTTCGATGCTATTTTTATTTAAAACTTTAAAAATTAATATCTCTGGGATTTTTATTGTGTGGTGTTTTCAACTTTATAACTGTTTTGGTACTTCTTAATGCTTGACACCTTTTCTTATGTTAAGCCTGTCTGTTCTGTGCTATATCTACCAGGGTGTGAGCTCAAGTTTAAATTACGGGAACTTTTAATGGACCTAACAGCAATACTTCCATTATCACTTGTGGTGGGCTACTATTTACAAAAGGGGGTGGTGATGGACCAATCAAACACTCACACCCAGTCAACAGATCCGGGTTTGATCCATCACCGTTCTTTAGCCCACTCTGCCACCCCAGTTCAGACATGGCCATATGCAAATCAGTCTGACCCTGTGCCTCATGGGAACAGTCCAGCCCGAACTGCCAAGCCATGCCTTCCCTGGACCGGAAACAAGCTTCCTAGGACCGGTTTCTGGCATTTCAGCCATCTTCAGCCAGGCTTGCTTGAATCCAGTGGCAAAGTGAGCAAGGGACTCACGTCTGAGCATACCCTGCCAACTTATGGCGAACAAAGCGGTACAAAAGGGGGTGGTGATGGACGGAGCATCAGAACCAATCAAACACTCACACCCGGTCAACAGATCCGGGCTTGATCCATCACCGTTCTTTAGCCCACTCTGCCACCCCAGTTCAGACATGGCCATATGCAAATCAGTCTGACCCTGTGCCTCATGGGAACAGTCCAGCCCGAACTGCCAAGCCATGCCTTCCCTGGACCGGAAACAAGCTTCCTAGGACCGGTTTCTGGCATTTTAGCCGTCTTCAGCCAGGCTTGCTTAAATCCATTGGCAAAGTGAGCAAGGGACTCACGTATGAGCATACCCTGCCGACTTATGGCAAACAAAGCGGTACAAAAGGGGGTGGTGATGGACGGAGCATCAGAACCAATCAAACACTCACACCCAGTCAACAGATCCGGGTTTGATCCATCACCGTTCTTTAGCCCACTCTGCCACCCCAGTTCAGACATGGCCATATGCAAATCAGTCTGACCCTGTGCCTCATGGGAACAGTCCAGCCCCGAACTGCCAAGCCATGCCTTCCCAGGACCGGAAACAAGCTTCCTAGGACCGGTTTCTGGCATTTCAGCCGTCTTCAGCCAGGCTTGCTTGAATCCAGTGGCAAAGTGAGCAAGGGACTCACGTCTGAGCGTACTCTGCCAACTTATGGCGAACAAAGCGGTACAAAAGGGGGTGGTGATGGACGGAGCATCAGAACCAATCAAACACTCACACCCAGTCAACAGATCTGGGTTTGATCCATCACCATTCTTTATCCCACTCTGCCACCCCAGTTCAGACATGGCCATATGCAAATCAGTCTGACCCTGTGCCTCATGGGAACAGTCCAGCCCGAACTGCCAAGCCATGCCTTCCCTGGACCGGAAACAAGCTTCCTAGGGCCGGTTTCTGGCATTTCAGCCGTCTTCAGCCAGGCTTGCTTGAATCCAGTGGCAAAGTGAGCAAGGGACTAACGTCTGAGCATACCCTACCAACTTATGGCGAACAAAGCGGTACAAAAGGGGGTGGTGATGGACGGAGCATCAGAACCAATCAAACACTCACACCCAGTCAACAGATCCGGGTTTGATCCATCACCGTTCTTTAGCCCACTCTGCCACCCCAGTTCAGACATGGCCATATGCAAATCAGTCTGACCCTGTGCCTCATGGGAACAGTCCAGCCCGAACTGCCAAGCCATGCCTTCCCTGGACCGGAAACAAGCTTCCTAGGACCGGTTTCTGGCATTCGCCGTCTTCAGCCAGGTTTGCTTGAATCCAGTGGCAAAGTGAGCAAGGGACTCACGTCTGAGCATACCCTGCCAACTTATGGCGAACAAAGCGGTACAAAAGGGGGTGGTGATGGACGGAGCATCAGAACCAATCAAACACTCACACCCAGTCAACAGATCCGGGTTTGATCCATCACCGTTCTTTAGCCCACTCTGCCACCCCAGTTCAGACATGGCCATATGCAAATCAGTCTGACCCTGTGCCTCATGGGAACAGTCCAGCCCGAACTGCCAAGCCATGCCTTCTCTGGACCGGAAACAAGCTTCCTAGGACCGGTTTCTGGCATTTCAGCCGTCTTCAGCCAGGCTTGCTTGAATCCAGTGGCAAAGTGAGCAAGGGACTCACGTCTGAGCATACCCTGCCAACTTATGGCGAACAAAGCGGTACAAAAGGGGGTGGTGATGGACGGAGCATCAGAACCAATCAAACACTCACACCCAGTCAACAGATCCGGGTTTGATCCATCACCGTTCTTTAGCCCACTCTGCCACTCCAGTGCAGACATGGCCATATGCAAATCAGTCTGACCCTGTGCCTCATGGGAACAGTCCAGCCCGAACTGCCAAGCCATGCCTTCCCTGGACCGGAAACAAGCTTCCTAGGACCAGTTTCTGGCATTTCAGCCGTCTTCAGTCAGGCTTGCTTGACTCCAGTGGCAAAGTGAGCAAGGGAGTGGGACGGGTATGCTCAGACGTGAGTCCCGTGCTCTCCATGCCACTGGAATCAAGTTATCCTGGCTGAAGAGGGGTGAAACCCCGAAACTGGTCCTAGGATGCTTGTTTCCTGTCCAGGGAGGACCTTGCTTGGCAGTTCGGGCTGGACTGTTCCCATGAGGCACAGGGTCAAGACTGATTTGCATATGGCTGGGCTCAAACTGAAATGGCATGGTGAGCAAAAAAACGATGGATTTAGGCACAGATCTCTGTACTGGGGTGAATGTATGACATTGTTCTGCATTCTGTCCATCAACTGTTATTTTTGGGCTACTATTTACCCCAACTAATAATACACTTTATCACAAATTCCTTTAATTCTAAACTACAAACATTCATGCGTGCACATACACACAACAACCACCACTTGACTTCTGGTCATGGCTGTTGAACAATTAAAGCTTCTGAGGGTATTAATGCTTATTTCAAGACATCTGAGCACCTTAGTTTGCCAAAAGTCACCTTCAATTTCATGAAAATGTACAATAATGAAACACGACTTATGGCCCGATTTAGAGTTTTGGTGGAGAGGTTCTCTGTCACAAACATGATGGATATCCCACACAGGCGCAGCCCGTACAGGGAAGAACGGTGGGGTGGGAAGGACCGGGGAGGAACTCAGCAGGTGACGACAAGGGAAACTTAAATAAAAAAACAAAAAGCACTTACCGTGCGCTCGCTGCATCTCCAAGTTGGCGATGCTGCGAGTGCAAGGTAAGTGGTTATCGTTTTTTCAAAATTTAACTTTCCCTCATCATTGTCTGTCGACTCCCCCTCCTACCCCATCCCCTCGCTCCACCATTCATACTGCACGGGCCGCACCTGATCCCACCCCTCTTTTTACAAGTGACATAGGATATAATGCAGTTGTAATTAGGCAGGCGGGATATCCATTGTTACAGAGTAACCTACCCGCCAAACTCTAAATCAAGTTCTTAGTGTTGATGCACTTGTTACACTGCACTTACTGGAAGTTCCAGTTTTGGCCAATCAAACACTTAAGTTTGCACTTACATAGGTCTTGACACTTGCAGAAATCTTGTATTTGTTGATTTCCACGGTGACGCCTTCGACTTTGAACTACATTAATGTATTAATTGAGGCGCGTACCCTATGACCACTGTTATGAGGAAGGTGTTGTGGTGTGAGTATAGACATGCCGGTTATACAAAACCATTTCAAGTATCTAACCCAAAAGACACCGCAAAGCACCACCATGTGCTATAGTATTTGTCTTACAAGTGGATAATTTGCAGCATCAAGGACCTTACTGCAGAGTCATTCAGGTCAACCATGGAAAATCTAGAGATTTTATTTGACGATCATCTTAAAAAATGGTTGTCAGGTGTATCTCTGGCAGAAGAAACATTGCTCAAGGTAGAGATGTTGTTAGGACTGGTGTAAGGGTTTTTATTGCCTCAGGCAAAAGTAAGGTTGCTGAATCAGCACCTCTTCGCACCCTCAGAATAGAGCCATTTTGAGGATCCTTACTGAAATCTTGCACCCCCTCTTACGCCCTCCTGCTGGCACTGTCGTTCGCCTTGTGGTAAATAATTTAATTACCGGGACTTAATTTGATACAGAAACATAATAAAAATAGCTCAGTAAATAAGAGGCAGAATCCGTGGTATTAGAGGTTCGGAATGGGCTTTATTCCAATGGACGATTCGAATCGGTTGCTCCAAGTTCCATCACCACGAAGGTTCAGGAAGTGAAGTACATACTTTATTGATAATTAATCACTTTTATACAATAGGCATTACAGTGAAGCAAATGCAAGAGGCGTAACAATTGATAGTGTGGATAATACATTCATGCGTAGTAAAAAGTAGGCGTAACTGGGTGTGACTTAAAGAACATCATCAGGTGTGATGTCATAATAGGGTGGTTACATGAAAGAATTTCGCAATGTCAGCAGAAATACTTGGCAGAAATGCGCGCGCAGCCGCATGACGTGTGATTGACGTGCAACTAGGGGGTGAAGGGGACTTGACATTTAGCTCTACATGTGGCGACAGAAATCTGGAGGGTCAAGTCAACCTAATCCCAAATCATATCTAACATCCTATGTTTAAAGAACTATGTTATCCAAAAGAGAGGTCTTCTTAGAGTAGAATCTTATTCTATACTGACTATACTGACTGTTAGTGCGTGTACAAGCGTCTAAGTGTCTACACTAGATGCGAGGGCGGAAATCTTCCATAGTAATAGGGCTATGAATTACTTGCATAAAGACAGAGAAGCCGGGCCTTTGCTCGGTAGCTGGAAGAATGTTTACTTAAACTACTAGACAGGAATGCATCGGGCAGGGAACGGAGCAGATAATTTCGAAGGTGAAATACAGTTTTTGGCAGGCAACAGGCTGATGTCAGGCTTCGTGGGCCGCGCAGGGAATGAGACAAAGTTCATGGTCACAGATGCAGGCTCAGACTGGAGCTTTCAGAGGCAGAAGGCAAGAAAAGCTTGATGACAGAATCAGGGCCTACTTGCCTGGACTGTAAAATGGCATAAGTGAACCATATAAAGCCGGTGGCCTTTCATACTTAGGAATGGAATATCCGGCCTATTCATGGCGGATCTGAAAGAGGACATGTTGGCGGTGGACGCACATGTGTTTGCGTCTTCATAACTGGAACTGGAGGGAACATACATGTACTTGTGATTCATACATGAAACCGTTGGGGTCCAAGATAGGGGACATAACTGATCAGAAAAATCCATATTTCCACATTCCCTCCTTGTCCCCTACTTGCCCGTTAAGAGATATCAATCTTCATCAATCCGTTGATCTGTTCATATAGCATCATTTGTTCTTCTTTTTTCTTCTGGGATGAATGAAATCTTGGTGGTGGAATACACGATGTGGCACACAGACCACAGATCGCTGGTCCACATTGTAGACATAGACAGCAACTGAATAGTATGAGAAGGCCAATACCTAGGAAGGATAGGACCTTCCATCCAAAGGTAGATAATACACTCCAAAACCAACCGGACCAAGTCCAGGTGCCTGGGTTCTGGTGTATCTGGCTTACAATCTTATGAAGGCGAGTTATGGCTTTATATACAGATGGCGAATTTTCTGGTATGAAAATGCAACAACTTGATCCGATGACCCTACAAGCTCCGCCCCTATCGGCCAGGATGACGTCAAGGACAAGACGATTTTGAAGCACAACAATCCGCATAGCAGACTGCTCTTCTGTTAAGTTGCCTAAGGCGGAAATAGTTTCGTTCACTACTGCTTCAAGGGTTCTAGTTAATCTACGTATCAGCTTACTATTAGTAACGGTACCTATATAGGGAAAGAGACCTTTATTGAAATCTGTGTATTTTTCCCATGCTGTTTCAGTGTAATCGACTATTGGGAGATCTCTCCTTACTCTATTATATACTAAATGAGTATTTCTGTGATAATCAGGAGGAGCTAGAAAAACAGGTGGCAAAAGAAATCCAATGTAGCAGGTACCATCCCAATCTAGAGGCAAACGTACATATGCCGTCTGACCACATATGAAATAGGAATGGCGGGAAGCTCTAAATGTAGACTTGCCTTGATCACTAAATTCTACTACAGTGGTGCATCTACTATGGCCCATATGTATGGAACCATTCTTTCTTACACATAATTCACCTTTTACTGGAAATATTGACATAGCGGGCAAAATTGGAGTAGCTTCGGATTCGACATTTAGGATCATAAGATTAAGCGTAAAATTACCTAATCCATACACTTCATTTTCTAGATCAGTTCCTGTTCTCCTGGGAAGTCCCTCCTTGTTAGGGTAGCAGACTTTAAGTAAAACTAAGTTCAAATTTCCCCATACCCAGTTATCTTGATAAACTGCAGAATTCGAATCTAGGGAATTAATTAAACTAAACCATGCTCCACAGGAGCCGTTGTGTGTGAACGGGTATGGAAAGAGAGGTAGAATTCCTTTATAATTCTGATAGGGAGGGAGTCGGCCACATATCCAACAATTTGTAGCATTGCTAACCTGATGGGAATGATGTAACATACTAATAAACGTGTTATTGCGCAGCGCAAATCTATAAGACAACTCAAGCGGAGGTAATTCACTAAAAGAATGTTCAGCAGTAATATTATAAACATGTCTAAAAATAGGATAATATATGTGCAACAATATACTTGCAGTAATGATTAAAAGACTTAAGAAAAACAAAATTAATAACGTCACTGTGCAATGACTACGCAGTGATTTACAGTACGCATGTCGTTTCAACATTTTTCGAGTGTGTTCTCTATTCAGGTCTAAGGGATACATGTCAGGGACAATTCAACCGCTTCACCTTGGAGAGGACTTAAACAATCAAATTGCTTGACTGATTAGACCTGAGTTTTAGTTTATAAAGTTCGTTATTACTCGTTTCAACCAAAGGGAGTTTTGAGTCAATCGGGGAAGACACGCAAGGTGTGTCATTTACATCTGATGGTAGTCCATGAAATTTCTTGATATGACTTGAATGTACCCAGCCTTTCCTGCCCTCGATCTTCACGGCTGTCCTTGTGGTGAGCAAGACCAGTTGCGGCGACTTCCACCTAGGCTCCAGCTGAGTCTTCCGATCAAAGTTCCTCACCAGGACAAGGTCCCCCGGAATTACGTCATGGGGCTTCACCTCAGTGTTGTCAGGAAAAGCTGCAGCTACCTGTGAACGACAAGATTGTAGTGCAGACATCAAGGAAGCCAAGTAATCTGTCAGCATATTACAGTCAATATCAGTTATTTTGCGAGGTATGGGCGTCCCCCACATATTTGGTGGTCTGCCAAAGATCACCTCATACGGGGATAGCCCTGTTCGAGAGTGTGCTACCATTCTCATGTAAAAGAGTGCAACTGGTAACGCTACTACCCAGTCGACACCTTTCTCTCTGCATATTTTAGACAATCTAATTTTCAGGATCTGATTATGTCTTTCTACGAGACCTGCTGCCTCGGGGTGTCGGACACAGTGGAATTTCCACTGATAGCCTAACAAAAGTGAAACGTGTTTCATTAGTTCGGATGAGAACGGCCTGCCGTTATCTGAGTAGACAACACGTGGTAAACCGTACCGTGGGAAGAATTCTCGAACCAACTGTTTGGCAGTAGTCGGGGCAGTGTAATCTGAAACCGGGTATGCCTCTGTCCAACGGGAAAGAGCACAGACAACTACGAGAACATATTTGAATCCTCGACATCGTTCCATCTGGATATAATCCATCTGGAGGACTTCAAAAGGGTGATCAGGAGGCTGAAATCCACCCTGTTCTACGGGAACGCTTTTTCCTGGGTTGAACTGACAACAGATCATACAGGTACGAACTTTTTGTTTAGCTGCTGCTCGTAAATGTTTATTGAACCAAATGTGTTGAATGCTATCTAGCATAGCTTTTTCTCCTAGATGCGCTGGACTATGTATAGTGTTAATTATAACTTGGACCATTGAATCAGGAAGGAACCACACAGATTTTTCCTTCGTCATCCATCCTTGATCCGTTTGGATCCCTCCTAATTCAGTCCATTTCCTTATTTCATCTGGTGTAGCATGTGTCTGTATGTCAATTACGTCAAGAGTAGGATCTTTAATCGTCATACAATGTGTTGGCGTCGGGACTATTGTCTTTGTCATGTCGGATGTTTGAGTTTGAGCAGTCTGTTTAGCTGTTCTGTCAGCTAGATCATTGCCTTGAGAAATGATATCAGTAACTTTCGTATGAGCTTTACATTTCATGATTGATATTGCAGTGGGTAGATGTATTGCCTCTAATAAGGCATGGATGAGGGGTCCGTGCTGAATGTGGGTACCGTGAGAAGTTAAATAACCTCTTTTTCAACCTGTTTCAATGATTTCAGTATCTGTTGTGACTGCGTAAGCGGCCACTAACTCTCCTGTACTTGTTCTCATACATGAACCATCTACATACAACGTCAGGTCTGGGTCTGACAATGGGACATCGGTTAAGTCTTGTCTGGGTTTCGTCGTGATTGTAATAACTTCAATACAGTCATGAGCTAGTGGGTCTGTTCCGATTACAGGTAAAAGTGTGGCAGGATTCAATGTGTTACAACGTCTGATTTCTATATGTGGCTGAAACAATGTTAATTCATACCCTGTAAGTCGCGCTATAGTCAAGTGTTGTGTTTGCGTTCGATTCACGAGAACCTCTACTGCATGTGGTACTTGAACTGTCAATGGATGTCCTAACACTATGGCATCGCTTTGTCTGATTGCTAAAGCGGTTGCTGCCACTGATTTCAGGCACGCAGGCAAAGCCTGAGCTACGGGATCTAATGTACTAGAAAAATAAGCACATGGTTTGTGTGATCCTGCTTGTTCCTGTGTGAGTACTGACAAGGCAGTACCTTTGCGTTCTGTAACAAAGAGTGTAAACTGTTTACTGTAACATGGTGTTGCTAAAACAGGTGCTTAGCATAAGGCTTTCTTTAGGCTTTCAAAAGCCTGTGTATGTTCCTGAGTCCAAGGGAGAACAGTCGATGTGGCTGCCTCCTGTGTTGTCAATTGAATGAGTGGTTTTGCTAGAAATGCATACTGAGGGATCCACTGCCTACAATATGAAGTGAGGCCTATGAAAGCCCGCACCTCCTTTTGTGTCTTGGGTATTGGCATGTTAGCTATTAACTGAATGCGGTCGGGTGTAAGCTGCCTTCCCTCCTTGGACAGCGAGTGTCCAAGATAAACAACTCGCTGGACACAGAATTGCAGCTTAGAAGGGGACACCTTGTGCCCCTTTTCGGCTAGAAATTGTAAAACTGTCAGTGAGGCTTTCTCACATTCGGGTTCGCTTCTAGCGGTGATCAGCAGATCATCGACATATTGAAGCAAGGCAGTGTTAACTGGCATGTGGATACTGTCGAGTTCTCGTTTCAGTGCTTGGCTATAGATGCTGGGGCTTTCTGTAAATCCTTGAGGTGCGCGTGAGAATTTAAAGCTACGTCCATTTAAACTAAATCCGAACAAGTATTGGCTTTCCGGATCTATTGGGACGCTGAAAAAGGCATTCTTGAGATCAATTACAGTAAAGAATGTTGCTTCGGAATCAATAGCTGTCAATAATGACGAGATATCTGGGACCACAGGGAATTGTGGCACAATGCACTTGTTTAATTCGCGCAGATCAATAACCAATCGATATACTGGCGGGGCCTTTGGATCTGTTCGTTTAAGAATCGGAATTATCGGTGAATTACATACATTGGAGTCTGTTTCCACAACCACTCCTTGGGCAATGAGCTCGTCAATGATTTGTAGTAAAGCCACTACAGCATCTGGTGGTAACTTGTATTGTCGCATTCGTGGTAGTACCACTCCTGCCTTTAGTGTAACTCGATATGGTGTAATATTCATGCAACCAACATCAGTAGGGCCTTGTGCCCATAGATGTGTAGGTAAAGTCTGCAGTCGGGGATCCATGTCTCGAGACACATAGTGACCTTTGAAATCACGTAAAAACAATCTTACTCCTTCCGGAGAACAACATATTATAGCTCCTAGAGCTTTCAGTGTTTTTATACCTAACAAGTTTTCTGGACATGATTTAGTAAGCAATAAATCTGTAGTTCGGGTCAAAGGTCCTATCGTAAGTGGAAGAGGCTGTGATACTTCATTAACAATAGGTTTTCCTGAAAAACCAAGGGAAATATTCTGTGAGCCTGAGAGGGGTGCCCCTGGAACTTCACTACGTTTTATGGTTGTTCGACTTGCCCCTGTATCGAGTAAAAATTTTCTATCTTGGCCTAATAATTCACTATGTACATAAGGTCCTTCTTGGTCTACAGGGACCTCGATAAGGGGTAAGTCAACTTCCCTCTCTAGGCTGGTTCATGCGTATCGCTGATAATCAGGATAGTCGTACTGTGCGGTCTGGTACAGCTGTCGTGTCGTGGTTTGTGTGGCAGCAACAGGCAGCGCTGGTGCAGCTGGCACAAACTGTATAGACTGTGGTGGAGCTGGCATGGACTGTGCATGCTGCGGGGCTCCTTGTTCATTCTGATCCTGTCTAGGTGGCCGTGGTCTTTCTTTTGTATGACCTATGGCGATATTATGTTTTAAAACTGGACAATCGTGTACGTAATGACCTGGCTGTTTACAATAGTTGCATGTCCCTTTTACAGGACCTGCCGAAACACTGGACTGTGTCGTACCCTTTTTATGTCCTTCAGCTGGAACTGTCTGGGAGACTAGCATTTTCATTTTTGTGTCTTTCATGCGTCTTTGTTCATGTTCTTGTTCCTCTCTAATTCTATTGTGATGATACTGTAACATTTGTAACATTTGTGATGGGGTGTTACCTTGCCAGGTACTCTCGAATTTTAATACTCTATTCTTCACTTGGGGTAAGGAATTTTCAACTAATTTTGTCACAAACAGATGTGGGTATGATTCGCTACTTGCTTTTATGCCACTATTTATACCAAAATATTTTTCAAATCGGGCATAGAAATCACTAGTGTCTTCATCTTGCTTTTGTTTACAGGCTGAAATTGTACCCCAGTCTTCCTTTTTCGTAGTTAATAAACGTGGCAGTACCTGTACTAGTAAACCTGGTAGTGCTTTAGTTTTATCCCCAAGCCCTGCTCCTGCAGTTCGGGCCTTTTCTTCTGCTTCTAATGCTGACCAGTCTATCTTTTGGTCTCCCACCTCCCACTCTTTTTCCTTGAGTTTTTCATAAATGCCAGCAGGCATCAATACCTTTAATATTGTCATAATGTCGGGATAGGTATACTCTCCCATGAGTAACATGTCTTTAATTTCTCGGTGGAAACCCGCTGGGTCTTTGTCATGACTGGGTACCACTTTCTTCATTTGTAACAATTCTATTTTCGATATGGGCGTATATACAAATACACGTTTAAACTCATTGTCCTCGCCTTTTATTGGGTGTACTTCTCGTAAGGGATTCTGTCTGTCCATGTAATACATGGTTCTTTCCTTGATGGGCAGTGAGACATGTTCTGGGCATACAAAGAGAATGTACTGCTTTCTTGATTCTAGTATTTCTTTAATTAATTTAGTACCTGAACCTCTCCATCTATTTGTTAGTAATTCAGTCAATATATCAGGTAAGGGACCAGGATCTGAATGCTGATTCTGATATAGTATAAGGAGTTGTTGAATCATATAAATCCCAGCTAAACGCTGTTCATCTGGGGTGAGATTCAAAAATGTGTGTGCTACTGTATCATCACCATACTTTCCGGGACTGTCAACCCAATGAACGGCTGACCTGGCTAATTCTTGTTCATCCATAGAATCGAGAAAATGATAACCCCTTCGTTCTCGGAGTCATTTGTCAGCGGCTTGGAACGAATGCTCGGGGGACCTTATATTTATTATAGGTGTTTGGAAATTCCTGTTATTATCTGGACATATCGGACGTATCGGGTCAATAAAACATCTAGTACTATTACAAGATCTTCCTCTACCTACATAGGCTATGGTGTCTGACTGTCCTGTGGGCAGTCCTGATCCTTCCTCCTCGCTTTGTTCGAACTGGTCTACCGCTAATCTCTCTTCGTGTAGGCGTTCTATTTCTTTACGGATCTTTCGGCACATGGCTATTATACAATTCTGCTTATCATGTCTCCCTTCTGATATATTCTGGCTCCATCTGGTAAGAGTTTGCATTGCTTCCGGGTCTACCCCCGGTCGGTCTTGATTTCTGATCACACAATTTATGAGGAAACGTAACAGTTCCCCCTGTATCTCCACTTTCTGGTATTCCATAGCTCTGTTAATACATTCAGAGTCTCGCCCTGTTTGGACAAAATGATATATATTATCTAGATGCACAGTCGTTCCTGGTATCTTCCCTAAATACACCGCGGCTCGTCTGATACGTAATGATGCCATGATCATTTCGTCCTCTTTGCCGGGCACAGGGTCATATCTACAATCTATAAGAAGTTCCTTAAGCGTGCGGGCATTTATGAGTTTGGGGGTACGTGAATGTGCTGATTCTTGAAAGGTAAGTTTATTTACTCTGGGTGGCGTAGAAAAAATGTTGGTAGCACCTCCCGTAGCCCCATCTGGGGTATCGGGCGTGAAAGGATTCGTTGAACGCGATACAGCAACTATAGGTGTGGACACAGCTATAGAAGTAGCTGTAGGAACAGATGTAGAAACAGATGTGCTTGCCGGAACTTGTGTCAGGATTTGTTGCTGTAGAGATACAGATACTGGATCTTGGCGTTGAACCTCCCTGGCAGGCGGTCTATGTGGGGCGGGATTAGCGTACTCGGGAGCTGCGTCATCTAAATATGAGGAAAGAAAAACATCTTCTGCGGTTCTAGGATGCCCCTTAGGATGTATTTTTATTGGAAACAATGGGGGTGGCAAGTCTTTTGGTATTTCCGGAGTAGCCTTAGGTAATCCCTCGGCCAGGAGGGGATACATACCATTCATAAGGGCATTTCTTTGTCTGTCTACTTGTTCTGATTTCACTCGTGTACCTTCTTCAATTAATAGATTTTCTCGGACTTTATTTGAATTCTCTTTATTTTTCTCTTCCTGTCGGAGTGCTTTTTCTGTACGTCTATGAGATTCTTTACGCCATAACTCAACGGCGTCTTTCTGTGACTGTCTGACTTTCCTTTTCCATAACTCTTCCTCTACTTTCATGATGCACTCTGCATCCCAGGTCCCAGCTGCGGGCCACCTCTGACTTTCTGGTAATTCCTTGGTGTAGTCTACCCATAAATCAAGAAATAATATAGCGTCTAAGCCATGTTTATGATACATGAAGTACCCTGGAGTGTCTCTAGGAGGAATAGGAACAGCTTCTTCGAGTACTCCTTTTCTTGTTGTGATCTGTCTTAATTTCGAAAAGAGCGGCATATTGAGAACTGATCTGATACTTGGTCTTGAACAAACTTAATACAAATAAACACAATAATGAACAGTCATTCATACCACAATATGCAGAACGTATTTAAAACATTTAACATTTAACATTTAACTGAGCAACAATGATGATGACGATCTAAGGAAAACTTAATCACTAAACATAATACTCGGCATTATCTGGATTATTCTGAATTTATATACTTGATATACTAGATATACTGCTAAACAGTACAGATACACTGCTGAAACAGTGCAGACCGGATTTGTGTACCCAAACCCGTCTTGACCGGCACAACCTATGTGCACGTCAGAACGCCTCCCCAGTAATGGTACTCACCGGGTAGCTCGGAACGGAAGGCCTCGGAACGGAACTGAACTTGAACCGGACTGGACTCGACTCGAAAACTTCGGACACTCTGGACACCTGGCGGGCCTCTGTATACCTCGGATCTTGCTCTCTCAGCTAGGCTCTGGTCGGGATACTTCGCACTTCTCACCGCCTCGTCTGGGTGTTGATCGCAGCCTCAGTCGCCCCCGCTTGACCGGAGGGAGATACAGGAAATCCTGCTGGTACGCGTTGTTGTCCGTCCAGCTGTGGCAGGAGACCGGGCCTGCAACGCACCGCCGGCGCGTGAGATGAGAAAGTGTCCCTGTTCGGGCGCCATTCATGTGGTAAATAATTTAATTACCGGGACTTAATTTGATACAGAAACATAATAAAAATAGCTCAGTAAATAAGAGGCAGAATCCGTGGTATTAGAGGTTCGGAATGGGCTTTATTCCAATGGACGATTCGAATCGGTTGCTCCAAGTTCCATCACCACGAAGGTTCAGGAAGTGAAGTACATACTTTATTGATAATTAATCACTTTTATACAATAGGCATTACAGTGAAGCAAATGCAAGAGGCGTAACAATTGATAGTGTGGATAATACATTCATGCGTAGTAAAAAGTAGGCGTAACTGGGTGTGACTTAAAGAACATCATCAGGTGTGATGTCATAATAGGGTGGTTACATGAAAGAATTTCGCAATGTCAGCAGAAATACTTGGCAGAAATGCGCGCGCAGCCGCATGACGTGTGATTGACGTGCAACTAGGGGGTGAAGGGGACTTGACATTTAGCTCTACATGTGGCAACAGAAATCTGGAGGGTCAAGTCAACCTAATCCCAAATCATATCTAACATCCTATGTTTAAAGAACTATGTTATCCAAAAGAGAGGTCTTCTTAGAGTAGAATCTTATTCTATACTGACTATACTGACTGTTAGTGCGTGTACAAGCGTCTAAGTGTCTACACTAGATGCGAGGGCGGAAATCTTCCATAGTAATAGGGCTATGAATTACTTGCATAAAGACAGAGAAGCCGGGCCTTTGCTCGGTAGCTGGAAGAATGTTTACTTAAACTACTAGACAGGAATGCATCGGGCAGGGAACGGAGCAGATAATTTCGAAGGTGAAATACAGTTTTTGGCAGGCAACAGGCTGATGTCAGGCTTCGTGGGCCGCGCAGGGAATGAGACAAAGTTCATGGTCACAGATGCAGGCTCAGACTGGAGCTTTCAGAGGCAGATGGCAAGAAAAGCTTGATGACAGAATCAGGGCCTACTTGCCTGGACTGTAAAATGGCATAAGTGAACCATATAAAGCCGGTGGCCTTTCATACTTAGGAATGGAATATCCGGCCTATTCATGGCGGATCTGAAAGAGGACATGTTGGCGGTGGACGCACATGTGTTTGCGTCTTCATAACTGGAACTGGAGGGAACATACATGTACTTGTGATTCATACATGAAACCGTTGGGGTCCAAGATAGGGGACATAACTGATCAGAAAAATCCATATTTCCACAGCCTCATGGATGTTCCATCCTGGAGATCATTTTGGGAGGATACAAAACTGCCAAGAGGAAGCCCCTCTCCTGTTGGTATATGCAAGTTGTTTATTTTATTTATTTATTTTAGCACTTTTGTTCAAAATTCCGAACAAAGAAGTACAGTATAGCAGTACAAACCAGGAAGCATTCAGAGTCAATTCTTACTTTCGAGAGAAAATGATGCAAAGGGATTAGCCTGTAAAAAGATAGATAATTTGAGTCAGAGAGAGGGGTATTAAAGTGGAGAAACTAATTTAGTAGTTTTAAAGGAAAAAGTAAGACCAAACTTTAATGTTTTCTTGTGACATTAAACTTTCCACCACCTCCAGAAGTCACTGGTTAGCATTAGAGGAACGATAAAACACAGTTGTTAGAGATAGGGCATAACATCCATCGTACACCCAGTCAATGAAAGTTCCAGAGAAGGTGTCACATTGCATTTCAACTATTGCCATTTGACATTAAAGAAAAGAACTATGGGGCATATTATCAAGGACGGCGTTAAAAATTATCGCCGGTTTAGCGGCAGAAAACTGCAGCTAAAGCGGTGATAATGGGCTTGATAATATGCCGCAGAGAATTCCAACAGAAGTCCATGTTCTGGTGTGAACATGGGCTTCTAGTAGAATTCTCCAGGGCATATTAACAAGCCCATAATCACCGCTTTAGCTGCAGTTTTCTGCCGCTAAACCGGCGATAATTTTAACACCGTCCTTGATAATATGCCCCGACATTGTTACAGACGAGGTATTCATTCTAACATAAATACCTTCAATAGAAGTCTCATTACGGTTATCACAGCGGGCCCAATCCAAAATAAGTTCACCATTTGCCCCAGATCTCTGCATTGCTTTTTAGGGCAGCCTCTAGCCTCATACACCGGCTTTTCTTGCTGAGCTCACAATTCACCATGCAACGCCAGTGAGATAGCGAGGGTGGGTTGGAGGATTTCGACTTACTATGCCTCTTTTTACCACTCCCAACAACGCTTGGTCAGCCCTTGTGCCTCCCATGCCCTCAAATATGCCCAGGAGTAGTAACTTTTGGTGACAGTTCCACCCGCAATCCCAACACCTCCGTTAGTTTCTAAGCAATTGCCGCCCAGTAACTCACAATAACAGGACACGTCCAGACCATGTGATTGACATCTGCAGGAGCAGTTGGACACCTAGTACGTGTAGAGGTCGACATGGTTTAAGTAGTCACAGTGTAGATAGCATTCCTGAAATAGCCATAGCCTGGAAGAAATCGTAATAGTTCGAGGGCCATCAAAGCGTCCTGCCAGTCTTCATCGTCCATTTTTCCACCCCTCTCCTCCCACTGAGCCCACAGATGTGTTAATGTGTTGGGGTCTTTAGTTATCAGCGACTGATAAATTTGAAAGATACCACTTTCAATAATGCACCCATCAGGATTTTGGATTCCATGGGACTGAATTCCGTGAGTGTCGTGTCTGGAGGAATGTGTGCTATCAACACCTCCCTTAACTGTAAGTAGCCATGGAATTATGTATGGGACAGGGCATATGTAGATTGAAGTTCTTGATAAGAATACATTTGGGAGCCAGACCAGACATCCCCTAACAGGGAGCTGCCTATCTTATCCCAGCGAAGAAATCCCTCCTGGCCAGCAACTTCACGTAGACAGTTCCCTGACCACAAAGGGGTCTGCTAGTTGAGCTTGGACTCCCAGCCAATAAACCGGAGTGTGGCACACCAGCTAAGAAAGACTACTCGGGTGACCACTGGGAGGGTTTGCAGGAGCCAGGTGCCATACATCACCCCCATCAACCCCCGAAAACCCATGTGAGGACAACTCTGCTCGATATGCCAGGTCTGACCAACTGTCATTTAACCAGTCATTTATAACCGAGGTCAGAGAGGCTATGTAATATAGGTACAGGTTGGTCCAACCTAATCCGCCCTCATATGACATCCATTGACACTTTGCTAGAGCTAGTTGTGGTCTGAAATTGTGCCAGAGAAAGGAACATCACCAGGGAGTCCATCTCCCTGAACCACTGTTGAGGTATTAACTACTGGGAATTTTAAATAAGATACAAGAACTTTGCCAGGACTATCATCTTGCAGAGAGTGATTCGCCCGATATGCTAAGTGGGAGGAGCCATCATTTTTTAAAGTCCATCTTCACCCTAAGAATCAGTGGGGTAAAGTTAAGAGTCCAAGTCAATTCAGGAGGGAGGGCAATGTGGACACCTGTATAGCAAAAACTTAATTTCTGCACCGGTATGGTTTCCTGCCAATCGATGCATTCACAAGAGGGATGAAGAGGAATAAGCATCAAATTTGCAAGCTTCACCTGCAGACCAGAGGCCTCCGCAAACAGCTGAAGGAGGCAAAGACAGCGCAGACCAGTCTCTACAGGATCGGACAGGAATAGAAGGATATCATCAGCATACAATACGATACAATCATCTTGTCCTGTGTTCCATTCCCAGCCCCGTATCTGTGCATCTCTGAGTACAAGTCGACCCATGGGTTCGATGACAAGAGCAAAGAGAAGGGGGCACGGGGGACATCCTCAGCATATGGGAAATGGGTCAGAGACAGCACCATTAATCTCTACCTCTGCATTCGGAATAGAGTAAAGCAGTTTTGTATAGTTACAGAAGTGAGGCCCCAGACCCACCCTCTGAAGAAACTGAGCCATGTATGTCCAGTCCACCGTATCAAAGTCTTTCTCGAAGTCCACTAACAACAGAGCCAGGTACAGTGAGAGAAGATGTTGGCAAGCTAAGGCCACATGTAGGCGTCTAAGACAATGCTGCTTGCTTCTGGTCGTTACAACAAACAAATGATGGACGGAATGCTGACAATGCAGACATTCTCCCCCAGTCAAGAGATCTGGGTTAAATCCATCGTTCTTTAGCACACTACGCCACCCCAGTTTAGACATGGCCATATGCAAATCAGTCTTGACCCTGTGCCTCATGGGAACAGTCCAGCCCGAACTGCCAAGCTATGTCTTCCCTGGACCGGAATCAAGCATCCTAGGACCGGTTTCTGGCTATCAGCCGTCATCAGCCAGGATAGCTTGACTCCAGTGGCGTAGTGAGCACGGGTCCCACGTCTGGGAATACCCATGCCACTTAGGGCGAAAAGCGTTACAACAAACAAATGATGGACGGAATGCTGACAATGCAGACATTCTCCCCCAGTCAAGAGATCTGGGTTAAATCCATCGTTCTTTTGCCCACTACGCCACCCCAGTTTAGACATGCCCATATGCAAATCAGTCTTGACCCTGTGCCTCATGGGAACAGTCCAGCCCGAACTGCCAAGCCATGTCTTCCCTGGACCGGAATCAAGCATCCTAGGACCGGTTTCTGGCTATCAGCCGTCATCAGCCAGGATAGCTTGACTCCAGTGGCGTAGTGAGCACGGGTCCCACGTCTGGGAATACCCATCCCACTTAGGGCGAAAAGCGTTACAACAAACAAATGATGGACGGAATGCTGACAATGCAGACATTCTCCCCCAGTCAAGAGATCTGGGTTAAATCCATCGTTCTTTTGCCCACTACGCCACCCCAGTTTAGACATGGCCATATGCAAATCAGTCTTGACCCTGTGCCTCATGGGAACAGTCCAGCCCGAACTGCCAAGCCATGTCTTCCCTGGACCGTAATCAAGCATCCTAGGACCGGTTTCTGGCTATCAGCCGTCATCAGCCAGGATAGCTTGACTCCAGTGGCGTAGTGAGCACGGGTCCCACGTCTGGGAATACGCATCCCACTTAGGGCGAAAAGCGTTACAACAAACAAATGATGGACGGAATGCTGACAATGCAGACATTCTCCCCCAGTCAAGAGATCTGGGTTAAATCCATCGTTCTTTTGCCCACTACGCCACCCCAGTTTAGACATGGCCATATGCAAATCAGTCTTGACTCTGTGCCTCATGGGAACAGTCCAGCCCGAACTGCCAAGCCATGTCTTCCCTGGACCGGAATCAAGCATCCTAGGACCAGTTTCTGGCTATCAGCCGTCATCAGCCAGGATAGCTTGACTCCAGTGGCGTAGTGAGCACGGCTCCCACGTCTGGGAATACCCATCCCACTTAGGGCGAAAAGCGTTACAACAAACAAATGATGGACGGAATGCTGACAATGCAGACATTCTCCCCCAGTCAAGAGATCTGGGTTAAATCCATCGTTCTTTTGCCCACTACGCCACCCCAGTTTAGACATGGCCATATGCAAATCAGTCTTGTCCCTGTGCCTCATGGGAACAGTCCAGCCCGAACTTGATTCCGGTCCAGGGAAGACATGGCTTGGCAGTTCGGGCTGGACTGTTCCCATGAGGCACAGGGTCAAGACTGATTTGCATATGGCCATGTCTAAACTGGGGTGGCGTAGTGGGCAAAAGAACGATGGAT
This sequence comes from Triturus cristatus, assembly GCF_964204655.1. Lineage (NCBI taxonomy): Eukaryota > Metazoa > Chordata > Amphibia > Caudata > Salamandridae > Triturus > Triturus cristatus. The sequence continues at coordinate 789,794,535 of NC_140586.1, read as the reverse complement.
TTAACCCAGATCTCTTGACTGGGGGAGAATGTCTGCATTGTCAGCATTCCGTCCATCATTTTTTTGTTGTAACGCTTTTCGCCCTAAGTGGAATGGGTATTCCCAGACGTGGGACCCGTGCTCACTACGCCACTGGAGTCAAGCTATCCTGTCTGATGACGGCTGATAGCCAGAAACCGGTCCTAGGATGCCTGATTCCGGTCCAGGGAAGACATGGCTTGGCAGTTCGGGCTCGACTGTTCCCATGAGGCACAGGGCCAAGACTGATTTGCATATGGCCATGTCTAAACTGGGGTGGCGTAGTGGGCAAAAGAACGATGGATTTAACCCAGATCTCTTGACTGGGGGAGAATGTCTTCATTGTCAGCATTCCGTCCATCATTTCTTTGTTGTAACGCTTTTCGCCCTAAGTGGGATGGGTATTCCCAGGCGTGGGACCCGTGCTCACTACGCCACTGGAGTCAAGCTATCCTGGCTGATGACGGCTGATAGCCAGAAACCGGTCCTAGGATGCTTGATTCCGGTCCAGGGAAGATATAGCTTGGCAGTTCGGGCTGGACTGTTCCCATGAGGCACAGGGTCAAGACTGATTTGCATATGGCCATGTCTAAACTGGGGTGGCGTGGTGGGCAAAAGAACGATGGATTTAACCCAGATCTCTTGACTGGGGGAGAATGTCTGCATTGTCAGCATTCCGTCCATCATTTGTTTGTTGTAATGCTTTTCGCCCTAAGTGGAATGGGTATTCCCAGACGTAGGACCCGTGCTCACTACGCCACTGGAGTCAAGCTATCCTGTCTGATGACGGCTGATAGCCAGAAACTGGTCCTAGGATGCCTGATTCCGGTCCAGGGAAGACATGGCTTGGCAGTTCGGGCTGGACTGTTCCCATGAGGCACAGGGTCAAGACTGATTTGCATATAGCCATGTCTAAACTGGGGTGGCGTAGTGGGCACAAGAATGATGGATTTAACCCAGATCTCTTGACTGGGGGAGAATGTCTGCATTGTCAGCATTCCGTCCATCATTTCTTTGTTGTAACGCTTTTCGCCCTAAGTGGGATGGGTATTCCCAGACGTAGGACCTGTGCTCACTACGCCACTGGAGTCAAGCTATCCTGGCTGATGACGGCTGATAGCCAGAAACCAGTCCTAGGATGCTTGATTCCGGTCCAGGAAAGACATGGCTTGGTAGTTCGGGCTGGACTGTTCCCATGAGGCACAGGGTCAAGACTGATTTGCATATGGCCATGTCTAAACTGGGGTGGCGTAGTGGGCAAAAGAACGATGGATTTAACCCAGATCTCTTGACTGGGGGAGAATGTCTGCATTGTCAGCATTCCGTCCATCATTTGTTTGTTGTAACGCTTTTCGCCCTAAGTGGGATGGGTATTCCCAGACGTGGGACCCGTGCTCACTACGCCACTGGAGTCAAGCTATCCTGGCTGATGACGGCTGATAGCCAGAAACCGGTCCTAGGATGCTTGATTCCGGTCCAGGAAAGACATGGCTTGGCAGTTCGGGCTGGACTGTTCCCATGAGCCACAGGGTCAAGACTGATTTGCATATGGCCATAACTAAACTGGGGTGGCGTAGTGGGCAAAAGAACGATGGATTTAACCCAGATCTCTTGACTGGGGGAGAATGTCTGCATTGTCAGCATTCCGTCCATCATTTGTTTGTTGTAACGCTTTTCGCCCTAAGTGGGATGGGTATTCCCAGATGTGGGACCCGTGCTCACTACGCCACTGGAGTCAAGCTATCCTGGCTGATGACGGCTGATAGCCAGAAACCGGTCCTAGGATGCTTGATTCCGGTCCAGGGAAGACATGGCTTGGCAGTTTGGGCTGGACTGTTCTCATGAGGCACAGGGTCAAGACTGATTTGCATATGGCCATGTCTAAACTGGGGTGGCGTAGTAGGCAAAAGAACGATGGATTTAACCCAGATCTCTTGACTGGGGGAGAATGTCTGCATTGTCAGCATTCCGTCCATCATTTGTTTGTTGTAACGCTTTTCGCCCTAAGTGGGATGGGTATTCCCAGACGTGGGACCCGTGCTCACTACGCCACTGGAGTCAAGCTATCCTGGCTGATGACGGCTGATAGCCAGAAACCGGTCCTAGGATGCTTGATTCCGGTCCAGGGAAGACATGGCTTGGCAGTTCGGGCTGGACTGTTCCCATGAGGCACAGGGTCAAGACTGATTTGCATATGGCCATGTCTAAACTGGGGTGGCGTAGTGGGCAAAAGAACGATGGATTTAACCCAGATCTCTTGACTGGGGGAGAATGTCTGCATTGTCAGCATTCCGTCCATCATTTGTTTGTTGTAACGCTTTTCGCTCTAAGTGGGATGGGTATTCCCAGATGTGGGACCCGTGCTCACTACGCCACTGGAGTCAAGCTATCCTGGCTGATGACGGCTGATAGCCAGAAACCGGTCCTAGGATGCTTGATTCCGGTCCAGGGAAGACATGGCTTGGCAGTTCGGGCTGGACTGTTCTCATGAGGCACAGGGTCAAGACTGATTTGCATATGGCCATGTCTAAACTGGGGTGGCGTAGTGGGCAAAAGAACGATGGATTTACCCAGATCTCTTGACTGGGGGAGAATGTCTGCATTGTCAGCATTCCGTCCATCATTTGTTTGTTGTAACGCTTTTCGCCCTAAGTGGGATGGGTATTCCCAGACGTGGGACCCGTGCTCACTACGCCACTGGAGTCAAGCTATCCTGGCTGATGACGGCTGATAGCCAGAAACCGGTCCTAGGATGCTTAATTCCGGTCCAGGGAAGACATGGCTTGGCAGTTTGGGCTGGACTGTTCTCATGAGGCACAGGGTCAAGACTGATTTGCATATGGCCATGTCTAAACTGGGGTGGCGTAGTGGGCAAAAGAACAATGGATTTAACCAAGATCTCTTGACTGGGGGAGAATGTCTGCATTGTCAGCATTCCGTCCATCATTTGTTTGTTGTAACGCTTTTCGCCCTAAGTGGGATGGGTATTCCCAGACGTGGGACCCGTGCTCACTACGCCACTGGAGTCAAGCTATCCTGGCTGATGACGGCTGATAGCCAGAAACCGGTCCTAGGATGCTTGATTCCGGTCCAGGGAAGACATGGCTTGGCAGTTCGGGCTGGACTGTTCCCATGAGGCACAGGGTCAAGACTGATTTGCATATGGCCATGTCTAAACTGGGGTGGCGTAGTGGGCAAAAGAACGATGGATTTAACCCAGATCTCTTGACTGGGGGAGAATGTCTGCATTGTCAGCATTCCGTCCATCATTTGTTTGTTGTAACGCTTTTCGCCCTAAGTGGGATGGGTATTCCCAGATGTGGGACCCGTGCTCACTACGCCACTGGAGTCAAGCTATCCTGGCTGATGACGGCTGATAGCCAGAAACCGGTCCTAGGATGCTTGATTCCGGTCCAGGGAAGACATGGCTTGGCAGTTCGGGCTGGACTGTTCTCATGAGGCACAGGGTCAAGACTGATTTGCATATGGCCATGTCTAAACTGGGGTGGCGTAGTGGGCAAAAGAACGATGGATTTAACCCAGATCTCTTGACTGGGGGAGAATGTCTGCATTGTCAGCATTCCGTCCATCATTTGTTTGTTGTAACGCTTTTCGCCCTAAGTGGGATGGGTATTCCCAGATGTGGGACCCGTGCTCACTACGCCACTGAAGTCAAGCTATCCTGGCTGATGACGGCTGATAGACAGAAACCGGTCCTAGGATGCTTGATTCCGGTCCAGGGAAGACATGGCTTGGCAGTTCGGGCTGGACTGTTCCCATGAGGCACAGGGTCAAGACTGATTTGCATATGGCCATGTCTAAACTGGGGTGGCGTAGTGGGCAAAAGAACGATGGATTTAACCCAGATCTCTTGACTGGGGGAGAATGTCTGCATTCTCAGCATTCCGTCCATCATTTGTTTGTTGTAACGCTTTTCGCCCTAAGTGGGATGGGTATTCCCAGACGTGGGACCCGTGCTCACTACGCCACTGGAGTCAAGCTATCCTGGCTGATGACGGCTGATAGCCAGAAACCGGTCCTAGGATGCTTGATTCCGGTCCAGGGAAGACATGGCTTGGCAGTTCGGGCTGGACTGTTCCCATGAGGCACAGGGTCAAGACTGATTTGCATATGGCCATGTCTAAACTGGGCTGGCGTAGTGGGCAAAAGAACGATGGATTTAACCAAGATCTCTTGACTGGGGGAGAATGTCTGTATTGTCAGCATTCCGTCCATCATTTGTTTGTTGTAACGCTTTTCGCCCTAAGTGGGATGGGTATTCCCAGATGTGGGACCCGTGCTCACTACGCCACTGGAGTCAAGCTATCCTGGCTGATGACGGCTGATAGCCAGAAACCGGTCCTAGGATGCTTGATTCCGGTCCAGGGAAGACATGGCTTGGCAGTTCGGGCTGGACTGTTCCCATGAGGCACAGGGTCAAGACTGATTTGCATATGGCCATGTCTAAACTGGGCTGGCGTAGTGGGCAAAAGAACGATGGATTTAACCAAGATCTCTTGACTGGGGGAGAATGTCTGTATTGTCAGCATTCCGTCCATCATTTGTTTGTTGTAACGCTTTTCGCCCTAAGTGGGATGGGTATTCCCAGATGTGGGACCCGTGCTCACTACGCCACTGGAGTCAAGCTATCCTGGCTGATGACGGCTGATAGCCAGAAACCGGTCCTAGGATGCTTGATTCCGGTCTAGGGAAAACAAAATGGCTTGGCAGTTCAGGCTGGACTGTTCCCATGAGGCACAGGGTCAAGACTGATTTGCATATGGCCATGTCTAAACTGGGGTGGCGTAGTGGGCAAAAGAACGATGGATTTAACCCAGATCTCTTGACTGGGGGAGAATGTCTGCATTGTCAGCATTCCGTCCATCATTTGTTTGTTGTAACGCTTTTCTCCCTGAGTGGGATGGGTATTCCCAGACGTGGGACCCGTGCTCACTACGCCACTGGAGTCAAGCTATCCTGGCTGATGACGGCTGATAGCCAGAAACCGGTCCTAGGATGCTTGATTCCGGTCCAGGGAAGACATGGCTTGGCAGTTCGGGCTGGACTGTTTCCATGAGGCACAGGGTCAAGACTGATTTGCATATGGCCATGTCAAACTGGGGTGGCGTAGTGGGAAAAAGAACGATGGATTTAACCCAGATCTCTTGACTGGGGGAGAATGTCTGAATTGTCAGCATTCCGTCCATCATTTGTTTGTTGTAACGCTTTTCGCCCTAAGTGGGATGGGTATTCCCAGACGTGGGACCTGTGCTCACTACGCCACTGGAGTCAAGCTATCCTGGCTGATGACGGCTGATAGCCAGAAACCGGTCCTAGGATGCTTGATTCCGGTCCAGGGAAGACATGGCTTGGCAGTTTGGGCTGGACTGTTCTCATGAGGCACAGGGTCAAGACTGATTTGCATATGGCCATGTCTAAACTGGGGTGGCATAGTGGGCAAAAGAACAATGGATTTAACCCAGATCTCTTGACTGGGGGAGAATGTCTGCATTGTCAGCATTCCGTCCATCATTTGTTTGTTGTAACGCTTTTCGCCCTAAGTGGGATGGGTATTCCCAGACGTGGGACCCGTGCTCACTACGCCACTGGAGTCAAGCTATCCTGGCTGATGACGGCTGATAGCCAGAAACCGGTCCTAGGATGCTTGATTCCGGTCCAGGGAAGACATGGCTTGGCAGTTCGGGCTGGACTGTTCCCATGAGGCACAGGGTCAAGACTGATTTGCATATGGCCATGTCTAAACTGGGGTGGCGTAGTGGGCAAAAGAACGATGGATTTAACCCAGATCTCTTGACTGGGGGAGAATGTCTGCATTGTCAGCATTCCGTCCATCATTTGTTTGTTGTAACGCTTTTCGCCCTAAGTGGGATGGGTATTCCCAGATGTGGGACCCGTGCTCACTACGCCACTGGAGTCAAGCTATCCTGGCTGATGACGGCTGATAGCCAGAAACCGGTCCTAGGATGCTTGATTCCGGTCCAGGGAAGACATGGCTTGGCAGTTCAGGCTGGACTGTTCTCATGAGGCACAGGGTCAAGACTGATTTGCATATGGCCATGTCTAAACTGGGGTGGCGTAGTGGGCAAAAGAACGATGGATTTAACCCAGATCTCTTGACTGGGGGAGAATGTCTGCATTGCCAGCATTCCGTCCATCATTTGTTTGTTGTAACGCTTTTCGCCCTAAGTGGGATGGGTATTCCCAGACGTGGGACCCGTGCTCACTACGCCACTGAAGTCAAGCTATCCTGGCTGATGACGGCTGATAGCCAGAAACCGGTCCTAGGATGCTTGATTCCGGTCAAGGGAAGACATGGCTTGGCAGTTCGGGCTGGACTGTTCCCATGAGGCACAGGGTCAAGACTGATTTGCATATGGCCATGTCTAAACTGGGGTGGCGTAGTGGGCAAAAGAACAATGGATTTAACCCAGATCTCTTGACTGGGGGAGAATGTCTGCATTGTCAGCATTCCGTCCATCATTTGTTTGTTGTAACGCTTTTCGCCCTAAGTGGGATGGGTATTCCCAGACGTGGGACCCGTGCTCACTACGCCACTGGAGTCAAGCTATCCTGGCTGATGACGGCTGATAGCCAGAAACCGGTCCTAGGATGCTTGATTCCGGTCCAGGGAAGACATGGCTTGGCAGTTCGGGCTGGACTGTTCCCATGAGGCACAGGGTCAAGACTGATTTGCATATGGCCATGTCTAAACTGGGGTGGCGTAGTGGGCAAAAGAACGATGGATTTAACCCAGATCTCTTGACTGGGGGAGAATGTCTGCATTGTCAGCATTCCGTCCATCATTTGTTTGTTGTAACGCTTTTCGCCCTAAGTGGTATGGGTATTTCCAGATGTGGGACCCGTGCTCACTACGCCACTGGAGTCAAGCTATCCTGGCTGATGACGGCTGATAGCCAGAAACCGGTCCTAGGATGCTTGATTCCGGTCTAGGGAAGACATGGCTTGGCAGTTCAGGCTGGACTGTTCCCATGAGGCACAGGGTCAAGACTGATTTGCATATGGCCATGTCTAAATTGGGGTGGCGTAGTGGGCAAAAGAACGATGGATTTAACCCAGATCTCTTGACTGGGGGAGAATGTCTGCATTGTCAGCATTCCGTCCATCATTTGTTTGTTGTAACGCTTTTCGCCCTGAGTGGGATGGGTATTCCCAGACATGGGACCCGTGCTCACTACGCCACTGGAGTCAAGCTATCCTGGCTGATGACGGCTGATAGCCAGAAACCGGTCCTAGGAGGCTTGATTCCGGTCCAGGGAAGGCATGGCTTGGCAGTTCGGGCTGGACTGTTCCGATGAGGCACAGGGTCAAGACTGATTTGCATATGGCCATGTCTAAACTGGGGTGGCGTAGTGGGCAAAAGAACGATGGATTTAACCCAGATCTCTTGACTGGGGGAGAATGTCTGCATTGTCAGCATTCCGTCCATCATTTGTTTGTTGTAACGCTTTTCGCCCTAAGTGGGATGGGTATTCCCAGACGTGGGACCTGTGCTCACTCAATCAATCAATCAATCAATGACATTTATAGAGCGCACTACATACCCGTAGGGTCTCAAGGCGCTGGGGGTGGGGGGGTGCCGCTACTGCTCGAACAGCCAGGTCTTCAGCTTCTTCCTGAAGGAGAGGTGGTCTTGGGTCAGGCGCAGGTTGGTCGGGAGGGAGTTCCAGGTCTTGGCGGCCAGGTAGGAGAAGGACCTTCCTCCTGTAGTCGCTCTTCGGATGCGGGGGACGGCGGCGAGGGCGTGGTTGGCTGATCGGAGGTGGCGTTTGGGAGCGTAGAAGTTGATTTGGCTGTAGAGGTAGCTCGGGCCTTGGTCGTGTAGGGCTTTGTGTGCGTGGGTGAGGAGGCGGAAGGTGATTCTTTTGTTGACGGGGAGCCAGTGCAGGTTTCTCAGATGCCCGGAGATGTGGCTGGTTCGTGGGATGTCGAGGATGAGTCTGGCTGAGGCGTTCTGGATCCGCTGGAGTCTCTTCTGGAGCTTGGCGGTGGTACCGGCGTAGAGGGCGTTGCCGTAATCCAGTCGGCTGGTGACGAGGGCCTGGGTGACGGTCTTCCTGGTCTCGGTGGGGATCCACCAGAAGATCTTCCGTAGCATGCGTAGGATGTTGAAGCACGCCGAGGAGACGTTGTTGACTTGCCTGGTCATGGAGAGGGAGGAGTCCAGGATGAAGCCCAGGTTGCGTGCATGGTCTGTCGGTTTGGGTGCGGTGCCCAGGGCGGGAGGCCACCAGGAGTCGTCCCAGGCGGAGGGTGAGGATCCCAGGATGAGGACCTCCGTCTTGTCCGAGTTCAGTTTCAGGCGGCTGGTCGTCATCCACTCGGCTACCTCTTTCATCCCTTCGTGCAGGTTGGCTCTGGCGGCGGCGGGGTCGTTGGTCAGGGAGAGGATCAGCTGGGTGTCGTCGGCGTAGGAGATTATGTTGAGGTTGTGTTGGCGTGCGATGGCCGCGAGGGGGCTCATGTAGACGTTGAAGAGGGTGGGGCTCAGTGAGGATCCTTGAGGGACGCCGCAGATGACTTCGGTGGCCTCTGACTTGTACGGTGGTAGACGGACTCTCTGTGTTCTTCCGTCGAGGAAGGAGATGATCCATTCCAGCGCCTTGTCCTGGATTCCGACGTTGCTGAGGCGCTGTACTAGGGTGCGGTGGCAGACAGTGTCGAAAGCTGCGGAGAGGTCTAGGAGGATGAGGGCCGCTGTTTCTCCGTTGTCCATCAGGGCTCGAATGTCATCGGTGGCGGCGATGAGGGCGGTCTCGGTGCTGTGATTGGCTCGGAAGCCGGACTGTGAGGGGTCGAGGGATCCATTCGTCTCGAGGAAGGCGGCCATCTGCTTGTTGACGGTCTTCTCGATGACTTTGGCTGGAAACGGGAGGAGCGAGATGGGGCGGTAGTTCTTGAGTTCGGTGGGGTCCGCTGTGGGTTTCTTGAGTAGAGCGCTGAGTTCGGCGTGCTTCCAGCTCTCAGGGAAGGTGGCGGTGTCGAAGGATGTGTTGACGATGTCTCGCAGGTGGGGTGCGATGACAGCGTCAGCCTTGTTGAAGACGTGATGAGGACAGGGGTCGGTCGGTGATCCGGAGTGGATGGAGTTCATCGTGCGGATGGTGTCTTCGGTGCTGATCGGGGTCCAGGCGTGGAGGGTGGTGGTGAGGGGTGGTTGTTCGGTCTTGGTGTGCGTTGGTTGGTTGTTGAAGCTGTTGTGTATGTCCGCGATCTTGTTGTGGAAGTGTGAAGCGAGGGAGTTGCAGAGGTCTTGCGATGGGGTGATGTCGTTGTTTCCTGCGCTGGGGTTGGATAGCTCTTTCACGATGTTGAAGAGTTCCTTGTAGTTGTGTGCGTTGTTGTCCAGCCGGTCCTTGAAAGCAGTTTTCTTGGCGGCGCGGATCAGCTGGTGGTGCTTCCGGGTGGCCAGCTTGAAGGTGGTCCTGTTGTCCGGTGTGGGATCCCTTCTCCAGACTTTCTCGAGGGCTCGGCAGTTCTTCTTGGAGCTCTTGAGTTCGTCGGTGAACCACGGGGCTACGCCACTACGCCACTGGAGTCAAGCTATCCTGGCTGATGACGGCTGATAGCCAGAAACCGGTCCTAGGATGCTTGATTCCGGTCCAGGGAAGACATGGCTTGGCAGTTTGGGCTGGACTGTTCTCATGAGGCACAGGGTCAAGACTGATTTGCATATGGCCATGTCTAAACTGGGGTGGCGTAGTGGGCAAAAGAACGATGGATTTAACCCAGATCTCTTGACTGGGGGAGAATGTCTGCATTGTCAGCATTCCGTCCATCATTTGTTTGTTGTAACGCTTTTCGCCCTAAGTGGGATGGGTATTCCCAGACGTGGGACCCGTGCTCACTACGCCACTGGAGTCAAGCTATCCTGGCTGATGACGGCTGATAGCCAGAAACCGGTCCTAGGATGCTTGATTCCGGTCCAGGGAAGACATGGCTTGGCAGTTCGGGCTGGACTGTTCCCATGAGGCACAGGGTCAAGACTGATTTGCATATGGCCATGTCTAAACTGGGCTGGCGTAGTGGGCAAAAGAACGATGGATTTAACCAAGATCTCTTGACTGGGGGAGAATGTCTGTATTGTCAGCATTCCGTCCATCATTTGTTTGTTGTAACGCTTTTCGCCCTAAGTGGGATGGGTATTCCCAGATGTGGGACCCGTGCTCACTACGCCACTGGAGTCAAGCTATCCTGGCTGATGACGGCTGATAGCCAGAAACCGGTCCTAGGATGCTTGATTCCGGTCTAGGGAAAACAAAATGGCTTGGCAGTTCAGGCTGGACTGTTCCCATGAGGCACAGGGTCAAGACTGATTTGCATATGGCCATGTCTAAACTGGGGTGGCGTAGTGGGCAAAAGAACGATGGATTTAACCCAGATCTCTTGACTGGGGGAGAATGTCTGCATTGTCAGCATTCCGTCCATCATTTGTTTGTTGTAACGCTTTTCGCCCTGAGTGGGATGGGTATTCCCAGACGTGGGACCCGTGCTCACTACGCCACTGGAGTCAAGCTATCCTGGCTGATGACGGCTGATAGCCAGAAACCGGTCCTAGGATGCTTGATTCCGGTCCAGGGAAGACATGGCTTGGCAGTTCGGGCTGGACTGTTTCCATGAGGCACAGGGTCAAGACTGATTTGCATATGGCCATGTCAAACTGGGGTGGCGTAGTGGGCAAAAGAACGATGGATTTAACCCAGATCTCTTGACTGGGGGAGAATGTCTGAATTGTCAGCATTCCGTCCATCATTTGTTTGTTGTAACGCTTTTCGCCCTAAGTGGGATGGGTATTCCCAGACGTGGGACCTGTGCTCACTACGCCACTGGAGTCAAGCTATCCTGGCTGATGACGGCTGATAGCCAGAAACCGGTCCTAGGATGCTTGATTCCGGTCCAGGGAAGACATGGCTTGGCAGTTTGGGCTGGACTGTTCTCATGAGGCACAGGGTCAAGACTGATTTGCATATGGCCATGTCTAAACTGGGGTGGCATAGTGGGCAAAAGAACAATGGATTTAACCCAGATCTCTTGACTGGGGGAGAATGTCTGCATTGTCAGCATTCCGTCCATCATTTGTTTGTTGTAACGCTTTGCGCCCTAAGTGGGATGGGTATTCCCAGACGTGGGACCCGTGCTCACTACGCCACTGGAGTCAAGCTATCCTGGCTGATGACGGCTGATAGCCAGAAACCGGTCCTAGGATGCTTGATTCCGGTCCAGGGAAGACATGGCTTGGCAGTTCGGGCTGGACTGTTCCCATGAGGCACAGGGTCAAGACTGATTTGCATATGGCCATGTCTAAACTGGGGTGGCGTAGTGGGCAAAAGAACGATGGATTTAACCCAGATCTCTTGACTGGGGGAGAATGTCTGCATTGTCAGCATTCCGTCCATCATTTGTTTGTTGTAACGCTTTTCGCCCTAAGTGGGATGGGTATTCCCAGATGTGGGACCCGTGCTCACTACGCCACTGGAGTCAAGCTATCCTGGCTGATGACGGCTGATAGCCAGAAACCGGTCCTAGGATGCTTGATTCCGGTCCAGGGAAGACATGGCTTGGCAGTTCGGGCTGGACTGTTCTCATGAGGCACAGGGTCAAGACTGATTTGCATATGGCCATGTCTAAACTGGGGTGGCGTAGTGGGCAAAAGAACGATGGATTTAACCCAGATCTCTTGACTGGGGGAGAATGTCTGCATTGCCAGCATTCCGTCCATCATTTGTTTGTTGTAACGCTTTTCGCCCTAAGTGGGATGGGTATTCCCAGACGTGGGACCCGTGCTCACTACGCCACTGAAGTCAAGCTATCCTGGCTGATGACGGCTGATAGCCAGAAACCGGTCCTAGGATGCTTGATTCCGGTCAAGGGAAGACATGGCTTGGCAGTTCGGGCTGGACTGTTCCCATGAGGCACAGGGTCAAGACTGATTTGCATATGGCCATGTCTAAACTGGGGTGGCGTAGTGGGCAAAAGAACGATGGATTTAACCCAGATCTCTTGACTGGGGGAGAATGTCTGCATTGTCAGCATTCCGTCCATCATTTGTTTGTTGTAACGCTTTTCGCCCTAAGTGGGATGGGTATTCCCAGACGTGGGACCCGTGCTCACTACGCCACTGGAGTCAAGCTATCCTGGCTGATGACGGCTGATAGCCAGAAACCGGTCCTAGGATGCTTGATTCCGGTCCAGGGAAGACATGGCTTGGCAGTTCGGGCTGGACTGTTCCCATGAGGCACAGGGTCAAGACTGATTTGCATATGGCCATGTCTAAACTGGGGTGGCGTAGTGGGCAAAAGAACGATGGATTTAACCCAGATCTCTTGACTGGGGGAGAATGTCTGCATTGTCAGCATTCCGTCCATCATTTGTTTGTTGTAACGCTTTTCGCCCTAAGTGGTATGGGTATTTCCAGATGTGGGACCCGTGCTCACTACGCCACTGGAGTCAAGCTATCCTGGCTGATGACGGCTGATAGCCAGAAACCGGTCCTAGGATGCTTGATTCCGGTCTAGGGAAGACATGGCTTGGCAGTTCAGGCTGGACTGTTCCCATGAGGCACAGGGTCAAGACTGATTTGCATATGGCCATGTCTAAACTGGGGTGGCGTAGTGGGCAAAAGAACGATGGATTTAACCCAGATCTCTTGACTGGGGGAGAATGTCTGCATTGTCAGCATTCCGTCCATCATTTGTTTGTTGTAACGCTTTTCGCCCTGAGTGGGATGGGTATTCCCAGACATGGGACCCGTGCTCACTACGCCACTGGAGTCAAGCTATCCTGGCTGATGACGGCTGATAGCCAGAAACCGGTCCTAGGAGGCTTGATTCCGGTCCAGGGAAGGCATGGCTTGGCAGTTCGGGCTGGACTGTTCCGATGAGGCACAGGGTCAAGACTGATTTGCATATGGCCATGTCTAAACTGGGGTGGCGTAGTGGGCAAAAGAACGATGGATTTAACCCAGATCTCTTGACTGGGGGAGAATGTCTGCATTGTCAGCATTCCGTCCATCATTTGTTTGTTGTAACGCTTTTCGCCCTAAGTGGGATGGGTATTCCCAGACGTGGGACCTGTGCTCACTCAATCAATCAATCAATCAATGACATTTATAGAGCGCACTACATACCCGTAGGGTCTCAAGGCGCTGGGGGTGGGGGGGTGCCGCTACTGCTCGAACAGCCAGGTCTTCAGCTTCTTCCTGAAGGAGAGGTGGTCTTGGGTCAGGCGCAGGTCGGTCGGGAGGGAGTTCCAGGTCTTGGCGGCCAGGTAGGAGAAGGACCTTCCTCCTGTAGTCGCTCTTCGGATGCGGGGGACGGCGGCGAGGGCGTGGTTGGCTGATCGGAGGTGGCGTTTGGGAGCGTAGAAGTTGATTTGGCTGTAGAGGTAGCTCGGGCCTTGGTCGTGTAGGGCTTTGTGTGCGTGGGTGAGGAGGCGGAAGGTGATTCTTTTGTTGACGGGGAGCCAGTGCAGGTTTCTCAGATGCCCGGAGATGTGGCTGGTTCGTGGGATGTCGAGGATGAGTCTGGCTGAGGCGTTCTGGATCCGCTGGAGTCTCTTCTGGAGCTTGGCGGTGGTACCGGCGTAGAGGGCGTTGCCGTAATCCAGTCGGCTGGTGACGAGGGCCTGGGTGACGGTCTTCCTGGTCTCGGTGGGGATCCACCAGAAGATCTTCCGTAGCATGCGTAGGATGTTGAAGCACGCCGAGGAGACGTTGTTGACTTGCCTGGTCATGGAGAGGGAGGAGTCCAGGATGAAGCCCAGGTTGCGTGCATGGTCTGTCGGTTTGGGTGCGGTGCCCAGGGCGGGAGGCCACCAGGAGTCGTCCCAGGCGGAGGGTGAGGATCCCAGGATGAGGACCTCCGTCTTGTCCGAGTTCAGTTTCAGGCGGCTGGTCGTCATCCACTCGGCTACCTCTTTCATCCCTTCGTGCAGGTTGGCTCTGGCGGCGGCGGGGTCGTTGGTCAGGGAGAGGATCAGCTGGGTGTCGTCGGCGTAGGAGATTATGTTGAGGTTGTGTTGGCGTGCGATGGCCGCGAGGGGGCTCATGTAGACGTTGAAGAGGGTGGGGCTCAGTGAGGATCCTTGAGGGACGCCGCAGATGACTTCGGTGGCCTCTGACTTGTACGGTGGTAGACGGACTCTCTGTGTTCTTCCGTCGAGGAAGGAGATGATCCATTCCAGCGCCTTGTCCTGGATTCCGACGTTGCTGAGGCGCTGTACTAGGGTGCGGTGGCAGACAGTGTCGAAAGCTGCGAAGAGGTCTAGGAGGATGAGGGCCGCTGTTTCTCCGTTGTCCATCAGGGCTCGAATGTCATCGGTGGCGGCGATGAGGGCGGTCTCGGTGCTGTGATTGGCTCGGAAGCCGGACTGTGAGGGGTCGAGGGATCCATTCGTCTCGAGGAAGGCGGCCATCTGCTTGTTGACGGTCTTCTCGATGACTTTGGCTGGAAACGGGAGGAGCGAGATGGGGCGGTAGTTCTTGAGTTCGGTGGGGTCCGCTGTGGGTTTCTTGAGTAGAGCGCTGAGTTCGGCGTGCTTCCAGCTCTCAGGGAAGGTGGCGGTGTCGAAGGATGTGTTGACGATGTCTCGCAGGTGGGGTGCGATGACAGCGTCAGCCTTGTTGAAGACGTGATGAGGACAGGGGTCGGTCGGTGATCCGGAGTGGATGCAGTTCATCGTGCGGATGGTGTCTTCGGTGCTGATCGGGGTCCAGGCGTGGAGGGTGGTGGTGAGGGGTGGTTGTTCGGTCTTGGTGTGCGTTGGTTGGTTGTTGAAGCTGTTGTGTATGTCCGCGATCTTGTTGTGGAAGTGTGAAGCGAGGGAGTTGCAGAGGTCTTGCGATGGGGTGATGTCGTTGTTTCCTGCGCTGGGGTTGGATAGCTCTTTCACGATGTTGAAGAGTTCCTTGTAGTTGTGTGCGTTGTTGTCCAGCCGGTCCTTGAAAGCAGTTTTCTTGGCGGCGCGGATCAGCTGGTGGTGCTTCCGGGTGGCCAGCTTGAAGGTGGTCCTGTTGTCCGGTGTGGGATCCCTTCTCCAGACTTTCTCGAGGGCTCGGCAGTTCTTCTTGGAGCTCTTGAGTTCGTCGGTGAACCACGGGGCTACGCCACTACGCCACTGGAGTCAAGCTATCCTGGCTGATGACGGCTGATAGCCAGAAACCGGTCCTAGGATGCTTGATTCCGGTCCAGGGAAGACATGGCTTGGCAGTTTGGGCTGGACTGTTCTCATGAGGCACAGGGTCAAGACTGATTTGCATATGGCCATGTCTAAACTGGGGTGGCGTAGTGGGCAAAAGAACGATGGATTTAACCCAGATCTCTTGACTGGGGGAGAATGTCTGCATTGTCAGCATTCCGTCCATCATTTGTTTGTTGTAACGCTTTTCGCCCTAAGTGGGATGGGTATTCCCAGACGTGGGACCCGTGCTCACTACGCCACTGGAGTCAAGCTATCCTGGCTGATGACGGCTGATAGCCAGAAACCGGTCCTAGGATGCTTGATTCCGGTCCAGGGAAGACATGGCTTGGCAGTTCGGGCTGGACTGTTCCCATGAGGCACAGGGTCAAGACTGATTTGCATATGGCCATGTCTAAACTGGGGTGGCGTAGTGGTTAAAAGAACGATGGATTTAACCCAGATCTCTTGACTGGGGGAGAATGTCTGCATTGTCAGCATTCCGTCCATCATTTGTTTGTTGTAACGCTTTTCGCCCTAAGTGGGATGGGTATTCCCAGATGTGGGACCCGTGCTCACTACGCCACTGGAGTCAAGCTATCCTGGCTGATGACGGCTGATAGCCAGAAACCGGTCCTAGGATGCTTGATTCCGGTCCAGGGAAGACATGGCTTGGCAGTTCGGGCTGGACTGTTCTCATGAGGCACAGGGTCAAGACTGATTTGCATATGGCCATGTCTAAACTGGGGTGGCGTAGTGGGCAAAAGAACGATGGATTTAACCCAGATCTCTTGACTGGGGGAGAATGTCTGCATTGTCAGCATTCCGTCCATCATTTGTTTGTTGTAACGCTTTTCGCCCTAAGTGGGATGGGTATTCCCAGACGTGGGACCCGTGCTCACTACGCCACTGGAGTCAAGCTATCCTGGCTGATGACGGCTGATAGCCAGAAACCGGTCCTAGGATGCTTGATTCTGGTCCAGGGAAGACATGGCTTGGCAGTTCGGGCTGGACTGTTCCCATGAGGCACAGGGTCAAGACTGATTTGCATATGGCCATGTCTAAACTGGGGTGGCGTAGTGGGCAAAAGAACGATGGATTTAACCCAGATCTCTTGACTGGGGGAGAATGTCTGCATTGTCAGCATTCCGTCCATCATTTGTTTGTTGTAACGCTTTTCGCCCTAAGTGGGATGGGTATTCCCAGATGTGGGACCCGTGCTCACTACGCCACTGGAGTCAAGCTATCCTGGCTGATGACGGCTGATAGCCAGAAACCGGTCCTAGGATGCTTGATTCCGGTCCAGGGAAGACATGGCTTGGCAGTTCGGGCTAGACTGTTCCCATGAGGCACAGGGTCAAGACTGATTTGCATATGGCCATGTCTAAACTGGGGTGGCGTAGTGGGCAAAAGAACGATGGATTTAACCCAGATCTCTTGACTGGGGGAGAATGTCTGCATTGTCAGCATTCCGTCCATCATTTGTTTGTTGTAACGCTTGCTCCTGGTCGGCACAAAGCTGCCTTGGTCCAGATGTATGAGTGTCGGAAAGATCGATTTTAGACGTGCAGCCTGAATCATGACAAATAACTTTATTTCTCCATTAATAAGGGAGATGGGTTGATATGCCAAACAGTCAGTGGGTGGAGGGATTGTTTTTGGAATGACCACAATAGAGGCGATGTCGATTTCTTATGACCAACTTTCCATCCTAGCATGCGCACCAATGTAGGACCTTATGCCTTGCTTGAATTTACTTTGATTTAAAATTATCGTGTTGTAACCTATACGTACATAATTGCCCTTGCTTTCAACTAATCGTACCCTATTCTCACCCCTCCTTTTCCTCTCTCTTCCCCATCCTTCTTTTTCCTACCTTTTCCTACCCTCTCTACTTACACCTACCCAGGCAAACTTCCCAGGCACTCGTTCCATCGCTTAGTCCTGCAGAGATCCCACTATTTTATAGGGATCGAAACGTCGTTGACTCACGTCTCTAACTCTATACTATAATCTGTATTTTACTGTTGAGTATGAGATTTTAAGTTGATTGTGACTTTTGTAATTACATTTTCACACACTGAAAAGTCACTTTTTAAGTCACTTGCCTGTGGTAAGGAAATCGGCTGATTTCCTTTTACCTCGTCATGGTTTGCTCACTCACCCCCTTGCATATTTCATGCCTCTATTCAATGATAATTAATTGATTGAATACACAAATAATTCCAATTTTTGATTGTAGAAATGGTGATACTGTACCTATCCTACTTGTATGGGACCACACTAAGGATGACAGCATGAGCAGCCAAGGACTAACTGTAGGTGAAGGGAGTGGTTGAAGCCCAGTGTCAATCAGAGTCGAGGGAGCTTGTGGGGCCCTAGAGACAGAGTGGATCACAGCATATAAGATCCCCAGCAATCTGCGCTGTACAAGACATCCAACTTCAGAGTTCTCAGTAGGTTGAGGTCCATTAGCGCCTGGGCATTCATCTCTATCACGCAAAGGCATAGGGCTGGGAAAGGACACACAAGTCATTGGCTATGTGCCTCAGGGGACCATGCAGAAAATCGCTCATTCACCGTAGGTAAGGACAGGGGGCCGTCATCATCAAGGCCCAGCTCATGCCCCAGTAGTGCACCACTCTGTGCTGCTTCTAGGTGTAGTCACTCACTGTTCAATGAGGTGTCCGTAGGCCGCTGCCCAAGATCACTCCTTGAGTAGTATGCTTTGTGTAGTATTCAAAATTGTATGAGACAAAAGCCTGATCTAATAGTGATTTCTTGTGGGCCCTATAGTGCTTCCTCTCATTACTCCTCTTCTAACTCCCCTGCATCCTTTTCCCAGTCTGCCTTGAGTTTATAAAGAAAAAAGAACAATTGATGGACAGAATGCTGCACAATGTCAAACATGCACCCCAGTACAGAGATCTGGGTCTAAATCCATTGTTAGTTTGCTCCCCAAGCCTTTCCAGTTCAGACCCCGCCATATGCAAATCAGTCTTAACCCTGTTCCTCATGGGAACAGTCCAGCCAGAAATGGCAGGCCAGGTCCTCCCTGGACTGGAAACAAGC
The DNA here is from genome assembly GCF_964204655.1 of Triturus cristatus. NCBI lineage: Eukaryota > Metazoa > Chordata > Amphibia > Caudata > Salamandridae > Triturus > Triturus cristatus. The sequence goes on along the minus strand of NC_140586.1, from coordinate 789,776,232 downwards.
ATCCTGGGACCGGTTTCTGGGCATCACCCCTCATCAGCCAGACTAGCTTGACTCCAGTGGCATGGAAAGCACGGGACCCACTCTGGGCATACCTGTCCAACTCGGGTGACAAAAAAAAAAAGAACAATTGATGGACAGACTGCTGCACAATGTCAAACATGCACCCCAGTACAGAGATCTGGGCCTAAATCCATTGTTTTTTGCTCCCCATGCATTTCCAGTTCAGACCCAGCCATATGCAAATCAGTCTTGACCATGTTCCCCATGGGAACAGTCCATACTGAACTGCCAGGTCAGGTACTCCCTGGACTGGAAAAAAGCATCCTGGGTCCGGTTTTGCGCCATCACCCCTCATCAGCCAGGCTAGCTTGACTCCAATGGTATGAAGAGCACGGGACCAGTGTCTGGCCATACCTGTCCCACTCTGGGTGACAAATGCAAAAAATACAATTGATGGACAAAATGCTACACAATGTCAAACATTCACCCCAATACAGAGATCTGGGCAAAAATCGTGTTTTTGTGCTACCCATGCCTTTCCAGTTCAGACCCAGCCATATGTTAATCAGTCTTGACCCTGTTCCCCATGGGAACAGTTCAGCCCGAACTGCCACTGGATTCAAGCTAGCCTGGCTGCTGAGGGTTGTTCCGGGCTGGACTATTCCCATGAGGAATAGAGTCAAGACTGATTTGCATATGGCTGGGTCTAAACTGGGGTGGCAAAGAGAGCTAAAGAACGATGATGGATTCAACCCAGATCTGTGACTGGGGGTGAGTGTCTGAAAAGTTTCAGCACTCCGTACATCATCTCCTTGTGTTTGCTTTGAGTTTATTAAGGGCATCTGGAGAGTAATTAATTATTTTTTTATAGATCAATGACATCATGCCTTTGGTCAGTGGGGCTGCCAGTAGGCCATCATCCAGTCTTTGATTCCCTCAGTTTCATCCTTTTTTCAGGTGAGACAGCAGGGCATGTCTGACCTGTAGGTATCGTTATTTTTTAGTTTCTGCTTGTTGGTATTTATCTTTTAGGGTCTCATATGGATCACAAATGCCCCCACCCACATTTCACCTAAATTTGAGATAACTATTGTGTCCCATTTTGTGAATCTCTCCAGGTTTCCCACTTCTGTCAGCATGTCACTGTCCCACTCTAGCGTGTGTTCAGTCAGAGCATCTTTCCATCCCAAGTATGTCGATACCTCTCTCCAGACAGTCCCCACCATTTTTGAATGGTTCAGGAGTCCCCCCCTTTGAATGTGTTCTATATAGCAATGCTGGGTAGCCCCTGACATATCTGTCCACAATGACCACTGGTTCCTGTTGGGTTGCAAACGCCCAGTAATTTACTACTACTAACATTTTGGCCCAGTAGTAGATTTTAATGTTCAGTAGCGCTATACCGCCGTCATATGCCCCCTTCATTAACTTATGTAATGCAATTTGGCTTGGTCCTCCACCCCACAGTAGCAATCATAGTTCAGCATCTAGTTTTTTTAAGAATTCCACTGGGACGTGAAATAGAGTATTTTGCAGGGCATATAGGAACCTAGTTAGGTTATCATCTTGAATAGGGCCTTCTCTGCTGAGCAATGACAGCAGTAATAACCGCCTGTGTTTCACATTACTTTTAAATCTATCTAGCAGATGACATAGATTTATTTAGAGTAATTGTTCCTTATATCTAGTGATGTATACGCCAGGGCATTTGAATCCCTTGATCTCTAGCTATCAGTATCATGCAGTTTAGCAGGAACTGTGGTGATCCCCTGTGAAAGGGTGTATTTGAAATTCACCCAGTTTATCCAGTAGTCAGATTATTGACCAAAAGTCTTAAATATGTGTACCATTCTTAAAACTGCCTGCATGGGGTCTGCCACATATAGCAGGATGTTGTCTGCGTATAATGATATCCTCTCCTCCCAAGTATCTGACCATCTCATGCCCCGGGTGAGTGGGTCTTGTTGGATCCAGGATGCAAGCAGTTTTGAGGCTAGGTTGAACATCATGGGGGAGAGTGGGTATCCCTGTCTGGTTCTCCTCCCACGTTTTTGACATTGTGCCATTGACCTTCACCACCACAAGTGGCTTTTGGTAGTGGAACCCAACCAATTGTCTGTATCTGGGCCGAAAGCCCAGTTTTTCTAGAAATCCAAACATGTATTGCCATTCTAGCGCATGGAATGCCATTGTGGCACCCAGTGACATTAAGAGAGCTTGCTCTCATATTCTATTTGCCAGTCCGAAAACTCCATAGGTTGAGTTTGGTTCACCTGTTACGCATAAAGCCCTATTGGCCTGGGGTGATCTGCATTAGTATTACTCACCTTAATCCGGTCTCTAGCAGTTTGACCAGTTTTTCTGCTTCTATATTTAGTAGAAAGCTTGGCCTATATGAAGCGTTTTCATCAGTTGGTTTGCCCTCTTTTGGTATGACCACAATGGTGGTTAGTCGTTTCTACCTGCTATTAGCATGTGGAGTACATGCTGTGACAATGAGGTAGCCATGCTCTTGTAGAGTTCAATGGGTATACCAGTGCTTTCCCAGATTGCCGGCTTCCAATGGCCATAGTAATCTCTGTCTCTTCTCGCTCTGCTTCCTAGGCTGGGCTGTCTTCTAGCGAGAAGCTGCAAATCGCTGAGGAATTCCTGTATTTCCTCTGGGATTTTGATGATAGAGGAAGCATATATTTTTGCACAGTGGGTGGCAAATACCTCTGAGATATCTGGGTTTCCCCATACCAGCTTCTTATTTGTGTTCTTGATCTCCGTGACCCAATTCCTGATTTGATCTCTGTGCTCCAGCCAGGTCAACAGTTTCCTGGCTTTATATCTACCTCATAAAGCCTGCGTTGAGAGGATAGTAATGATGTATTGGCCTTATTTTCAGCTAGGTCTCAGCACTCCCTCTGTTTCAGGCCCAGTCTGTGCCATAAAACATCTTCGCCCATTCCGCAGAAGGAGCCATTCCGATTCAAGGATCTCAGCCTCTAGATTGTCCAGTTGAGCTGTTTTTGCCTTCTTGCCACTTATAGTGGTATGGCTTTCCCCTTATTACTGTTTTATAAGCTTCCCAGAGCATGTCCATGGTGTCCACCATCATCTTATTTTTGGTAAATTAGAGCTCCATTTCAGTTTTTAGTTTTGCCACTATGACCTTATTTTTTAGGTACTGGGGGTCAATGGGCCAGGTTCCTCTCTTACCCTCTTGTCTGTCTTGAACTTCTACAGACACTGAGGAGTGATCAGAGATCCACCCTGCAAAGTGTCTAGAACCCCTTACTCTACTCATGTGTAGGTGTTGCATCAGAAGGAAGTCAATGCGTGAGAAACATTATTGTGCTCCTGAATAGAATGTGTATTGCTTTTGCCAGGGGTTGTGAGTACCTTCTGGATTGATCATTTCAAAAGATGTGAGTAATTTGACGATGGACCGGATGCTCCCTCTAGCAGGTCCAGGTTGTCATCAACCACTAATTTAAAATCATCCCCTAAAATCAGTGTTGCTGAGGAAAGCTGCAGTAAAATCTTGTATGCGGAAAGTTGTGAGCTGGATGGGCAGCAACTTTCTGGAATTAAATTCAGAAAAAACAGAGGCCCTACTGTTTGGAAAAAAAGATACTACTTTCTCGAAACCCACCCGATGGCCTCAGGAATTAGGCCTCCTTCTTGCTACTGTCTCTAAGGTCAGAAATCTAGGGATTATTTTTGATAGTAAGCTCACGCTCTTAGAGCAGATGAATCAAACTACTTCTGCTTGTTTCTACCTTCTAAGAATTTAAAAAAGATATCACAGTTAATCCCTTTTGACTTACAAAAAACAGTAATCACTTCCTTAGTGTTGTCTAAGATTGACTACTGTAATGCCCTTTATCTGGGCATCCAGAAAGACACTTAAGCAAATTAAAAGCTCTTCAAAATGCTGCTTCTCATTTGCTGATAAAAATTCCCAAACATTCATCAGTTTCTCAAACTATTAAGCAGTTGAACTCGTTGCCGGTGAGAAAAAGGATAGGATAGGATAGGATAGGAAGTACATTTGTATAGCGCGAATTGCTGCCCGGAGGCGTCCAAGCGCTAGGAAGCCGAGTACCTACAGCAGGCTTAGAAGGAGAGTTAGAATTGAGATTAGCTAGATTGAGTGAAATAAATGGGTCTTTAATTGTCTGCGGAAGGATGAGAGGTTAGAATTAGCTCTAAGGTGCAGTGGGAGGGCGTTCCAGGCTCTAGCACCGTTGAAAGAGAAGGTCCTGCCTCCGGATCTGGATCTTTTTATTTTGGGGTTTTTTGCAAGAAATATTTGACTGGAGCGAAGGCTTCTGTTGGGCACATAATGGGTAATTAAGTCTTGGGTAATTTTAGGGCCAGTGTTCCAGAAGGCCTGGTGCGCAATGCACATGGCTTTAAACAGGACCCTCTGTCGCACCGGTAGCCAGTGGAGGGTAGTCAGGCCTGCTCTCACTGACTGTCTACGGGGAAGGTCTAATAGAATGCGTGCTGCGCAGTTTTGAACTATCTGGAGCCTTCTGAGGGTGGATTCGGGGGCCCCAAGATAAAGTATGTTGTTGCAGTCGAGTCGTGATTGAATTAAGCCTTGTATGGCAGTTTGTTTGGCATCCCAGGGAAGGTGGGGGAGGATTCTTTTCAGCATTTTCATGATGCCGAAGCAGGTGGCTGAAAGTTTTGTGGACTGCGTATTAAAGGACAGGGATCTGTCCAGCCACACTCCAAGGCTTTTAATGCTGTTTTTGGGAGTAGGTGGGGGGCCCAGACTGGGTGGCCATAAAGAGGGGGGAATGCTGGGGTCTGGGGAGCCCAGGATCATCAGCTCCGTTTTGTCCCCATTCAGTTTTAACGAAGAAAGGGACATCCAGGTTTTCACTTCTTCAATGCACTCTCTAAGCCCGCCTGGTGCCGATGGAATGGCTTCCTGAGTCATGGAGACCACCAGCTGCGTATCGTCCGCGTAGGAAATGATCTTAATCCCATACGGACGGACGACGTCAGCCAGTGGCCTCATGTACAAGTTAAAAAGTGCAGGGCTTAGAGATGATCCCTGAGGGACTCCACATCTCAAAGGTCTGCTGGCAGAGACAGAGTCGTCTTCAAACACACAGAAGGATCTGTCTTGGAGGAAAGATTTGAACCAAGACAAGGCTTTGTCTTCAATCCCAACCTGGGACATGCGACATAGCAGAGTGTTATGGTTAACCGTATCAAAGGCCGCGCTGAGATCAAGGAGGATCACTGCCACTGATCCTCCTTCATCCAAGATCTTTCTCGCTTCCTCAGTAACCATAAGGAGTGCCGTCTCGGTCCCATGCTTGGGTCTGAAGCCCGTCTGGGTCGGGTCCAGTAGTTGGTGATCTTCCAGAAAAGTGATTAGTTGTTTATTAATATATTTTTCCAGAATCTTGCTGATCCATGGGAGCAGGGATATGGGGCGATAATTACTCAGATCATTAAGGTCCAAGTTGGGCTTCTTCACTAGAGCTCTGACCATAGCCTGCTTCCAGGCAGTCGGGACCACACTAGATGAAATGGAGGCGTTTAGGATGTCCTTAATTATAGGCAGAGTAGTTTGAGATGCTGCCATTATTATGTTTGGAGGTGCTGGGTCATTGGGGGAACCAGATTTAACACTCCGTGCTAGGGGCTCAAGAGTAGCTAGCTCTAGTGGGGGGAAATGTGTTAATGTAGGTGAGTGAAGAGTGGGAGTCATGGGGGGACAAGTAGGAATTGAGAGGGTGGGGTTGTTCGGTGGGAAAGCAGAGTAAATGGTGTTTATTTTCTGATAAAAGAATTCAGCAACGTCGTTACAATGGGTAGTGGACTTATCTGCCTGATCACAGGGGGACTGTTTGGTCAGTTTTTTTATAATTTTGAAGATTTCCTTAGGTTTAGATTTAGCAAGGGAGATTTTCTCCGAAAAGTAAGCGGCTTGGGTCGATTTTATCAATATTTTGTATTCCCTGATGGCTTTATGATAGAGATTTTTTTTTCCTAAGGAATAATCAGCTCGCCAGCTTCTTTCAGACTGCCTACAGCAGCGTTTCTTGGCTCTGAGATCTTCAGTATACCATGGGGCAGTTTTTTGAAGTCGTTTTAGTGTGATTTTTTTTTTGGGGAGAGCTACGTCTAGAGACTGAGTGATCCAATTAGAATAAGCCAGATTAGCAAGGTTAGGGTTATCTCTGAATAGGGGGGGATTCTCAGCAAGTAAATTAGTCCATTTGTCGATTGCGAGGTTTGACCAAGCTCTAGTGAGTCTTGTGGTCGGTGTCAATTTAGAGGGTTTCAGTGCAGACCAACTGATAGGGATCAAAAAATGATCGGTCCAAGGCAAGTGGATGGGTGATCCTGTTGTAAGGCCGGTGCAGTTGCTAAAAACCGGGTCCGAGTGTCATTTACAGCGCTGTGTTTGGCTTATAAAGTGCTTCATGACACAGGCCCTCACTATTTGAGGAAAATCTTTTGTTGATATAGGCTGAGCAGATCCCCCCATTCCAGCTACACTAAGGGGTATATTCACAAGAATGTGTGATAACTACCGCAAGAGTAGCCTGACGCAACTTCCAACATCGCAGCCCAATGCGGGAAAATTATGCCGTGCCAACCAAGTATTCACAACACGGCGTTAGCATGTGATAGTCACCAAATAACGCGTCAAATGGCCGCACATAATCCAATGCCACACAGAGAACGCGGAATTGCCCAAAATTCTGCGTTTTTTGCTTGTTCGCGTTCTCAAAATGCGTGTTCGTGAGATATTTCCCCCCGAGCACGCAAACAGTGTTTGCAAACAGGAAAAAAGCATCGCGAACAAGCAATTCCGCGTATTCGCGGAATTTCTCTGTGCTCGTGGAGATTTTTTACCGTTTTGCGTAGCTTTGCGTAGCGCGACTACGCAAATTCCGCCCACCCCTAGCAAATACCACGCATCTGGCGGGCAAATGCACCACAAAAAAGACAGAAACAACACACCTGTTAGATTTGGGGGTCTCTTTTTGGCAGAGGTAGGTACCTTTGACCAAATAGGGGCCCTTGCGTGTAGTCAGGGTAAGGGGGTACACTCCTAAAATAACCCCTGCTCACCCCCTTGGTAGCTTGGCACGAGCAGACAGGCTTATCTCAGAGGCAGTGTGTAAAGCATTTGTGAACACATACAGTAATACAGTGACAACACTACAGATGGACACCACACAGGAAGTATTATAAAAACTAAAGTATCTTTATATAGGCTTAACACAAGACCACAAAGGACAAAAATCCACAATACTGTACTTTAGAATGGTAGAAATATCTTAGTTCTATTTAGATGGTAAATGCGACACTTTACGTTCAATGTACCTTTGGATGCGTAACGCTATACAAACAAAAGAGTTGCAGGAAAGGTGATGCATCGGTTCCTTACACGCAAGAATGGTAATGAGTCGGTTCCTAGATCGGGGGAGGTGATGCGTGGGTTCCCTACTGCTGCATAGGGGGACGGTGATGCGTCAGTTCCTTACTGGAGAGGAAGTGATGCGTCGGTTCTTCACCTCGTGGGGAGGTGATGCGTTGGTTTCTTACTGCGCTTCTGTGGCGATGCGACTAGCAACGCCGCGATGCGATGACGACCCGGTGCAATGAACAAAAATGGCGTCTTCTTGATGTTGCGACAACGAAGGGGTGATGCGTGCACGCCCGACAGCAGTGCGGCGACTTGGTGAATCTTCTTGAGCCGCAACAGGCCCTGCGACACGCTTCTCTGGTCATGCGACGGCGTCTGCTGCGACGGCGACACTCTTCTCCTGTAATGCGGGGCGCTTCAGCGATGCGATGGCGACAGCAGCAGCGGTGACACGCTTCCTCAGTGATGCGATGACAGCTGCTGCGGCAGCGACACGCTTCTCTGGTGCTGCGACGGTGACACCCTGCTCCGGTGATGCGAGGCGCTTCGGCGATACGATGGTGGCAGCGGCAGCACGTTTCCTCAGTGATGCGATGACAGCTGCTGCGACGGCGACACGCTTCTTCGTCTTGAGTCGCACTTCCAGCTCCCAGCGACATGCAGTCTCTCAAAAGTCCCAGCTCAACAGCAGGCACTTCAGATTCCCAGCAAGGGAACTCAGGGGAGCTGGTTGGTGAAGTCTTGTATCCCTGAGACTTCAGGCAGGAGGCAAGCTCTAGGTCAAGCCCTTGGAGATCTTCTTACAAGTTGATGAAAGTAGCACAAAGTCCTTTCTCCTTTTTTTGCCAATCAGGTAACCACTGCAGGCCAATCCTCAAACAGCACACGGGCATAGGGATAGTCTCCTCCTGCAGTCTCTCTCTCTGGTTCCTCTCTTCAGCAAAGGTTCTTCTTGTTTCTCAGAAGTGATCTAAAGGGGTCTGGGCCCCAGTAGTTATACTCATATTCTCTTTGTTCTCTGAAGGCAGAGAGACCTTTGCCTAGTCCACTCCAAACCAGTTCTGGTCAGTCTTGGAGCACTTTGTTTACAGGACTCCTTCTTTCCTTTGACAGTGTGGGCCAGGGACATCAGACACACCACAGGAGGTGGAGCCAGCATGGTGGAAGGCAGGCACAGCCCTATTCAGGTCCCAGGTGCAACTCTTCCCACCACTCTACATGCAGATCTCTCTATTCAGCCTTGTGCTAACTCACCCTGTCTCCTGGAATCCCCCAGCCCCTGTCACTCAAACTCCAGACAAGGAATACACAACCTAGCAGAGGCAGACTTGGATAGTTAGGCAAGAAAATACCTACTTTCAAAAAGTGGTATTTTCAAACACAGAATGTTAAAACCAACTTCACTAAAAGATGTATTTGTAGTTCAGACATTCTAAACTCAAATTTCTACCATCTTCCCAGGGTCAGTTAGGATTATAGGATGTTATAACCAAACTGCCCATTCTGGCCTATGAGGAACAGGTAGCCTTGCAATAGTGAAAAACTAAAATGGCTATAATGCACTATTAGAACATGCCACACACACCAGGGCATGTCCTACTTACACTTACAATGCACCATGCCTTTGGGCCTACCTTAGGGGTGTCTGATATGAAGAAAAGGGAAGGTTTAGGGACTGTCAAGTGGGTGCATTTGCCCAGTCAGCATGGCAGTCACAGGCTTCACACAGGCTCTGCAATCGCAGGCCTGAGACACACTTTACAAGCTGCTTTTGTGGGTGGCACAACCAGTTCTGCAAGCCCACCAGCAGCATTTGATTTACAAGCCCTGGGCACACGCAGTGCACTGTACTAGGGTCTGACAAGTAAACCAAATAAGCCAATCATGGAGTCACTAATCCATACATCAATTTACAACAGGGAGCACTTGCACTGTGGCACTGATTAGCAGTGGCACAGTGCCCAAAGCATCTAAAACCAGGAGAAACATATGAGGCAACAGCAAAAAATGTAAGGGAGACACACGCCAATGGTGCCAGGTCTAACAACACCAGAAACAAGCCCAAGCACGTAGCAACATGGATGCAAACTGACCCAGCATAGTGGCCAATGCGAACCCCACAGCCCCCACAGACCACCAGCAAGAAACAACGGGCTCGGGGAAGGCCAAGGAGAAGAGGGTGAGGAAGACGGGGTGCAGACGGCAGGAAACCAAGACCAGCGTCACGGAGGTGGCAGAACACTACCAACAACTGACCCACAAGCAGACCACCTGGAATGCAGTCGGAGTGCCGAGGAGGCCAATCCAGGAGGTCAAGAGGCGCTGGCATGACGTGACAACCGAAACCAGGCACAAACCCTCTGCCAACAGGAAGCCAGCAACAGCGACAGGAGGTGGTAGTCCAGCAACACAGGAGGAGCTGGAGGAAACCGAGGCCACAGTCATCAATGTGGAGATGGTTCAAGGAGTAGGGAGTACGGACACAGCTCAAGAGGACCTGACAACATCAAGACGGTGAGTAACGAACAGGGACTGGAGGGACGGGGGAGATGGGCACAATGGCACACAGGCACAATGAGGTGTAGCACACAGCACACCCACAATTACCCAGGAACATGTCCCTCATCCCCTTGGCACACTGCAGCACACACACACATAGCAAGAACAACACACCCAAATTGACAACAACATGGTACAATGCACATAGCCAACACTGCAGAACAGAGGACACAACTGGCACCACACATGCACAGAAAATGCCCACTACATCTGACAGAGCAGCAAACTGTGAAATGGAAATGTATGCGTACGACCTAACATCCGTCATGTAGTCCAAATGTACACTGTCCCACTGAAGAATCCAGCACCCCACAAATAGTCACAATGTACATTGCCATACAGTCTGCATGTAAACCAGAACAATGCGCCAACACAATGTCAACATGCATCTCCCCATCACATTGCAAAAGGGCACACAACACCTCCAGCAGAGCACAGAAGACAACACATCTGTGATGCCGGAGAGGACCATCACACCGTCGACACCGATGCCCTACAACAGCCCATGGATATCTTACGCAACCCACAACCAGGACCAGGGCAGACAAGCTACTCAGAGGAGAACACAGAGCCTGCAACAGACCACACAGCAGGCAGCACCCGCCAGCATAGCTGACTCATGACACTTCACCCACCCACACATGGCACCCCAATGCCAGGTGTCAGCATGCCAAAAGGAGGTGGCCCAACAGGCGCGGGTGGGTGCCGAAACCATTGAAGGTGAACTAGAACACATATGTTGGTGTCTGTCACCCTCAGGGCCCAACCACACCCCACAAAGGAGACCCACACTGCCATAGGGACACATGCAGATGCACAATCACAGTACACAACCACGCCCAGGGGCGCGCAAATAGCAGTCACACACCCACATTGGCCCTGAGTACGATGACCCTGGCCACTCCCCTTATGATTTGAGAGGGTGACGACAAAGCTTCATGTTCAAGCTCCAACCCACTGCCTGTGGTGGCATATCTGCATCTGATGTACACAGTACAATGTAATGTCGTAGGGCACAGGGCCCTCATGCATACAACAAGACCACAGGGACACACGTAGAAATCACGTTGTACTGGCTATGGGCACGTGGGCCCGGCCCCTTTATTTACAGAGCCACCATGTACAGTGACCCCTGTGCTGGATGTGTGTGTGGTGAGTGCAAGCCAGCCCGCACGCAGTGTTTGGTGCTGGCAACCACTTGAACAGTGGACCCCAGTGCAACGGAAACTGAAAACACCTGCATGACAGAGTCAACTGCTGAGCAACATGTAGGGAGCCGGAGAAAGTCCAGAGGTAACACAACATGCAAACAGAAGTGTCCGTGAGTTGCAGTGCACTGAGGTAGGGGCACCACAGCTGAGCGCGCCCATGTGAAGAAAAAGTCTCGGATTGTGTCCCTTCCAGATATTCCTGATGCAGATGCAGTGGGGTGTGTTAGACCTGCATCATCTTCCTCATCAGCGTCCCAGGTCACCCACACTGCTTGAGGTGACATTGCTGTGCAACCTCTCCACAACACAAAACTCAATCAGTAACGGACGATGGCTTGCAGTGCACTGAGTCAGTGGCACCTGGAGTGCTGAGCAGGGTATCCGACTGATGATGGCATCCACGACAGGTGTGAGTAACTCTGTAAGTCCATCAGGACACCTGTTTCAACTCTGGCAGATGGCGGTTGGAGGTGGTCCTGGCAGTGGTGGCGTGTGCCTCCTGAGGTGATGCGATGTCCAGGCCGTTCAGGCCTCGATTTGATGTGTGAGCCTTGGTGGACCGCAGTTGAGGGCAGAGGCAGCGGACAGCGCAGGGCCACAGACACATGGCTTTGATGACCCCAAGGCCATCGCCTCAGAGGCCATCCAATATCTCAGAAGAAGGGGTTCCGGACCTGAGCAGCACAGAGTTAGTGGCCCTGGATGCACAGCGGCTGGCACAGGCACCCTGCCACGTGACGGTGACTTCCGGTGCACTGAGGTAGGTCAACGCGCAGTGAGTGGGTCCTCATCGATGTCTAAGGTGAATGTGGCATAGGCGTGCGGGGGACAGACGAGGGTGTTCTCCATGCCAGGATGCGGAAGGTCTGATCTTATCAGGCAGCAGCAAAGGGAGGAGAGGAAAGTGCCAGCCTCGTTTCACCACCAATTCGGTTACAGCTACATGAGGATGAACACTAGCCCCTAGTCCATAAACTCAGACGCCACCAACGTATGAACAGACAGGTACCATGAATGTCGGGTAACAGACTTAGTGCCACCGGTGCTGAGAGGGGATGCAGTCTGCGATGATGCCGGTACACTGATATGAACTCTGCCATCTCTAAATCAAGACTCTGTGACCTACTGGACTGCAGTGTAGGCCAGAGGCAGCGGTCAGCAGTGGCCCACACCCACCTGTCGTTGGCTCGCGATGCACAGATTTAGAGACACCAGGTCAGTTATTGGTAGTGTTCGATCACCTCCGTGACGATGATCCTATTCCCTCCGGACTGCAATGTGTCATCCTCATACACCTCTCCTTGTGTGCGAGGAGATGTATTCTGCCTTTGAATAATCGATGTTCAGTTCCAATTCTGTGACCTACTCGTGCTCAGTGTAGGACGAGGGCAGTAATCCGCGTAGGCCCACAGACACATGTGGTTGTAATGCTCTGCACAGACTTGGTGGCACCACATTGAAGGGAGTATAGTGACATGAACTCTGCCTTAAATAATGCTCACTGCCATGGTGTAATCAAGACTCAGTTCCAAATGTGTGACGTACTTGACCGTGGTGGAGGCCGGAGGAGGCAGTAGAGTACGACAATGAGAAAGGACTAAAGCGGGCCACTGTCGTGGAGCCAGTGATGGTGTAAGGATGCTGCCAAATTCACGGGCCTCGGGCTTGGAGCTTGCGCCAGCACGTGGTGGGCCCTCCATGACACATGTCAGTGTCGGCAGGTGATCAGTGTGGACTGGCTGCGCAGGGGTGGGCCTGACGGGTTCGGGGTCCAGCGGTCCGGGGTACGGCATGCACACAGGATCGCAGGCAACTCCGCTCACGAGGACAGCATTGGCCTCGTGGCGTGGTGAGCGGCACCACCCTGGCAGAGACGTTGGGCTTTATGGAAGAGGACCACGCCCATGGCTACGTGCTTTTTATTCACACCCTACGCTGGCCTGGCGTACGACGGGCCATCCCACTCCGCTCACGCTTACGGGGGTGGCGTAACAGGCAACATTTCCTCAAAATCCCCCACAGGCCAGGGTGACATGGTAGCATCCACTGTCCACTACACTCCATACACCAGAAGTGTATGGTGCCATGGATATGGGTGTGTTCTGCATACTGCGGTCTGTCCAGCACTTCTCCGCCACTCTTGGCATTGTGTAGTTTCCCAATCATGGTTCTCCTGCATCCTTCACACATGCCTGGTTGCCGCCTCTCCCCACAATCGGCTATTGTGTGGCTGAGGTGCCATGCCGTTGATGGCTCATGTTCATGACTTGCCCAGGTTTCCATTGTGAGTTGTCCTATCGTGTCTTGTGGGTGAGCATGTTGTTTTGCATGTTGGTTTTGTTTTTGTGACGTGCATTGCCAGAGTTGTGAGTTGCATGGTTGTGGAGTTGAGGTGATTGGGGTGTTCATTTGGAACTTGCCAGGGGTCTGTGCATTTCCCTTGGTGCCATCCTGGGGATGCTGGTTGCTGATGGACTGTCGGAGGATGGAGGAATCGTGCACAGTGGCTGGGTATTTGGAGGCGAGATTGGTGTTCGGTAGTTGCCCGCACATTGATGTGAGACGTGTGCTTTCTTTTGCGGTGATTGTGTGCTGTGTCAGGAGGTGGCACAGGTATGACATGTGTGCTTTGGATTTCCCACAACATGTGCGTGCATCCAGCTATGGCATATGGTTCTTGCTTGGTCTCCAGTGGATCCTGCGCATTATGTTTGACGTATGGGGACTGGGAGTACCAGGCTGTGTTGATGTCCAGGACAGGTGTGAGTGACTTGGATGTGGCTGGCTGTGGGACTCCTCCGACTGTGGCGGGTGTTGGTTGGGGGATACCAGGGGCCTACAGGTGCAGCACAGCCAGCAGCTTTATGTGGGGTGGGATGTTGGTTGTCCGCTGTGTTGGTGCCTTCGGCCTGTTAGGCATTGTTGGTCTTGATGCGTGCGATGGTTGTCCTTTTGAACCTGTTTTGGGCAATGACATTGTCAGGTGTTGGGTCTGTGAGGCTGGGTTTTTTCCTGGGGATCCGCTGTCTTTGTCTGCCCTGCTTCTGTGGTGGTCCGGGGGGGGTGTTCCGGGTGGGGGTTGGGATCCTGGGGTGGTGGCGGTGGGTGTTGTGGCCCTCTTGGGTGTCCGGGCCGCATGACCAGTGGCTCCATGGCATCTGCTGCTCTTCCGATGTGGCTGTGGGCTGGGCTCCCTTTTGTGGTGCAGGCTGTGGTCCGACTTAGCACCAGGTCAGAGCAGGTGTTATTTTCCTGCTGCTAACGCGCCTTATCACCTGTTTTGTGTTTTTATCCCAGTTCTGGCTGTTCGTTGTGAATTTTGTGGAGTTGTGTTGTCACGGCTTTTGGCACTTGAACGCCTACTATGCATCCCATTAGCGATAGTTGCGGGAGTCATCCGTGGTGATGTTTTTTGCGGCTGCTATCGTGGGTAAACTGGTGCTGTGGGCTGTTAACACCAGCTTGTGAATGGGGCGATACATTTAGCGCAACTTTGGCTGCGATAAAGTGCCGTTAACTCTGCGATAGTTCCTTGTGAATATGTTCCTAAATCTCTGGCACATTCTAAAATCAAGAGAGCCACCTGGAGAGGGAGAAGTTTTTAAGATGTCACCATCAAGTTATGGAACAAACTCCCTTTAATTATCAAAGCATCCCATACCCTCCTGCAGTTTGGGGAACATACTCCTCACAAAAGCAGATTCTTTAATATCTTCATCTCTGACTAATGGATGTGTTCTCAGTTTCGTAACTCCAGCGCCAAGATGCCTTATGGCATTCAAACGCTCCACAAACATATTCAATATCAATATTGATAAAAGAGAGCCTATCTCTGGGACACTGAGTGCCTGCAATTTTGGTGTGAGGTAGACTGAGTATAGGTTGATTCTGAGGCCATCCGAGTGACCCATCTCTGATAGATATCTGTCATGTTTGTCTTGCCATCTCTGTTGAGGGATTCATGGGAGTGATCTTTTTTATTAAAAGACCTACCCCTCTCAGGTCAGTGGTATATCCCAAGTGGGGTAACATTCTGTAGGCTCTTTCTCTCTACCACTTTAAAGCGATTGCCCTTCAGGTGGGGTTCCTGTAGGATAAGAACATGTGGGGCTTGTCTCTTGATGTGTTGGAAAATAATACCTCTTTTAATTCTGTTTCCCAAGCTATTAGCTTTCTTGGTTATCACTTTCAATGTTTTCCTAGCTGTCATTTGGGGTAGGGTCTTGTGAATTTGTGGGGGGTCGGATTAGGTATCGCATCTATGGACATCTTGCACTCTGACTCCACCACTGGCTGGCAGTGTACTCTGTCCAGTTTCTGCGTCCTCCTTCTCCTTCAGCGTTTTCCTCCAGTTGGCGTTGTCCTCTCTTGGTTCCTCTAATCAGCTCGTGCCCTCCTTTTCTCTCTGCTTTCCACTCCTGCAGAGACTAGCAGCACAGTCTTTTTTCTCTGTCATTCTCTCCTTGGTCTTTCTTCTTTCCCTCTTTCTGTCACTAATCTTTCTTTTTTCTCTCCTCTCTCTGACTTTTACACAACTTCCTGTTTTCTCTCATTTGTATTTACTTTCTCTTTCAGGTTGTGACATGACTTTTGTGTTACACTGCGCTGTCCAAATGACAGCACAGTGAGCTAAGCAACACAGGGGTATATTCACAATAACGTGTGATAACTACCGCAAGAGTAGCATAACGCAGCTTTCAATATCGCGGCCTACCTCGGCAAAATAACCCTGTGTCAACGAGGAATTCACAACACGCGGTACCATGCGATAGTCTGACGAAAACGCAGACAATGTCCGCGATACAACCACCCCGACGGAGATAAAAACACAAACCACAACACCAGAAAACCTGCGATAAGCCCTTCCGCGATGAGGAAAGCAGGGATAAGCAGCGCGAGGGCAGCAATACTCACGCGCAATGCGAGAACAAGCACAAGAACAGCATATGGAATATGCCACTGAACAAAATACAGCAACAGCGGAGTACCACGGATGCACCCTGGCCAACTGTAGAGGACAACATGCACACCACAACATCCAAGCACCGTGGAAGGACAGAACCATCAGGCACACCGCATGAAAGAGACCAGTGGCAGATAAGTCAGAGCCGCAGGAGCGACACACCCACCATGCATCATACGCACATAAGCAGAAGTGCGCCTCGACATTGGCAACATCCCAGTACAAACAGCAACCCCTCCACAACTGAACACAGGACACAACTGGATCGGCAAATGTGCACAACCAGGCAAATCACATCTGTAACCCCAGGGATATGCAACATGACAATGCACAATTCCAACCTGTAACCTGCAAATATGTTTTATTCACACATGCAGTGCAATTGGACATCTACTACTGTCCCATGATTGCCACGGACGGACACAATGTGACGTGCTCATAAGAAGTAGGTGTCAATGATGTAGTTCCTACAGGCCATTCCTGCCACAGCTGCAGTGGAATGTGGGCCACCAGCCCCATCACCATCATCATCGTCCGTTACCTCTGGAACAGGGATCCATGGGGCCCTGGTGTGAACACAGATGTTGTGCAACACACAACATGCAACGATAATCTTCAACACGACTTACGGGCTGTACAGGAGTTTCCCACCTGTGCCGCCCAGGCACCTGAAATGTGACTGCAACATGCCAAATGTGCGTTCAACGATGCCCCTGGTGCATTTGTGGGCCGCATTGTACTGCCTCTGGGTGGGTGTATTCGGGTCCCGGAGGGGTGTCATCATCCAAGGGCACAGTGCATATCCTTGATCACCTGTGACAGTGCAGGGAGAAAAGAGTCAATACTTGGTTCAGCAGGATGTGATGGCAAGCCCACCAATTCAGTGACGCCTGTGCTGGCTGTGTGTGGGGTGAGTGTAAGCCAGCCCTCAGGGAGTAGTTGGTACTAGTGGCAACTACACCAACAGTCATCAGGCACTCAGTCATGCAATGTCAGAACCACAAGGGGGATGACTCGAGTCGCACAGGGCCAGTGGCCCCGGATGCGAAGCGGCCAACACGGGCCCTCCGCCACGGGATGCTGACCTGCAGGAGACTGGGATAGGGTCATGAGGGCAGAGCAGTGCCTCACATGTGTCATGGCTGCATTCCGCATCTCCACACGTCCAGCCGTTGTGTGGCTGTGGTGCCATAAAATGTCTGTATTGGGTGCAGGGGTAGCCCAGGATGACCATTGAGTGGTGTAGTCATGTTTGGTAGGTGTCTGACTTGTCGAATGTGGCTTGGTCACGTGTGCATCCCCACAGATGTGCTTTGTGCGTTGGTGGCTGTGGTATGTATGGTGTGTTGAATCTGCCAATATCCCTTTGTCTATTCGAGGAAGTGGACAGCTATCAATTTGGATATATATCTTTCCTAAAATCAATGCAAAACTGAATTGACCCATCCAGCTTTGAAACCAACTCCATTGGTGAATACTGATTACCGCTAGATGTTTATTCATATTACTCCCATTTCCAACACCATAGTTATTTTTTCCTGAATGGCCTTCCCACTAGTCTCTGGCATCTGGGATGTGGTAAGGTTTTTATTTTACTACTATTCTGTGTTCAGTGCACATATCATGATATATCATATTTGTGCAACCTGGAAATTCTGAAAATGTCAATGAAAATACCTCCAGGAGTTCCAACAGATATGTTCTTTCTTTTCCACTTAACTTGTGCAACGTTTCAACAAGGTTGCTGAGAAATAAGCTTTCTCTTATGAAAATTATCGTTCTGATCTCTTGCCTAAGAGGTCCATCTGATTTCTTGAAATGACAAGTGAAAAATGTAATTATTTAATTTCTTTTTGGATAGTTGTAATTTGTGTGAGGCCTCATTTATTTTTTGTAATACTTGAAAGGGCCTTAGTCATTCATTAGATGACACCAATAACAATACGCACCCTCCTAATTCCAATGTTCTCACTTTAGTGCCTTTATTGTATTGTGCCTCTTGCCTGTTCTGAGCCTGAGTCAAACTTTCCCAAACCTTGGTCATAACTTCTCTATAAGACACCTTAGTTGTAACACATGATCTAACAAGGATTTGTCCTCATCCTGGGGTTCTTCCCAGGTTTACTTAGTAATTTCTAGTACTCTTGACCTTCATATGTTAACACTTTCTTTATTGTAAGCTTAATAGTTCCATTATACCTTTGAACCAACCTATCAGTCTATGGATGATAAGCTAAGGTCTTTAGCTGATGTATATCTGATTCCTTGCATGCATGGGCTATCAGTTTGAAAACAAAGGGGGTGCCTTGACCAGTGAGAATCTCCTTTGGTAAACCTATCCTCGAAAATATATCCAACATGGCTGAAGCTAATTGCTTAGTTCTAACCGGTCTCAGTGATATTGCTTTGAAATAACTAGTAGCATAGTCTTTAATTATAATACTATGTGCCAGATGTACAAAGCATTTTACCGGTCGCAAAGGGCCTATTGGGCAGTTTGCGACCGGTAAAATGCATTTTGCCATGTTCAAATGGCAAAATGCGACTCAGTAACTTGTCACTGAATCACATTTTGCTTTTTCGAATCGGTATTAGGAAGGGGCATGTTTAGGGCGTTCCTTCCTAATACCGAATAGTACTGGCAAGTATGAATGTTCTGCAACAGAGAATACGGTTGCAAGCCATTCGCAGTTACCACCAAATTCAAGTTGGTATTAACCCATTCGCAAATGGGAAGGGATCTCCATGGTACCCTTTCCCCTTTGTAAATGTAGGGTGAAAACCATGGACCACTGCCTACTCTTAAAAAATGAAAAGAAAACGTTTTCATTTTTTATTTTTAAAGAATACTGGCTACATTACAAAAAAAGCATTGCTTTATTTAAAAAGCAATCGCAGACATGGTGGTCTGCTGACCTCAGCAGGCCACCATCCCTGTGATTGTAGCCATTTTCAATGACTCGTAAATTGCGACCTGCCTCATTATTATTGATGAGGCTGGTCCATTTGCAACCCATTGGGAATTGCAAACAGTGTCTGAGACACTGTTGTATGTAGCTGTTTGTGATTTTCTAATTGCGAATCGCAAAAATTTGCAATTAAGAAATCTCAAACTAACTTTTGTGTACCTCTGGCCCTATGTTTGTAACCTCTACTGGAAGTGGGGAGTGGCCCAACTAAATCTATGCCCACCCTAGAAAAGGGTATTCCTAATATTGTCATTTCATGCAAGGGGAACCTGAGGTGGTTTCAAGGATTCTTCATCTGACAAACAGGGCATTCAAGTTAGTGAGCTGTCATATCAACTTAGGTGATGTTCGCAGGACAATGAAAATTTATTGAGAAACTTAGGAGATGTTTATTAAATGCACAGAGTGATGCAACCCAGTTTACAGCTGCACACACAGATGCTTGAGGCCCATATTTAATATTTATTCAAGTATCTGAATTAGCTGTGCTGTATTGCGCCAAGGAGAAAACACAATTCAGAGCCGTATCTTTTATGGTTGACTTGCTGATGCTGCCATCCCCTGCATCATCGCTCAGACTGACTGCTCTGCATCATGCACAGAGCCAAGTTTGTGCTGCCCAGCATAGGATTGGTACTGGAAGCATACCCTTCAATTACAAATTCCTATGTACGGATAATAGCAAATGGTTCAGACGCTTTGGATGTGCGCTGTGCGCTGTAGCACACGTGCAATTGTTGGATGTTTAGAGTAGTGAACACATTTCCTCGTGTTTGACCCTGCTTCCAGTAGGCATTAGTTTTTTTTACTCAAACCCGATCTGTCTATCTTAGTAGATCGGGCTTTGCTTAAAACCTAAGGATGTGTGCGCTGATTCCCCCCCCCCCCCCCCCTTCCCCTGTAACTCTCTTTTGGTGCAGTGAAAAGACCATCTTTGCAGAGAAAAACACTTTCTGCATTGGACAGAGGATATCGCGGGCTACTTTTCGTCACCTTAAGTCACGTTGACTTTCTCGATAACCAATAAACAATATTACCCAAAAGGGTGAGTAAATTGACAAGATCTTTTACGTCACGCCACACGTGTATCTATAAAGAAGGTTTTAGAAAATATGGTCCAAAGAGCGAATCATTTAGAACGAATAAATCATTTTGAACGAATAAAGGGAAATAAAATGTACGCTATACGTTTTGTACCTGAATTTGGCTGCCTCAGAAACAGTGCACTATTGACAAACTTCCTCTAGATGGCAGCAGTGCCCCATGCAAAATGTTAGGAGAAGGTTTTGCTAAAGCTCATAGCTCCCTCATGTTTAGACAAACCCCTTCTCATGGTTACTTACGCCCACATAGCCCCTGACTTTCCTGGCCCACTTTCATGCTTTCCTGATATGTGTACATCATGACACACATCTGCATTTGAACACAAATGGGCAAATTTACAGAACATTCACACAATGCAGGACAGCAAGCAAAGTTGCTGCGCTGCAGGAAAGAGAGAGACCAGAAAAGCTCCATATTTACAAAGATATGTAGCATTTCTGCTATCTCCTTGAGCTGGCACACTGTGCACAGCCTAACTCCAACACAGGCACCCTTGCACCAGGATTTTTTTTGTGCAGGAAGGGACAACACCTTCCTACACAAACACAATCCTTGGGGGCATTTTCTTCTTTCCTAGTGTGCTACATGTGAAAAAAGGAAATAATGAGGAGAAATAAAGATATTTCGCCTAGTTATTCCTCACTTTGGAAGGCGTAGCATTCTGACCCATCCCAAGCATTCTGACCCATCCCAAGCATTCTGACCCATTACAAGTCTTTGTAGATCTGGGAATACGCCAAAATCCATGGGGACATGGAATGTATCCCAAGATGAAATATATTGTAACACAGTGCAAGCAGCTATCTTTTGTTACATTTCTTTAAAAAGCCATGCAAGGCCAGGCAAATCAGGCAATGCAACAGTTTAAGATCAAACCATATACTCCCCTTATTTTTAATACAAGAAAAGAGACCATATGTATCCGGGGTTTACCATCATGGCTTGATCATGGCACACAATGCAACAGGTGCATGCACATTATTGCCAGGAGATATATAGCATCATTTTTTGGACATTCAACCAACCAACTTCCATGCACTTGTCAAGATAATGATCTTCTAGTGAGTTTGCATGCACGATTGTGGAGGATTCCGACAGCAGTTTTTAAAATACATATGATGTACATTTTGTACACTGTACAAATGTCCGGTGGAAATCAAGTATTGGAAAGGATATATATGACTAATTTCCCAGTATTTTTCAATATAAATAATAACCTCTTCAAACAGTTGCCACACATGATGGCAGAGGATTATTATAATGGCCCTTTATCAAACTATTTAAGATTGCTAAATGAACATGCCTTAAACATTATATTGTGATTCGGCATACGCTCTCTGTTAGACTCTAAATGGAGATATGTCCCCTCTTGTTCATCCACAAAGTATCCCACCTAATATTTCAAAGCAGTGCTGTATGCTATTGTTGTCAGGTGGAACTCTGCCTGCCCGTATGGCGGGGAAGGAAAGGATTCCTTTTCTTTAAATAACCCTCACACACTCTAATAGTGTCATGCTTCATCATCAGGTTCACCCACTCCTAAAGTTCAGGGTGGGCTCAACCATGTTCCAGGGAGCATTTGAAAGAGTAAGACCAAGGGGGCATAAAGATTAAAAATCCTCCGGCTTACTCAAAGGTATCCCTTTATTAGCGGTGTGGCCGGGGATGTTAAAAATAATAATAAGGAGGGTATTAGGATTTAATGGTCATAGGACTACCTTGGAGTGGGTAGATGGGCATTTCCTGAATCTCTCCCTAATTCTGGACAGTACGTGAGTTATGGGGACACTAATGACTTCTATCAGAATTTCATCAGAGTGTGACTATAGGGACGTGTCCCACCAGCCCGTATGCGGTGTTAATATACACCAAGCTTACAACTAGTATCTCCCTAGCCCCCTGGACTGTTTTGTTTTCTTTCTCTTTGCCCCCAGCGCCAAGAAACCGTCTGGCGTTAGCTGCGCTTTATAAATTCTTTTTACATTACATTACATTACCAAGGAGGGAGAGAGCTTAGGGCCTGATTATGACTTTGGAGGTCTTCCTGTAGAACTGATGCCGCTATGGTCCCAGGAAGACCGCAGAGCCGTCGGCATTCCTGCCCTCCAGAGTACAACAGTAATCGAGGGCTGGTGGTGCGGCAGCAGCAGTGTCATGGTTGCGGGATTATTTGGTTCATAGGAGAGCCTAAACAGCATGCAGCCGCAGTGACAGCACCTACAGCACGTTTGAGCACGGTGCAGCATGCACCATGTTGTGCACGCCACACAGTGCAAGCACAACAGTACAATTTTGTGGGCATATGATGTGCCCCCTGCACGTAACCCCCATGCACAGATTTACCAGGGGCAACAGGACCCCCTTTACATGCCTTACCACCAAGTCTTTCTTGGCAGGGTCCTGCCATGAAATGGTTGATGGAACAGTAGGTCGTAATCTGCTTGGTGGTGCCAATGCTGGCACCGCCGCGATTCTGGCCTACTTTCCTTACCGATTGGTATCATGGATCCTGATGTGGCGGTAGTCTTGTGGCAGTCCTACCACCACCATTGTAATCGAGCGGGAGAAAAGAAGCGATGGCTGTGGTTGGACCGCTGTCCACGGGTACGGCAGTCTCAGGGCTGCCATACTCTTAATTAGTATTATTGACTATGACTTTTCAAAAATGCTACGCACATCACGTTTGCAGTGATATCCGGGAAGCAACACATTGAATTCACCTTATCCGTGTTTTTTTATGTGTGTTGCTGTGTATTATACAATGATGTGTATGCAAAGGGATGACTGGTTTGCCACTACTGCATTGAGATGCATGCAACAAGTAAGATTTTGCATGTTGTGAATATAATGTGTCGCTGACCAACCTTTAAGTAACGTGGGCGCACTTTCTATGTGGATGGGCATGCATGGAACAAACATGTCATTGCATGCATTAAAATAACAAGACAGTTTTTCCACTCACTCAGAACAGCTGAGCTAATGAGTTTTTGTTTTTCTCGCTTTTTGTTTTCTTTTATGTATCTTTGTCCTCTCGCACTGTTATGATTTTGACGGAAATTGGCACTAGCGTTTCCCTCACCATCTGCAGCATAGACAAGTAGACCAGCCTCACCTATTGATGTTTGTCTTATATTCTGTGTTGTGACAATTGACGAATGACAGACCCGACATCATAGACTAATCTGTGACATTGACACGTAATAGAGAATGGAGATTTACAATCAGTCTTGATGAAGGACTTTGTATAGGCCGGGAGAAAGGGCCAAAACATGTTGACTTAGTATGAGGGTATAGGGGTAGTAACCCTCCCCTTAATTCATCCAAGTAGTTTACTTGTATTTTTAATTATAGCAGTGGCACCACACATAAAGGGACCCCCGGGATGACTACTAGGTATTTTTTATTTTTATATTCCCTGTTAGGATTAGAACATAATCTAAAGCGCCCCCTGGCATATGGTTGAGCGAGCACTGGCTTTTAGGGACATGGTTGTGACTCGATGATGAAGCATGACACCAATAGGGTGTAGGAGGGTTTACAAGAAAAATATTGAATGTTCCTTTGGGGGAAAAAGGACACGGTCACAATTATACCACTTATTTTAAGGTGGTAGTATTATTTATTGGGCTGTCTCTATAGGTGGCACTTTAAAATGCAAAATATCAGAATTGAGAATTGAGGTACTCTTGCCTAAAGGAGGTGCACACAAGTATAGTTCTATTATAATAATACACAGCCTGCAAATGCTTGAGGTGGCACAGGCAAGCAGCAACATTGAACAGGTACTATAGTACTGCCAGAGAACACAAAACTATTAGTCTGAAGTATGAGACAAGGCAGGCGGTATTTAAACAAGCATTGACAAAGCCAAATGTTTAACACAAAAGAGGCACATGCAAACAATACACTCAGACATGTAATACACTCACTCACACATACACACACAAACACGCACACCATGAACAGCAGCAGTGTAAGTCTGAGAAAATGTACATCATGCACACACCCCTTTCATGCACAGAAGGATACAATAGGCATCAGCAAAAGCCCAACTTTTCCTGTCACATATAACAGTTACATCACAGGCAGCCGCAGAGGTGCAAGCTTCTCTGTCATGTATACAAGTACAGTAAAGGCACCAGAAAAACTACAAAATGTCCTGCCAAACACAACAGGTACATCACAGGCAGCCGCAGAAGTGCAAGCTTCCCTGTCCCACACAGAACAGATCAGTGGCGGCTGCCAACTACTGAAAGTAGTGTGGCGGGCAAATGGGTGGATGCTGTGCCAACTCCAGGAAAATTGGCATGCATGCAATAAACATTAACTGAATTGTTAACATGCATTATATTATCATTTCAAAGTTAAAATGTTTATCTTTAAAACCGTAATGCAATGCATGTCAGAGATTTAGTGTACATCAAATCAAGTAAATTTAAACTTTCACTTACCTTGCTGCTCATCCTTTCTCCAAATCCTTGCTCCAATCCTGGTGTTCTTCACGTCGTCCAGCGCAAGTCCCAGCCAACTCCCCTAACCAGTCCAGTTGCTGCTCTCATGCTGTTAACCAGGATGAGAGAAGCACGAGTATTCGATGGAGCGGACTCTCTCAGCGCACCCAAAGGCACTGGAGGCCTGTGCTTGCTCTCCACCCAGCTGTCTAAGACAGCTTGGGTTTGAGAGGTTTAACGTGCGCATGTCTAGCTGGCCATTGCAAGGCGGCCGGCCAAAGCGACATGCTCACTTTAAACTTAAGTGCCCAGCCCACTACTCCTCCCTGCTACTGTCACTCAGCAGCAATGGCCCAGAACCACGCTGACACTCAGCTCGTAAAAATAAAATGGTAATAAATTAACTTTATTACCATTTTATTTTAAATCTCCCTGCCATTTTGATTTAGTGGGGCAACAATCCTCTTCTCTAATGGAGGAGCCACTCCTGCAACAGGTACATCACTGGCAGCTGTAGAGCTGCAAGCTTCCCTGTCATACACACAAGTACAGGACTGGCATCGCCAAATGCACAACCTTTCCTGCCACACCCAACAGGTACATCAAAGGCAGTGGCAGAGGTGCGAGCTTCCTGTCATGCCCACAAGTACAGCACGGGCATCAGTAAATGCACAACCGTTACTGCCACACTCAGCAGGTACATCATGGGAAGCCACAGAGGTGCAAGCTTCCCTGCTACACACACACAACAGGTACATCACAGGAAGCTACTGATATGCAAGCGTCCCTGCAACACACAAACAAGTACTGCACAGCAAGCAGCAGTAGTAGCTTTCCTCGTCTATGAGTATCTTTGAGCTTTTATTTTGAAGTACCTTAGAATTGCTAAACAAGGCAACGGGGAGACCAAAATGAACATGGAGGTGCGGGAGGGAGAGATCATAAAAGCAGCTGAGAAGGGAGCCTGTGTCACCGCTATCTTTAGTACACATCATGTGGAAGGCCCCATCTGGAGTACTGTGCTCCGTTTTGAAAGAGTCATCTGGAAAAGTTTCTTGATCTTTTTTTATACACAGATTTTATTGTTTTTTCATCTTTAGACAACTTCAAACAGTTATGTTGAATACAATAATATACTCTTCTCGTACTTTTCATTGATATAACATTTGCTATTAGAACAATCCCATCCCGCAATGCTCGCCCGTCTCCCTCTGCCATGCCCTTTATTTACATAACACATGTCGGCGTTATAGTGTAAATACAATCATCACAGCGGGATCAGTCCTACAGAACCTTCATACTGTACTTATGGTCAGGTGGTGCCCTGTTGGCTCATCAATCTCAACAGCCTCAGCTTGAGGGGGTCACCCATCCAAGAAGAGGTCATCTCTAGGGAGCTCCTGATGATGCTCCCGGAGATGGAGGTTCTGGGTGTGTGACCTGTCCACCCGCGCCTCCCAGGCTCTGGTCATATCTATTGACCCCACCACATCTAGCCTCTCGGAGGAGCACTGCGCCTTCATAGCCCGCCCATTGTTCCACTTCACTCTGCCATACTAACACGGGGTCCCCCTGGAGCCTTCCAATTTCTTGCAATTTTTCCCTTTGCAAGAATAAAAGCTAGGGCCTGAAACCTTATCATGGCTTTGGTTTTAGCTTGTTCTTGATGCAGTATTGCTACTAATTCCAGGTACCGCATGTGAAATATTTTGCTTTCAGTTTGAACACATTATTTACTGTATATAATACGTGAAACAGTTTTATAATAAAACAATTAACAAATATATTAAGTAAATATACCAAAAAGAGTGTAAGAATAGAACACGATACAAATAAGTTCATTAGTAGTCAAATTAATTTGTCTTCTATAAACATAACTGTTTATAAAGCTGACCTGCTCGAAGGACACTCCAGCGCCGCACGGCCACCAGCTGTGCCGGTGCCCTCTCCCCTCGCTGCTGCTCGCAGCCTCGCTCAGCCCTCTGCCCCGCAGGCCCGCCTTCCTCTGCGGCCTGATCTGCTGCTAGGCAACGCTCGCACACTGTGAGCGCTCTCCCCCCTGTCTCGGCTCCGCCGGACCAGGTAGCACTCTGTTGCCCGGTTTCGTATTTTGCACTGTTGTTTTGTTTTGTGACTGCTGTACTTTACTGTTGTAGTTTATTGTTTTTCTTGTGCTTGTACCCCCTGTGCCCTCCCCGCCCCGCTCCCCGCTTCCCGCCGCCGTTCTCGTGGCCACGCCCTCTTCCTTTCTGTGCCCTCCCCGCTCCCGCCTCCCAGTTGCCCCTCCCTCGCTCCGCCCCCCCCCCTCTCCACTCATGGCAGAGTGGATAACGCGCAGCGGCCACACGCAGCGGGCGCGCCCTACGCGCGCCGAAGGTGCGCCAAAGGTAAGCCCGCCTGAGCCCGTCCGTGCCTGGACCGCGCCCAGTGCCAGGACCCCTGGCCCCCGCAGACACCAGCCCCCCCGCCGGACCTACGACGCCACTGAACTCAACGCACTCAACGCCGGCCGATTCCCGGGCTGCTACCAAGCCACCCCGAGACGCACCCACGGACCCTTCTGCTGCCACACCTGCAAGTTCACCTGCATCCGGACCTGCACTACTCCAGCACCGACCAAGACAAAGACGAGCAACAGCAGCAGCCACCTGAAATGCATCCTGCTCAACACCCGCTCCATCCACAGACACGCCGTCGAACTCTGGAACCTGCTCGACACCACAGCCCAGACGTCGCCTTCCTCACGGAAACCTGGATGAACGCCTCCTCAGCGCCCGACATCGCCATCGCCATCCCAGACGGCTACAAGATCATCCAGAGGGACCGCATCAACCAGACTGGAGGAGGCATCGCCATCATCCACAAGAACACCATCCGCATCATGACCAACACCGACGACACCCTCGCACCCGCCGAGCACCTGCACTTCCAGGTCCACATCAACCCCAAGACCACCCTCAGAGGCACCCTCATCTACAGACCCCCGGGACCACGCACACAATTCAGTGAGGACATTGACGACTTCTTCAGCCCGCACGCCCTCCCCTCCGCTGACTACATCCTCCTCGGGGACCTCAACTTCCACCTGGAGAACAACAACGACCGCAACACCACCACCCTGCTGGACAACCTCGCAAACCTCGGACTCAAGCAGCTGGTGACCACCCCCACCCACTACGCCGGACACACACACGACCCCGTCTTCTCTTCCAGCAAAGACATCACCTTCAGCCACACCACCGGACTCCACTGGACTGACCACAGCTGCGTCCACTTTAGCTTCAGAAGGACCACGATCCATCACCACAAGCAACAGGCTGCACGCAGAAGCTGGAACAAGATCACAGCCGAACAGCTCGCGACTTCCCTGAGCAAGAACCCACCCACCAGCACAACGAACCCCAGCCAAGCGGCCACCAACCTCACGAAGTGGATCAGCGACTGCGCAGACGACCTCGCCCCCTTGAGGACCCCGCCTAGCAGACCCGGCAGCAAGAAAGCCCCATGGTTCACCGACGAACTCAAGAGCTCCAAGAAGAACTGCCGAGCCCTCGAGAGAGCCTGGCGCAGAGACCCAACACCGGACAACATGACTGCCCTCAAGCTCGCCACCCGAAAACACCACCAACGGATCCACGCCACCAAGAAAACTGCATTCAAGGAACGACTGGACAACAACGCACACAACAGCAAGGAACTCTTCAACATCGTTAAAGAGCTCTCCAACCCCAACGCCGGAAACAACGACATCACCCCTTCGCAAGACCTCTGCAACTCCCTCGCCTCCTACTTCCACAACAAGATCGCAGACATACACAACAGCTTCAGCACTCAACCGACGCATGCCACGACCGAACCACCGTCCCCCACCACCACCCTCCGCGCCTGGACCCCGATCGGCACCGAAGACACCGTCCGCACGATGAACTGCATCCACTCCGGATCTCCGACCGACCCCTGCCCTCACCACGTCTTCAACAAGGCCGACGCTGTCATCGCACCCCACCTGCGGGACATCATCAACACCTCCTTCGACACCGCTACCTTCCCGGAGAGCTGGAAGCACGCCGAACTCAGCGCTCTACTAAAGAAGCCATCAGCCGACCCCACCGACCTCAAGAACTACCGCCCCATCTTGCTGCTCCCGTTCCCTGCCAAAGTCATCGAGAAGACCGTCAACAAGCAGCTGGCCGCCTTCCTCGAGACGAACGGATCCCTCGACCTCTCGCAGTCTGGCTTCCGGGCCAACCACAGCACCGAGACCGCCCTGATCGCAGCCACCGATGACATCCGAGCCCTGCTTGACAACGGAGAAACAGCAGCCCTCATCCTCCTAGACCTCTCCGCGGCCTTCGACACTGTCTGCCACTGTACACTAGTGCAGCGCCTCAGCAACGTCGGAATCCAGGAGAAGGCACTGGAGTGGATCATCTCCTTCCTCGCGGGAAGGACACAGAGAGTCCGTCTCCCCCCATTCAGATCAGAAGCCACCGAAGTCATCTGCGGCGTCCCTCAAGGCTCCTCTCTTAGTCCAACCCTCTCCAACGTCTACATGAGCCCCCTCGCAGACATTGCACGCCAGCACAACCTCAACATCATCTCCTACGCCGACGACACCCAGCTGATCCTCTCCCTCACCAACGACCCCGCCACCGCCAGAGCCAACCTTCACAAAGGGATGAAAGAGGTAGCCGAATGGATGAAGAACAGCCGCCTGAAACTGAACTCGGACAAGACGGAAGTCCTTATCCTGGGATCTTCACCCTCCGCCTGGGACGACTCCTGGTGGCCCCCCGCCCTAGGCAGCGCACCTAAACCAACAGACCACGCACGCAACCTGGGCTTCATCCTGGACTCCTCCCTCTCCATGACCAGACAAGTCAACGCTGTCTCCTCGTCGTGCTTCAACATCCTGCGCATGCTACATAAGATCTTCCGGTGGATCCCCACCGAGACCAGGAAGACGGTCACCCAGGCCCTCGTCACCATCCGTCTGGACTACGGCAACTCCCTCTACGCCGGAACCACCGCCAAACTCCAGAAGAGACTCCAGCGGATCCAGAACGCCTCAGCACGACTCATCCTGGACATCCCCCGTCGCAGCCACATCTCCGGACACCTGAGAGACCTGCACTGGCTCCCGGTTAACAAGAGAATCACCTTACGTCTCCTCACCCACGCACACAAAGCCCTACACAACCAAGGCCCAGGATACCTCAACAGCCGCCTCAACTTCTACGCTCCCAAACGCCAGCTTCGATCGACCGGCCATGCCCTCGCCGCCGTCCCCCGCATCCGAAGAGCCACCACAGGGGGACGGTCCTTCTCCTACCTCGCCGCCAAGACTTGGAACTCCGTCCCGACTCACCTCCGCCTGACCGAGGACCACCTCGCCTTCAGGAAGCAACTCAAGACCTGGTTGTTCGAGCAGTAGCGGATGCCCTCCCCTAGCGCCTTGAGACCCTCTGGGTGAGTAGTGCGCTATATAAATGCTTTGATTGATTGATTGATTGACATATCTGTAAAAGCTTAGGATTGCTAAAAAAAAAGAAAGGAATGAAACAATATTATGAATAATGTGTTATATTTGCATGATTAAAGAGTAATGTAGCCTATATGCAAACAGCCAACAAAAATACCTAGACAATGTATACTTGGATGAAAAACTTTGAAACAGAGAGGATATTTAGATACATGGGGGCTTATATTCTCCTGCTACCATTTCTTAGATTGTAACCTTGAGTTGGTTAGAAATTCTGTAAGGGGTAAACCATATTTTTTCATTTGTTGAACAAGAGAATAGAGTAATACAAGTAGTATCAAGTCTATGATCACAACAAACAGAGTAAAACTCTGAGGAATGTTTCCTATTACTTGTAATATGCTGAAAACCATAACAATCAGAAGATGATTTAAACTGGTACCAGGGACAGGCTGATGCCAGTTTTCAGCTAATCTACCAGTGAATAGATATGTGACCACCTGAAAGGTATGATTAACTTGGAAGATGTCATTCATTTGTTTCCAAACCTTTCTCTAAAATACATTAACATTTGAATAGAAAAATAACATATGTATTCTATCCCAAACGTGAAATATTGAGTCACATTCTGGAGGCCACAGCTGGAGGGTTGTGTTGCTCTGACCTTTATCTTGTTGGCAACCAGCACAGAGCAGTTCCAAGGTGAATTCCTGTCTCCATGTTGTCAAGCGTGTTCACACTGTCCACATTCATCCTGCCACTTCAGACTATATTTTCTATTTTTCTTTTGCTCTTCAATGACGAAATCAATAAAATTGTTTTGGAATAAAAGATTAGGCTCTTAAATGCTTCTCCTCTCGAACAGATGGAAGAAAGGGCACGGGAGAGGTAAGGGGATGTAAAGCAGAACTGATTACAGATCCGGGCAGTAGTGGCTGTGCATTCATAGTGTGTGCTTTACACTTCTCAAGGTTAAAAACCTCAAAACACTATTTTAGTATTTTCGACTTTTAAATCGTGTCACATCGAGAACTGTCCCCTTCCCACTGGGGTAAGGACAGCCGACCTCTTACAAATCATGCTTACGGGGTCAGCTCCAAGTGAGACAAATGGACTCCAGTACCAGGTACAACCGGGAAAATAGAGGGAAGTGCATCCTTTGCTTTAGCAGGTCAATAACTAGCCAAAAACTCGTAAGCCATAACTTGACACAGGCAGGGCATCGACCAGGAGCACTAGTGGAACATTTGATTCATTTGTTATGCATTTCTGAAACTGAAGTACTGGTTAAAAAACGAAGTTTGTGAGGTAGTGAAAGTGGCCCAACAACTTCTTGGCCCATTCCTTGATGCCACACAGACCCTAGAAACACAGCCTAAGACCCAAGAAGAGAATCCGTAAGGCCACATATACGAAAGGATTGCGTTGACCCAAGAGCAATGCAAGCCTGAAGTGAGATTTACTGCGCCACGCAGAGCCACCTTATGCGGCTCTGCATGGCATAGTAAATCTGGGGTAACGCAAGGCAGAGCAAGTCATTGCCTTGTGTTACTGTGCCTGGGAAGCCGCTCACCCATGGATTTTGACGCATTTCCAGATTTACTATCAAAAGTAAACCTGTAAATGCGTCAAAAAGGTATGCCTTCCTATGGAAGGCACAAGGAGGAGAAATAACGATATTTCTCCTCATTTTTTCCTCTTTATGCATGTGCTGCATTCTGCACTTATAAAGAAGAAAAAGCCTCCAAGGATTGTTTTTTTGTGCAGGATGGGACAACTTCATTCATTTGTTTAAACTTTTCTCCAAAAAACATTAACATTTGAACAGAAAAATATTATTCATTAAATAAATAACATGTGAATTATTGAGTCAAATTCTGGAAACCGCAGCTGAAGGGTTGTGTTGACTCTCTATGAGGAATTGGGAAAAAATCCTATTTCTCTGGCAATTCATTAAGGACTTAATTCTGCAGCATTTGCAATACTCCCTTGCTGTTCTGCCAGGGAAGCTCCCCTGTGTCTCCCTTAAAAGCAAGTCTCCTTTGACTAACGGGCATGTAAAGTCTCTGAAATAGTGTCCTGCTAGGTTGCGCAGGATAGCTCTGATCTCATCAATGGTCATTTGCTTCGCCTTTGGTGCCTGCTGATCACTGGTAATGGTTCACAGGGTCGGACTGGAACAGAAAATGGTCCCACGCACCAAAATAAAAGTGTCCCTTATTTGCGATATATAGAGGCCCACGTGGCAAATTAGAGTAATTTGGAACTTTTGCAAGGTATGGGAGACATTTGTGCTTGCTGCAGGCAATGTTTGAGGTAATAACAGGGACATCACAGTAATAACTGGCCCACCAGCGCACAGAACAGCCAAAAGAACAGCCTACACACCGGCCCATCAGACCATCCCTCCAGGCACTGCCAGATTGCCATGTAAGCCAGTCCAACCATCCTGCACAAAAACAATCCTGTCTGCATCTCAGGCACCATTGCACCATTTTGCAAGGGAGCCCGCATTGACGCTGGGCTGCACTGCGTGCTCCAGCGCAGGGAGAGAGCAGAAACGCACCATATCTTAGTAGGTGAGGCGCATTACTGTGCTCTCCATGTGACACAGCGCAGCAAGATGTCTTGCTGCGCTGCGTCACATCTTAGTAAATCTGGCCATAACAGTTTTGGGTCGGACAAGGCTGTTAGGCATTGGCAGCACTGAAGGCACATCTGTAAAATCTGGTTCTTTCAACATCATTCCATGAGCGTTATTATTTCAATAGGATTAACTTGTGATTAGTTTCCATGGCAAGTATTGTGAAATGTGATCTTTTAAACGCAAGCTATGCTGCGCATCACTGTTATTTGTAAGTATGAGTGTTGTTTGTGCTTGCCTTTATGCTTTGCCAACATTTGCACCTTACACCTGGCTTTCCGTCTCTTGCTCCTGCAAAGTCCCTCCCTTAGCCCACGGTGCTCTTTATAGCAGGTAGGGGCGTGGTGTCAGTCTCCAGCTGAGAAGGTCAACCCATCAGTGCACAGCTACCTTTTGACTGTGCTCGTTCTAGGTTTGTGAATGACGCTTGCACTATTACTGCACAGATTACCTTTGCTTTATGTGAGGGAAGCATGCACTGTTGATTTTGTGAGGGACGCATGCATTATTACTGCACAGACTGCCTCTGCCCTTTGAGAGAGAACCTTGAGCTGCCGATGCTGTGGCTTAAACTTGCAGGAGGATTACTGCACAGACTGCCTCTGCCCTTTGAGAGAGAACCTTGAGCTGCCGATGCTGTGGCTTAAGTTTGCAGGAGGATTACTGCACAGACTGCCTCTGCCCTTTGAGAGGGAAGCTTGAACTGCTGATGCTGTGGCTTATGCTTTCAGGATTACTGCACAGACTGCCTCTGCCCTTTGAGAGAGAACCTTGAGCTGCCGATGCTGTGGCTTAAGTTTGCAGGAGGATTACTGCACAGACTGCCTCTGCCCTTTGAGAGAGAACCTTGAGCTGCCGATGCTGTGGCTTAAACTTGCAGGAGGATTACTGCACAGACTGCCTCTGCCCTTTGAGAGAGAACCTTGAGCTGCCGATGCTGTGGCTTAAACTTGCAGGAGGATTACTGCACAGACTGCCTCTGCCCTTTGAGAGAGAACCTTGAACTGCCTATGCTGTGGCTTAAGCGTGCAGGAGGATTACTGCACAGACTGCCTCTGCCCTTTGAGAGAGAACCTTGAACTGCCGATGCTGTGGCTTAAGCTTGCAGGAGGATTACTGCACAGACTGCCTCTGCTCTTTGAGAGGGAAGCTTGAGTTGCCGATGCTGTGGCTTATGCTTTCAGGATTACTGCACAGACTGCCTCTGCCCTTTGAGAGAGAACCTTGAGCTGCCGATGCTGTGGCTTAAGTTTGCAGGAGGATTACTGCACAGACTGCCTCTGCCCTTTGAGAGAGAAGCTTGAACTGCCTATGCTGTGGCTTAAACTTGCAGGATTACTGCATAGACGGCCTCTGCCCTTTGAGAGAAACGCTCGTAATGCCGATGCTGTGGTTTAAGCTTGCAGGATTACTGCATAGACTGCCTCTGCGCTTTGAGAGAGAAGCTTGAACTGACGATTCTGTGATATAAGCGTGCAGGAGGATTACTGCACGGACTGCCTCCGCTCTTTGAGAGAGAACCTTGAATTGACGATGCTGTGACTTAAACTTGCAGGATTACTGCACAGACTGCCTCTGCCCTTTGAGAGAAACGCTCAAACTGACGATGCTGTGACTTAAACTCGCAAGATTACTGCACAGACTGCTTTTGCACTTTGAGAGAGAAGCTTGAACTGCCTATGCTGTGGCTTAAGCTTTCAGGAGGATTACTGCACAGACTGCCTCTGCCCTTTGAGAGAGAAGCTTGAACTGCTGATTCTGTGGCTTAAGCTTGCAGGATTACTGCACGGACTGCCTCTGCCCTTTGAGAGAGAAGCTTGAACTGCCGATGCTGTGACTTAAACTTGCAGGATTACTGCACAGACTACCTCTGCGCTTTGAGAGAGACGCTTGAACTGATGCTGTGAGAAGGATTACAGCGGTAGCCATATTTTCCATTTGCCAATAAGATGCACTGTTGATGCTGTGATGGAAGCTTGCAGTTACTGCACCGACTATTTCAGCTTTTTGTGAACGACATCCGCCGTTGATGCTGTGGGGAAATTTCACAATATCAATCCACTGACTATTTCTCTCCAGAGTAATAAAAGCTCCTACTGCGATTTCACTTTTCAAAAGCCATTTAGTGTAATATTAAATTGTAAAACAAGCACTGGCAAAGCCAATTGGTTCCTTGCCAAGCATGTGATTCATTTATGTATTTTGCAAACACATGCAGCGGCCGTTAAACGTTTAAGAAAAATGAAAAGTTTAAATGCTGCTGTTAAACAGGTGGCGTGCACATGTTTGAAAAAAATGAAGAAAAAAATTACCATTCCCAAAAATAAATTACAAAACAGAAGAGAAGAAAGCAGTACTTGTCTCCCAGCCTTGCCAGTGAAGTGAACTACTTTTTAGGTGGATGGGTACACCTGAATAGGTGTAAATTGCCATCATTCACGATGAAGTGCATTGGCTGATTTATTGTTCCATATTCTCTGGTGGGTTGAAGAAAACTGTGAATAAAATGCAATAAATATTCAGGAAACTAATCTGAAAGGGCATGCAAGGATGAACCTCGATAGGTGAGGCTCTTACTTAAACCACCGCCTCCCAAGTACGCTTGCAAATACTCGTGTGAGCACTAAAAAACCATTGCATTTATCCTGCGGTGCGAGCAGCTCGGTTAGCGACCCTCCCGCCTTCAATCATTCGGTGTGCCAGAGCGGCAGAGCCTTACAGGCACCGGCGGCTGTGGCCAGTGCGTTACATAAAGGGCTCCTGTAATGCCTGCATATTAAAAGGAAAAGCCTGTTTGTGGGCTGATGTCCCCGCACCGAGGTTTATCATTTAATTAGACAGGAAGGATCACAGGCAGCCGGCGCACAGAGAGGAGGAAGTGGAGTTTAAGATAGGGTTTGATGTGGGGTGTGTGCGTGGGAGGGATGTTGATTGCTACGCCTGCCCTCGTCCATGAAATGACCTGGGGGGAGCAACGCTGTTCAGGCTGCTACGGTTATTGTCAAAAAAATAAATAAATCCGATCTCATGCATGAAAATAAATATCCATGGCAATCATTGACGCCTCCGTGTTTTCATAAATCAACATATTCCAAGCACACTGAGACACAGCCAGGGGGGGCTCTGCGGATAAGCACAGTGCCTCCATCTCCCCATCATTGCTGCCAGGCAGCTGTTGAGAAAAACACACACCACGCCCTCATTACGAGCTCTCTTGTAATTCTGATTCAGGCACAAACATGAGTTTTTTTTTACCCAAAATGGAAATGCATGCGATGTGGTAATACTGCACCCTCTGGGTTTTGGAAGGACACATTTTACCCAAGGATGTTTTTAGGCATGGACAAAGTGGGCAATTTCCCCGGGCTCGCACCTTCCAAGGGGCCCCTGGAAAAGTGACATTTTCTCTTTTGTACTTTTCTCTATTTGTCTATCTCAACCTTTTACCAGGCCTGGGCGTAGTTCGCGGAGTTTTGCTTTGCAAAACGTCGCGAAGTTACAAAAAACTGCGAAGTTCCGCGAGTGGCAGAGTGCAGTGCGAACTGCAGTTTGTGCTGGTATTCCTGCAGCGCCGGTCGCAATTTTACCCGATTGGTGCACATGCGAACTTACCGTTCGCGATCGCCTACTTACTGTTCGTGTTCGCGAGCGGGGAAAAAAACTCTGCTGCACATCGCAAAGCGGAGTTTTCTGCACTCAGTGAGCTCCACGGAGTGCGAAGTGCAGAAAACTCCGCCAACGGAGCGAAGTTCACCACCCAGGCCTACCTTTTACGTATGATTCAATTTTGTTTTTCATCATGGGTGTTGAATTAGCGGAACATGGGTAGTAAAATTCAAAGTTGTTACAAACCGGGCCCTCAAAATCCTTAAGACAGCACTTATTTTACCAGGCAAAGACTGGCAGACTATGTCAGCAAAACGGGGTCCATAATGTTGGAAAAACAGGTGTTAATCAGTGCAGATGCACCAACTTCCAGAGTGATTCTTAATTCCTATTGGTCTGTTCTGTTATGGTGGGTAATTTTGCACCCAGAAATTACTACAGGGAAGTATGTGGATTTCCGGGTGCGATATTACAGCATCGAGAGACCTGCAACATGTAATGATGTTCTCTAAGAGGCCACCCTGAAGCTTTCAAGGATGCATTGCCAGATGTGGCGGGAACAAGGATGACAGTGATCAAAAGTGACAGCTTATCTGCTTCAGGCCGTGCTCCAAGAAGCAACCTTAAGGATCTCTTGCAAGAAAAGATGCGACCAAGTATCAAGTACTACCGCAACTCAAATTGAAATTGCTCCCCTGTGAAGTACACAGCACTTTCAGATCTGCTTGCATTTCTTCCAATGCATTAGAAGTGAATTTACCTGCAAAATAAACTCAAAGGTCACACAGGTAACTTTACATGTGTAGCTCTACTCACATTTAGATCTAGTTCTCTAGCTAGGTGTAAGTCTACATATTTTTCGATTCAACCATTTCTAAGTGGTGTTTTACACATGGGTGTAGATTTACAAGTCCCCATCGCCTAAACAGAGTATGCAGGGCCTCTTATGAAAGAATTTATGAGTGTATGGTTACTACAAGTAACTTTTCACCTTTTGGTAGAGACCTCTGCGACCAGGGAGGATATCTCCCTACAGGAAAGTATGGGGAATTTAATAATGTTTATATATTTTAAAATATATATATAATTTGATGGAAATAATAACATAAACACGTGAAATAATAACATAAACATTAAACAAATAGAGTACAAAGTTATGCCACATTAACTTCTCAAATTAAACTTGTAATAAATTATGAAATAATTTAAATATTTTAATTCAATTTATAAAACGCGCCCTCACAAACATATTCTTCAATTTAATTTGTACTAAATATGTTTAAAAGTTATGCATATAATTAAAATTTTTTTTTTAATACATATACTCAATTTTGTATCACAAAAACAATATGCATAATTTAAATTTAGAATTAATTGAATTATTTTATAATTAATTTGTATGGAATGTTAGATTTCTTCCCTGTCTACATTGTTTTCTCTGGGAGTGTGCTGCAGTACTTGTGACTGGCCATGTGTGGTGCTTGACTTACTCCCAGGCTAGGTTGGAGTACATTTTAGACTGTTTTGGCTGTTGTGTAGTGGCTTTAGAAGTGGCATTTTGTGAATTGCAAAGGTGTTGTACTCACAGAAGCAATAAATGGAACACACACTCATGAATGAAGTTGAGGCCAGTTTTTAGAAAAATAGCAAATCTTTTTATATAAATTTTGAATGAAGAACTTCAGTTACAGGTAAGCATGTAATATGTTTCAGCAATAAGCAAGGTAAGTGCAGGCAATATACAGTAGTGCGCAATTACACAAAATGTCCTATGGAGAAAAACATAGACTGCAATAAATCACAGTGCAGTAGGACTTAGGGGTTCGCCTTCTGGAATTCAAATGTAGGGAGCCAGGGTTCAAAGTTCTGTCAGCAGTTTCTCTGGAGCATCCAGGATTCGGCTGGGAGCAGGGGGCTGGGAGAGTAAGTAACTGATGCGCTTTGAAGAAGAGGGGGGCACTTAAAAACAGGTTTACAGGGGGACTTCTAGGCAAGTCTGAGAGCACTCAAGAGTGTAGGGATTGCAAGGGCCTGGGGACTATTGGAGAATAAAGATTTTGCAAATTCCCCGGCCAGTGGGGCTGAGTGCAGAGCAAACAGGTGTTTCAAGTTTGGTGCGCAAAGTGCACCTCGCAGTCAGAGGCAAATAGATCAGAGGAGCTGGTGCAGGATGGCTGGGCCACTCAGTGAGTGGGTCTCAGGGCTGCTGACATCCCTTGATGGTTGCTTGGTCCTCAGGAAGGTGAAGTTCAGCTTGGATTTTTGTAGTCGGTCTAGAGTTGCTGGGCGTCCGTTACCCTGGGGTTGGTGCTGCTCGGCTCCGGAAGATTCTGGTGCCTCTAAAGTGGTGAGGAGGCAGAGTTGATCCTTCAGAGCTGTGGTACCTTCTCCTGGGCAGTCACAGAATCGGCGGGACTGGGGAGCTGCAAGTCAAGAGTTTGTACTCTGCTGTTCTGGTGCCTGCGATGCAGGGGCGTCGCTCCTCTACTCCAAGGGAGTTCTTAGGCAATTTGGTGAAGTGCTGGAGAGCCCCTGGGGTTTGTAGAGGTCTATCAGTGGCAGGACAAGACAGTATTCTGAGATTGTCGAGTCTTTGGGCTGCAGGCAAGGCTTCGCGCCAAAATCCAGTCCAGGCTCTTTGTTCTCGGGGTGAAACGCTCTTCTTCGTCCTTGGTCTTTTTGTGTCCATCGAATCTGAAATTCAAGGCTCAGGGGTGCCACCTAAATACTACATTTAGGGGTGTTTAAGGGAATGCCAGGTAGTAGCCAATGGGCTACATACCTTTAGGGGGACTACACCGTCTAAGTGCTCACCTCGCATGGGGGGTGGGCATGACCCTGATCCAGATAGGTTATTTTCCCCATCTTCAAGATGGTGTTAAGTGTGCTAAGGTGCCACATCTCCTGCCCTCCTTAGAGGTGGTGCAGGTAGACTGGGACCCTCCTCCTCATCTATCTAATTTCCCACCTCTCTTTCTGCCGATAGTGGGGTTAGGATAGGGGGGTTGCCATCTGCTACTAGCAGGAGAGGCATGGTTGGAGTTCAAAGGCAGCATCGCCTCTGAGGTTTCCCACCCTGGAAAGCTGTTCCTGCCTGAAGCAGGTGTGAAGAGCCTCTGCCCAGGGCAGGCATTGTTTCTGGCCCCTGAGAGCGAAAGCTCTCACTCCATGGGTCCAGAAACATGTCTAATAGTGGCAGGCTGGTGGAGACCAGTCAGGAACACCCTAGAATAGAAGTTGGTAGGTTTCAGGGGACCCTTCTAAAGGGTCCTCTGGGTGCAATTATTAATAATTATGACACTGAAATCAGTGCAGGTTTATTAAAATGAGATGTTTATTAACAAACATCCCATAATACAGTGAAGCCATCATGGAGCAGGAAAACTCGTAATTACAAGTGTCCCGCTCATGTACTCTCTATGGCTTCCCTGTTTGCTTACCATACCCACAAATCGGAAGGGTTGTTGCTGGGGCATATCTGCTCATGCAGATATGTCCTTGCAGGGAATATAGTGCACCCTGCCTTAGGGTAAAAGCCTGCTAGAGGGGTGACTTGCCTATATCTCATGCAGTGTTTGAGGGCATGGCACACACACATATATGTGTGCCATGTTGGCTCTTCAGTTTTGTCTGCATCAATTCAGACAGTCTGCACTGGCTGCATGCATGGACTTGGCGAGGGGCCCTAGAGTTGCACAATTCGTGCTGTTACCTTTGGGGTTCCACTTCAGTGCCATTGCCCTAGGTACTAGGGGTACCATTTACAGGGGACTTACAAGAGGTACT
This sequence comes from Triturus cristatus, assembly GCF_964204655.1. NCBI lineage: Eukaryota > Metazoa > Chordata > Amphibia > Caudata > Salamandridae > Triturus > Triturus cristatus. The sequence continues at coordinate 789,736,064 of NC_140586.1, read as the reverse complement.
GAAGTTGTGCCAATTAGCAAACAAAAGGTACACTTTAGGGAATGGGCCCTGGCACAGGGGACCTGGTTGACAGATTCCCTGTGCACTTCCAGTCAAATGTACATCATTAATTTCCAGCCAAAAAGTGGGGGCTAACCATGTACAACTGAGGCACTTTCCTACAGTCACAAACACCCACATTTGTTTTCACAACTGTGAGGCCTACCCCTCTCTTAGGCTAGCATTGTGTTCCTTAACACACTTTTAAGCTGTATTTGCTGATCAGAGTGGAGTAGCTTTTTTATGTTGCATATCTTTGTAATGGTAATGATAAATCCTCCTTACTGGTGACATTGGATTTAAAATGACTGTTTTAGGAATGCCACTGAACATTTCTCTGCCCTTAATGCTCTGTGTGCCTGACAGCCTGTCTTGAAAACACATCTGGGGTGGGTGACAACTAAACTTTGTGCATTCCCTTTAGAAAGCCACAACACGGGAATGATAAGTGTGTCTGAGTACCCATCGAAACAAATCTGAATTATGGTGTCCTTGCCTGGGCAAGTTGTTCAGGAGGGGCTAACACTTCACTTGAATAGGCTGTGTCCTGTCCCCACACAAAGGACTGATTACCCCCACTGACAGTCTGGTAGACAGGTAGACAGGGCTAGGTTGAAAGGGATACTTGTGCACTTCAGAGAACTGCTTTGAAGTCACCCCCACATCAAAGGCACTTTTGGGTATAAGTACTGGGTCTGTGATCCCCAAAAAACAGACAATACTGGACTTGTAACCAAAGCTCTGCCAGAAGAACTTGTGTGCTGCTTAAAGTATTCAACTGGATGCTGATTTGGAAGGCCTGCATTTCTCTCTATTGCCCTGCTATCTGCTGCTGTCTGACTCTGCTGAAGGAGAGCTGAGACTCAGGGATATCAAAGTCTCTACCGCCCACACCCTCCAGAGAAGTGCATTCACTTCCAGAGACACAGCCTTTGAATAGTGCACCGCACATCATTCAGAGAAGCAACCTCTGAGCAGGGCAGATAACACTTCAAGAGATACAGCTCTTGAACGGTGTACCCCACATCCTCCAGAGAAGTGCTTACACTTCCAGAGACACAGCCTTTGAATAGTGCACCGCACATCCTTCAGAGAAGCAACCTCTGAGCAGGGCAGATAACACTTCAAGAGATACAGCTCTTGAACGGTGCACCCCACACCCTCCAGAGAAGTGCATACACTTCCAGCGACACAGCCTTTGAAGAGTGCACTGCACATCCTTCAGAGAAGCAACCTCTGAGCAGTGCAGATAACACTTCAAGAGATACAGCTCTTGAACAATGCACCCCACACCCTCCAGAGAAACAACCTCTGAGAAGTGCACACAACATATGCTATGTAGGATTTAAGAAACGAGGGCAATAACGAAATGAATGCATTAGCTTTGTATTAGCCTTTGAATGTGACAATATTTAGTCATTCACTTGCTCAGCAAAAGCTGTTCAATTTGTACAGTTAATCAGTGATATATATACACATCCATATTAAATAATTCATTAAGCTTTAAGTTTTTGACTCAAGAACTTTTACAAAATAATAATTACTGTGAAATAAAGCGCTAATGGAGCAGTGCACAAATCATGAACAGGTGAGTGTAGTGCTTAATTTGTGCCGGTGTTTTCTGGTGCTCAGCACTAGCACGAAACACCAGGCACCTATTTATATTTTTTACAGCGTTTTATATAGCGTGAACTTGACCCGAATTGGGTATCAGAGCGCTTTACATAGCACCAGTTGCATTAAGTGAGGACACATTCATTTTTGTTAGGCACAGGGAGATTAATTGATTTGCCCAGAATCACAGGGTCATTGCCGATACTCGAACCCAGTTCCCCAGATTCGAGGTTAGCCGCCCTAGCCCTTAGGCCAACTCCACTCCCTATAATGAGAATGCACCACATGGTGGTGTTATGTCTTTTAGTAGACCAGATTGCATCTGCATGAAGACTGAACACCTTTACGACGCTCTAACAGGCAATATGAGAAATTTACACTGTCTCAAACTCCTCTCCAAAGCTCTCACTCGTGTCCCATCACGATCACTCACACAGACACCAAGAAGTGACTCTGTTCTCATAAAAGAGTTCTATGTCACATGAAAAGCCAAAGAATCACAACAAATGGAAAAAACACAATACTCGTAGGGATTGCAAGATGAAGTTAAAATGCTATGTCAATAAGGATTGCATCGCTGCTGGTAATTACCTCAAGGCTTTCTACAGTCATTGTCGGGAATCAGAGCATTGTTCTTGCCTGTAAAGGACATTAATTTATGACTCAATAAAGACCCAATTCAAAGTTTTGAATTGCTGCTGCATCTGAGACACAGGCAGGGCCAACCGACTTAACGATGACACTGTGACGTGGAGTGGTGGACAGTGGCCTAATTAAAGCCATGCATTAACCTCAGCCTCCACATCACACACATCTTCATAGATCACTCTACACAATTCCAGGCCCAGTAATATTGGTGGGGTGTGCTACTGAAATCTAAAGCCACATGCCTGGCTCTGGCTCATTTCAAGGTCCTTTTTGACTAATGAACCCAAAACAAGCTGAGCTTTCATGTGGCATCTGCCTGCCGCCACGTTCTAACTCATGCTCCAAGAATAAATGACAAAACAGGGATCTTCTATGTAAAATGGCTTAGAGAAAGAGATACATATCAAGAAGTGTAAATGCATATGGTGAAACCATAAAATCTGGGGTCAATAACGGATTCCCCACTTGAACACATTTTCTGACTCTCTGCAAATATTCTATTTCACCAAGCCTCCCTTTTCATCATTATCACAAATGAGTGTATCTTCAAAGGTGTGAGTTCAGGAAGTGCGTTGTACAAATAACTCTTTTATGCAATAGACCAACAGCCTCATGCATCAACCCAAAATCCAGTCGGTAAAATACCGATTCGCTAATAGCTCCCGGTATTAAGTTAAAAATACCCAATCCCAATGCATCAACCCAAAAGCAGAAATCGCTATTTAAGGAATCCTTAAATAGCGATTCTTTAAATAGGGATTCCTTAAATACCGATTCCTTAAATAGGGATTCCTTAAATACCGATTCCTTAAATAGGGATTCCTTAAATACCGATTCCTTAAATAGCGATTGCATTTAAGGAATCCCAAAGTGAGATTCCTTAAATGCAATGCATCAAAGTTAAAAAATTAGCGATTCCGCTAATAGGGGGAGCAAATTACCATGAAGATGAACTGCATGGTAATTTGCAAAAACTTTGAAAAATGCACTTTTGTGCATTTTTCAAAGTTTCATGTTGCGCACACACATGCCCTTAGAGCATGTGTGTGTGCAACATATGTGCATATATCATTTTCAGGGGTGCTATAGGGTGTCATTTTTACACCCTTGCACCCTTGAAATTGCATGAGCAATTAGCGAGAACCTACTGGTACTCGCTATTTGGTCATGCAATCTCCGATTCATTCCTATGGGCCTGGAGGCCCATAGGAATGATTGGGACGGCATTCCTTAATTGCTACTCGCTATTTGCTAGTAGCAATTAAGGAAAGTTAAGGAATCGCTATTTGAATAGCGATTCCTACATGCATAGCCTTTTGCTATTCCTTATTAGCGAATCCTTATTTTTCGCTAATAAGGAATCGCAAATGCTAATGTTGATGCATATGCCCCTATATTATTGTTCCATCTATAATAATCTAGCTCACATATGGGGTACACATGACAACAAATATCTGAAGTGAAATTGTCGTCAGTGCGGGGGGAGTTAAAATATTTTCTAAGTTAATTTTAAAACTATTACTTTTAATAAAAAAATGCTTCTCAATGCAATGACATAATCTGAAGTAGGATTCATGTTAAAGAAAGTTTTAAAAAAAAGTTTTAAGGTGACTTTATTATATTTTTACATGATATTTGTAGCATGATTTTCATGCCAAATATAAGCTTGTGCAGACACTTGTTAGTCCTAAACTCAATCCTTGGCACAGTTCTGGCTCAACTCCCCAGGTAATATGTTGGCTTGCCCTCGTCTACCCAGTCTGCAGCAATATCAACTAAGTGTCACTGTTTGTTCAAATTGCTGATCTGACTGACACTGCCAGAAAAGTAATTTTTATGGGGTTGTCCATTCCATGCACTTCCTAAAGCTGAATAAAGGAAAAATAAAATGATAATAATCCCCCTATTATATAATTTTATTTTTCACTATGGGGCTAGGGTCACAGGGGGAGGAGCGGTTTTCACTCCCTAAGTGCTCATGACTGTTTGGCCTGCCCTCTTGGGCCGGCCAAACAGTCAGGCGCACTTTGCATGTTCCCCACCAGGCTGCATTACACAGCCTGGTGAGGAACATGCCTATACTCCCATTCCCCATCATAGCGTTGAACCACAGTGCTCGGACCAATCACAATGCTGCATTGCAGTTTTGTGATTGGCTATCGAGAGGGAGCCAGTGTGCTTCCTGCTTCCGTCGAAGCTGAGGAGAAGGCGGTGTGGGAAGGGACCGTAGCGGAGCAGAGACGTCGGACGCCAAAAGGCGTGTTTTTAAAAAAGATGTTTTTTTTGTCCTCACGCCACCCCCATTCTATGCCAGCTGCCACTGCCCTCATCCCAAAGCTACGTCTCTGTGTGTAACAATGTTTGCTTTAGCAAGGATAAGCAAATGAAGTTTAGTCAGACCACTGAAATAAGGTGATCCTCAGAACTGAGATTCCAATCTCAGGTGATGCCCAAGTTCTTTGCTGTTTTTAGAACGGAAGCGAAGATCCTGAGCAGCTTGGTGCTGAAGTCCACTGATGCCTGAAAGTTCTGACTGTGGTCCATTAGGAGTACCTCTGTTTTGCCTTCATTCACTTCAAGCCACTATTGTTCACACAGACAGAGATCTCTTCCAGCTCCCTTTTTAGGACAATGTAGTCCTCATCAGGATTTTACATGCAGATTGATGCAGATTGATCTACATGTCAGCTGCATGAATCAATAGGCATGTGGCTCTGAAGACTGGCTTAATGGCATAATGAAGATATTAAAAAGAAGTGGCAACAGATGAGAGCCAAGGAGTACCCCATCTTATACTCTTACGCCTCATGATTGAAGAAGCCAAGTCTAAGACTCTTGGTGTGATGAGTTAAAAACAACTCAGACCATTGTAAAATGCACCAGATATGGCCTCTGAACTGAGCCAATGAAGCAACAAATTAAATTTCACAGAATCAAAAGCCACAAACAGATCAAGGCGACATCATCAGCATATCTCCTTCATCTCTGGCAACTTGCACATCATCAAATAAAGAGATAAGTATTTTCTCAGTTATACGATTTGGATGAATCCCAAAGGGTGGCTTTCCACCTGTTGAAAATTATCAATGGAAACCTATAGCCGTGAGGTTGCAGCCCTCTTTTGGATTTCTCGATGGAGACCTGGGCCTATATTATAAACAAATGCTATGGATCTGAAATGTATTGGGTCTGTTACTACACCATTTAATTAAAACAAATTAATTCTTATACGAGAGAGAAAGGAGTAAATACATATTTTCATATACTCCAGAGGAAAAATAAAACACTTTTTATAGGGGATGGAATCCCCTTTATCTTTTCTTTTTTAATAATAAATCAATAATATATGTAAATACTAACAACATTTCAATTGACGGTTGCTTTGAAAGGGTGCATAGAAGAGTGCTCATTTGCAGAGTGAATAAGAGAGAAAGAAAATTCTGGAGAGAATAGCGAGGGAACAACTTTTATCATCTTTCAAATAGACAATGGCTGGTGGTACTTTAAAAGAATAAACCAGTGTGTAGTAGCCTGTTTACAAAGCAATTTTGTTCTCTTCAGTGTTGATTTTGAAGGATAGTGCTCATAATGTCTAGATGCACAATCCAAAGGGAACTAATAAAATGTCATCCAGGCCTAACATTAGATGGTCAATAAATAGTAGCATTCCCTGAAGGGAAAAACCGCACATCAAAAAGAAGAAGAAACAGACAATATAGCAAATACCAAGTACAAGCGTGAGTAATAATACAAATGTAAGTATATCAGGGTGCTAGGATAACACTGGGCACCCACTACCAAACGGTGCTATCGGCAAGTTCCAAAGAACATGCACCTAAACATTTATGAAAGCGCTGTTACAGCCCACCCTTATTAGTTACAATAAATCCAAGATACGTGTATTGGATATTGATGTATCATGACCCCAACTGATCAAATCCTAAAGTCCAAAGGCGAGTATAGTATTTTCCACTCCCATACAGATTTTCAGAGGTAATCCACGAACATCCTCCATAGAAAAATTATTTTATTGAAGTAAACAAAGTTACCAGCAATTACTGAAGCCAGTAATTGCTGTGAACTTTGTTTACTTCAATAAAATATTTTTTCTGTGGAGAATGTTCATGGATTACCTCTGAAAATCTGTATGGGAGTGGAAAATACTATACTCGCCTTTGGACTTTAGGATTTGATCAGTTGGGGTTATGATACATCAATATCCAATCCACGTTTCTTGGATTTATTGTAACTAATAAGGGTGTGCTGTAACAGCGCTTTCATTAACATTAGATGGTGTTGACGTTTTGAGCCGACTTAGGCATAGAGGGTTAATTTAGACCACCCACGCGGGTCTTCTCCAGCACAATATGACATGTGTAAGGCAACTGTATATTGCCCCCAAGGGGTCAATATTGCTCAATCACCAGCTTTCATGAGTGAAAAGTCACCACAGTGGTGTAGAATAATTTAGTAGATAAATTAAAAATACTATTTGGTGTACAGAGATGTCACTGTATTATTTTTCAGTACGATCCCAGCAAATACAAAAAAGTTTAAGCAGCACTGTTTCTTTTAAGAAACTTGGGCTGTTTTGAAAAAGAAAGTAGGGAATGGTGATCTGATGTTCCTTGCAAGCCACCATCCCTTTGACTGTAGCCAATAGCAGAAGGTTGCAAATTGTGGTTCACAAAATTAGATTCCATTCGCAAAAAGATGTGCACAATTTGCAACTGGTCTCACTGCTCATCCTAAGCTTGGTCTTCTGATATTAGCAATGGGCTTATGCTAGCATGCTCTCCTGGGTCTCTCTACCCTACATTACTGGACTAGAGTAGACAATACACTTCTGACTAGACCTATACTAACTTGACTTAATGTTTACAAATAACTGAAAAATAACACCTTTAATCCGGTTTGTTACTACAGTCCAGTCATGCCAGCCCACCCTATCCTTTTAAGTTTGGTACACCTTAATGCTTGTTGACAAAAATATCTGCCTCAAGGCCATTAACATTATTGACTTAGCTACACCCATCTGTACACATGGTTACACATGGACACCACAATTAAAAAGTTGACTCATAGATCCAAAACTATAGAATGTCAATGCCTCAAAAGAGGAGAGGGCTGTCTAATAGCCTCATCATGAGTATCTAGTTAAATTCCCTTTACCTCAACCAACGGTGAGTTATTTATATCACAGGTAACTCGAACACCGAGGACTGGCAGGGAGGGAGAGTTTATGAGGCATTGCTAGTGCCACTCTTATGCCCCCTCTTGAGAAATGAGGAATTTTCAGTTCAACTAGAAGATCTGCTCCACTTCATCCTATTTCTCATTTTTTCCCCATGATTCCTCATAAGGAATTTATGGTCTTGAAGAACCTGAAATCTCTGGGACGAAAACACTAGGGGGCATATTTATCTTTATTTCATGCAGTGCGCTCCATGAAAGGAAAAGGGAAAGACTGTGCCGTATTTAACATGATACTGTGCATTCCAGTCCTTTCCTTGCACTGGTGCAAAATGTGCTGCTTAGTGCCAACACTGGCACCTTTGCACTGTGGTGTAATGGGGCCTGCATTGCAGACAATATTATTGTTGTGCAGGAAGGGTCAACTTCATGCACAAAAACAATCTTCTGAGGTATTTTCCTCTTTTATGTGTATTTTGTCGCATATCCAGGTCTACCAGTATTGGTAAATCTGGGAATATTGGAAAGTGGATTAATAATAGTGATAAGTAGTGACTTACCACTAGTAATAAGGCCACAAACACAATAAGAGGGTAAGTCAAGTTCTCAATACATTATTCCCTGGCTCAACCCTTGGTAACTGGCAACGAGCAGGCAGGCGTAACTTAGGGGAAAGGTGTGTAGAGCATTTAAAACCACCAATACATTAAATAAGTAAGACACAACACAAATAAAACGACACCCCCGATTTATAACAATAGATTACATTTTTATGAACAAATAGGCACCAAAATGTCAGAACTCCAATGTTGGGACACTGGAAATATAAATTTTTAAGGGATAAACACTTTTTAGTGCTTAAAAACATACAGCGCTAAAATGTGACTTATGGCGGCGCTTGACCGGAACAAAGTCAAAGTTTGAGGCCGACCATGATGTAGTCCTGGTCAGATAAATTAAGTGGGAGGCCTTGGTCAAAATTTTACCTTTGGATTTAGAAAGGTTTCTGGAGGATTTTCTCTCGATGTCGAGCGTTTCCCTCCAGCAGGCCTATTTCAATGCAATGTCATCAGATTGCTTCTCTGCACCTGGCCAAATCCTTAAAAATCGACAAGACGGACTCTAGGATAGGGGAGTCTAAAGTGTCCAAAACACAAATCCAATGGTTTGCAATCTCCAGAGGGGCAGTCATTCTTCTCCTAGTAGTTTCAGGTAGCAGATCTGAGGAGCTTTGCAGCTCCCTCCATATTAATCCAGAGGTCCTGGGCGTCTAGCAAGGGGGCACCCCTGACCAATGCAATGCAGGGTGCCACTCAGATGTACGATGACCTTCTCCAAAGTGTGACACATTCTTGTCCCTGAAAGCACTATTTTCTCAAAATCCAAAATCAAGAAAGTCTCTCCAGAGGAGCTGGATCAGTCTTACCCAACCTACTGGTGTAATATTTTTCCTAAACACTCCCCTTCCAACCCTCTCCCTAATCTAATTACAGGGACTCCTATGTGGCTAATGGGGTCAGCCTGTGCTGTCCTAAAGTGTCATTCTTCCTTTGCAGACCAGTTTGGCTACCCCTTTTTCCCTTCTTGTCATCTGCTCTCCAGCTTGTACTTCTCTGCCCAAAGGAAACCCATTGTCTCTTCAGCAGGGCTTTTCACGCCTCATTAGAGCAGCCTGGCCAGCCTGAGCAGGCTGACCAATGAAGAAAGAGCAAATGAAAGGCTGGGTTTTGGCTGTCAGAAAAAAAAACTATTTTCTGTCAGAGGTATTATACATCTAACCATGGCAGGTTGTTGGATTTATCTTAACTATTAATTTGATACCTTGAAGTATATTTACATGGCTCCTATCAATATTTATACTTAAATAAAATATTACAATGTTAGCCTATGAAGCCAGTCACTACAATGGGGAAAAACAAAATTGGCAGTTTTTCCTTCACCATGGCTTATAAAACACTGATTATAATGTCCCTGCTTATAGTTACGAGGCACACTACCCCTGGGGCACCTAGGGGAGACCTCTGACATTGCGTATATGCAAAAATAAAGGTAGATTAATACTTTGGAAGGACCTTTAAATCCAAAGGGGAATTTGCACATAATTCCAATTTACAAGCAGCCTGCAAGGCAGGGCTAGATTTTAAAATGGCAGCAGGCAATACAATAGTGCACACCCCAGTGCAGGAAACCCTACTAGGTACCTACAGGGGTTTGTCTTTGCCAATTGTAATTATGCCATATTACACAGAGTACAGGCCCAGGGTCTGGTTAGTATAGCCCAGGGTACAGTCAGAGTCCGAAAACCAGCACCTAGTAGTCAAAATGGAGGCAAAAAGTGGGGAACACTGCAAACAGGTCTTGATTTCTCACACTGAGAATGTGCCAAAATTCATCGGTGGATGCATGAGAACACCCACACTCCACCTTTCTTTAGCACGGGAGATCATGCAGTCTTCCTACTCTCTGCCAAAACTATTCTTCCCTTTCCCTCCCCTACAACCCCATCCCCCTCCCTACGTCACACCCCAACAGAGACGCCAGTGCTCCAATTTGCCATTTGCTCAGAGTCTGGGGTAAATGGGAGTGTCAACAAAGTTATTACCCATTTTGAGTTATCTAACATGTGCTAGGTGGATTTCCATGAAGGATAGCCACTACTGGAAATCTTGGCATAGAACTCATCGTAGCTTGTCATCAGTGCCTTAGGGTCTTGGTGAGTTTATAGATGCCTTAAATGAAAGGTCCTAGTGCACCTGCAGGATAAATTGACTAGATATTTGTCTACTTGCAGCCTCAGAGCTGGTAATCTGGGTCTCTTAGAAATTCTTGGTGTTGATAGTTTGGATCTTGAATCAGGTTCAGAGTTGCCTATAGTGCAATGTGGTGGTGCCAGAGGGGCTGTTAAGGCAGGTCAGTGTGTGTGCCTAATTTTAGTTGTTTGTGGACCTACTTTACGGTCTAGTGGGCCAGTTTTACTTTTGATTTCTGTGAAGTTAACAGAAACCTTGCCTGCAGCACGCACAGATGCAAGCAGTCTCCAGTACCTTGCAAAATACTTAAGTACAAGTTTAAAATTACCCCGATTTGTGGCACTTTTAGAGCTACCGATTCGCTAATGAGGGCTAAATTTATTTTGGTGCCCTGCCATTTTTCGGTCCCATTCCGACCCTCTGTGGATCTCACTGCCCTCAGGCATTAAAGAATACAGCACCTTGTAGTACTAGAGAAACACTCAAACATATTTGTTTACCAAGTAATTTTTTTTGCCTCTGTCACTGTTTGTAGTTTTCAATCCATATTTTACCTTTGTGAACAGCAGAGGGCCTCATTTATGAAAAGTGATGCATCGCTGCGAGAAAACAGCGATGCGTTACTTTTTATTGCACCCTCCTTGCGGCACAAATGATGCGTCATATTTACAGTATGACGCATCATGTCGCAAGGAGTTACAGATACGTCAGTATTTCTGACGTATCTGTAGCCGCAAAAATGATGCATTGCTGGAGTGTGTCACAAAAGTGACACAACTCCAGCAATGGGTCATTACACATGGGCAAGTCCCATGTGAAATGCACCTGCGTCAGTCTTACGCCTGTCATGAGGCAGGCGTAAGATATTGACGGATTTGCGTCCTAAAAGTGGCACAGTGAAATCTTATAGATTTCACTGCGTCACTTCTACTACCCTTTCTTGCGTCGGAACAACCCCCTGCATATATTATACCTGGCGCAGGTATAATGTAGAGCAGGGGTTTACAAAGTGACGCATCTACCTAGATGCGTAACTTTGTAAATATGACGCAACAAGGCACATTTATTACACTGCTGGTGCATCACAAAAAGTGACGCACCGACGGCATAAAACGGACGCAAGGGCTCATAAATAAGCCCCAGAATGTTTATATTAGCTGCTAGAGACAAGAAATGTTATTGTATACTTCATAAATAAGCTAAATTAAATAAGCTTAAAATGTATTTAGAAAGTGTTTGATTGCAAAGATTCAGAACCAGATAATTAAATGTTGGTCAAATTATCCTGCATTTACTCTACAAGACTTTCACAAAATATTTACTTGGACCACAGTGGTGCACTCAATGCTTAACCCAAATACAAAGACTATTTCGATGCTGTACAAAGAAGATTGCAGTGTTGCCTGGTAAAATATTGTTTTTTCCTCCTAAGCCTGCTAAACTCCTCGCAAATCTGTTTCCCCGCTGTCCCTTTATTCACCTGCCATCGGCTGTTTGTTTCAAGACTTGACTGCCACACTTTGTAGTTGCAGCTTTGAAATCTCTTTTTGAACTTTTAAACTGTTCTTACTGTTGAATCTTTTCCAAGAGACCCTTTCTCTGCGCCCATCTTTGTACTTTGCTGCCCGCTCTGAAGCTCAGCTGGTGTCCAGAGAAAAGGGATGACAATTTATTGAATTTTATTCCAACAATAGCTAGCTATTCCTCAACTGAAGAGGACAAAACTTTTCAGGCGGACTCACATGACAGAGAAGACTTCAGTTCTCTGGTTCATCAAGTCTCCCTTTTCTTTCTTTCTTACTTTCAAATTACCTTTCTTTGTATGTGGGGTGCACCTGGACCGCTCTCCTTACTCTGTTGGTGAGCCACTGTCTTTTTAGTGGATAGAAACTGGGCGAATACATAAATTGCCCAGTTGGTGCTCAATTGATTTGAGGTGCTGCTTACGCAGCTGCAACAATCATAGGGGCATATTAACAAGCCAGGCGATAAAATTATCGCCGCTTTAGCGGCAGAAAACTGCCGCTAAAACGGCGATAATGGGCTTGATTATATGCTCTAAGGAATTTCAATTGAAGCCCATGTTAGACGCCCTTCATATTTAACATGGGCTTCAATTGGAATTCCATAGAGCATATTATCAAGCCCATTATCGCCGTTTTAGTGGCAGTTTTCTGCCGCTAAAGCGGCGATAATTTTATCGCCTGGCTTGTTAATATGCCCCCAAGATTTTTTTAAAGTCTAAATACAGTACAGACATTGGGGCATATGTACAAGCCCCTATCACCTCCACAACATCACCGGCCTTGCGCAGCACACATGGAAAAAGCAAAATGCCATGGTTTTGTTCAGGAAGGTGTTCCATCGTTTACATAAACAAACTTTTTTTTTAAATGCCAGTTTGTCACTTGCATTTATGATGCATGCAACCGCACACATGAAAGTGACAGAATGGCATTTCTCGGATTGTTTATGCGCAGGAAGGGACACCTTCCTACACATGAACAATCCTCCCCTGCACGCAAACACTCTTGCACTCTGGTGAAAGGGTGCCTGCGTTGGCGCTAAATTGTTAAACTTAGCCCAGTTGCAGGGGGAAACACAAGGCTGCACCATATTCTTGTGAATATGGTGCAGCCTTGCGTTTCAGAAGTGGAGGAGAGAGGCGTTAAGCCAGGAAGACTAATGCCTCTCTTCCACTTCCTTGTACATACCCCCCATTGTTTTTTAAATTGCTCCCGCAAGAAATCCATGGTTGCGACTAAATGAAAAAAAGAACATCATTGAAAAGGGCACCTTCTGGCAACTGAGGCTTGGATTGGTGGAAACAACCTTCTTTAGTTCATTATTCTGCCACCTGGCGGTCAGGAAGGGCACTTGCATGTTTCAGAAGATGGACTCCTTAACAAGGCCAGGAGTTAGTCATGTGTTGGTTAGAAATGCTTTTGCTAATGAGATTCCACATACCACCAGAAACCCAAGCATACTCACATCTCCGAATCTTAGATATCTGCAGTAAATTATCGGCAGTAAATTATATGCAGTAAATTAACCACCGCAATAAAAACACTGGCACCCTCTGTTTGACCAAGAACTTGGCAGAAGGGGCGTTATCTGTCGCCGACGAAGATGGCAGCTGGTTAGTGCCGCTCCGTGCCGGGCATCGAGGAAAGCCGCCTTTTCGCTCGGTGACAGCGTTTCGGCACCAAAATTGAAGCAAGCATTCAATCCATGAAGACATGCTGCTTCTTACAATGCCTCTCGTTGTTTCACAGTAAGTGGCACACACACTGTTTTTTATCTAAGAAGCGGCAGCGCGACTCTCTGACTGGATTTGCGTCTGCCATTTTACATTTTAATTACATGACCCTTGCCTCAACATGTTTCTCACCTTAATGCTGCAGCCTTCAAAAACTATTTATTCCTGGAAATTCCTCTACACTCGTTTTTAAAGAGTGTTTTACCTGCCTGTAATGTTTGGCCTCTTCCTTTAATGAACATGCAGACTGCCTCTTAGTAATACTTGTGCTACTCAATAATATCTGTGCTCTTTTTCCTACAAAGACTGGTGTCTTCATACACTATTTACTATAAATATATAGTCATTTTTGATGGTTTCAAAATATTTCAGCTGATCATGATTTTTAAGCCCTGCTTCTTAATATTGCATTATTGAAGCTGTTTTGGACAATTTTCTAATTTTTTCTTTAAAGACTATTCTTTTATTGACTTGCCATTTATGTCTATGTGGAAAACTAGGTCTGTTAGAGGTGCTGCTTCCAATTCAGTATTGCATTCTAAATTCCCTGTTTTGGCAACTGCAAATCCATTTTCCATGTTACAGTGTGATATGGAAGACACGGTGCATGTTGTGTCGCCCACCCCTTTTGGGGGTGTCTGCACCTACCTCTGCATTTATCCCTACGTCTACTTCAAATCCTTCTCTTCCAAGTACAAAAAATGCATTTAAACTAGTGACTTCTTCATCATTGTCATCTACTAAGCGAGTTGAAAAAGACCCTCCTTCGTCTGTCAAATCTCCCCCTGCAGTATCTCTAGAGTTACTATTAGAAGAGATACGGGCTCTTAAGCCCTATGTGGAGGAAACGAACAAACACTTACAAAGCTTAGATGCTAAATGGTCTACTATTGATAACAAGGTCACTTTAATGGAACAAGTGGAATCTCTACAAACATCCTCTCAACAACTTCATCCTATGAAGAAGGAAATCTCTCAGCTTCAAAAACAAGTGGAACATTTTGAAAATCATAGCAGATGCATCAACCTACGCATTTAGAGTTTGTCTGAGGCTTTGGAGGCATCTAAACCTATTTCTTTTTTTTAATTTTCCTTACGCAGATTTTTGATTTATCTAAATCTTCACAATTGAACATACAAGGAGCACATAGACTTGGCCGTGTTCCACGTACTACATCTTCTTTGCACAAACCAAGAGGTGTAATATTAAACTTTCTGGAATATACTGAGATGTTGAAAGTTCTGCAGGCAGTTACATTCAAACTTCTTATCTCTTGGCAAGGGTCTCAATTATTTTTCTCTCAAGACTATGCTAAAGCCACGGCAGATAGAAGGAAGATTATCTTGGTTATACATTCAGCATTAAGATACCTAAATGCTAGATTTGGTTTAATCCATCCATGCGTTTTCAAAGTGACTTATAGAAATAAAACCACTACTTATGAAAATCCTGTTTTTGCTACAGCGATTCCTGGACAACTGTTAAGAAGAAACAATGGAGATTGCAAGATCATTTTTTACTTGATATTTTATCTATGCTAAGCATTGTTTTTTCTATTTTGTGAAATATTTTGAATAATTTGTAAATTTTCTTCCCCTTATGTTTTTCTTGTTATGTGGTGTTTGTTTATTTCAGCCAAATTTCTTATAGTCCGTTGAATCGTTGTCTGTCCTCCTTGCCTTCCCCGGAGTTCCAATCGGCTGTTCCGTCTTCCCTTTGTGGCCTCAACACCCTCCACTCATGTTGGTGTCTTTGGAATTTTATATTGTTTATTTTGTCTACTGTCTCTCTCCACTTTTTCATCTATTCCTTCATCTTTCTTTTTCTTTTCATCCTGTCTTCCTCTTTTCTTCTTCTTTCATAAATTTTCTCATTTCTTATCTCACTCCGCTTCTGTTTGAAGGCATCGTTTTCTGCCATTCTATCTGTTTCAAGTTTTATAATAAATATGATGTCATTTTTTCTATTTCTCTGTTATCTTTTGCTAAATGACGTTGTGCGTCACTTCTTGAAATGTCAAAGGTTTGGGTATGCCCATTAAAAGACAAAGAGTGCTTTCCCATTTATCTAATCTTAAATCAGAGATTGTGTTTTACAAGAATCCCATATAGTTGCTTCAGAAGTCTATGGGCCCGATTCACAGAACTAACTTAAGACAAAATCCTAAACTTACTACCATTTTGGTATTCACAGAAGGCACTTACTCATTTCGGTATTCACAGAAGTTACGAGTCCTAACTTTAGGACTCCTAAATGCCTTCTGTGAATGCCAAAAGTCTTAAAGTTAGGATTTTTCTCAGTTTAGGAGTAGCAAAGTTAGGACTCCTAACTTTAGGACTCCTATATGCCTTCTGTGAATACTGAAAGTCTTAAAGTTAGGATTTTTCTCAGTTTAGGAGTAGTAAAGTTAGGAGTCCTAACCTTAGGACTCCTAGATGCCTTCTGTGAATACCGAAAGTCTTAAAGTTAGGATTTTTCTCAGTTTAGGAGTAGTAAAGTTAGGAGTCCTAACCTTAGGACTCCTAAATGCCTTCTGTGAATACCAAAAGTCTTAAAGTTAGGATTTTTCTCAGTTTAGAGAAAAATCCTAACTTTAAGCCTTTAACTAGTCGTTGCTAGGTGTCCCTCAAGTCAAATGCTTTGCATTTGACTCGTGAGAAACACCTAGTACCGACTAGTGGAACTGCAGCTTGATTAAATAATTTTAATGCTTTTGCATTTGACTCACGAGGGACACCTAGTAACGACTAGTTGAACTGCAGCTCTTTGTAGAATTATTTTGATATTGGATACTGTAATATTCACTGCCCACTGCTAATCTCATCCCATAATGCTTTGCAGGGCCTTTGGTTGGGATTGTATTTTTGTCCATAACTGTGCTTGGGGTTGTCCTAAGAGGATGGGACCACCATCGAATCGTTCAGCAAGATGTGCTCTTTGTTTTCAAGGCATCTGCTTAGTTCTCTCCCTAGGTTAGGAAGGATCCCAAAATTATCACCTCTCTCACTGCTTGCTAAATTTTCATTTTCACTTTTAGCATGTAAAGACAGAGATACTTGTTATGTTATCAAAAGTATGTGAGGTTTCTGTTTAATTGGGAGTCCAACGCAGCAAGTTGCGGATAGTAGTACTCCGCCAATTATGCCCACTCTTTCCAACTACCATCATAATCAGCCCTTTAGTTGTTGATCCTTATATAGCTCTTACCTCTAAAGTACCATTTTGTCCCTTCTCTGATGCACCAACACTTCACTATGCTTATTAATCACCAATCTCCCATTGACTCCTGGAGATTGTGTAACCCGCAATTAGGGGAATATACATTTTTCTCACCCACTCATTTATTTCAATCTAGTATAGATTATTTATTTGTCTCTAAATCACTAACACAACACATATTACATGCATATATTGGCTCCATATTAATTTCTGACCATGCTCCAGTAATTTTAGATTTGGAAATACTCACTATTACTATGACCAATAAAGGATGGCGCTTTAACACTTCTTTATTAATTGATCAGGTTTTTACCTCTACTTTTGAATCTTTTATTACTGAATTTTTTTATTGCAATACTTCCTTAGATCTATCTTTTCCTGTTATATGGTATGCATTTAAAGCTTCAGCCAGAGATTTTATTATATCTTATGTCGCTAAAAAGAAAAGACGTGATTCTCAAAATGTGCTTGAACTTCTTTAATGCATCAAATTGTTAGAACCGAGCTCTACTACCACTAATTCTATAGCGTACATTAATAATATTATTATAGAACAATTTAGATATAATAAATTATCTACAGAGAATGCTAATTCCTATGGAGGCCAAAACAAAGCAGGTAAACTTCTTGCCGCATATCTGAAAATCTGAAAAGAATGTACGAACATTGATTATATTTTACATTCTGACTTGTCTTCAATTATCAAAGATGCAGATATTTTAGAGGAATTCAAAAAATAATATATCATACTACTCTCTATACCCCTGAACCCATTCTAGATACTGAGGATATACAACACTATCTTTCTTCGCTGCTAAAACAGTTTCCAAATGATCTAGACTTTTCATCAATTGAGAGGGATATTTCTTTGAAAGACATCACTCATGCATTAAAGCTCATCAACATTGGGAAGACTCCTGGACTGGATGGATTTCCTGTAGAATTGTATTCCCATTTTTCTAAATCTCTACTTCCACATCTCAGTTCTTTATTTACACACTTTATTTCATCTAAAGCTTCAAGTGGCACTTTGCAGTAGGGTCTTATTTGTGTAATCTCTAAAGATGGAAGAGACCCACACTTTGTAAGAATTATAGATAAATCTCTTTAGTTAATTATGATTATAAGTTATTTGCTAAAATTCTTGCGCTTCGACTAGAGCCACTGATGTCATCTATTATTTGCAGTGAACAATCAGGTTTGATTAAAGGTAGAAATATCTCTGATAATACTAGAGTTTTCTTTAACATATTGAATAAATCTAACAAATATCCTCATTTTCTAGCGGCCATTTCTCTTGATGCTGAAAAGGCTTTTGATCGTATGGATTGGTCTTTATTTTTCATACACTTTCTTGTTTTGGTTTCAGTCCTAAATGTATTTCTTATATATCTTTTATATATACTGCGCCAAAAGCTTTTACTTTTGCTAATGGCTCTATTTCCCCTTCTTTCCCCTTAAGAAGAGGTGTTTGTCAAGGATGCCCTCTTTTTCCACTTCTTTGAATGTTTGCATTAGAACCTTTTCTTACCAAACTGAAACAAAATTAAAAAAATTCTAGTTTTCAACATGAAAAATCATATTAAATTCAGTGTCTATGCAGATGACATCCTTTTATACTTATCTAATCCAGAATCTTCTCTACCAGCTTTCTTTGCGGAAGTTGATACCTTTTCTTTACTTTCTGGTTATAAATTGAACCATGATAAATGTGAAATTTTTTCGTTAAATATTTTCTGTTTTAAACAAGATTTTTCTTCTACTACTTTTAAATGGAACTCCCAAAAAATTAAATATGTGGGTCTTTGGTCTATTCCTTCTATCAAACATCCTCAACTTTACTTCCTTTTCTGTTTACTGTATAGTCATTTTACCATAGCAACCAATTAGGCAGTGCTCAGAGCCAGGACACCCTAGGGTATCAGTTGCGCGTTAGAAATTTTATTAACATAACATTAACATAATGCAACATTTATCTACTTCTATTTCTAAATGGCACCCTCTTTATATATCTTGGTGGGGTAGACTTGATATTATTAAAATTATGCTTGCCCCTGTTGTCTTTTATACTATTTCTGTTATTCCGTTCATTCCCTCATATTCTACATTATCTTCTTTTTTATGGAATCATTAAAAAACATGTTTATCACTGGTTATGCTTAAATGGAACAAATTGCATGGCGGTGTAAACTCTCCTGACTTCCAATGTTATCATAATGCGTTTCTCCTCAAACACATTTCTAAATGTTTATATGATTCAGCTTCAGATCCCTTTCCTTTGTGAAAAGATATTGATCTTTCTTTTCTTTCTCCTTTTCTGTTCCAAGAATTTTTTTAATTTACTCATAAGACACACTATCTATCCTCACCTGTATACAAAGATACTCACACACTTTGTCAATCCATGCTTCTTTCACATCTTTCAGACAGTGACCAGTTTCTTAAATCATCAATTTGGCATAGTTATCCTATAAAAATTAACAATAAACCTATTTTCTGGAAAACCTGGTGGGATAAAGGTTTACTTTGGGTTCATCAACTTTACCCAAATGATAATTTTCTTGCATTTTCAGCTGCACAATCACAATACAACTTTCCAAAATCATTCTCTACTAATTTAATCATTTGATCCAAATCATATCAGCCTCCTTGTCTTCATTATCCTCAATTTCTCCTCCAATACTACTTCATGACCATATCCTTCCTATTTTAAGTGCTCAACCAAGTGCCTCTTCTATTTATAAATTCCTCACTAAGCTTCCGGATCATAGGAATAAGTCAAACATTGAATTACAATGGGAGCAAGATTTCCATACCTTGTGGTCTATTACGTTTTGGGATAAATTGTGATTAGAAATTTGTAAGACCTCAAGGGCCCGATTCACAGAACTAACTTAAGACAAAATCCTAAACTTACTACCATTTTGGTATTCACAGAAGGCACTTACTCATTTTGGTATTCACAAAAGGCACTTACTCATTTCGGTATTCACAGAAGTTAGGAGTCCTAAGTTTAGGACTCCTAAATGCCTTCTGTGAATACCGAAAGTCTTAAAATTAGGATTTTTCGCAGTTTAGTAGTAGTATAGTTAGGACTCCTAACTTTAGGACTCCTAAATACCTTCTCTGAATACCGAAAGTCTTAAAATTAGGATTTTTCTCAATTTAGTAGTAGTAAACTTAGGACTCCGAACTTTAGGACTCCTAAATGCCTTCTGTGAATACCGAAAGCCTTAAAATTAGGATTTTTCTGAGTTTAGTACTAGTAAAGTTAGGAGTCCTAACTTTAGGACTCCTAAACTGAGAAAAATCCTAATTGTAAGACTTTCGGTATTCACAGAAGGCATTTAGGAGTCCTAAACTTAGGACTCCTAACTTCTGTGAATACCGAAGTGAGTAAGTGTCTTCTGTGAATACCAAAATGAGTAAGTGCCTTCTGTGAATACGAAAATCGTAGTAAGTTTAGGATTTTGTCTTAAGTTAGTTTTGTGAATCGGGCCCCAAGATTGGCCAGTGCAACTGAAACGCTTTTCTTTCTATATAACAGACTTATGATCACTCCAACTACTTTACATAAATGTAATTCTGTTATCACCTTAAATTGTTGGTCATGTAATGCTATGAATGCTGATTTATTCCATATGCTTTTTTCCCGTCCTTGTATTCATCAATTCTGGTCAATGGTATGGTCTCAAATGAATATAATTGTTCACACCCATTTGCCATACTCTCCTACAAATATTTTTCTAGGCACACTTTCTGAACATTGGCAATCTCTTACATGTAATACGCCTTTTGTAGACTTACTGATTGTAGTCGCTTTTGAGAAAATAACAAAAAATTGGAAACAATCTTCACAACTTTCTTTTCAAGCTTGGTGGTACAGTGTTTGTTATAATCACCGACTTGATCAATCATATGTCCCCCCTTAGCTCTTCCTCTAAAAAGAGAGCATATGTGGTCCCCTATAACTATTTTCTTAGATAACATACTTCTGCTTGAAACTAGACCCACCATTACCCATTATTGGAACAAGTTTCCAAACCACCATGAATTGTTTTATCTTCCTTATTTTTTGTTTCTCTTCTTTCTTCTAATCCTATATTGCAACTATTCCTTTTTCAGTTGTTGAAATTTGTTATCATGCTTTATGCTCTCCTGTGCTTTTTGTTGATTAACGCCATATTATCAACTCATTATTTCTCTTCCCACTTTCTTCTCTTTAGATCCGTTGTATCATCTCTCATTTATGCAACTATTTTGATTTTATTGACTTTAATTGTTTTACTAATTACTCTATGATTAATAGTGCATTTAATGTTTAGCTGATTGTATACACTATTGCATTTTTCTTTCATAAAGTTTACTTTTAAACTCAAAAAAGAACTTGGCAGAACCTAGGGAACTGCTCTTCAAGCACAAACGCACTAGACAGTCTTCAAGGAACTTCTGAAGACCAATTTCTTCAGGAGGCACTTAACATGTAATGTGGTGAATAACTTCTGCTTCAGGTTCCTATTCTCTCATTTGCATTCCTCTTTCTAGAGCAGAATTAATTCCAGACTGCCAGTTCCAGAACCAAAATTACACACTTTCCTACTAACAGTTGCTTCTGTGGCTAAAAACAGAAGTTAATTCAATATAATTACTATTAATTAATTTTCATAAATAACTTAATCTGTTAATTGTGTTATCTTTTTTATTTTAATTATATTTTAATTGTGTTGCTATTTTTCTGGAAGTATGTGTGTGTTTTAATTAAATCATCAATTAACAACAAGGTGCCGAATCCGATCCGTTAAAAAAATTTACCGTCCGACTCGTATCCGTATTTTTTTACGTACGAATCGTACAAGTACCGTACAAACTGCAAAGTACGATTCGTACGTGACAAATACATACGAATTGCGTCGGGAAAATGGTCCGAGAGGGAGCCGTAAATTTTTACGTCAGAATAGCTTCGGGAAAAGTGTCCGACAAGGAGCCAGACATTTTTACGTGCAAATCGTAAAACAGAAGTACGATCCGTATCGCCCATCCGAATACACAATCGCATGTAAAATGCCCCGTACGGAGCGAACGCTGTAGCCTACATGTACACTGGTAAACTTGTGCCCGGATATGAGTCGTACAGCCCCCCTCACCCCGCACATGTCAGCACCGTACCCCCCCCTCCACACCGTACCCCAACACCGTAGCACAGCCCCGCACCTGTACGCGCCGCACCCCAGGCCTGTCTCCCAGCCCGCACCTGTACGCCCCGTACCCCAGGACCGTACCCCAGCCCCCCACCTGTACGCGCCGCACCCCCGTCCCGTCTCCCAGCCCCGTACCTGTACGTACCATACCCCAACACCGTAGCCCAGCCCCGTAGCTGTACGCACCATACCCCAACACCGTAGCCCAGCCCCGCACCTGTATGCACCGTACCCCAACACCCTAGCACATCCCCGCACCTGTACGCACCATACCCCAACACCGTAGCACAGCCCCGCACCAGTACGCACCGTACCCCAACACCGTAGCCCAGCCCCGTACCTTTACGCACCATACCCCAACACCCTAGCACATCCCCGCACCTGTACGCACCATACCCCAACACCATAGGACAGCCCCGCACCAGTACGCACCGTACCCCAACACCGTAGCACATCCCCGCACCTGTATGCACCGTACCCCAACTCCGTAGCCCAGCCCTGTACCTGTACACACCATACCCCAACACCGTAGCACAGCCCCGCACCTGTACGCACCATACCCCAACACCATAGCCCAGCCCCGTACCTGTACGCACCATACCCCAACACCGTAGCCCAGCCCGTACCTGTACGCACCGTACCCCAACACCGTAGCACAGCCCCGCACCTGTACGCACCGTACCCCAACACCGTAGCACAGCCCCGCACCTGTACGCACCGTACCCAAACACCTTAGCACAGCCCCCCACCTGTACGCGACGCACCCCAGGCTCATACCCCAGCCCCGTACCTGTACGCACCGTACCCCAACACCGTACCCCAGCACCCTCACCCAGCATCGCATTTGTACGGACCTTACCTACGCGAAAAAGACTCGTACAGAACCAGGACACTGTAAAACAGCACAAGGAGGGTCAATTCGACTCGCACAACACCACAAAACACGTCAACATGACAAAATACATCTCTATGACTGACCTGTCACATCCAAACAGGCAAACAGAGGCCCTAAATCACAACCACCTCTTATAACACACCCACCACAAATTCAAACCCAGCCACACCCACAAATGGACCAATAAAAAGGGCCCACACACACAACCCATGAGCCTTTGCAACAGACTCACTGCTGCCAGACCCCACAGACAAACAACTGCACCTTACTTACACCTTAACTACACCTTCACTTACACACCTTCACACAACCTCATTCACAAACACCCCCTCTTAACATTCACACACACACCTACACCTTCACACCCACACACCCACAACCATCCACATCCACACCCCACACCATGCCCACAGACAAGAATCCAAAGTTCACAAGGGCGGAGCTGGACCTCCTCGTCAACGAAGTCATCAGAGTCGAGCCACATCTGTTTGGAACATTAGTCAGACAGACCAGCATAGCCCAAAAAACAAGCCTGTGGCAGAGGATCGTCGACAAGGTGAATGCTGTTGCGCCCATCCGAAGGACCAGGCATGAATGCCAAGCCAGGTGGTACGATCTGCGCAGGGCAGTCAAGAGGAAGATGAACAAGGAATACGCCCAGAGTAACATCACTGGAGGCGGGCTGCCCCGCAGACCCGTACATTACCATCCCTGGGAGGAGAAGGTGATGGCCATGCTTCCGCCGGTGGGAGTACACGGAGTCGAAGGAGTCGCAGAGCCTGGTGAGTACACAAACAACTCACGTAACATGGGGGGAATGCCATCCACACCACAAATACACCAAATGCACGCAACTTCCCCCAACCCTCACCGCACACAACCACACTCAAAAACCACGCTCATGCCACTAACGTCTCCATGCCCCATTCACAACTAAAGGCAATGCCATGTCCCAGGCCACACCAACCAAAAACCCAAGACTGGATGTCCGAGATGCTGGGAGGGTGGGGCTCACACAACACATTGTGCAACTCTGAAGCAGACACCAATGCCCTCAGCCCATATGGCCTAGGTACATACCCATGCACCATGCCCAATGCACAGGGACTGGCAAAGTACTGACAAGGTAGCTGACACTTGGCCCTGCTGTATGCAGCACAAGGCCCTTCTGTGACCACTGTACACTCAAACACCAACTACACAAGCTCAGATAACTAGCACAGGCAATCAAACTCACTGTCATGCCAGCATGCACCATGAGGGGACAGACACATCGCCTGGGAGACCCAATGACAAATCCCACTACACCCAACAGCAGGCCCGGTCACACACCCCCCCTCACACAAGCACACACCCCCGGGGCAGGCAACGGATTTACTCACTCTCACAATGGACATGTGACACAACAAGACCAATCCATCGCCAAATAAGCATCCAAGCCAAAATTCTACTGGTCAAACACTCAAGAGAACATACCAAACTGTCCCCGCAACATACCCATCCCCAAGTGGACATTGGGAGGAATGCTAGGCACATCCAACTACCTGGAGGATCTGTGACAACTTGAATATGTATGAAACATGGATGTGGCATGAAACAGCATTAACATTGTCTCTCTCTCACACACAGGGCAACTTCATCGACCTCCCCCCAACAATGGGGGGGAACAATCACAGTCCCAGGCTCAGCGTGAAGATGATCCCACCGGCAGCGATGACTCTCACGACTCCGTGGATGACCCCGACCAACCTGGCCTAAGCCCCTGCAGCACCTGCGTCAGGTACATCTGTGCCAACCACCACCCCCATTCCTGCCACATCTCAGGAGACACCCAGGAGCCCTGCTCGCACTGAACAACACAGCCAGTCTGACCAGGAGGGACAAGGTTCTCCGGGCACCCAGGAGGAGGCAGACAACCCCGATAATGCAATCCCTCAGGGGTCCCGTAGACCCGATGTGCCCACAACGGCAGGCCAGGCTCATGTGGGCAGGGGTGGTGGGAGTGGAGGCAGGCGGAGGCGCGAACCTGACCAGCCAGCTGAGGGAACCGGTATGTCACACATACGCCACGTCCTGGACACATACCGGCGTGACACCAGGGGCATCAGCCAGGTAGTGTCGAGCCTCACAGAGATGAAGGGGACCCTCGACGAGATGAAGAACCTGCAGGCCGAGCAACATGCCAGTCAACAACAACACCAAGGACAGATGGAGGCAAGACTGGATGAGCTCCTGGCGGTGCAAACAGACATGAGCCGTTCACTCCGTCGGATTGCCGACAACGTGGGCAACCCTCCCTGTGACACCAGGCGAAGACCAGCACCAGCCACAGGGAGGGAGGAGGAGGATTCGTCCGACGGAGCATCACAGACATCGTCAAGGCCTTCATCTGAGGGTCCCCGGAGGAAGGTGGGTCGTCCACGGAAAAGACCGTGAGAGTCAGCGGACTATCCACATCTCCCAGGTCACCTGGCCTGGCACCTGGCCCTCTGGCGCAACAGCACCACCCCACCCAATGACATTCTCTGCCACATGGACTTGCTGGTCACAGTCTGACCAATGATGACCAACACTGTGGTCTGGACTCTGATGACTCCAACTGACAAGGATGCCATCTCCCCCTGTGAACTTTGGATTCTATGCACCCGGTAGAGCACCTTACTTCATCCACCAAAAGACTTACCCCACCAAAAATAAATACTTTATTTTGTCATGAGTTGTTGTTGTCATTTTGCATTATTCCCCAACATATGTGTGTGTAAATGTCAAACTATGCCTGAGTGTTGAACTAACTCCACACATCCATACCCTGGGATAGGAGTCTGGTACAGGACACACATGGGTCACAAAGTATCATTCAATGCAGACATGGAGCACAATACTCACCTGTGATGGCCTCAAGCTGCTGAGGGGGTGCATGCAATATTGTGCCGACAGACCGATTTGGAAGAGTACCATCAAGGCGTAGAGGTCATGCCTCATTCGGAGGTTCCCGGGGAGGGAGTCCCTGGTATGTGTTCCCAGGTGGGAGAACTATGTCCTGCATGCTGGAGTACGGTGGATCTGAAGAATGGTGGCCAGGTCAAGGTTGGATGCATGGAGATGGCACTACGGGGTCTCGGATGACAGTGGTACAAGGTTGGTGTTGGGTCGGGGTTGTGGCCTGCCTCCTGAGTGTGGGTGGGGAGTCTAAAGGTCATCCTGCAGCACACAGCGATCCATTGCAGCTATCTCTGCTGGACGGTGATGTGGCTGGGGCGCAGGATGTTGCAGCTGAGGTGTGCAGATGCAGCCTGGATGTGGACAAGTGTCCTGGGAGTTTGGATGTGGCTGCCCCGTAGAGGGCAGGGCAGTATTTGACACGGATGTTGTCGTGGACCTGGGGGATGGTCCGTCTTTCCTTGGAGTGGATCTATCTGGAGATCATGTGCATAATGCAGAGGGTGTTGCAGTCTGCGGCACAGATGCTGGTGATTACCATGGCAAATGTGAGCAAGCAATCCATGATGCACACCATCTTGTGTGCATGGACACTGGGTGCTTGTGCGGGGCTTCTGCGGGTGGGACACAAGCAGTTGACCCAGCTGTAAGGCGACAATCCTCAGATGTTGACCTCAGTCCTGTACAAGTCCAGCCTCAGGTGGCTGCTGTTCTGCCATTCATCAATGGATCTCATACAATCTAGAATATTGGAACTGGCAATGTCTGCGCCCTTGGTGAGGGTGAGGAGCACCTGGCTGCCAATGGCATACGAGTTGATGATGAGGTTGTGTGCGCATGTGATGGTGGAGAGGGGGGTCCTGGACACATTGTATTTTGACACGCTGACAGATGATACCTGTGCCATGTGCCTCACAACGACAGCATACTACATGCAGAAGCCTTGAGTCCCACTCCCATCTCCTTGCCAGGGTACAGAGCCGGTGGGGAGTAGGAGGGACATGACCTGGTGGGTGTGACAGGGCCTGGAAGGCGTGGCAGCACTGTGTAGGCAGTCGGAGTTGCACACTCATCATGCAAAGGTGTTGTGTGTGCGCTTAGTGTATGCCTGAGAGCTGGCTGCAGATGTGTGGATGAACATTGCTTGGAGGGTGGCTGCAACATCAGACTGTAGTGTGATGTGGGTCATGCAAGGACATGAGGCTCGTGCAATGTGCACGTTGCATGTGCAGACGGTCCAGCCTGTGGGACGGCGTGGCCACAACTGTGGCACAGACAAGCTGATGACAGCCAAATGAATGGGTTGATGGAGGAAGGGAGGAGCATCTTTGATGTGTGTGTGTTGCCAAAACAGGAAACTTCGTGTGCCCTTGCTGCAGTGGCTGCAACAGCAGGCGGCATGTCCTGGGAACTATGCCACAATTTCCACACAAAGACTAGGATGTCAGCAAGGACTACTGCAACAGGTGTATGTCAAGGAAGGAGTGACCGGTTTTCAATGGCACACCCAGAGACAAAGGATGCACAATCCCCAAAGATGACTGACACCGGATCATGAAACTGAAGGCCAAGCTGCGCACAGGAAACACACCCCAGAAGGTGTTGACGGCCCGTTGTGGGGACCAACATACCAAAACACATACACAGCCATGGACGTCATGCCCAATAGAGAATCAAATACATGTAGAACAGCATGCAGGTTGCTAATTTACACATAGACTCATATGCACAATCCTTGACAACCATGCCAGAGATGGCGTATGCACAGTGGCAAGAGACCTGCATTGACAGAGATGAGGCACCTTGGAGGATGAGGAACACCTTTATTACTCAGGCTCACACCTATGGAAATGCATCAATATTAACAGACTCACATGGTCTTTTGGATTAACATGTGGGACCTACACTGGACACCCCCTTCGCACCACAGATGCTGTCAATCCATGGGAGTGGCACACAAGTGAAGGGGGTGAGCCAAACATCCCCTGCTGCACACAGAGAGGCTGCAATTCCCCATTGAGCCTCTCATGGGGATGTCCCGCAACATGTCCACCATTAGCCTCCCGTATGTTTCCGAGGGAAGTTGTACACACATAGATGCCTTCATCAAAATCAACAATCCCATAACAGATGACTGTCACAAAGTGTGACTATCAATTTATGTGAGTCATGCTACATGTTATGTGCCCCATGGTGAGTCGACATGTATGCATAGTAACAATACCTGCACAGGAGCAGTGCCCACACATTACAAACAACTACCACACCCAAAAAGCCTTGCTGCAATCCTTACCCAAAGGAGACTTCTCACCATGTCCGTGCATGTAACGCTGATTCAGCACACGTTGCACAAGCAGACAGCATGCGCAAATACCTGGGGATGAGAGACACACAAGAAGTCAGGAAACACATAGTCATCCACATGCATGGTCATGTACTCTACATGAATAAGGTTGACACCATGCTAGTTGTCAATTGAGTGTGTCAGCTAAAATGTGTGGAATGACATCAGCACTCGAGTGACACATCAGCACACACCTCAAAGTCACTTCGCATACAGTCAGCTGGACACACACATTGCAACACATGCCACACAAGGCTCCAAGCGTGCACACTCAGACCCAGGGACTCACCATTATGAGAAGAAGTTGCGTATGAGCTGACTTCGGATGTCTTCCTCCTCCTCCTCCTCCTCCTCCTTACTTGCCTCGTGACCAAGGCCGTCATCCTCCACGGGTGGATGTTCCTGCTCATCGGGATCCAGGATGAGTGGCACAGCTTTCTCCACTGCCATGTTGTGCAGCATGCAGCACACGAGGAAGATTTTGCAGACCTTCACCGGTGCATATGGGAGGGACCCGCCGGTCTTGTGGAGGCAACGGAATCGGCTCTTCAGGAGGCCAAACGTCCTCTCAATCACTCGCCTGGTCTGCCCATGGGCGTTGTTGTAACGGTGATCTGCAGCTGTTCTCGGGTTGCGGAGAGGCGTCACCAGCCATGGCATGTTGGGATAGCCAGAGTCCCCTACATGGAAACATCATGTACAGAAATGGGTCAGGAGATGCCGTCACATACTAAGATACCGCTGGATACTGGACAAACAGAGTCTACCCACCAAAAAGACATGCTCGTTCGTTGTGCAGCTGCAGCATCATTTCTGGCACCCTGCTACGCCTCATGATGTAGGCATTGTGTTCCGACCCTGGAAAACGTGCACAGACATGGGAAATCACCATGTTAGCAAGACACACCACAAGGGCATTAATGGAGTGGTAATGTTTACGGTTACGAAAGGCTACCTCCTGTGCCTGTGGTGGTACCAAAGCCACATGTGTCCCATCAATGGACCCAATTACATGGGGCATCCCTCCCAGGGCATAGAACTCACCCTTGATACCTGTCAACTGCTCAGGAGTTGGAAAATGGATGAATTCATCCAGGTGCTCCAACATGGCTTCTAAAACATCATGCAGGACACGGCTGAACATGGTCTGGGACATGCCACCCACATCAGCTATGGTCAATTGAAACGTACCGGTGGCAAAGAAATGTGGGGCTGACATCACCTTCATCTTGGGGGTCAGCGCAGTCGGATAACTGTGTCGCAGTTGGAGGTGTGGGGCCAGCCTGTTTGTCAGGTCCACAATTAACCGTTGGGGGAATCTGTAGCGGCGTATGCAGTCGCGTTGCCTCATGGCCGCCAAGTCTGGCATTGGTCGGGGGAGAGGCGGTGCCCTGCAGAAATTTGGAAGGAATAACGATGATTGAGTACATTACTACACCAATTTCAAAGAACTGAGCACATGTTCAACAGCTAATACACATATGCTACATACAGAGTCTGGTCTGTGCAATACATCCTGCACACGTATGCCAGCCAGGTGATACTCCTAACAAGAGGCAGCTACAAACGTGGATTGTCAAGGTCTACATGACATGCCATGAAAGTAGCTGTGGGCCAGTGTGAGTGAACAGCCAGACACATTACAGGAGTGACATACATCCACATATGTGCATTTGAAGGATGTTATCTCATACAGACAGCTGCCGGCAAGCTAGACGCACAGGTCACATGTCATGGAAAAAGGACAGACCACACACCTTGCCATGAAGGGGTACATGTCAAAAATGATCACACAGACATTGAGACTACGCTGATATGTCCTAAGCTCGCAAGTCCCTGTTCGATGCATACAGACACACGTTATGTGTTATTCCACATGTGTCCTGGTGTGCGTAATAGTGTGACATGGCCATCTACACACAGACACATGTTGGATGCAGCTACAGCAGATGCCGTTGACGGAACACCAACAACAAGATCATGGAAACACATGACACACACATGACATAGTCACATCGGGGCACGCTGGTAGTGAGATGTCAGGTGTCATCATCCGTGTACCTGGCATCAGGGGAAAGTTGCGGGTGTTGGTGACTGTGCCATGCCAGTGATGCAGTGCTTGACAAGTTTGAACAACATGCACACATTTAAAAGGTGTGAAGGGGAAGTGCGCCACATAGTGCCCCATCACACATGACATGTGTACACAGGTCATCACACAACTATTGGGTTAAAACATGAGGAGACATGTGCCAGCTCACTGTCTGACACACCTAGGCCCTACACATGAAGCACTGCACTGACAATGACTTGATGTCCATCCTTGTGCGAGTCTGACACCTCCATTCCTTCCCTGAGCGCCTCCTATCACCAGTGTGAGCTGTGAAACGCACCGTACACACACTCTGAGGGCGTGTGTATGGTCGTATCACTATATGGGGTTTGGGTAGGAGTACGCGTGTGTGTATGGACCATACACACGTACATGTTCACACTGGTCCATTCCCTATGGGAGTGTCGCCGTAGGCGTACGCCACAGTGCTACGGGCCGTACCCGCATGTGTAGGGCCCGTAGCACTATGGCAGTGTTGCTGTAGGCGTACGCCACAGTGCTATGGCCCGTACCCGCGTGTGTAGGGCCCGTAGCACGATGGCGTATGCCTACGGCAACACCACCATAGTGCTACGGACCCTACACACGCGTGTACGGACCGTATCACTGGAGTATTGGTGCCCTAGGGGTACTTGTGGAACGCACCGTACCTGTGTGTGGATAGTGAAATAACATAGGGGACACATGAGGGACAAGTATAAGGGCCTAAATGCATGCTGGTTGTCATGGAGACCGAGTTTCCAGTTCAAAATTTTTCATCAGGTGGCCAGCAAAAGTCGGTTGGAGACAATATACCATGTTGCAAAGTGGTTGTTGACTTGACATCATGCTCAAATTTTGAACCATGCAAAGGCCCTCACTGGGGTAGGTTAAAAGGGATTGGAGGAAATGTAGGATGCAAATGAGATTGACCAATCACTCTGTACTCCTGTAAATGAAACAGCCCAGCAAGGCAGATATAAGGCAGCCAGGACCCATGAGAGAGCACTTGCCTGCACAACCTTTCATTCCACACCACTGCTGCTGCTTGTGATTCCTCTGGCACCATGGCCAGGTCTGTGGAGAGGGCCCAGCCTTTCACCCAAGAGGAGAATGAGGCGTTGCTGGACGTCATCCTCCCACAGTACCCCTGCCTGTATGGGAGACCAGGGGAGCAGGTGAGTGCTGACTCCACTAGCTTTGACTGTGCCCCTTTTTTGTGTCTGTCACTTCTGGCATTGTGTCCAGGTGTGACAGACATGCAATGTTGTTCATGGTGGGTCCCAGGGGGGGGGATGCCTTATGTCTCCCATGCAGAGCATGATGTGGTTCATATCTGCACTCCTCACTTGCATTGTGCTTACTGTGACTATCACTGCATGGTGCATGCCACATTCAGCCTGGCTAATCCTCTTGGGAATGTTGTTTCTATTGTCCTGATGTGATTCTGTGGTCCCCCCCAGTGTGACAGGTGACTGTACCCACAGATGTGTGTGAGTTGAGTGTACCTGTGGTGAGAGTGTCCAAATGATGTGTACGGGCCCTGGACATTGGTGTGTGTGTAAGTCCCCTGTCATGTGGGTGAGTGTCTATGTGCAGTGTTGCACCCCAGCTGCATGGAGGATGCATATGCCCTACCCATCTGATGTGAGCAGGGAGCCGTGCTGTGTGTCTGACGTGCGAGCTAGCCCCACACCTGTGACACCCCCCAGTCAAGTGGCACATGTGCAGAGTGAGGTTTTTACCCGCAGTTGTCAATGGCAGATGATTGGCCTGTGCCTGTGTGTGTCTGTGTACTCCGCTGAGGTTGCGTGAGTGGCCTGGGGCATGTGACTGCTTTGAGGTGCTGTCCATAATCCTGGTGTTGCTTGTGATGCACAGTGTGAGCCATGATCAGTGATTGTGTCGCACCCCTCATGCCACCTGTGTACTTTCAATGCCACGTAGTGCTTTTGGCCTTCCCCAGAGGATAATGTCCCTATGACAAAGGTGCAATGAGTTGGCTGCATACTATGCCCTGTTCAAACAAGCCAAATTGTTCTAATGTGTGTCTCTGTGACATGGAGCAGGTGTATTGATGTTGTCTCACTTTGTCATCCTCACAGGTAGCCGCCTACGCCAAGGGGGAGATATGGAAGTGGGCTGTCAGGGCCGTGAGGTCGGTGGAGGGTCGCAGTCGACGCCTGGCCCAGGTGAGGAAACGCTGGCAGGACATCCGGTGCTGGACCAGGAGGATCGCCCGGGTCCTGCTGGGGGACTCACCACCACGCAAACACGGCGGGCGCCGGCGCCTGACCCACCTAATGAAGCGTGTCCTGGCGGTGGTCTTCCCTGACATGGATAGGCGGCTACAGGAGAAGCAGCAGCAGCAAGGGGGTAGGTACCTGTGTGTTTGTTGTGTGTCACCAGCTTTTAGAAGTGCTCAGTCGCCTGGATACACTGCCAGGGTTTATATGTGCAGTGCATATCCTGTTTCCCCAAGTCACCCTGTGCTGTTCTTCCTCCCTTGCCCTCCTTGACATGTGTTCCCTGGTCTGTGTGTAGTCACTCTTGCACAAGGTAATCTTGGCTGCCAGTTAATCCAAGTGCCTCATGTGTGGGGGTGGTCTGTGACATGTGTTGGGACCTTGCCTCTGCCCTGTCCAGTTCAGTCATATTGGGGTCCATGATTGTTGGCACTGATGCTGAGTCTCAACATAGGAGTGTGAGGCTTGAAATGAACAGACTTGCAGCATGCATGACCGATGTTGTGGCCTCAGACATAATGTGCATGAGGGGGAGATATGCATAGTGCGTGGACGGTTGCTCCTGTTGCAGTCAGATCTATCCAGGACCATGGAGCAGTGTGGCCACTACAGTCCCCTGAGACACCTTTTCCTAGGAATCATGTGTGTCATCCAACACTGTGGACATTCTCTGTGTCTTCAGCATAGGTTGGGCTCTGTGGCATTTTACCCTGGCCTCATTTGTATTTACGAAAAGTGTGCTACATGTGTCCACTGTACAGGGTGACCCAATGTGGCTTGTGCATACTCACTGTGGCCAGTGCCTGTGTGTCTCGGTACAACTATCTGATGATGGTTGTTTGTCAATAATATGTGTGGTCAGCCCCACGAGGGATAGTTAGAGTGCACTTTGGATTACATGAAGCCCATTTTTGTGATCCCAGATGAAGAGGTGTAAGTCCTTCCTCTGTCTCAATCACATAGTCTCAGGTAGGGGGGGTTTGTGTGGCCAAGGCCTACATGTCCAAACCTTATGTTTCCTTTCCAGGTCTGGCCTGTGTGTGATGACAGTCTGAACAGACACTCAACAAGTATTGACCCAGTCATGTTGTGCAGGCTTTAATGTTTGTGCTTTGCAGCATGTGTCTAAAGTTTAAGTTCCTGCTCATCCTTTTTTGGCAACGGGGTGTGGTCCAGATGCTGTGCTCGACTGTCCACAGACACTTGCTTCTCTGTATAATTCGATATCAAGTTATTTGCTGTTGTGTCATGCTCTCCATTGTTTCCAAGTGGCATGGTGGGTCAACCAACTGTGTAGTGCAGGGCCTACATGTGCGTAGTATTGTAGATGTAACTCATGATGCTTTTCATGCTATGCCCTGTGACCTATGTAGTTTGGACTAATGTGTCATATGTATACAGGTGTCTGATTATTTCCTGTCTCTTCACCTTGCCCACAGCATCGTCGGGGGACACCGAGGGAGACACCGGCACGGACGTGGAGGAGGGATCCAGCACCGGTGCCACCATTGCTGGGGAGTCTGGCACAGCAAGTAGCACGGAGGGCGAGGGGAGTCAGGCGGAGGACCTGTCCAGTCCCAACACCGACTATGACGCTGACGGGTCCGAGGCTGAGCTCCCAGAGGGGGCGGAGGCTGCTCCAACAGCTGAAAGCAGCACTCCATCTCTCGCCGCCCCCTCCATTCCCATCACCGCCCTCCCACTTGCTCGGGTCCCTTCTGTCTGTGCTAGGTGACAACATGTCTCCTTCGTACCAGGCACCGCACCCCCTGCCCCTGTCTCCTCTGCTGCCGTCAATGCCGAGTCTGTGGACATCCTGCGGCAGTTGCAGGTTGGTCAGACATCGCTGCTTAATGTCCTCCATGGCCACACCAGACTGCTGACACAGATGGTGTCGTACATGGAGGGCATGTCAGCAGCGATGTCTGACCAACGGATGTTGCTGAGGTCCATGGACTCGTCACTGACAGCATCAGTGGGTCTCCTGCAGCGCTCTGTCCCCCCCCTACCCCTGCACCATCCACACTTCCCACTCCCATGCCTGTCCCAAGCACACCCAGAGATCCCCATGCACGCACCCCACCAGACACAGGCAGCACACCTACAGGGAAGGCCAAGCGCACACCTCCTGTCACGCACACACAGGGGGAAGTAGGCTCACCCACTGGGTCAGGGGGGAAATGTCAGACACGCAGCCACAGTGGGGATCCGCAGTCCTCACGACCCACTTCCTCCAAAACCACTCCCCTTAGCTCCCATGCCCAACAGTCAGACAAAGAGTCCTTCATGGCCAGTCTGTCCCTCAGCCCCAGTGTGACACCACCCCGCAAGCGGTCGAGGAAGTCCCCGGCAGGGGAGTTGAGTCCCCCCCCCGTCCACACCCTCCCCCAGTAGTGCTGCAACCCATCCCTCTGACCCCCCCCCTCCTTGGGGCCTTTGGTTCCTTCGGGTGCAGGGGAGACGCTGGAAGACCTTGCGACCACCTTTGGCGCTGCCCCACCCCCTGTGGTGGAGTCGTCCGTCCCTGCACCCACAACACCTACCCTTACCCCTCCTGTGCCTGCGGTGCCTGGTCCTTCTCCCCCACATGATGCCCCCCCCGTGGATGAAAAGGAACTCTGAACTGTGCAGGCAAGCTAGGGGAGACGCGTCCCAATGTGTTCCCCCCACGAGTTCGCATATGGACTGGCCTCTGGGCCTTTTATATAGTGTACATTTCAATTCAAATATTATTTTTATGCTGAATAAAGCATTTTGTTTTTCATTTGCACACTAATGCTTTTCTGGTGTTGCTGTTGGTGCTGCTGCTCCATGAGTTGGGGTGGTGATAATGTGTTAGATGTCTGGGAAATGTTGTAGTGTGCTGGTCATGGGGTGGACCCTGGTATCTGCGTGCCATCACAAGGTCTCTGCAAATAATCTTTGGTCATGTAAGCTCTTACTGTATGGTGACATTGTCCCAAGGAGTGTTCCTTCCTCTGTGGCACCTGACATCTTCCCTGCAGGGTGTTTCCCAATTGTTGTGCTGACCTGTGTCTACATTTCCTTGGTGTGTGACGGATCCCTTCAACTTTGGCCATGGCTGCTGAGCAATGTCTCCGCCTGCATCGTCTGTGCCATCCTTGGTAGTCACTGTACTTGTGTATGGAGTATGTTGCCATGGCTTCATGTGGACATGGTCCCTTTTCAGCACTATGCATGTGTGTACTCCCAGCCTAGCACACATGTGTTACTTGTTCTGCAGGGTATTTGGGCACCTGACTGACAATTGTGGGCATTTTATCTGTGGGTACTCCACCCTTTTCCTTCCATGGGAGGCAACAACTTGTTGGCTGCCCCAGCACCTGCACATTCCTATCAGTCCTTGAATGTGCATGACAGTGTGTGTTCCCTTAGGCTCTCTTAGTTTAGTAGGGTTTAACATGAGTATACAGTCTTGTTGCATGATCTCAGTGTGTGTATTGTGCTGCCACCGCCAGGGGTGGGTATGCATGTGTAATTTGTCCTCACACCCACATGTGGTGTGTCATGCAGTGGGGGAAGGACATCCATCCTCATGGGAGTGGGACACTGCTGTCAGTGATGTGTTGTCATGGCACTCTCAACATAGTCGCACATTGTGGATGCCTTCATGCACCCATGGAGTTTTGGTCATCGGAGGAGGATGTACACACCCCCATGTCTCTGTCCACTGCTGGGAGTCCTCTGTACCCACCCCTCATGTGTATGGGCACTGCTGGGAGTGATAGGCACCCACCCCTCATATGTCTGGGCACTGCTGGGAGTGATAGGCACCCACCCCTCACATGTCTCTGTCCACTGCTGGGAGTCCTGGGCACCCACCCCTCATATGTCTGGGCACTGTTGGGAGTGATAGGCACCCACCCCTCATATGTCTGGGCACTGCTGGGAGTCCTCTGCACCCACCCCTCATATGTCTGGGCACTGCTGGGAGTGATAGGAACCCACCCCTCATATGTCTGTCCACTGCTGGGAGTCATCTGCACCCACCCCTCATGTGTCTGGGCACTGCTGGGAGTGATAGGCACCCACCCCTCATATGTCTGGGCACTGCTGGGAGTGATAGGCACCCACCCCTCACATGTCTCTGTCCACTGCTGGGAGTCCTGGGCACCCACCCCTCATATGTCTGGGCACTGCTGGGAGTGATAGGCGCCCACCCCTCATATGTCTGGGCACTGCTGGGAGTCCTCTGCACCCACCCCTCATATGTCTGGGCACTGCTGGGAGTGATAGGCACCCACCCCTCACATGTCTCTGGCCACTGCTGGGAGTCCTGGGCACCCACCCCTCATATGTCTGGGCACTGTTGGGAGTGATTGGCACCCACCCCTCATATGTCTGGGCACTGCTGAGAGTCCTCTGCACCCACCCCTCATATGTCTGGGCACTGCTGGGAGTGATAAGCACCCACCCCTCATATGTCTGGTCACTGCTGGGAGTGATAGGCACCCACCCCTCATATGTCTGGGCACGGCTGGGAGTGATAGGCACCCACCCCTCATATGTCTGGGCACTGCTGGGAGTCCTCAGCACCCACCCCTCATATTATGTCTGGGCACTGCTGGGAGTGATAGTCACCCACCCCTCATATGTCTGGGCACTGCTGGGAGTGATAGGCACCCACCCCTCATATGTCTGGGCACTGCTGGGAGTGATAGGCACCCACCCCTCATATGTCTGGGCACTGCTGGGAGTGATAGGCACCCACCCCTCACATGTCTCTGTCCACTGCTGGGAGTCCTGGGCACCCACCCCTCATATGTCTGGGCACTTCTGGGAGTGATAGGCACCCACCCCTCATATGTCTGGGCACTGCTGGGAGTCCTCAGCACCCACCCCTCATATGTCTGGGCACTGCTGGGAGTGATAGGCACCCACCCCTCATATGTCTGGGCATTGCTGGGAGTGATAGGCACCCACCCCTCATATGTCTGGGCACTGCTGGGAGTGATAGGCACCCACCCCTCACATATCTCTGTCCACTGCTAGGAGTCCTGGGCACCCACCCCTCATATGTCTGGGCACTGCTGGGAGTGATAGGCACCCACCCCTCATATGTCTGGGCACTTCTGGGAGTCCTCAGCACCCACCCCTCATATGTCTGGGCACTGCTGGGAGTGATAGGCACCCACCCCTCATATGTCTGGGCACTGCTGGGAGTGATAGGCACCCGCCCCTATGTCTCTGTCTACTGATGTGGATCGTAGCACGACACCCACCCACCCGCCTGCACCCTTGGTGCAGTACACTGCTCACCTGGCCATACATCCCCACAATATACTGGTCAGATGCTGCACCAGGCCCTATCCCATCATTCGTGGCGTGTGTACGCCTTGTATCAATGATGTGCTGGTGCCCTAGGGGTACGCGTGATGCGCTCCGTACCCACGCTCTGAGAACGTGTGTACGGGTCATACCACGCGTACCCCTACGTCACCCCAAGAATGGTGGCACGGCCCGTACCCAGGCCTTTAGAACGTGGGTACGGGCCGTACCGCCATTCTTGGGGTGACGTAGGGGTACGCATGGTGCGACCCGTACCCACGCTCTGAAGGCCTGGGTACGGGCCGTACCCCTACGGCACCCCAACATTGGGGGTACGGCCTGTACCCAGGCCTTTAGAACGTGGGTACGGGCCGTACCACGCATACCCCTACATCACCCCAACAATGGCGGTACGGCCCGTACCCACGCTCTGAAGGCCTGGGTACCCACGTGTTGTTCTGACCTTCTTCGGCGTCTGCGTCGGTTCCTGTGCACCAGGTCGTAGGCTATGAGGACCGGGATGACACGTAGGATGGGGTCCATGGCTGTCCGTCGCGTACAGGTGCTCCTTCTTCGCGTCGTCCTCAATTTCCCGGCAGTTTTTGGCTCCCGTAAAAAATGCTATGTGCGGAGTGACGTAGGCACGAATCGTACTTGCTGGTTCGTAAAACGCTGCCTGACTCCGTCCGGACATCACGTACGCGTTGTCCCGGATCGGAATTGTGGGTATTTTTTGGCCGGTCGGTGTTTTGTACGACTCGTACGGAAATGGAATTTCTGTACGAATCGTACTTACGGGTTTGTAAGGTGGTTTTCCCGGGTACGAATCGGACGGAGAATACGCTCCGTACAACCATTCGTACCCGGGTTTTACAGGATCGGAATCGGCACCCAAATGTTAAACTTTAAAATTAATTATTAAGATTTAAAAAAATATTTCAAATTAGTAATTGTTTTTATTTAATTTATATATATATATATATATATATTATCTACTGGCGGTCGCCAGTAGATAGTTATAGTTAGGACCGTGTTTCCATAGGAAATCTGCAACATTCTATTTGGAATAACTTTGGCGCCAGTTGACGAATCCTCGCAAAATTTTCAAAATAGGTGGGGCGCTCCGCTCCGCTCCTACCCTAAAAGTCTCGGGGGGATTCGTCAAGCGGGGGCTGAGAAAAAAGGGGGGTCCAAAAACGCGTTTTCCCCATGCAATTTTCCATAGGGACCTTTAGTCCCAGCTACAGCCCGACCGGCTGAATAGAATTACTTGAAATTTGGCAGAGAGGTAGTCCTCAGGTCAGGGAAGTACCTTTTGCAGGTCTGGTGTCAATCTGTTCAGTAGTTCCTGAGAAAATCAAAAGTAAAATCATATATATATATGTGGGCGGAGCCTAACCACACATCTCATCCTGAGATCTGATTGGCTGTCAGCACTTCATCCAAGAAGTGTTGGCAGCCATCTTGGGACCAATATACATGATAGCACCTCATTAAAAGGCATTGCAGTTAATAGAAGGTTTTAAGACTTTAGTTACATTATAAATCATTTGTTGATGGTACCATACTCATTTTAGGAAATGTGGTATGTTCTAAGGTGATTTCACCATGTGAAAAAGCCTTCTGCTGGGATATCATGATTGAGAGAAAAATATTTTCTCATGCTTTTCCCACAGAGGTTTGGAAGGTGATCTATAAGCTAAACTGAGAGCTTATTTTCTGTAAATTCACATTATCTTTCTCAGTCATGTGAGAATGAAGTCTGACATTCTCAGTAAAACATGTACATCCAACAAGGGCAGAGACTGTCAGTTGATTCCTTTGTGTTCTACTGCAGCTTCCTAGAGTGTTCCAAAGAACAACTAGAGCGCTAACAGTCCTACTTATGATAAACATATGGCACACCTGATGCCATCTTGCTTGGATTAAAGTGGTAACTCTAAAAACATTTAATTTAAAAAGGAACAAAATGAAGGGGTTCATTTTTCCATAAAAAGTATGATTAGTGCTGCAGAAAGAAAAATTAGGGCACATTTTGAGTGACTTCTCAAATCCTCTTCTATTTCATTAAAAAATTCTGACATGCAGACTGAAACATGCACTTTCAATACCAGCAGCAGTTTTCCCCGGTGAGCAGTAGCTTTACTACAGTGATCTAATGTGCAAAAAGAGTGCTAACATTCTGAATTTATGGCAAATGTGTGACACATCTGAATGCCTTCTTGATGGAATCAAAGTAAAAAACTGAAAGTATTTCCTACTAAGGAGACTGCAGTAAATGAGGAAATTAGGAAACTTCATAACAAATAAGTCTCCCAAGATGGCCACCAGAGACAAAAGAGCCCAAATGTAGCCCAAATATCACCCAGATGTAGCCCAAGTATAGCCCAATGACAGAATGTCCCAGAGTGTTCTTAAAAACAACTAGAGCGCTTACTGTCTTCATTATGACAAAAGTATGGCACACCTGAAGCCATCTTGATTGGAATAAACTGGTAACACTTAAAACATTTAATTTAAAAAGGAACACAATGAGGGGGTTCATTTTGCCATAGAAATTAGGATTAATGCTGAAGAAAGAAAATGAGGGCACATTTTGAGTGACTTCTCAAATCCTCTTCTATTTCATTAAAAAATTCTGACATGCAGACTGAAACATGCACTTTTAATACCAGGAGCAGACTTCCATGGTGAACAGTAGTTTTACTACAGTGATCTAATGAGCAACTAGAGTGCTAACATTCAGAATTTATGGCAAATGTGTGACATATCTGAATACTTTCATGATGGAATCAAAGTAAACAACTGAAAGCATTTCCTACTGAGGAGACTGCAGTACATGAGGAAATTAGGAAACTTCATAACAAATAAATCTCCCAAGATGGCCACCGGAGACAAAAGAGCCCAAATGTAGACCAAAATCACCCATATGTAGCCCAAATATAGCCCAATGACAGTAGTGTGCAAAACACTTATTATTTTGTGTTTTTGCAGTGTTATATAGTGCAGACTTGTCAGGTATTGGAGTGCTTTACATGAGCATTGGTTACATCACACAAGAACAAATTCATTTTGGTTGTAGACATGGGGAGACTAAGTGATTTGACCAGAATCACAGAATGTCGAGCTGAAGCAGAAACTCCAACCTGGTTCCCCAGTTGCAAAGTCTGCAGTTCTGGAAGTAACACCACATCCTCTCCCCTAAGTGCAACATTTAATCAAGTGGTCAACTGGATAAAAAAACATAAAGATAACAAATAATTTAAAAGTGCTTTGTCGCTATTTGAAAACTCAGAAAATATGTCCTTATTTTAGTCTTTTAGAGCACTAACCATAATTTTGATGCCAATAAGACCCTCTCATATATGTAACTTCTAAAGGAAATGCTCTAGGTATTACAGTTTTGATTACATCAAGATGACGTCAGGCGTTCCACACTTTTGTACTAAATATAGAATGTTAGCAATCTAGTTGTTCATTAGGATACTGTTGAGAGGCAGAGGCCAGGGGCACGGACTCTGAAAATTGAAGGCAGGTAGGAGGGTGCAAAGGCAACAATTTAACCACACTGAGCAGGCAGGAAGGGCCGTGGCAGCACAACAGACTATGGAGGGCAGTGGAAAGTGGGGCAGGGGCAACAAACCAACAATACAGGACTTGCAAGAGAGGCTGTGGCAATGTAATAGACCATTGTGGGCAGAAGGAAGAGGCAATGGTAGTACAACCATACATGCCAACAGACCCGATTCAGCCAGGAAACGTCCAATGTTTTTAAGCTCAAATGGGCTTTATTTGATCTGTCTCCTGTCTACAATCTCCTCTTTTTCAATGTAACTCAAAGGGGAAAATCAATACCCCAGTTTTTTTTCAAAATCTCCCTCTTACCAAGTTCAAAATGTTTGCAAGTATGGTACATTGGATCATGGAAGGAAATGGGGTAGGGACATGGACTTGGATAACAGAGGACAGGAGGGACATGGAGAGGTGCACCAAACTGACCCTGCAGGGCAGGCATCAGGGTTTGCAGCAGCACAATACACCACACAGGGCATGCGGGACGGGGGTGCAGCACAACAATCCATAGAAAGCAAGAGGGAGGGGACAGGACCATGCACATGGACAACAGAGAACAGAGGGGCAAGAGGCAATGGTAGCTAGCTGACCATAATGGACAGACAGGAGAGAAAGCTGCAGCATAACAGACCATAAAGGGCAGGAGGGACGGATCAGGGGAATTGCAATGGAACAGACAAGCCAGGAGGGAGGGAGTAGGGGTCTGCACATGTAAACAGAGGGCTGGGGGCAAGGGGGCAG
Organism: Triturus cristatus; assembly: GCF_964204655.1. NCBI lineage: Eukaryota > Metazoa > Chordata > Amphibia > Caudata > Salamandridae > Triturus > Triturus cristatus. Next base: position 789,694,023 of record NC_140586.1, on the reverse strand, counting down.
GGCAGGAGCAGCAAGATAGCCATGGAGGTCAGGCAGGATGGGCACTAGAAGCAAGACACACCATGAAGAGCAACACTGAGACTGTGATGGCATACACACAGACCATGGAGGGAAGGAGGGAGGGGGTCAGGGGCAGCTAACTGACCACACAGGGAAGGTGGGAGGGGCCATGGCAGCACAGAAGACCATGCATGGCAAGTGGGAGGGTTAGTGGCAGCACAATGGCTATGATGGGCAAGAAGGAGGGTGCAGGGGCATGCACAAAGGACGATGGAGGATAGAAGGGAGGGTCAGGACCTGTGCACAGACAAGAAAGTTCAGGGGAAGGGGCCTCACAACAGACCGCACGGGGCAGGCAGGAGGAGCAGTTGCAGCACAACAGACCAGGGAGGGCAGAAGGATGTGGCAGTACAATGGACCATGTAGGAAAGGAGAAAGAGGATAGGGGCATGGCATGTGGACAGGCAGGGCAGAGGTGGCAGGGACAGGTTACAGTCATCTGACAATGCTAGGCAGGTGGGAGGGAGGTGGCAGCTCAACAGAACACTCACAGTAGATAGGAGTGGCAGGTCCATGGAACATGGTGGGCAAAAAGGATGGTTCAGGGACATGCACAAAGACATCGGAGGGCAGGGGGAAGGAGAATAGGGGCAGCAAGCTAAGCACAGAGTTTAAGCAGGAGGTCAATGATGGGGCATAGAATTGGGCACTGGAGGGCAGGAGGAGTGGACTGGTACATCATACTAAATTGAGGGCAGTGGCAGCACATCAGACCATGCATGGCAGGAGGGAGGAGGCTAGTCCATGGATTCACACAACAGACGATAGGGAGGAGGGGGATGGGGCAGCAAGCTAACTGTTCAGAGAAGGCGGGTATTAAGTAGGCCTGGGCGGTAAATTCCGTTCAGCTCGCGGAATTTGCGGAATTTCGGTAATTTCGCGTTCCGCAGAGAACGCGAAATTGCCCAAAGTTCTGCTTTCCGCGACTTCGCGAAATTTTTTCTTGTTCGCGTTCTCAAAATGCGTGTTCGCGAGATATTTCTCCCCGAGCACGCAAACAGCAACTGTGAACAGGAAAAAAGCATCGCGAACAAGCAATTCCGCGAGTTCGCGGAATTTCTGCATGTTCGCGGAGATTTTTTACCGTTTCGCGGAGATTTGCGTAACGCGATTACGCTAATTCCGCCCACCCCTAGTATTAGGAACTTTATTGTTTTTAAAACCTTTGTCTGTGCGAACTACTTAAAATATGAACAAGTATGCAGCATAATCTCACTTTTATTCAGGAAGAAGAGGACGTTTGTGACTGTGACTCTGGGCTCACTTGGCAGAAACACCCCCTGACCCTCCACCCCCTATCGCAAAATGTAATGCCCGTGAAAAGGGTAGGTGAACACAGTGTTATATAGAACATAGTCCTGAGAGCACGATTGAAAATGAAAACTAGATATAGTGTATGGTGTAAACTCTTCACCAAAAAGTGTGATATAAGATGAACCGGGCGTGAAATATAATATGCAATACATTGTGCGCAATTACAGATTCATTGGAGAGCGCGAGATAGCACAGGCACTAGCGCGTGCTATGCGATATGGAGTGTAATATGCACAGGGCAGTGTTGTGTAACCTAACTAGTCTCTAAAGTTGTAATATAAAATATGTGCTGGGGAGTGTAACGTTGCATATGCACTGTGACAAAGATATGGATCCCAGATTGTAATATGTATGGCATAGCACTGTGCGTTATAACATAGGCATCAAGGAAGGCACGTTAGATGGGGCAATATAACCCGTGCGAAGACAAGTGTGGCATGACATATTCACGGGGTGGTGTTACAGTGCATATGGGCTAGAGAGTGTCATAGCATATGCACTAGCTAGTGGAATACAACACAGAGGTGTGTGGCACTCAGCAGGCAATGGTGGGTGTAACACAGCATTGGGTTCTGCCAGGAGCGCGCTGTGACTCTCAAGTGATGTTCGTCCCCTTTCCAGAGAGTAAAATAAAAAGTATTACACATCCGGCAGTGGATGTGTGTTTTATTAACCGTGAGGGGGGTTTCTTGCATAGTTTTGGTCGAATTTTTGTCGAATCCCCTTTGAATGGCTTGGTGTGCATGTGTATTAAATGTGACCGTCAATAGCTACCCATGTTTGTATAAATAAACGACAAGGGTGTCTACCGGGATTAGGCACGGTAGGGCATCAGACATGTCAGAGCTTCACTAGTGGTGTAAATACATTCCACGTGGATTCATTGTATGCATAGTCGCCTTTTAATGAATATTACGCAAATCGTCATGGTGATAGGTACGTACGGTTTGTCCAGCATGTCCTAGGTGTGTCTATAAATATATATTTTTTAAAAATAATAAAAAACAGTGGCCGGCCCTGGGGATTGGGGTCAAAAAAATATAATTAGGAGACAGGCCCTGGGGGATGGGGTCATCAGGGCTAATAAATTAGAATAAGAAGGGGAACCACACAGCCCCCCTTCTTAAAAAATTTAAATAAATAAAAGACTGGCATCGTGCCGGAGGCCACGCCCCCTCCTTGCACTCTGCAAATGCGCCCCCTGGTGAATTGTAAGTTGGGGAATTAATTCCTCTTCAATACTGAGGGTCCCTGAGGGCCAACTAGCCCAACAGGCATCTCCAGTATGCGCCAGGGAGCTGCGCTGCAGACAGGTGTTCTGAGGCCAAGCCCCTTTTTACACCTCTCTGCAACGCAGCTCTGTGGCGCTTACTGGAGGTACCTAGTGGTCTAGTTTGACCTTAGGGACCCTTAGTATTCAAGGGGACTTAATCTCTCAACTTAGGACAGCCACAGGGCGCGTTTACACAGTGGTGAAGGGAGGGGACAGGGCCTGAGGTGACGTGTGCAAACACGCACTATGGCACATTTTAAATTGGGGATATAATTTCCCTTCAATACTGAGGGCCCCTGGGGGCTAACTAGCCCACCAAGTGCTTCCAGTAAGCGCCACTGAGCTGCATTGCAGAGAGGTGGTCCAGGCCGTGCCACTTTTTACACCTCTCTGCAACGTAGCTCTGTGGCACTTACTGGAGGTACCTAGTGGGCTAGTTGGACCCTAGGGACCCTCAGGATTCAAATGAACTTAATCTCCCAACTAAAAACAGACACAGGGCGTGTTTACACAGTGGTGAAGGGAGGGGACGGGGCCTGAGTTAACGTGTGCAAAAATGCCCTGTGGCCTGTTTTAAGAGGTAGTTTTAATCCCCCTGCCCTATTATATACTAGGGGCTTACAGAGGAGGTCATGCTAATCACAGGGGGACCCCAACGCATAATGTTTCCTAGTGTATGTAGGTGTTTTCACTGTATTCTAAGTGTCTTTTAACATAGCACTGGCTCTAGGACTGGTTAGTCAGACTCAGTTACCACCAGTATCCGTCTGAAAAAGTTGAGGGTACAGGATGATTTTGCAACAAGGCTTCTTTCTGCTCTTCTTTTTGTTCTTTCTGCACGTTATCCTTCTTCCTGCACTTTTCTTCGTCTTTGAGGACTTCTGTTGCTTCTTTCTGCACTTCTTTTTTTTCTTTCTGTGCATTTTTTCTTCTTTCTTCACATGTCCTATCTCTGTAGGCATAGTTAGAAATTAGCATTTAAAAAACCTTTGAAATTCACAGAAAAAAACATAGGTTTCAGGCACGTTATAGTTAGGAATTAGCATTTAAAAAACCTCAGAAATTCACTGAAAAACCATAGGTTTCAGGGGTGTTATAGTTAGCTGGACTTTTCACTTGTACAAAACCATTGAAATTCCCCTGTTATAGTTAGTTCAGCTTACTATAACTCGCGCGCCCGCAATGCACTGCTGATGACGTCACATATTACATCACTCATGACATGGTCAGTGACATCACTCATGACATCACTGATGACATCTCAAATGACATCACTGATGACATCACTGATGACATCATCCTTGGGATAGAGTGGCAGACCTCCTCTCACCCTAATATAACCTTTGATACACACATTCAAAAATAGAGACTAAACTTTTCAAAACAATGGACATACCAATACCAGTTACAACAACCTCTTCAGTAATTCTAAGATCCACATACACATCCACTCATTCACCAACACAGTCACCCACACATGTACTCACTCATCATATGTACTCATACACCTATACATCCTGTCACACAATGCCACTCATCCATAGAGTTACTCACACACATAGTCACTCATGCTAATAAAGAATCAAACATACATTTACTTGCATTTACAGTTATACACACACCACCACACTTACTTCTACGGAAACTGACACATACTTAGTCTTTTAAACAATCACTTATAGAAACACATACTTATTCATACAGGAACTCTTTCAATCTCTCACTCTCACATATACTCACTTATATACACCAATAGTCACATATACTAGTTTAAAACATATGTAGTTACTCATAAAGACACTATTGAGACAGTCATTCACTCATTAACACACCCATACACACACTCATCCACCCATACAGTCCTGCACACACGCTGTCTTCAACACATACAGTGAGTCACTCATTCATGCACCTATGCACTACGTATTACCCCCACCGAACCATGCAGACACTCAGACTGATACTCAAAAAAACAACTAATAACCTATATAGACACCCATGTAGCTACTCACCAACCCATGCAGCCACTTATACACAAAGTGAGAGACTGATACAGATATTTACATATTTAAACATTACTCACTAAGCCATGTATTCACTATGATACACTTAATCAGTCAGTTACACAATCAATTTTTCAAAAACAAATCATCCATTTAGACACTTATATACCCATTTATTCTTCCATCGACCTTGAGATATACATATATAAAACATATTTAATTTTCAGAAAAACATACATTCACTGGATGATGTCATCAGTGATGTCATCAGTGATGTCATCAGTGATGTAATATGTGACGTCATCAGCAGTGCATTGCGGGCACGCGAGTTATAGTTAGCTGAACTAACTATAACGGGGGAATTTCAATGGTTTTGTACAAGTGAAAAGTCCAGCTAACTATAACACCCCTGAAACCTATGGTTTTTTCAGTGAATTTCTGAGGTTTTTTAAATGCTAAGTCCTAACTATAACGTGCCAGAAACCTATGGTTTTTTCTGTGAATATATATATATATATATTCACTGAAAAAACCATAGGTTTCAGGGGTGTTATAGTTAGCTGGACTTTTCACTTGTACAAAACCATTGAAATTCCCCCGTTATAGTTTGTTCAGCTAACTATAACTCGCGCGCCCGCAATGCACTGCTGATGACGTCACATATTACATCACTCATGACATGGTCAGTGACATCACTCATGACATCACTGATGACATCTCAAATGACATCACTGATGACATCACTGATGACATCATCCAGTGAATGTGTGTTATTCTGAAAATTAAATATGTTTTATATATGTATATCTCAAGGTCGATGGAAGAATAAATGGGTATATAAGTGTCTAAATGGATGATTTGTTTTTGAAAAATTGATTGTGTAACTGACTGATTAAGTGTATCATAGTGAATACATGGCTTAGTGAGTAATGTTTAAATATGTAAATATCTGTATCAGTCTCTCACTTTGTGTATAAGTGGCTGCATGGGTTGGTGAGTAGCTACATGGGTGTCTATATAGGTTATTAGTTGGTTTTTTGAGTATCAGTCTGAGTGTCTGCATGGTTCGGTGGGGGTATTACGTAGTGCATAGGTGCATGAATGAGTGACTCACTGTTTGTATGTGTTGAACACAGTATGTGTGCAGGACTGTATGGGTGGATGAGTGTGTGTATGGGTGTGTTAGTGAGTGAATGACTGTCTCAATAGTGTCTTTATGAGTAACTACATATGTTTTAAACTAGTATATGTGACTATTGGTGTATATATGTGAGTATATGTGAGAGTGAGAGATTGAAAGAGTTCCTGTATGAATAAGTATGTGTTTCTATAAGTGATTGTTTAAAAGACTAAGTATGTGTAAGTTTCCGTAGAAGTAAGTGTGGTGGTGTGTGTATAACTGTATATGCAAGTAAATGTATGTTTGATTCTTTATTAGCATGAGTGACTATGTGTGTGAGTAACTCTATGGATGAGTGGCATTGTGTAACAGGATGTATAGGTGTATGAGTACATATGATGAGTGAGTACATGTATGAGTGACTGTATTGGACTGTTGGTGAATGAGTGGATGTGTATGTGGATCTTAGAATTACTGAAGAGGTTGTTGTAACTGGTATTGGTATGTCCATTGTTTTTTAAAATTTTAGTCTCTATTTTTGAATGTGTGTATCAAAGGTTATATTAGGGTGAGAGGAGGTCTGCCACTCTATCACAAGGATGATGTCATCAGTGATGTCATTTGAGATGTCATCAGTGATGTCATGAGTGATGTCACTGACCATGTCATGAGTGATGTAATATGTGACGTCATCAGCAGTGCATTGCGGGCGCGCGAGTTATAGTTAGCTGAACAAACTATAACGGGGGAATTTCAATGGTTTTGTACAAGTGAAAAGTCCAGCTAACTATAACACCCCTGAAACCTATGGTTTTTTCAGTGAATTTCTGAGGTTTTTTAAATGCTAATTCCTAACTTAACGTGCCTGAAACCTATGTTTTTTTCTGTTAATTTCAAAGGTTTTTTAAATGCTAATTTCTAACTATGCCTACAGAGATAGGACATGTGAAGAAAGAAGAAAAAATGCACAGAAAGAAACAAAAGAAGTGCAGAAAGAAGCAACAGAAGTCCTCAAATACGAAGATAAGTGCAGGAAGAAGGATAACGTGCAGAAAGAACAAAAAGAAGAGCAGAAAGAAGCCTTGTTGCAAAATCATCCTGTACCCTCAACTTTTTCAGACGGATACTGGTGGTAACTGAGTCTGACTAACCAGTCCTAGAGCCAGTGCTATGTTAAAAGACACTTAGAATACAGTGAAAACACCTACATACACTAGGGAACATTATGCGTTGGGGTCCCCCTGTGATTAGCCTTACCTCCTCTATAAGCCCCTAGTATATAATAGGGCATGGGGATTAAAACTACCTCTTAAAACAGGCCACAGGGCGTTTTTGCACACGTTAACTCAGGCCCCGTCCCCTCCTTTCACCATTGTGTAAACACGCCCTGTGTCCGTTTTTAGTTGGGAGATTAAGTTCATTTGAGTCCTGAGGGTCCCTAGGGTCCAACTAGCCCACTAGGTACCTCCAGTAAGTGCCACAGAGCTGCGTTGCAGAGAGGTGTAAAAAGTGGCACGGCCTGGACCACCTCTCTGCAATGCAGCTCAGTGGCGCTTACTGGAAGCACTTGGTGGGCTAGTTAGCCCCCAGGGGCCCTCAGTATTGAAGGGAAATTATATCCCCAATTTAAAACGTGCCATGGTGCGTGTTTGCACACGTCACCTCAGGCCCCGTCCCCTCCCTTCACCACTGTGTAAACGCGCCCTGTGGCTGTTCTAAGTTGAGAGATTAAGTCCCCTTGAATCCTAAGGGTCCCTAGGGTCACACTAGACCACTAGGTACCTCCAGTAAGCGCCACAGAGCTGCGTTGCAGAGAGGTGTAAAAAGGGGCTTGGCCTCAGAACACCTGTCTGCAGCGCAGCTCCCTGGCGCATACTGGAGATGCCTGTTGGGCGCGCGTTTGCAGAGTGCTGCATGGAGAGGGCATGGCCTCCGGCACGATGCCAGTCTTTTATTTATTTTATTTTTTTAAGAAGGGGGGCTGTGTGGTTCCCCTTCTTATTCTAATTTATTGCCCCTGATGACCCCATCCCCCAGGGCCTGTCTCCTAATTATATTTTTTTGACCCCAATCCCCAGGGCCGGCCACTGTTTTTTATTATTTTTAAAAAATATATATTTATAGACACACCTAGGACATGCTGGACAAACCGTACGTACCTATCACCATGACGATTTGCGTGATATTCATTAAAAGGCGACTATGCATGCAATTAATCCACGTGGAATGTATTTACACCACTAGTGAAGCTCTGACATGTCTGATGCTCTACCGTGCCTAATCCCGGTAGACACCCTTGTCGTTTATTTATACAAACATGGGTAGCTATTGACGGGCACATTTAATACACATGCACACCAAGCCATTCAAAGGGGATTCGACAAAAATTCGACCAAAACTATGCAAGAAACCCCCCTCACAGTTAATAAAACACACATCCACTGCCGGATGTGTAATACTTTTTATTTTACTCTCTGGAAAGGGGACGAACATCACTTGCGAGTCACAGCGCGCTCCTGACAGAGCCCAATGCTGTGTTACACCCACCATTGCCTGCCGAGTGCCACACACCTCTGTATTGTATTCCACTAGCTAGTGCATATGCTATGACACTCTCTAGCCCATGTGCACTGTAACACCACCCCGTGAAAATGTCATGCCACACTTGTCTTCGCACGGGTTATATTGCCCCATCTAACGTGCCTTCCTCGATGCCTATGTTATAACGCACAGTGCTATGCCATACATATTACAATTTGGGATCCATATCTTTGTCACAGTGCATATGCAACGTTACACTTGTGGTAAACAAAAATCTTCTTTACCGGACTGAATTTCATACGGGATCTTGAAATAAAATAAAATAGCTCAGAATAACAAGAGGCAGAATCCGTGGTATAAGAGTTTCTAAATGGGCTTTATTCCATCAAAAAATGGCCGACTCGAGTCGCGGCCTTCAGGTTCCGTCACCACGAGGGTTCAGGAAGTGAAGTACAATAATTTATTGACAGACATGCATTTTTATAATAAGTACATTACAATGAAACGAATGTAGAAGGCGTAACATTTGATAAGAAAAGTGACAAAACAGGTACGTAATCGAAACTAGGCGTAATAAGGAATAAAAGAAACATGATTGGTTAGGATTATCAGACATAGGTGGATCTATAAGATAATACTTGGCATAGATGCGCGCGCAGCAGCATGACGTGTGATTGACGTGCAACTAGGGGGTGAAGGGGACTTGACATTTAGCTCTACATGTGGAGACGAGAAGTCTGGGGGGTCAAGTCAACCTAATCCCAAATCATATCTAACATCCTATGTTTAAAGAACTATGTTATCCACAAGGAAGGACTCTCGGACAGAATCTAGTCTATACTGACTGTGTGCGTGCACAAACGCCTAAGTGTCTATATGAGATGTGAGGGGCAGAAAACTTTCCATGGCAGCAGGGCTATGAATCACTTGCAGGAGGACGGAAAGGCCGAGTCCTTTGCTTGTGAGCTAAAGGAAATGTTTACCTAAATCACTAGACAGGAATGCATCGGCTGAAGAGCAAAATAGATAATTCGAAGGTGAAATACAGCTTCTTGGCAGGCAGGCGAAAACTGGCCGGGGCAGGCACCGTTAGCTGCACAGGGAGTAGGGCAAAGTTCATGGATACAGATGCGAGCTCAAGCTGAAGCTGTCAAAGACAGAGAGCAGGGAAAGGCTTTGAGGACAGAATCGGGCCTACTTGCCTGAACTGTAAAAATGGAGTAACTTAGCCATATAAAGTCGGTGGCCTTTCATACTTAGGAATCGAATATCCAGCCCATCGATGGCGGATCTGACAGAGAACATGTCGACGGTAGACACACATATGTTTGCGTCTTAGAAACTGGAACTAGAGGGAACATACATGTACTTGTAACATGCATATAGAACCGTTGGGGTCCAAGATAGGGGACATAACTGATCAGGAAAATCCACATTTCCACATTCCCTCCTTGTCCCCTACTTGCCCTTCAAGAGATATCAATCTTCATCATTCCATCGATTTGCTCATGGAGCATCATTTCTTCTTCCTTCTTCTTCCGGCATTTTGAACGAGAACTGTGATATGGAATGCATGATGTGGCACACAGACCACAAATCGCTGGTCCACATTGTAGGCATAAACAACAACTGAAGAGCATAAGAAGGCCAATACCTAGGAAGGATAGAACTCTCCATCCCCAGGCTGATATCACACTCCAAAACCACCCGGACCACGTCCAAGTGCCTGGATTTTCGTGTATCTGGCTTACAATCTTATGAAGGCGTGTTATAGCTTGATATACAGATGGCGAATTTTCTGGTATGAATATGCAGCAGCTGGATCCGATGACCCTGCAAGCTCCGCCCCTATCGGCCAGGATGACGTCAAGGACAAGACGATTCTGGAGAACAACAATTCTCATCACTGATTGTTCCTCTGTCAGATTGCCTAGGGCGGCTATAGTCTCATTTACTACAGCTTCAAGAGTCTTGGTGAGTCTACGTATCAGCTTACTATTTGATATTGTACCTATATAGGGAAAGATACCTTTATTGAAATCTGCATACTTGTCCCATGCCGTCTCAGTATAATCGACAACTGGGAGATCTCTTCGCTCTCTATTGTGTACTAAATGAACATTTCGATAATAATCAGGGGGAGCTAGAAAAACAGGTGGCAGAAGGAATGCTATGTAACAGGTACCATCCCAATCTAGAGGCAAACGCATATATGCAGTCTGACCACATATAAAGTAAGAATGGCGAGAAGCTCTAAATGAAGATTTACCTTGATCACTATATTCTACTGTAGTAACGCATTGGCTATGGCCCATGTGTATGGAACCAACTTTTCTCACACATAATTCACCCTTAACTGGAAATACTGACATAGTGGGCAGAATTAGTTCAACTTCGGATTTGACATTCAAAATCATAAGATTAGGCGTAAAATTACCTAATTTATACACTTCATTTTCTAAATCAGTTCCTGTTCTACTGGGGTGACCCTCCTTATTAGGGTGACAGACTTCGAATAAAACTAAATTCAGATTTCCCCATATCCAATGTTGTTGATAAACTGCTGTGTCTGGGTCTATAGAATTTAATAAACTAAACCATGCTCCACAGGAGCCATTGTGTGTGAACGGATGTGGAAAGAAAGGCAGAACTCCTTTGTTATTCTGATAGGGAGGGAGTCGGCCACACACCCAACAATTGGTGGCATTACTAGTCTGATGGGAATGATGTAACATACTAATGAATGTGTTATTGCGCAGCGCAAGTCTATAGGACAACTCATGTGGGGGGAATTCACTAAAAGAATGTTCATCAGTTATATTGAAAGCACGTTTAGAAACAGGATAATACATATGCAACAATATACTTGCAGTAACTAAAAAACTCAAGAAAAACAAAATTAATAAAGTCACAATACAGTGGTTACGCAGTAATTTACAATAAGCATGTCGTTTCATTATGATTCTGGACTCTACATGATTCAGACCTAAGGGATACATGTCGGGACAGATTCAACCGCTTCACCTTGGAGAGGACTTAAACAATCAAATCGTCCGACAGTTTAGATCTGGACCTGAGTTTCTGCTTGTAAAGTTCGGTGCTACTGGCCTCAGCCAAAGGTAGCTTTGAGTCAATGGGGGAAGACACACGGGGAGTACTGTTTGTGTCAGGAGGAAGTCCATGAAATTTCTTTATATGGCTGGAATGCACCCAGCCTTTTCTCCCTTCGATCTTCACAGCTGTTCTGGTCGTCAGCAGGACCAACTTAGGACGCCTCCACCTTGGCTCCAGTTGGGTTTTCCGATCAAAATTCCTGACGAGAACATAATCGCCGGGAATTACATCATGAGGTTTCACCTCGGTGTTGTCGGGAAAAGCTGCGACTACCTGTGAACGACAAGATTGTAGTGCAGACATCAAGGAAGCCAGGTAATCTGTCAGCATATTACAATCAACATCAGTTATTTTACGGGGTATAGGCGTCCCCCACATATTCGGTGGTCTACCAAAGATCACCTCATAAGGGGATAGCCCTGTTCGAGAGTGTGCTACCATCCTCATGTAAAATAGCGCAACTGGTAAAGCTACTATCCAGTCCACACCTTTCTCCTGACATATCTTAGACAGTCTGATTTTTAAAAGTTGATTATGTCGTTCCACGAGACCTGCTGCCTCGGGGTGTCGGACACAGTGGAATTTCCACTGATATCCCAACAAAAGTGAGACATGTTTCATTAATTCGGATGAGAAAGGCTGGCCGTTATCTGAATATACAACACGTGGTAAACCGTACCGTGGGAAGAATTCTCGAACTAGCTGCTTGGCAGTAGTCGGGGCAGTGTAATCTGATACGGGATACGCCTCTGTCCAACGGGAGAGAGCGCAGACAACTACGAGAACATATTTGAATCCTCGACAACGTTCCATCTGAATATAATCCATCTGGAGGACTTCAAAAGGATGGTCAGGAGGCTGAAATCCACCCTGCTCTACGGGAACACTCTTTCCTGGATTAAACTGACAACATATCATACAGGTACGAACCTTTTGTTTAGCTGCTGCTCGTAAATGTTTGTTGAACCAAATGTACTGAATGCTGTCTAGCATAGCCTTCTCTCCTAAATGTGCTGGACTGTGAACTGTAGCTATAATGGCTTGAACCATGGAATCAGGGAGAAACCATACAGATTTCTCCTTCGTCATCCATCCTTGATCTGTCTGGATCCCTCCTAGTTCAGTCCACTTCTTTATTTCTTCTGCTGTGGCATGTGTCTGTATATCAATTACGTCAAGTGTAGGATCCTTAATTGTCATACACTGTGTTGGTGTCTGAACTATTGGCTTTGTCATGTCTAATGTGCGATTCTGAGCAGTCTGTTTAGCTGTTCTGTCAGCTAAATCATTGCCTTGAGAAATGATATCAGTAACCTTCGTGTGTGCTTTACATTTCATAATCGATATAGCAGTGGGTAGATGTATTGCGTTTAACAAAGCATGAATGAGGGGTCCGTGCTGAATGTGGGCACCATGGGAAGTTAAATAACCTCTCTCTCGCCACAACACGCCGAAGTCGTGTACAACTCCGAATGCATAACGTGAGTCAGTGTATACATTAACTTTCTTATTTGTGGCTTGAATACAGGCTTGTGTTAGAGCAATAAGTTCTGCTGCTTGGGCGGACAAAGTATCTATACAATTTGTCTCAATAACTTCAGTGTCTGTTGTGACTGCATACGCGGCCACTAAATCTCCTGTACTAGTTCTCATGCACGATCCGTCTACATACAACGTCAGGTCTGGATCCAACAACGGAACGTCTGTCAAGTCTTGTCTAGGTTTCGTCTTTATTTCAATGATTTCAACACAATCATGAGCTAGTGGGTCTGTTCCAATTACAGGTAATAGTGTAGCAGGATTCAATGTATTACACCGTCGGATCTCTATGTGTGGTTGAAACAATGTCAATTCATAACCGGTAAGTCTTGCTATGGTCAAGTGTTGTGTTTGTGTTCGATTCACAAGAACCTCTACTGCATGTGGTACTTGTACTGTCAATGGATGTCCTAATACTATGGCATCGCTTTGTCTGATTGCTAAAGCTGTCGCTGCCACTGATTTCAGACATGCAGGCAAAGCCTGAGCTACGGGATCTAATGTACTGGAAAAATAAGCACATGGCTTGCGTGATCCTGCTTGATCCTGAGTGAGTACTGACAAGGCAGTACCTTCGCGTTCTGTAACAAAGAGTGTAAAATGTTTGCTATAACATGGTGTTGCTAAAACAGGTGCTTGACATAAAGCTTTCTTTAAGCTTTCAAAAGCTTGTGTATGTTCCTGAGTCCAAGGGAGAACAGTCGATGTGGCTGCCTCCTGTGTGGTTAACTGAATGAGTGGTTTTGCTAGAAAAGCGTACTGAGGGATCCACTGCCTACAATATGAAGTGAGGCCTATGAAAGCTCGCACCTCCTTTTGTGTCTGGGGTATTGACATGTTAGCAATTAACTGGATGCGATCTGGTGTAAGCTGCCTTCCCTCCTTGGACAGCGAGTGACCAAGATAAATAACTCGCTGGACACAGAATTGCAGCTTAGAAGGAGACACCTTGTGCCCCTTGTCGGCTAGGAAATGTAAAACTGTCAGAGAAGCTTTTTCACATTCTGGCTCGCTTCTCGCTGTGATCAGCAGATCATCGACATATTGAAGCAGTGCAGTATTGACTGGCATGTGGATACTGTCAAGTTCTCTCTTCAGTGCTTGGCTGTAGATGCTGGGGCTTTCTGTGAATCCTTGGGGAGCGCGTGAGAATTTAAAGCTGCGCCCATTTAAACTGAATCCGAACAAATATTGGCTTTCCGGATCTATTGGGACGCTGAAAAAGGCATTCTTGAGATCTATTACAGTAAAGAATGTTGCTTCGGAATCAATTGCTGTCAACAATGATGATATATCAGGGACCACAGGGAATTGTGGTACAATGCACTTGTTTAGTTCACGCAAATCAATAACCAATCGGTACACTGGTGGGGCAGTAGGATCAGTTCGTTTAAGAATCGGAATTATCGGTGAATTACATACATTGGAGTCTGTTTCTACAACTACTCCCTGGACAATCAGCTCATCAATGATTTTCAGCAAAGCCACTACAGCATCATGCGGTAACTTGTATTGTCGCATTCGTGGTAGTACCACTCCTGCTTTCAGGGTGACTTGATAGGGTGTAATGTTCATGCAGCCAACATCCGTAGGGCCTTGTGCCCATAGATGTACTGGTAAAGTTTGTAGTCGGGGATCCATGTCTCTAGACACATAGTGACCTTTAAAATCACGTAAAAACAACCTTACTCCTTCCGGAGAACAACATATTATGGCTCCTAGTGCTTTCAGAGTTTTAATTCCTAACAGATTTTCTGGGCATGATTTAGTAAGCAATAAATCTGTAGTTCGTGTCAAAGGTCCTATCGTAAGTGGTAGAGGCTGTGATACTTCATTAACAATAGGTTTTCCTGAAAAACCAAGGGAAATATTTTGAGAGCCTGAGAGGGGTGCCCCTGGAACTTCACTACGTTTTATGGTTGTTCGACTTGCCCCTGTATCGAGTAAGAATTTTCTATCTTGACCTAATAATTCACTATGTACATAAGGTCCTTCTTGATCTACAGGAATCTCGATAAGCGGTAAGTCAACTTCCCTCTCTAGGCTTGTTCATGCGTAACGCTGATACTCAGGGTATTCATACTGTGCAGTCTGATACATTTGTCGTGTTGTGGTTTGTGTGGCAGTAGCAGGCAACGGCGGTGCAGCTGGCACAAACTGTATGGGTTGCTGTGAGGCTGGCATGGACTGTTGTTGAACTGGCATGGACTGTCCATGCTGCATAGCTCCTTGTTCATTCTGATCTTGTCTAACTAATCGTGGTCTCTCCTTTGCAATACCTGTAGCTATATTACGTTTCAGGACTGGACAATCGTGTACATAATGGCCCAGTTGTTTACAGTAATTGCAGCTTCCTTTTACAGGAACTGCAGAATCACCAGAATGTGTCACACCCTTTTTGTGACCATCTGCTGGTACTGTCTGAGAAACTAGCATTTTCATTTTTGTATCCTTCATGCGTCTATGCTCGTGTTCTTGTTCATCCCTAATTCTATTGTGATGATACTGTAACATTTGTAGCATTTGCGACGGAGTGTTACTTTGCCAGGTACTCTCGAATTTCAATATTCTATTCTTTACTGGAGGCAATGCATTTTCCACTAATTTTGTCACAAATAAATGTGGATATGAGTCACTACTTGCTTTTATACCACTATTTATACCAAAACATTTTTCAAATCGAGCATAATAATCGCTTGTGTCTTCATCTTGCTTTTGTTTGCAGGCTGTGATTGCACCCCAATCTTCCTTTTTTGTAGTTAATAAACGTGGCAGTACCTGTACTAGTAAACCTGGTAACAGTTTAACTTTATCCCCGAGCCCTGAACCTGCAGTTCGGCCCCTTTCTTCCTCTGCTAATGCTGTCCAGTCTATCTTTTGGTCACCCACTTCCCACTCTTTTTCTTTCAGTTTTTCATAAATGCCAGCAGGCAAAAGCACCTTTAATATCGTCATAATATCAGGAAAGGTGTACTCTCCCATCAGTAACATGTCTTTAATTTCTCGGTGGAAACCTGCTGGGTCTTTGTCATGACTAGGTACTACTTTCTTCATTTCCAATAATTCCATTTTTGATATGGGTGTGTAAACAAATACACGGTGAAACTCATTGTCTTCGCCTTTTATTGGGTGCACTTCTCGTAGGGGATTTTGTCTATCCATATAGTACGGCGCTCTTTCTCTGCGGGGCAGCGAGAGAGAATCCGGACTTACAAAAAGGACATACTGCTTACGTGACACTAATATCTCTTTAATTAACTTGTTACTAGAACCTCTCCATCTGTTTGTGAGTAGTTCCGTTAATATATCAGGTAAAGGACCAGGGTCAGCATGTTGGCTCTTATATAATATGAGGAGTTGCTGAATCATATAGATTCCAGCTAAACGTTGTTCATCTGTACTGAGATTAAAAAACGTGTGTGCTACGGTCTCATCACCGTATTTTTCAGGACTGTCAATCCAGTGAACGGCTGATCTGGCTAACTCTTGCTCATCCATGGAATCGAGGAAGTGGTAACCCCTTCGTTCTCGTAATATTTTATCTGCGGCTTGAAACGAATGTTCAGGAGACTTCAGATTTATTATAGGCGTCGGATACGTTCTGCTATTATTTGGGCATACTGAGTGTATGGGATCAGAAAAACATCTAGTATTTTCACAGGATCTTCCTCTGCCTACATAAGCTATGGTCTCTGACTGTCTTGCGGAATTCCCTGATTCGGACATTTCATCTTGCTCAAACTCGTCTGTTCCCAATCTCTCTTCATGAATACGCTCTATTTCTTTACGGATTTTTCGGCACATGGCTATTATACAATTTTGCTTATCGTGTCTCCCTTCTGATATATTCTGACTCCATTTTGTAAGAATAAGCATTGCATTCGGGTCTACCCCCGGGCGGTCTTGATTTCTGATCACACAGTTTATGAGGAAACGTAACAGTTCCCCCTGTATTTCTACTTTCTGGAATTCCATAGCTCTGTTAATACATCCTGGATCTCGTCCTGTTTGAACAAAATGATATATGTTATCTAGATGCGTAGTCATTCCTGGTAACCTTGCTAAATACTCTGCGGCTCGCCTGATACGTAATGATGCCAGGACCATTTCGTCCTCTTTACCAACCACTGGGTCATATCTACAGTTTACAAGGAGTTCCTTAAGCGTACGTTCACTTACGAATTTAGGTGTACGTGAATGTGCTGACTCTTGAAAAACAAGTTTATTTATTCTGGGTGGTGTAAAGGTAATGCTAGCACCTCCCGTGGCCCCATCTGGGGCGTCGGGTGTGAATGGGTTCGTTGAACGTGACACAGCAACTATGGGTGTCGATACCCCTGTAGAATCGACTGCGGAAACAGATGCGGAAACAGATGTGCTTGCTGACGCTTGCGTCGGGACTTGCTGTTGCACGGGGACAGATACCTGATCCTGACGTTGAACCCCTACACCAGACGGTCTATGTGGTGCGGCGTTAGCATATTCGGGAGCTGCGTCGTCTAGATATGAGGAAAGAAAAACATCTTCTGCGGTTCTGGGATGCCCTTGTGGATGTACCTTAATTGGAAATAATGGGGGTGGCAAGTCTTTTGGCATTTCTGGAGCAGCCTTAGGTAGTCCTTCGGCTAGAAGGGGATACATACCATTCATAAGAGCATTTCTTTGTCTATTTACTTGTTCTGATTTCACTCGGATACCT
Organism: Triturus cristatus; assembly: GCF_964204655.1. Classification (NCBI taxonomy): domain Eukaryota; kingdom Metazoa; phylum Chordata; class Amphibia; order Caudata; family Salamandridae; genus Triturus; species Triturus cristatus. The sequence goes on along the minus strand of NC_140586.1, from coordinate 789,676,360 downwards.
TCCTCAATTAATAGACTTTCTTGAGCTTTATTTGAACTTTCTTTACTCCTCTCTTCTTGTCTACGTGCTTTTTCTGTTCGTCTATGAGATTCTTTACGCCATAACTCAACAGCGTCTTTCTGTGACTGTCTGACCTTTCTTTTCCATAACTCTTCCTCCACTTTCATGATGCACTCTGCATCCCAGGTTCCCGCTACGGGCCACCTTTGACTTTCCGGCAATCCCTTGGTATAGTCTACCCATAGATCAAGAAACAATATGGCATCTAAGCCATGCTTATGGTACATGAAATGCCCTGGAGTGTCCCTAGGAGGAATAGGAACTGCTTCTTCAAGCACCCCTTTTCTGGTAGTAATCTGTCTTAACTTCGAGAAGAGCGGCATATTGACAACTGATCTGATACTTACTCTTGAACTCACTTAATACGAAAAACACAATAATGAACAGTGAACAATGAACACTCATTCATACCACAATATTTGAACACTTTAAACATTAAACATTAAACATTTTAACAACGACCGACAATGATGACAGTCTGCCTAACTAATCACCACGCTGAATTCTTGACAATAACTGCATACTTCGGAATACTTGATATACTGCTAAACAGTACATATACACTGCTAAACAGTGCAGACCGGATTTGTGTACCCAAATCCGTCTTGACCGGCACAACCTATGTGCGCGTCAACACGCCTCCCCGGCGATGGTACTCACCGAGTAGCTCCTTGAAACGGAAGGCCTCAGAGAATGGACGGGACTCAATGACTGCGGACAGCGGACCCTCTGGACATCGGGGCTTCGAAAACCTGGTGGGCCTCTGTATACCTCGGATCTTGCTCTCTCAGCTAGGCTCTGGTCGGGATACTTCGCACTTCTCACCGCCTCGTCTGGGTTGATCGCAGCCTCAGTCGCCCCCGCTTGACCGGAGGGAGCTTACAGGAAATCCTGCTGGTACGCGTTTATGGTCCGTCCAGCTGTGGCAGGAGACCGGGCCTGCAACGCACCGCCGGCGCGTGAGATGAGAAAGTGTCCCTGTTCGGGCGCCATTATGTGGTAAACAAAAATCTTCTTTACCGGACTGAATTTCATACGGGATCTTGAAATAAAATAAAATAGCTCAGAATAACAAGAGGCAGAATCCGTGGTATAAGAGTTTCTAAATGGGCTTTATTCCATCAAAAAATGGCCGACTCGAGTCGCGGCCTTCAGGTTCCGTCACCACGAGGGTTCAGGAAGTGAAGTACAATAATTTATTGACAGACATGCATTTTTATAATAAGTACATTACAATGAAACGAATGTAGAAGGCGTAACATTTGATAAGAAAAGTGACAAAACAGGTACGTAATCGAAACTAGGCGTAATAAGGAATAAAAGAAACATGATTGGTTAGGATTATCAGACATAGGTGGATCTATAAGATAATACTTGGCATAGATGCGCGCGCAGCAGCATGACGTGTGATTGACGTGCAACTAGGGGGTGAAGGGGACTTGACATTTAGCTCTACATGTGGAGACGAGAAGTCTGGGGGGTCAAGTCAACCTAATCCCAAATCATATCTAACATCCTATGTTTAAAGAACTATGTTATCCACAAGGAAGGACTCTCGGACAGAATCTAGTCTATACTGACTGTGTGCGTGCACAAACGCCTAAGTGTCTATATGAGATGTGAGGGGCAGAAAACTTTCCATGGCAGCAGGGCTATGAATCACTTGCAGGAGGACGGAAAGGCCGAGTCCTTTGCTTGTGAGCTAAAGGAAATGTTTACCTAAATCACTAGACAGGAATGCATCGGCTGAAGAGCAAAATAGATAATTCGAAGGTGAAATACAGCTTCTTGGCAGGCAGGCGAAAACTGGCCGGGGCAGGCACCGTTAGCTGCACAGGGAGTAGGGCAAAGTTCATGGATACAGATGCGAGCTCAAGCTGAAGCTGTCAAAGACAGAGAGCAGGGAAAGGCTTTGAGGACAGAATCGGGCCTACTTGCCTGAACTGTAAAAATGGAGTAACTTAGCCATATAAAGTCGGTGGCCTTTCATACTTAGGAATCGAATATCCAGCCCATCGATGGCGGATCTGACAGAGAACATGTCGACGGTAGACACACATATGTTTGCGTCTTAGAAACTGGAACTAGAGGGAACATACATGTACTTGTAACATGCATATAGAACCGTTGGGGTCCAAGATAGGGGACATAACTGATCAGGAAAATCCACATTTCCACACACTCCCCAGCACATATTTTATATTACAACTTTAGAGACTAGTTAGGTTACACAACACTGCCCTGTGCATATTACACTCCAAGGCGCATATCGCATAGCACGCGCTAGTGCCTGTGCTATCTCGTGCTCTCCAATGAATCTGTCATTGCGCACAATGTATTGCATATTATATTTCACGCCTGGTTCATCTTATATCACACTTTTTGGTGCATAGTTTATACCATACACTATATCTAGTTTTCATTTTCAATCGTGCTCTCAGGACTATGTTCTATATAACACTGTGTTCACCTACCCTTTTCACGGGCATTACATTTTGCGATAGGGGGTGGAGGGTCAGGGGGTGTTTTTGCCAAGTGAGCCCGGAGTCACAGTCACTAACGTCTTCTTCTTCCTGAATAAAAGTGAGATTATGCTGCATACTTGTTCATATTTTAAGTAGTTTGCACAGACAAAATGTTTTAAAAACAATAAAGTTTCTAATACCCGCCTTCTCTGAACAGTTAGCTTGCTGCCCCATCCCCCTCCTCCCTATCCTCTGTTGTGTGAATCCATGGACTAGCCTCCTCCCTCCTGCCATGCATGGTCTGATGTGCTGCCACTGCCCTCAATTTAGTATGATGTACCAGTCCACTCCTCCTGCCCTCCATTGCCCAATTCTATGCCCCATCATTGACCTCCTGCTTAAACTCTGTGCTTAGCTTGCTGCCCCTATTCTCCTTCCCCCTGCCCTCCGATGTCTTTGTGCATGCCCCTGCTCCATCCTTTTTGCCCACCATGTCCCATGGACCTGCCACTCCTATCTACTCTGAGTGTTCTGTTGAGCTGCCACTCCCCTCCCACCTGCCTAGCATTGTCAGATGACTGTAACCTGTCCCTGCCACCTCCACCCTGCCTGTCCACATGCCATGCCTCTATCCTCTTCCTCCTGTCCTACATGGTCCATTGTACTGCCACACCCTTCTGCCCTCCCTGGTCTGTTGTGCTGCAACTGCTCCTCCTGCCTGCCCCGTGTGGTCTGTTGTGAGGCCCCTTCCCCTGAACTTTCTTGTCTGTGCACAGGTCCTGACCCTCCCTTCTATCCTCCATCGTCCTTTGTGCATGCCCCTGCACCCTCCTTCTTGCCCATCATAGCCATTGTGCTGCCACTAACCCTCCCACTTGCCATGCATGGTCTTCTGTGCTGCCATGGCCCCTCCCACCTTCCCTGTGTGGTCAGTTAGCTGCCCCTGACCCCCTCCCACCTTCCCTCCATGGTCTGTGTGTATGCCATCACAGTCTCACTGTTGCTCTTCATGTTGTGTCTTGCTTCTAGTGCCCATCCTGCCTGACCTCCATGGCTATCTTGCTGCTCCTGCCCTGCCCCCTTGCCCCCAGCCCTCTGTTTACATGTGCAGACCCCTACTCCCTCCCTCCTGGCTTGTCTGTTCCATTGTAATGCCCCTGATCCGTCCCTCCTGCCCTTTATGGTCTGTTATGCTGCAGCCTTCTCTCCTGTCTGTCCATTATGGTCAGCTAGCTACCATTGCCTCTTGCCCCTCTGTTCTCTGTTGTCCATGTGCATGGTCCTGTCCCCTCCCTCTTGCTTTCTATGGATTGTTGTGCTGCACTCCCGTCCTGCATGCCCTGTGTGGTGTATTGTGCTGCTGCAAACCCTGATGCCTGCCCTGCAGGGTCAGTTTGGTGCACCTCTCCATGTCTCTCCTGTCCTCTGTTATCCAAGTCCATGTCCCTATCCCATTTCCTTCCATGATCCAATGTACCATACTTGCGAACATTTAGAACTTGGTAAGAGGGAGATTTTGAAAAAAAACTGGGGTATTGATTTTCCCCTTTGAGTTACATTGAAAAAGAGGATATTGTAGACAGGAGACAGATCAAATAAAGCCCATTTGAGCTTAAAAACATTGGACGTTTCCTGGCTGAATCGGGTCTGTTGGCATGTATGGTTGTACTACCATTGCCTCTTCCTTCTGCCCACAATGGTCTATTACATTGCCACAGCCTTGAAGGAGGGTAGATTTTGTATCACAGGGGGCCTCTGGCCCGTTCTGTCCACACCTGAAGTATGAGACCCTTGTCCTTGCCCTGCCAGCCGCATTTGTAGGCCGTATTAAATTGACCAGCGGGTCCTGTGTTGCTATATAATTATCCTGAGACATCCTTAGCACTCAGCCAGCATAAAACCCCTGTGTAGGCCCTTCTGTTCAATATGTAGGCCTCTTTGTTAAATTGACCATAGCTCTGCAATTTTAGTGTATAGCAGTCTGAAGGCAGGTCTGCGAGGCCTTCTGCTCCAAACTAGTAGCCCCCACCCTACCCGAGTGCTCCGTGCTCGGTATCAAAGTTCAACATCCCCCTGAAGCTGTCGACATACAGTAGGCTGCATCCTGGACTGGTACTTGCTTCCTGGGCAGGTTTCCTGCTTTTAAGGAAGTGGCAACCGCAGAGCGTCAAGTTAGGAGAACTGAGGAGATTTTATACATGAATATATTGAATTCCTGTACAATACCCATTATTTTCTGCTTGCTCTATGGAACTTACGATAAGCGATTGGCCTGAGAGACTGACCTTTTCACCCAGTCCATTGTCAGCATTAAGTGGGTAAATGACGAAATGTCTGGTAAAATCTGCAGACGAAGCTTTTGGGTAGCATACGTAGGTAGATGTAGCGTGCAAAGGAGCCCACAAAATGATATAAAAAGGGAGCACCCACAGATATCGACGGACAACCTCGCCGTCTGTATGTAGGTTAACAGGCTGTGCAGGTTTTCCCCAAGAACTGGGAGCTCTTGTCTTCCTTTGCTTAAAATGTCTTGCTCTGCTTTGCTTGAAGTATCTTATTCTATTTTACCTATATGAAATGTCATGTTATGTTTAACCATTGTTCTCTTTACTTTTGCATTTAAAAGATGTTGTATTGTAATTGCAGGAATGCTTGCTCTAAGAGTAAATATGAGTGTCCCTAGGTAACATTTTCCTTGGTGTAACTTGTTTCTCATGATGCATTTATAGATGTGTTTTCTCTCTCTCTCTGTCAGTCCATTAATTGAGATACAGAGAATATCATGACAGCTGTATGATTATCTGGATTCTGTATTTTGTACTTTATGTCTCTATTCTGCGGTTTCTTTGAAGTTGCATCTTCTCATTAAACTGCCATTGTATTCTGCCTCCAATTCCATGTCTCATATGTCTGTTTTCTTCATTTTTGGAGCAAGCGTTCCTAGGCACCCCGGCTCAAATTAAGGTGCCCCTTTTGTCCCTGACTCACTCTCCTGCTCAGTTCTGTGGTGGCTCCCGGGGCTCTGGGGACCGCCCCTAGCTTCCTTGACCCGTAATAGATCTTCCCTCCAACAGCCTCTCTTGCAAGTCCTGTATTGTTGGTTTGTTGCCCCTGCCCCCCTTTCCACTGCCCTCCATAGTCTGTTGTGCTTCCACGGCCCTTCCTGCCTGCTCAGTGTGGTTAAATTGTTGCCTTTGCACCCTCCTACCTGCCTTCAATTTTCAGAGTCCGTGCCCCTGGCCTCTGCCTCTCAACAGTATCCTAATGAACAACTAGATTGCTAACATTCTATATTTATTACAAAAGTGTGGAACGCCTGACATCATCTTGATGTAATCAAAACTGTAATACCTAGAGCATTCCTTTAGAAATTGCATATATGAGAGGGTCTTATTGGCATCAAAATTATGGTTAGTGCTCTAAAACACTAAAATAAGGACATATTTTCTGAGTTTTCAAATAGCGACAAAGCACTTTTAAATTATTTGTTATCTTTATGTTTTTTTATCTAGTTGACAACTTGATTAAATGTTGCACTTAGGGGAGAGGATGTGGTGTTACTTCCAGAACTGCAGACTTTGCAACTGGGGAACCAGGTTGAAGTTTCTGCTTCAGCTCGACATTCTGTGATTCTGGTCAAATAACTTAGTCTCCCCATGTCTACAACCAAAATGAATTTGTTCTTGTGTGATGTAACCAATGCTCATGTAAAGCACTCCAATACCTGACAAGTCTGCACTATATAACACTGCAAAAACACAAAATAATAAGTGTTTTGCACACTTCTGTCATTGGGCTATATTTGGGCTATATCTGGGTGATTTTGGGCTACATTTGGGCTCTTTTGTCTCCGGTGGCCATCTTGGGAGATTTATTTGTTATGAAGTTTCCTAATTTCCTCATGTACTGCAGTCTCCTCAGTCGGAAATTCTTTCAGTTTTTTACTTTGATTCAATCATGAAGGTATTCAGATATGTCACACATTTGCCATGAATTCTGAATGTTAGCACTCTAGTTGCTCATTAGATCACTGTAGTAAAACTACTGTTCACCATGGAAGTCTGCTCCTGGTATTAAAAGTGCATGTTTCAGTCTGCATGTCAGAATTTTTTAATGAAATAGAAGAGGATTTGAGAAGTCACTCAAAATGTGCCCTCATTTTCTTTCTTCAGCATTAATCATAATTTCTATGGCAAAATGAACCCCCTCATTGTGTTCCTTTTTAAATTAAATGTTTTAAGTGTTACCAGTTTATTCCAATCAAGATGGCTTCAGGTGTGCCATACTTTTGTCATAATGAAGACAGTAAGTGCTCTAGTTGTTTTTAAGAACATTCTTGGACATTCTGTCATTGGGCTATACTTGGGCTACATCTGGGTGATATTTGGGCTACATTTGGGCTCTTTTGTCTCTGGTGGCCATCTTGGGAGACTTATTTGTTATGAAGTTTCCTAATTTCCTCATTTACTGCAGTCTCCTCAGTAGGAAATACTTTCAGTTTTTTACTTTGATTCCATCAAGAAGGCATTCAAATGTGTCACACATTTGCCATAAAATCAGAATGTTAGCACTCTTTTTGCTCATTAGATCACTGTAGTAAAGCTACTGCTCACCAGGGAAAACTGCTGCTGGTATTGAAAGTGCATGTTTCAGTCTGCATGTCAGGATTTGAGAAGTCACTCAAAATGTGCCCTAATTTTTCTTTCTGCAGCACTAATCATACTTTTTATGGAAAAATGAACCCCCTCATTTTGTTCCTTTTTAAATTAAATGTTTTAAGAGTTACCACTTTAATCCAAGCAAGATGGCTTCAGGTGTGCCATACATTTATCATAAGTAGGACGGTTAGCGCTCTAGTAGTTCTTTGGAACACTCTGGAAAGCTGCAGTAGAACACAAAGGAATCAACTGACAGTCTCTGCCCTTGTTGGATGTACATGTTTTACTGAGAATGTCAGACTTCATTCTCACATGACTGAGAAAGATAATGTGAATTTACAGAAAATAAGCTCTCAGTTTAGCTTATAGATCACCTTCCAAACCTCTGTGGTAAAAGCATGAGAAAATATTTTTCTCTCAATCATGATATCCCAGCAGAAGGCTTTTTCACATGGTGAAATCACCTTAGAACATACCACAATTCCTAAAATGAGTATGGTACCATCAACAAATGATTTATAATGTAACTAAAGTCTTAAAATCTTCTATTAACTGCAATGCTTTTTAATGAGGTGCTATCATGTATATTGGTCCCAAGATGGCTGCCAACACTTCTTGGATGAAGTGCTGACAGCCAATCAGATCTCAGGATGAGATGTGTGGTTAGGCTCCGCCCACATATATATATTGATTTAAATGCTATTTTCTCAGGAACTACTGAACAGATTTACACCAGACCTACAAAAGGCACTTCCTTGACCTGAGGACTACCTCTCTGCCAAATTTCAAGTAACTCTGTTCAGCCGTTCGGGCTGTAGCTGTGTCTAAAGGTCCTATGGAAAAATGCATGGGAAAAACGCGTTTTGGGACCCCCCTTTTTTCTCAGCCCCCGCTTGACGAATCCCCCCGAGACTTTCAGGGTAGGAGCGGAGCGTAGCGCCCCACCTATTTTGAAAATTTCGCGAGGATTCATCGACCGGCGCCAAAGTTATTCCAAATAGAATGTTGCGGATTTCCTATGGAAACAGGGTCCTAACTATAACTATCTACTGGCGACCGCCAGTAGATAATATATATATATATATATATATATATATTCACTGAAAAAACCATAGGTTTCAGGGGTGTTATTGTTAGCTGGACTTTTCACTTGTACAAAACCATTGAAATTCCCCCGTTATAGTTAGTTCAGCTAACTATAACTCGCGCGCCCGCAATGCACTGCTGATGACGTCACATATTACATCACTCATGACATGGTCAGTGACATCACTCATGACATCACTGATGACATCTCAAATGACATCACTGATGACATCATCCAGTGAATGTGTGTTATTCTGAAAATTAAATATGTTTTATATATGTATATCTCAAGGTCGATGGAAGAATAAATGGGTATATAAGTGTCTAAATGGATGATTTGTTTTTGAAAAATTGATTGTGTAACTGACTGATTAAGTGTATCATAGTGAATACATGGCTTAGTGAGTAATGTTTAAATATGTAAATATCTGTATCAGTCTCTCACTTTGTGTATAAGTGGCTGCATGGGTTGGTGAGTAGCTACATGGGTGTCTATATAGGTTATTAGTTGGTTTTTTGAGTATCAGTCTGAGTGTCTGCATGGTTCGGTGGGGGTATTACGTAGTGCATAGGTGCATGAATGAGTGACTCACTGTTTGTATGTGTTGAACACAGTATGTGTGCAGGACTGTATGGGTGGATGAGTGTGTGTATGGGTGTGTTAGTGAGTGAATGACTGTCTCAATAGTGTCTTTATGAGTAACTACATATGTTTTAAACTAGTATATGTGACTATTGGTGTATATATGTGAGTATATGTGAGAGTGAGAGATTGAAAGAGTTCCTGTATGAATAAGTATGTGTTTCTATAAGTGATTGTTTAAAAGACTAAGTATGTGTAAGTTTCCGTAGAAGTAAGTGTGGTGGTGTGTGTATAACTGTATATGCAAGTAAATGTATGTTTGATTCTTTATTAGCATGAGTGACTATGTGTGTGAGTAACTCTATGGATGAGTGGCATTGTGTAACAGGATGTATAGGTGTATGAGTACATATGATGAGTGAGTACATGTATGAGTGACTGTATTGGACTGTTGGTGAATGAGTGGATGTGTATGTGGATCTTAGAATTACTGAAGAGGTTGTTGTAACTGGTATTAGTATGTCCATTGTTTTGAAAATTTTAGTCTCTATTTTTGAATGTGTGTATCAAAGGTTATATTAGGGTGAGAGGAGGTCTGCCACTCTATCACAAGGATGATGTCATCAGTGATGTCATCAGTGATGTCATTTGAGATGTCATCAGTGATGTCATGAGTGATGTCACTGACCATGTCATGAGTGATGTAATATGTGACGTCATCAGCAGTGCATTGCGGGCGCGCGAGTTATAGTTAGCTGAACTAACTATAACGGGGGAATTTCAATGGTTTTGTACAAGTGAAAAGTCCAGCTAACTATAACACCCCTGAAACCTATGGTTTTTTCAGTGAATTTCTGAGGTTTTTTAAATGCTAATTCCTAACTATAACGTGCCTGAAACCTATGGTTTTTTCTGTTAATTTCAAAGGTTTTTTAAATGCTAATTTCTAACTATGCCTACAGAGATAGGACATGTGAAGAAAGAAGAAAAAATGCACAGAAAGAAACAAAAGAAGTGCAGAAAGAAGCAACAGAAGTCCTCAAATACGAAGATAAGTGCAGGAAGAAGGATAACGTGCAGAAAGAACAAAAAGAAGAGCAGAAAGAAGCCTTGTTGCAAAATCATCCTGTACCCTCAACTTTTTCAGACGGATACTGGTGGTAACTGAGTCTGACTAACCAGTCCTAGAGCCAGTGCTATGTTAAAAGACACTTAGAATACAGTGAAAACACCTACATACACTAGGGAACATTATGCGTTGGGGTCCCCCTGTGATTAGCCTTACCTCCTCTATAAGCCCCTAGTATATAATAGGGCATGGGGATTAAAACTACCTCTTAAAACAGGCCACAGGGCGTTTTTGCACACGTTAACTCAGGCCCCGTCCCCTCCTTTCACCATTGTGTAAACACGCCCTGTGTCCATTTTTAGTTGGGAGATTAAGTTCATTTGAGTCATGAGGGTCCCTAGGGTCCAACTAGCCCACTAGGTACCTCCAGTAAGTGCCACAGAGCTGCGTTGCAGAGAGGTGTAAAAAGTGGCACGGCCTGGACCACCTCTCTGCAATGCAGCTCAGTGGCGCTTACTGGAAGCACTTGGTGGGCTAGTTATCCCCCAGGGGCCCTCAGTATTGAAGGGAAATTATATCCCCAATTTAAAACGTGCCATGGTGCGTGTTTGCACACGTCACCTCAGGCCCCGTCCCCTCCCTTCACCACTGTGTAAACGCGCCCTGTGGCTGTTCTAAGTTGAGAGATTAAGTCCCCTTGAATCCTAAGGGTCCCTAGGGTCACACTAGACCACTAGGTACCTCCAGTAAGCGCCACAGAGCTGCGTTGCAGAGAGGTGTAAAAAGGGGCTTGGCCTCAGAACACCTGTCTGCAGCGCAGCTCCCTGGCGCATACTGGAGATGCCTGTTGGGGGCGCGTTTGCAGAGTGCTGCATGGAGGGGGCATGGCCTCCGGCACGCTGCCAGTCTTTTATTTATGTTATTTTTTTAAGAAGGGGGGCTGTGTGGTTCCCCTTCTTATTCTAATTTATTGGCCCTGATGACCCAATCCCCCAGGGCCTGTCTCCTAATTATATTTTTTTGACCCCAATCCCCAGGGCCGGCCACTGTTTTTTATTATTTTTAAAAAATATATATTTATAGACACACCTAGGACATGCTGGACAAACCGTACGTACCTATCACCATGACGATTTGCGTGATATTCATTAAAAGGCGACTATGCATGCAATTAATCCACGTGGAATGTATTTACACCACTAGTGAAGCTCTGACATGTCTGATGCTCTACCGTGCCTAATCCCGGTAGACACCCTTGTCGTTTATTTATACAAACATGGGTAGCTATTGACGGGCACATTTAATACACATGCACACCAAGCCATTCAAAGGGGATTCGACAAAAATTCGACCAAAACTATGCAAGAAACCCCCCTCACAGTTAATAAAACACACATCCACTGCCGGATGTGTAATACTTTTTATTTTACTCTCTGGAAAGGGGACGAACATCACTTGCGAGTCACAGCGCGCTCCTGACAGAGCCCAATGCTGTGTTACACCCACCATTGCCTGCCGAGTGCCACACACCTCTGTATTGTATTCCACTAGCTAGTGCATATGCTATGACACTCTCTAGCCCATGTGCACTGTAACACCACCCCGTGAAAATGTCATGCCACACTTGTCTTCGCACGGGTTATATTGCCCCATCTAACGTGCCTTCCTCGATGCCTATGTTATAACGCACAGTGCTATGCCATTCATATTACAATTTGGGATCCATATCTTTGTCACAGTGCATATGCAACGTTACACTCCCCAGCACATATTTTATATTACAACTTTAGAGACTAGTTAGGTTACACAACACTGCCCTGTGCATATTACACTCCAAGGCGCATATCGCATAGCACGCGCTAGTGCCTGTGCTATCTCGCGCTCTCCAATGAATCTGTCATTGCGCACAATGTATTGCATATTATATTTCACGCCTGGTTCATCTTATATCACACTTTTTGGTGCATAGTTTATACCATACACTATATCTAGTTTTCATTTTCAATCGTGCTCTCAGGACTATGTTCTATATAACACTGTGTTCACCTACCCTTTTCACGGGCATTACATTTTGTGATAGGGGGTGGAGGGTCAGGGGGTGTTTTTGCCAAGTGAGCCCGGAGTCACAGTCACTAACGTCTACTTCTTCCTGAATAAAAGTGAGATTATGCTGCATACTTGTTCATATTTTAAGTAGTTTGCACAGACAAAATGTTTTAAAAACAATAAAGTTTCTAATACCCGCCTTCTCTGAACAGTTAGCTTGCTGCCCCATCCCCCTCCTCCCTATCCTCTGTTGTGTGAATCCATGGACTAGCCTCCTCACTCCTGCCATGCATGGTCTGATGTGCTGCCACTGCCCTCAATTTAGTATGATGTACCAGTCCACTCCTCCTGCCCTCCATTGCCCAATTCTATGCCCCATCATTGACCTCCTGCTTAAACTCTGTGCTTAGCTTGCTGCCCCTATTCTCCTTCCCCCTGCCCTCCGATGTCTTTGTGCATGCCCCCGCTCCATCCTTTTTGCCCACCATGTCCCATGGACCTGCCACTCCTATCTACTCTGAGTGTTCTGTTGAGCTGCCACTCCCCTCCCACCTGCCTAGCATTGTCAGATGACTGTAACCTGTCCCTGCCACCTCCACCCTGCCTGTCCACATGCCATGCCTCTATCCTCTTCCTCCTGTCCTCCATGGTCCATTGTACTGCCACACCCTTCTGCCCTCCCTGGTCTGTTGTGCTGCAACTGCTCCTCCTGCCTGCCCCGCGCGGTCTGTTGTGAGGCCCCTTCCCCTGAACTTTCTTGTCTGTGCACAGGTCCTGACCCTCCCTTCTATCCTCCATCGTCCTTTGTGCATGCCCCTGCACCCTCCTTCTTGCCCATCATAGCCATTGTGCTGCCACTAACCCTCCCACTTGCCATGCATGGTCTTCTGTGCTGCCATGGCCCCTCCCACCTTCCCTGTGTGGTCAGTTAGCTGCCCCTGACCCCCTCCCACCTTCCCTCCATGGTATGTGTGTATGCCATCACAGTCTCACTGTTGCTCTTCATGTTGTGTCTTGCTTCTAGTGCCCATCCTGCCTGACCTCCATGGCCATCTTGCTGCTCCTGCCCTGCCCCCTTGCCCCCAGCCCTCTGTTTACATGTGCAGACCCCTACTCCCTCCCTCCTGGCTTGTCTGTTCCATTGTAATGCCCCTGATCCGTCCCTCCTGCCCTTTATGGTCTGTTATGCTGCAGCCTTCTCTCCTGTCTGTCCATTATGGTCAGCTAGCTACCATTGCCTCTTGCCCCTCTGTTCTCTGTTGTCCATGTGCATGGTCCTGTCCCCTCCCTCTTGCTTTCTATGGATTGTTGTGCTGCACTCCCGTCCTGCATGCCCTGTGTGGTGTATTGTGCTGCTGCAAACCCTGATGCCTGCCCTGCAGGGTCAGTTTGGTGCACCTCTCCATGTCTCTCCTGTCCTCTGTTATCCCAGTCCATGTCCCTATCCCATTTCCTTCCATGATCCAATGTACCATACTTGCGAACATTTTGAACTTGGTAAGAGGGAGATTTTGAAAAAAAACTGGGGTATTGATTTTCCCCTTTGAGTTCCATTGAAAAAGAGGATATTGTAGACAGGAGACAGATCAAATAAAGCCCATTTGAGCTTAAAAACATTGGACGTTTCCTGGCTGAATCGGGTCTGTTGGCATGTATGGTTGTACTACCATTGCCTCTTCCTTCTGCCCACAATGGTCTATTACATTGCCACAGCCTTGAAGGAGGGTAGATTTTGTATCACAGGGGGCCCCTGGCCCGTTCTGTCCACACCTGAAGTATGAGACCCTTGTCCTTGCCCTGCCAGCCGCATTTGTAGGCCGTATTAAATTGACCAGCGGGTCCTGTGTTGCTATATAATTATCCTGAGACATCCTTACCACTCAGCCAGCATAAAACCCCTGTGTAGGCCCTTCTGTTCAATATGTAGGCCTCTTTGTTAAATTGACCATAGCTCTGCAATTTTAGTGTATAGCAGTCTGAAGGCAGGTCTGCGAGGCCTTCTGCTCCAAACTAGTAGCCCCCACCCTACCCGAGTGCTCCGTGCTCGGTATCAAAGTTCAACATCCCCCTGAAGCTGTCGACATACAGTAGGCTGCATCCTGGACTGGTACTTGCTTCCTGGGCAGGTTTCCCGCTTTTAAGGAAGTGGCAACCGCAGAGCGTCAAGTTAGGAGAACTGAGGAGATTTTATACATGAATATATTGAATTCCTGTACAATACCCATTATTTTCTGCTTGCTCTATGGAACTTACGATAAGCGATTGGCCTGAGAGACTGACCTTTTCACCCAGTCCATTGTCAGCATTAAGTGGGTAAATGACGAAATGTCTGGTAAAATCTGCAGACGAAGCTTTTGGGTAGCATACGTAGGTAGATGTAGCGTGCAAAGGAGCCCACAAAATGATATAAAAAGGGAGCACCCACAGATATCGACGGACAACCTCGCCGTCTGTATGTAGGTTAACAGGCTGTGCAGGTTTCCCCCAAGAACTGGGAGCTCTTGTCTTCCTTTGCTTAAAATGTCTTGCTCTGCTTTGCTTGAAGTATCTTATTCTATTTTACCTATATGAAATGTCATGTTATGTTTAACCATTGTTCTCTTTACTTTTGCATTTAAAAGATGTTGTATTGTAATTGCAGGAATGCTTGCTCTAAGAGTAAATGTGAGTGTCCCTAGGTAACATTTTCCTTGGTGTAACTTGTTTCTCATGATGCATTTATAGATGTGTTTTCTCTCTCTCTCTGTCAGTCCATTAATTGAGATACAGAGAATATCATGACAGCTGTATGATTATCTGGATTCTGTATTTTGTACTTTATGTCTCTATTCTGCGGTTTCTTTGAAGTTGCATCTTCTCATTAAACTGCCATTGTATTCTGCCTCCAATTCCATGTCTCATATGTCTGTTTTCTTCATTTTTGGAGCAAGCGTTCCTAGGCACCCCGGCTCAAATTAAGGTGCCCCTTTTGTCCCTGACTCACTCTCCTGCTCAGTTCTGTGGTGGCTCCCGGGGCTCTGGGGACCGCCCCTAGCTTCCTTGACCCGTAATAGATCTTCCCTCCAACAGCCTCTCTTGCAAGTCCTGTATTGTTGGTTTGTTGCCCCTGCCCCCCTTTCCACTGCCCTCCATAGTCTGTTGTGCTTCCACGGCCCTTCCTGCCTGCTCAGTGTGGTTAAATTGTTGCCTTTGCACCCTCCTACCTGCCTTCAATTTTCAGAGTCCGTGCCCCTGGCCTCTGCCTCTCAACAGTATCCTAATGAACAACTAGATTGCTAACATTCTATATTTATTACAAAAGTGTGGAACGCCTGACATCATCTTGATGTAATCAAAACTGTAATACCTAGAGCATTCCTTTAGAAATTACATATATGAGAGGGTCTTATTGGCATCAAAATTATGGTTAGTGCTCTAAAAGACTAAAATAAGGACATATTTTCTGAGTTTTCAAATAGCGACAAAGCACTTTTAAATTATTTGTTATCTTTATGTTTTTTTATCTAGTTGACAACTTGATTAAATGTTGCACTTAGGGGAGAGGATGTGGTGTTACTTCCAGAACTGCAGACTTTGCAACTGGGGAACCAGGTTGAAGTTTCTGCTTCAGCTCGACATTCTGTGATTCTGGTCAAATCACTTAGTCTCCCCATGTCTACAACCAAAATGAATTTGTTCTTGTGTGATGTAACCAATGCTCATGTAAAGCACTCCAATACCTGACAAGTCTGCACTATATAACACTGCAAAAACACAAAATAATAAGTGTTTTGCACACTTCTGTCATTGGGCTATATTTGGGCTATATCTGGGTGATTTTGGGCTACATTTGGGCTCTTTTGTCTCCGGTGGCCATCTTGGGAGATTTATTTGTTATGAAGTTTCCTAATTTCCTCATGTACTGCAGTCTCCTCAGTCGGAAATGCTTTCAGTTTTTTACTTTGATTCCATCATGAAGGTATTCAGATATGTCACACATTTGCCATGAATTCTGAATGTTAGCACTCTAGTTGCTCATTAGATCACTGTAGTAAAACTACTGTTCACCATGGAAGTCTGCTCCTGGTATTAAAAGTGCATGTTTCAGTCTGCATGTCAGAATTTTTTAATGAAATAGAAGAGGATTTGAGAAGTCACTCAAAATGTGCCCTCATTTTCTTTCTTCAGCATTAATCATAATTTCTATGGCAAAATGAACCCCCTCATTGTGTTCCTTTTTAAATTAAATGTTTTAAGTGTTACCAGTTTATTCCAATCAAGATGGCTTCAGGTGTGCCATACTTTTGTCATAATGAAGACAGTAAGTGCTCTAGTTGTTTTTAAGAACATTCTTGGACATTCTGTCATTGGGCTATACTTGGGCTACATCTGGGTGATATTTGGGCTACATTTGGGCTCTTTTGTCTCTGGTGGCCATCTTGGGAGACTTATTTGTTATGAAGTTTCCTAATTTCCTCATTTACTGCAGTCTCCTCAGTAGGAAATACTTTCAGTTTTTTACTTTGATTCCATCAAGAAGGCATTCAAATGTGTCACACATTTGCCATAAAATCAGAATGTTAGCACTCTTTTTGCTCATTAGATCACTGTAGTAAAGCTACTGCTCACCAGGGAAAACTGCTGCTGGTATTGAAAGTGCATGTTTCAGTCTGCATGTCAGGATTTGAGAAGTCACTCAAAATGTGCCCTAATTTTTCTTTCTGCAGCACTAATCATACTTTTTATGGAAAAATGAACCCCCTCATTTTGTTCCTTTTTAAATTAAATGTTTTAAGAGTTACCACTTTAATCCAAGCAAGATGGCTTCAGGTGTGCCATACATTTATCATAAGTAGGACGGTTAGCGCTCTAGTAGTTCTTTGGAACACTCTGGAAAGCTGCAGTAGAACACAAAGGAATCAACTGACAGTCTCTGCCCTTGTTGGATGTACATGTTTTACTGAGAATGTCAGACTTCATTCTCACATGACTGAGAAAGATAATGTGAATTTACAGAAAATAAGCTCTCAGTTTAGCTTATAGATCACCTTCCAAACCTCTGTGGTAAAAGCATGAGAAAATATTTTTCTCTCAATCATGATATCCCAGCAGAAGGCTTTTTCACATGGTGAAATCACCTTAGAACATACAACAATTCCTAAAATGAGTATGGTACCATCAACAAATGATTTATAATGTAACTAAAGTCTTAAAATCTTCTATTAACTGCAATGCTTTTTAATGAGGTGCTATCATGTATATTGGTCCCAAGATGGCTGCCAACACTTCTTGGATGAAGTGCTGACAGCCAATCAGATCTCAGGATGAGATGTGTGGTTAGGCTCCGCCCACATATATATATTGATTTAAATGCTATTTTCTCAGGAACTACTGAACAGATTTACACCAGACCTACAAAAGGCACTTCCTTGACCTGAGGACTACCTCTCTGCCAAATTTCAAGTAACTCTGTTCAGCCGTTCGGGCTGTAGCTGTGTCTAAAGGTCCTATGGAAAAATGCATGGGAAAAACGCGTTTTGGGACCCCCCTTTTTTCTCAGCCCCCGCTTGACGAATCCCCCCGAGACTTTCAGGGTAGGAGCGGAGCGTAGCGCCCCACCTATTTTGAAAATTTCGCGAGGATTCATCGACCGGCGCCAAAGTTATTCCAAATAGAATGTAGCGGATTTCCTATGGAAACAGGGTCCTAACTATAACTATCTACTGGCGACCGCCAGTAGATAATATATATATATATATATATATTCACTGAAAAAACCATAATATGGTTTTTTCTGTGAATATATATATATATGTATATATATATATATTACCTACTGGCGGTCGCCAGTAGGTAGTTATAGTTAGGACCCTGTTTCCATAGGAAATCCGCAACATTCTATTTTGAATAACTTTGGCGCCGGTCGACGAATCCTCGCGAATTTCTCAAAATAGGTGGGGCGCTACGCTCCGCTCCTACCCTGAAAGTCTCAGGGGGATTCGTCAAGCGGGGGCTGAGATAAAAGGGGGGTCCCAAAACGCGTTTTTCCCATGCATTTTTCCATAGGACCTTTAGACAGGGCTACAGCCCGAACGGCTGAACAGAATTACTAGAAATTTGGCAGAGAGGTAGTCCTCAGGTCAAGGAAGTGCCTTTTGTAGGTTTGGTGTAAATCTGTTCAGTAGATTCTGAGGAAATAGCCTTTAAATCAATATATATATCTGAGCCAGCTTACGGTACGCTTACCGTAAGCTTACCGTACGCGTACGGTGGCGTGCGCGAGCGCGATTCTGATTGGCTGTTAGATCTTAGTAAACATTCGAATCGGCCGAAACCAGGAAGCGGCGGCCGCCATTTCGTGTGTGTCACTCAGAAAAAAAAGAGTGATAACAAGAAAAGGGGGCAAGGAGGAGAGTTACAGACCCCCTAACATTTGTAAGGGGGTCAAAGAAGGACAGAAAAGTACAAAGAAAACATTTATTGATTTAAAAAAAAATCGCGGGGTACGCGTACGGTAAGCGTACGGTAGAAAAAAATAAAATAAAAAAAGAAATGAAAATCAGATTTAAGTGTTTAGATATTAGGGGGCTCTAAAAAGAGCCGTTGTGTTTATTAAGTGATTTTTTAGTGGTACCTACAAGTAAGTACCGATGCAGAGTCTAAGGTTCAAGAGGAAGACTCTGTTCCCTTCATCATTGAAGTGTACACCATCTCCTCTATAAATGTCTTGCATGTCATAACGCAAGTTGTTGTGGTAAATGGAACCCATACCATAGTCACGGAGGAAAGCAGAAACAGATTTGTTGACGTGCTTCCTTGCTTTGTCAATCTGCGGACAGAAATGATTGGACCAGTTCCATTTTTGCCTTTGGCATATGTTAGAAAACACAAAGGCAGTTTTAGGGAAAAGTGAAAACAGTTGTGCAAAGGTGTCCTTCATAAGCATTTCCAGACCTACCCCAGTCAAAGTGCCTAGGTCATTGCCACCACAGTGCACTATTATGAGGTCAGGGTGTTGGATGTGCATGAAGGATTTCACCAATGGCATCAATTGGTGCCACTTTAACCCTCTCTGACCAATCCATTTAATGTCTACATTTGGCAAAGCAAGGTCTCTCACCATATCTGTTTTCTCTGCATACTTTTCACTCCAGAAGACATAGCTGTGCCCTACAATCCACACTGTGAACATCTTCAAAGGAGAACTGGATGCACTCAGGAGGTGTAATTCAGTAGAATGGCAATATGAAAAGAAAGACAGTTTGGAAATGGAGGCATACATATTTTTTTCATAAAAAAAAGAACTGATTGGCTGTTTCATACCATTCTACACTAAAAACTAGGCTGTATGTGTAAATTTATAGAAGCATGTTTTGTATTGGTACAGAAAAATGTGTTACCAAAGAACAGTACTATGGATTTGCTGTAAGGTTAGAAAAGTCAAGCACTCTTGCTCTGTGGAATTGAAACATTGTTTGGCGAACTTCTGACCTAACTCCACACAGCAGTGTTCCATGAGCTGTTGCTATGGTAGCAGGCAGAAGTCAAGTTGGGGGAAGGGTACTAGGCAGAAGTCAAGTTGGGGGAAGGGTACTTTTGGAAAAGGGTTGGTTTTCAACCAATAGAAATGTGTGATTACATTTGAAAAAAGGGGGAAGCACTGAGATTTGAAACTTACATGTATATGTGTGGAAAAATAGAGGGAAACTTTGCCATTATCTGGTTCTGCTGAGAGGAGAGAGGTGTAGAGAACAGAGATCCTGGCTCTGATAATCTGCTGTTTGAGTGCCACATTTCTTTCACAACTAACTAATTTTAAAGGTGAGTTTAGAGTTTGAGAGGAGATGTATATGGTAAATTAAGAAATGAATAATAGAAATGTAATTCTTTTTGTTGAAGTTGTGTTTATTATTTTCTGTTTTGGGAGAAATTTAAATGTGAGGAACATGTAAAATAATATGGACTATGTTTTCACCATAAATTAAGGTGTATTGGTATAAAAAAAGAATAGTTTAAGGGTTTGAGGTTGGACTCAGTAATGCAAATACATTCAGCATCACTAAGGCTGGTTGCCCTTGGTGGAATGTAGGCAGTCACCCAGGTTACACATGTTGGCAAAAATAGGCAGAGATTTATTGTGTACAACTCTGGTAATTTTATATTTGCATTAGTAGGAAAAAGGGGGAGCGATCTTTTGGTGCAGAAGCAGACTCTTAGCACACACCCAGCTCCTTTCCATGTATAATCATGCACAGTATTTACAAGCGAGTGGGGTTTGAGGTTTCAGTCTGTAATGCAAATACATTCAGCATCACTAAGGCTGGTTGCCCTTGCTGGAGTGTAGGCAGTCACCCAGGATACACATGGTGGTGGTCTGAAAAAGCAGTCTGGACATGGGCTTTTTAAAAAATCTGAAAAGTGGATTCATAATGTGTCAGTCTGTAAAAGTGATTATCACTTGCCAAAAAAAAAGAGCAGTAAGTATGCTTTCAAATTGGCAAAGAAATTTCGTTTTGTGACTAATGTGAAAACATGACTCTGTGTGCAAATAGGAATTACAGCCAGAGATTTATTGCGTTTTGCTCTGGTGATTTCACAGTTGCATTAGTAGGAAAAAGGGGGAGCGATTTTTTGGTGCAGAAGCAGACTCTTAGCACACACCCAGCTCCTTTCCATGTATAATCATGCACAGTATTTACAAGCGAGTGGGGTTTGAGGTTTCAGTCTGTAATGCAAATACATTCAGCATCACTAAGGCTGGTTGCCCTTGCTGGAGTGTAGGCAGTCACCCAGGATACACATGGTGGTGGTCTGAAAAAGCAGTCTGGACATGGGCTTTTTAAAAAATCTGAAAAGTGGATACATAATGTGTCAGTCTGTAAAAGTGATTATCACTTGCCAAAAAAAAAGAGCAGTAAGTGTGCTTTCAAATTGGCAAAGAAATTTTGTTTTGTGACTAATGTGAAAACATGACTCTGTGTGCAAATAGGAATTACAGGCAGAGATTTATTGCGTTTTGCTCTGGTGATTTCACAGTTGCATTAGTAGGAAAAAGGGGGAGCGATTTTTTGGTGCAGAAGCAGACTCTTAGCACACACCCAGCTCCTTTCCATGTATAATCATGCACAGTATTTACAAGCGAGTGGGGTTTGAGGTTTCAGTCTGTAATGCAAATACATTCAGCATCACTAAGGTTGGTTGCCCTTGCTGGAGTGTAGGCAGTCACCCAGGATACACATGGTGGTGGTCTGAAAAAGCAGTCTGGACATGGGCTTTTTAAAAAATCTGAAAAGTGGATTCATAATGTGTCAGTCTGTAAAAGTGATTATCACTTGCCAAAAAAAAAGAGCAGTAAGTGTGCTTTCAAATTGGCAAAGAAATTTCGTTTTGTGACTAATGTGAAAACATGACTCTGTGTGCAAATAGGAATTACAGGCAGAGATTTATTGCGTTTTGCTCTGGTGATTTCACAGTTGCATTAGTAGGAAAAAGGGGGAGCGATTTTTTGGTGCAGAAGCAGACTCTTAGCACACACCCAGCTGCTTTCCATGTGGAATCATGCACAGTATTCACAAGCGAGTGGGGTTTGAGGTTTCAGTCTGTAATGCAAATACATTCAGCATCACTAAGGCTGGTTGCCCTTGCTGGAGTGTAGGCAGTCACCCAGGATACACATGGTGGTGGTCTGAAAAAGCAGTCTGGACATGGGCTTTTTAAAAAATCTGAAAAGTGGATTCATAATGTGTCAGTCTGTAAAAGTGATTATCACTTGCCAAAAAAAAAGAGCAGTAAGTGTGCTTTCAAATTGGCAAAGAAATTTCGTTTTGTGACTAATGTGAAAACATGACTCTGATTGCAAATAGGAATTACAGGCAGAGATTTATTGCGTTTTGCTCTGGTGATTTCACAGTTGCATTAGTAGGAAAAAGGGGGAGCGATTTTTTGGTGCAGAAGCAGACTCTTAGCACACACCCAGCTGCTTTCCATGTAGAATCATGCACAGTATTTACAAGCGAGTGGGGTTTGAGGTTTCAGTCAGTAATGTAAATACATTCAGCATCACTAAGGCTGATTGCCCTTGCTGGAGTGTAGGCAGTCACCCAGGTTACACATGGTGGTGGTCAGAAAAAGCAGTCTGGACATGTGCTTTTAAAAAAATCTGAAAAGTGGATTCATAATGTGTCAGTCTGTAAAAGTGATTATCACTTGCCAAAAAAAAAGAGCAGTAAGTGTGCTTTCAAATTGGCAAAGAAATTTCGTTTTGTGACTAATGTGAAAACATGACTCTGTGTGCAAATAGGAATTACAGCCAGAGATTTATTGCGTTTTGCTCTGGTGATTTCACAGTTGCATTAGTAGGAAAAAGGGGGAGCGATTTTTTGGTGCAGAAGCAGACTCTTAGCACACACCCAGCTGCTTTCCATGTATAATCATGCACAGTATTTACAAGCGAGTGGGGTTTGAGGTTTCAGTCTGTAATGCAAATCCATTCAGCATCACTAAGGCTGGTTGCCCTTGCTGGAGTGTAGGCAGTCACCCAGGATACACATGGTGGTGGTCTGAAAAAGCAGTCTGGACATGGGCTTTTTAAAAAATCTGAAAAGTGGATTCATAATGTGTCAGTCTGTAAAAGTGATTATCACTTGCCAAAAAAAAAGAGCAGTAAGTGTGCTTTCAAATTGGCAAAGAAATTTTGTTTTGTGACTAATGTGAAAACATGACTCTGTGTGCAAATAGGAATTACAGGCAGAAATTTATTGCGTTTTGCTCTGGTGATTTCACAGTTGCATTAGTAGGAAAAAGGGGGAGCGATTTTTTGGTGCAGAAGCAGACTCTTAGCACACACCCAGCTGCTTTCCATGTATAATCATGCACAGTATTTACAAGCGAGTGGGGTTGGAGGTTTCAGTCTGTAATGCAAATACATTCAGCATCACTAAGGCTGGTTGCCCTTGCTGGAGTGTAGGCAGTCACCCAGGATACACATGATGGTGGTCTGAAAAAGCAGTCTGGACATGGGCTTTTTAAAAAATCTGAAAAGTGGATTCATAATGTGTCAGTCTGTAAAAGTGATTATCACTTGCCTAAAAAAAAGAGCAGTAAGTGTGCTTTCAAATTGGCAAAGAAATTTCGTTTTGTGACTAATGTGAAAACATGACTCTGTGTGCAAATAGGAATTACAGCCAGAGATTTATTGCGTTTTGCTCTGGTGATTTCACAGTTGCATTAGTAGGAAAAAGGGGGAGCGATTTTTTGGTGCAGAAGCAGACTCTTAGCACACACCCAGCTGCTTTCCATGTAGAATCATGCACAGTATTTACAAGCGAGTGGGGTTTGAGGTTTCAGTCAGTAATGTAAATACATTCAGCATCACTAAGGCTGGTTGCCCTTGCTGGAGTGTAGGCAGTCACCCAGGTTACACATGGTGGTGGTCTGAAAAAGCAGTTTGGACATGTGCTTTTAAAAAAATCTGAAAAGTGGATTTATAATGTGTCAGTCTGTAAAAGTGATTATCACTTGCCAAAAAAAAGAGTAATAAGTGTGTTTTCAAATTGGCAAAGAAATTACGTTTTGTGACTATTGTGAAAAGAAATGTAGTAATATATTTAAATAAAATAAAGGATTTTTTTTTTAGTTTTTTTCAGGTATTGCTGAAAAGCAGTGAACAAAATTTAAGATGCCTACAAAATCCAGAGTTAAAAAAAACCACAAAAAAAACCTATATTTGAAGACAACTGGAGGACCAAAGTTAGTAGAAGATGCTCATGTTGGGAAAAAGAAAAAATCTTCTGGTAAGCAGTCAAAACAATTTCTATATTCAAAAGAAGGAAAAATGTACAAAATGTCTGTACTGGAAAGAATGTTTTGAAAAGAAAAGGACAGGAAAAAATTGAGAATTTAGTTAATGCAAATATACCTTCTGCAACTGAAAAGATTTACATAAATAGAAAAACAGCGTTTAAAGAGATACGTAGAAAAATGTTTCAGAGAAGAGTTATGTCCAATTTGATAAAGGATGTGAAGAAATATAAGCAAAAGACTAAGTTTTATAAAAGAAAAAAAGAAATTGAAGCCATTGCAGCAAAGGCATTAGAATTAAAAAGGAAACTATTCATTTTAATTTTGAATAGGATGCGTACATTAGACAAAATGGTTAATGTACTGAAATCACATAGCAAAAGGAAAAGAGTAGTGAACAGAACAAACTTTTGTAAAGTGTTTTTAGGAAAGTGGATGCATAGTTCAAGTAGTGAACCTTTTTTTAATGAAGAGAGCTATTTTCAAAGTAATAGTTTGCTGCATGCAGTTGACACCAGAGGTCGTGCTTACGAAGTGAAAAATGGTTGCATAATGGAGAAGGAGATAATGGTTCCAAGAGATGAGGTACAAGTGATGGCGGATGAGGCTATGGGGAGATGTCCTAAAGCCCCAGTGTACACTTGGAATTGTAGTAGTATTTGCACTGTGCGTCAGGAATCTATTGACAAATTTCGTGAGTTTCTAAGAGAATATAGTAAAAAAAGTATAAAACAGAAGATTAAGGTGCTTCAAAGTCTGGATCCATGCAGAGTGAGAGAGAATACTGGTTTGCAGGGTCATTCTCTGGCTTGTCTATCTAGAAAAGTGTGTAATAGTGTTTTCCATCATTTTAGGATGCTGGCTGTTCATCATACTGAAATGAGAAAGTTTGTGAGACGGTTGTATTTTGCCAAAAGTCCAGCAATAAAGTTAAATGAATTGAATAGGGCTCTGTTCCGAGGAACGGTATCAGATGTAGAGAAGGTTGTTGATGAAATTCAGTTTTGTTACTTTGGTCCTGAACAAAACAGTGCAGAGAAGGACACAGTAAATGAGGAAGAAGTGGAAGAGAATGTAGAACCCTCTGTAAGTAACACATTTAATGATCACATAACAAAATTTGCAATAATCTCTAATGAAAGACCAAATTTTACTTGTATTTGTTGCCGCAGAACTCATTATAGAAAACAAACTAGGAATGTTGATCTCTACAGAAAGAGTGAAAATGAAGATAATTATAAGTGGAAGGATTTTGCCACATATATATTTCTTGAAAATTGTTTTGATTTGGGTGAAGATCAGCGTATTTGTAAATACTGTTACAACAAGTTAGAGGAAAATAGAATGCCGACCAGAGCTGTACATAATAATTTAGAATTGGATGCTATTCCTGCTGAACTTTCTGAATTAAATACATATGAGTCTATACTCATTCAATGTGTTCATCCGTTCCAGACCATAGTACGTATGGAGCCCAAAACTGGTAAATTACCTCCTTCAGATTTACTGAGAGGTTTAAAAGTGGTGTATTTGCCCTTGGATTTGAAAAAAAATATGGAAACTATTGATGCGGATACTTTGGAAACTGAACCATTAATTATTCTGGTTAATGGTGTACCTACAAAGAATAAGAAGATTTGGCAGGAGCTGGTAGATGTGCGGAAAGTACAAAGAGCAAATTTGTATTTGAAAAGGAATAACAAATGGTATGAATCAATTTATATAGAAGAAGAAGAAGAAGAAGATTTACAAGAAGACACAGAAACACCAACTGGACAAATTGAAAAAGTGGACAAGTCAAAGGAAGAAGAAATTTATGAACATTTTAGCATACATCCTCTTCATTCAAAAGAAGTTATGGGAGACAATATTGATCTCTTTCAGATGAAGAAAGCAAAAGGAACTCCCGTGAGTGTATGGGATGAGAGCTTGGAAGCTCGATGTTTTCCCCAGCTGTTTCCTAAAGGAAAAGGAGGACGATACGATGAACGTCCGGAACAGATTCCAGCTTCTGAGTATCGGACTACAAGACTATATGCTGAAGATCCCAGATTTCGACAAAGTATTCCTTATTTGTTCCATCTTTTATTTGAAAGTGATTTGTCTGCACTGTCTTATGCAGTAAATCACATTTTAAAAAGTGGAGTACATTTACAAAATGTATCTGCTAAGGATTTTATGGAGAAAGTGCAGCACCGAGATGATCATTTGGAAACACAACTGATCAATCTGATGGCTTGTCAGCGTGGGACAAATGAATATTGGTACCGACGCCATGGTGAATTAAAATGCATGTTACGGAATTTAGGAACACCAACATGGTTCGTTACCCTAAGCTGTGCTGAGTACGCTTGGGATGATTTACTGGATTTTCTACGAGAGGCAAATTCAAACATTAAAAACATACAATACAAGACAGCAGGAGAACTGTGCTCATTGGATCCGGTTAATGTTTGCAGATATTTCAATCATAGATTTGAGGCTATGATGTCCTTCATCTGCAATAAAAAAAATACACCTCTTGGAGAAGTAGTAGATTTCTTTTGGAGAAAAGAGTACCAAGCAAGAGGTGCTCCTCATATTCATATGCTGTTGTGGATCAAGGATGCCCCAAAGTTTGGAACAGATACTGATGAAGCAGTGTTATCTTACATTGAAGAATATGCAACATGTGCTATACCAAAAAGCACAGAAGAGAAAAAGTTAAAGGAGCAAGTTTTACGTTTCCAAAGTCATCGGTGTGGAAAATACTGTCGACGGAAATACAAGAGCAAAGATAAATACTACACTAAATGTCGATTTGGATTTCCTAGACCTGTTCTTTCAAATGTAAGAGTAAACAGTTTTATGTCAGCTGTGAGACATACTATCACAAGAAAATCACCTAAGAATACCTACAACCTAAAAAGAAAAGAAGAATCAAAAAATATAAATGACTACAACCCAGTCATTTTATCCATGTGGAACGCTAACATGGATATACAGTATGTAGCTGACAATTCCATTGCTGTTGCTCGATATGTAACGTCTTACATTACAAAATCAGAAAAAACAGAATTGAAGGAAATGTGGGAAGAGATTTCTCACGAGAAGACTGTCAGTAAGAAGCTGTGCAGTTTCAGTTTGAAGATGTTATCGCATCGAGAAATTGGATCCTACGAATGTTCAGATAGGTTATCTTCTGCAAGTCTCTACTCGAAATCAAGAAGAATAATTTGGGCAAGTTTAGGCCTTGCAGCAATGAGAAATCAGGTACTAAAATCTGTTGGAGAAATTGAATATTTGGCCGAGAATGACCCAGAAAGTACAGATATTTTGAAATCAAACATGTTGGACACATATTATCCCAAGAGAAGTCAACATCTGGAGAACATGTGTCTCTATGAAGTGCTGCAGAACTACATTTATTCACGGAAAGCCGCAGAAGACATCAACAATGGAAAATATAAAGTCATTGGTGAGGAAGGATGTTTGGTGAAGCAAACAAAAGGAAGTTTGATAAATCACAGGAAGCTGAGTTGCGACACTACTGACAAGAAGGAATTTTACTACTTGGCTCTTTTACAGTTGTTTAAACCATGGCGTACAGAGGATGAACTACTGGGAGAATTTCAAAGCTATGAAGATTCTTTTAATGCTTGCAAAGATAGCATACAATGCAGTACATTCTCAAGTTATCTGCAAATGTTAAATGAAGAAATTGAACAGGAAACTACAATTGCAGCAGAAATAGCTAGAGACAGTTCTCAGGACAGCCAAAGTTCAGAAACACTCAGTCAAGATCCCCTAGGACAACCAATCTTTGAAAATGAAGCATCAATAGCCATGAATGAAGTGGAAACGGCTATGAATCAAGCTCAAGAAGAATTTATAGACTTACAAAATTTGGAAAGACAACTGAATGAAGAGCAGCAACAAATTTATGAAGAGATCAGAAAAAAAATTGATCACGGATTTCTACATGAAAAAAAAGAGTGCTCATGCACATCATTTTATCCAATCAGGATGTATGTAAGCGGACAAGCTGGAACTGGAAAAAGTTTCCTAATTAAAGTCATCAGAAGCTACCTACAGCAAAAAACGGATTCTACTTTGTCTTGTGTGGTTACTGCTCCAACTGGGTTAGCAGCATATAACATAAAAGGAATCACATTACATCGTTTGCTAATGTTACCAGTGGAGCATGAGAACAAAATACAATACAACAAGCTAACTGGAGAAGCATCCTTGGAAGTTTCAAGAGTATTGAAGAAGATGCAAGTTCTCATTATTGATGAGGTGAGCATGGTTTCAAACTTAATGCTTGCCTTTGTGCATTTAAGAATGCAGCAAATTTTGAAGACAGACTATGACATGTTATTTGGTGGAAAACACGTCATAGTTTTTGGAGATCTTTTGCAACTTACTCCAGTTAAAGGACAACCAGTGTTTAATACTGTCACACATGAAGACACAAAGAAGTCATTGGGAAGCATCGGAAATACAAATATTTGGTCCTTCTTTGAGTACAAGGAACTTACTACTAATATGAGGCAAGCAAGCGATGAAGAATATGGAAGTATTCTGA
This sequence comes from Triturus cristatus, assembly GCF_964204655.1. Classification (NCBI taxonomy): domain Eukaryota; kingdom Metazoa; phylum Chordata; class Amphibia; order Caudata; family Salamandridae; genus Triturus; species Triturus cristatus. The sequence goes on along the minus strand of NC_140586.1, from coordinate 789,648,048 downwards.
AAGATATCAGAATTGGACTACTCACAGAAGTTGGCAAAAAAACATTACAGAGTCGGCTGCTACATAATTTATTTCCAAAGGAAGAAATAGTTGCAGAGAAGATATACAAGAACATTGCAGAAAACAAAAGTGTCATCTGCTTAATGCCAACTCTACGTGAATGCTCAATATTCAATGAGGAGCTTTTGAAATTGGAAAAGGAAGAGATCAGGAAATTGGAAGCAGTGGACAAAATTGAGGATGGAAGAATTACTGTCACAGTAACAGGCACACTGAAAAATAAATTGGATTCACTAGAGAAGAACATTTCCAAAACAGCTAGATTAGAAAAAAATCTATATGTTTGCATGAACTGTAGAGTATTTTTAAGGAGAAATTTGGATGTTGAAAAAGGTTTAGTTAATGGAGCTATGGGAAGAGTTGTGGGTTTTATTAATTATCAGAAAAAAGATGGAATTGAATGTTTAAAAATAAAATTTGATCAGATAGAAGAAGTTAAAGACATTTGTCGTTGTTCAGTTCGTTTCATGCTTGTGAAAGACTTATATGTACGTAGGAAGCAGTTTCCGTTTTCGCTAGCATATGCTGTAACTATTCACAAGTCTCAAGGATTAACTGTAGATTGTGCTTTTGTGAACATTGGTTCAACTGTGTTCAAAGAAGGTATGGCATATGTTGCTTTGTCACGAGTGAAAACATTATCAGGTTTATTCATGATAGACTTTGATGACTCAAAAGTTAGTGCTGATACAAATTGTGTAAAGGAGTATAATAGATTAAGAAGAAGCTATGCTCCTCATTTAGGTCAGTATCCTGTGTTGGAGAAACGTGTAGTTTCTCGTAAAAGGAGAAATGAGAATATCTGTAATGAAGATGTAGAGAGGAGGAAAAAAAAGAGGAGTGATGTAATTGCAAGCAAAAAGAGTAAGGAAAAAGAAGAACAGGTTGTAGGATGTCATTTTGAAAATAGCTCTGGTGTCAACTGCTACGCTAATGTAGTGCTGAATGTTGCATTTTATCTGGAAAGTTTGCAAGAGCAGATAATAGTAAATCAAGGAAAAAGATTCTGTTCTGAGCTGAGTCTCCTTTTTCAAAAGCTGAGTAATGATAAAACTCAAATAGAAAGTGCTACTGAAATTAGAAAACTTTTAGATGTATGTTCAGGACGAACACAGTTTTCTCAAAATGAACAGCAAGATGCACACAAAGTTTTGATGTTTTTTCTTCAGGTACTGGAAGAAGAAGAAGTTGCAATTGATAATTTATTTGGTCTCTCTTATAAATGGGAACATAGTTGTGAAAACTGTTATAATATATGTGGCTCTAATGTTGATAATGAAAGGTTTATTTTTTTGACATTGCCAGAGAGTAAAACATTCACTTTTGCTAAATTAGTTAAAGATGCTAATCATAGCATGCAATGCGGTGAGTGTCAATCTGACATGTTTTCAACATTAATTTTAAAGGAATACGGACAGTATGTAATTTTATGATGCAACGATGTAGAGCTGATGGTTCAAAATTGGATACTTTAATAAAGAAGTTTACAGGACAGCAATTATCAATTTCAGGAAAAACTTTTGTAACTGTTGCAATAATTTTCCATGAAGGACCTACTGTTACTGTTACTTCTGGACATTACACAGTTTATCTTAAATGTGAAAAAGGCTGGACACTGTGTAATGATTCCCAATTGGTTTTTAAGCAACGTTTGCCTTTTGATTTAGCAAATTCCTATCTAATCTTCCTGAAACCTAAATTTTAGAGAGACTTGGCAAGATCTAGACAAAACAATTTTACCATTTTATTGGATTACCATTGGAATTTTCAAAAATAAAGATTTTTTAAATTATCATTTGGCCTAATGGAAAGATAACCAATTGTAATGTGGACTTTTTTAATTTTTAATGAAACTTTCGAAAACCAAAAATTTAGAGAAAATCGGTAACATCTGCACAATTTAAATTTTGGAATGTTATTGGAGTGCCATTGGAAATTTTTTCAAAAAAGATTTTTTAAATTACTATTTGGCCATGTGGAAAGGTAACCAATTCTATTGTGGACTTAATAAATTATTAATAAATCTTTCGGGAACCAATATGTTACAGAGAATCGGTGAGATCTGTACAAATAAAACTTTAGAATTTTATTGGATTACCATTGGAAATGTAATCAAAAAAGAATTTTAAAATTACTATTTGGCCTAAAGAAAATGGAACCAGATGTATTGTGGAGTTATTTGAGATATAATATTGTGATTATACTTCTGAAACAAAAATATCAGACGGTATTTTAAAGAAATAAGTATTGATATTAGATGATATTTTTTTAGAATATTATGCATTTCTATAATGTTAAGTTTAAGTAAAAAGAGATTCTGGGCTTTTTTAATACAATCTTTGAGATTGTTATTTTTTTTTGCCCGCTGTTAAATGATGAATGCAATTGCTTTCACAATTTATAGTGAAATGCAATATATTCTGAAAACAGCAAAAATAAGGCAAAAATATTTTTTGATAAATATGTAAATATGTGTACTGTATTATAAAATGTTTTAAAAATATTAATACTTTTTTCTTTTTTTTCAGATTGATATAGAAAATTTTCGAAAACTAGAACCATTTTTAAAGCAATTTTTAAAAAAAACAAATGAATAAATATTTTTTTGAGTGGGTATGGTAAGTCAATAATAATAATTGTAGTCTCTCAAGGACCTTGTAATGTGATAATTGATTTTTAGTGTTTTAAAAAAAAAAAAAAAAAAGTTTTTAAAAACATATATAAAAAAAAGATGAAAGATAAGGTTGGCTCTTAAAAGAGCCGTTGTGTTCATGCAGGGACAGAGGAAAGAAAGATTGGGAATATTAGACGGTACGACAAGTGTGCTGATCTATTTTACTGTTCACCAGGGAAACACTGGTCTCCCTATAAGTAATTAGATCATGACAATGGGCGCACCGTACTTCAACCCTCGCAAACCGAGGGTTAATTTCCAGAGGGCCAGAAAAAGGAGATGCTCCCCCCACAGATGAAGGGCTCACCTGACCTGCAGAAGAAGGACTCGGCTCTGCAGATGATGGTCCAGGCTGAGCTGCTGTGGATGTGCTTGGTTGACTTTCTGAAGGGTTACCTCCAGTAAGTCGAGCATGTGTCCTTCTGTGTACATCCTTGAGGTGTCTCATCATGGTATGATTCCCAAAGGAATACTTCCTGTCAGGATTACCTCTTGAAAGTACACGCTTACACAGCTTACAAGTTACTAAGGGTGCATTTACCTTTTGCTGGCCTTCAGGAAAAGTAAAATAATCCCATACATAAGAGGTCTTTTGTTTCCTCGCTCTCTGCCTCAAGGTAGTGCTGCTAGTGCTAGCCTCACTCTCAGAAGGGCTCTGCTGTTCTGCCATCGTATCACAAAGACAACCCAGCTCCTTCTCCTAAGGGATCACAAGCAGAAATGAGGGGAATGGGTGTGGTGTAGGAGAGTTCTAGAACTGAAAGTAGTTTCAACCAATCAAAAGTTGTGTTTCATGATCACATGACCTACCGTACGCTTACGGTACGCTTACGGCAAAAGTACGCATGCGCGTAAAAAAGACACGCGCTTGCGCGCATGCGCATAACAGTCACTCCCCGACACTTCCGAGTAACGTGCGCGTGTAGCGTACACGCGTACGCGTCCCACGCGGAGTTTGCGCGGCTACGCAAATTGCGTAACTATACGCAAACAGCGTAGATAAATTACGGACATTGCGTAAACCGTACGCTTACCGTAAGCTTACGGTACGCGTACTAAAAAAAAAATAAAAAAAAGGAAAAAATGTACTGCAAATAAATTTTACATGTTTATTTTATAAAATATATTAAAAAAAACATATTAAAGAATTTTAAAAATTTAACCATAGTCTTTATAAAAGGATAGAAAATTTAAATAATAATATGTAAAAAAAAATAGAAGAAAAAAAAAAAAATAGCATTTAAAAAACCTTGCAAATTATAGTTAGGAATTAGCATTTAAAAAACCTTGCAAATTCACTGAAAAAACCATGGGTTTCACACACGTTATAGTTAGGAATTAGCATTTAAAAAACCTTAGAAATTCAATGAAAAAACCAAAGGTTTCACACATGTTATAGTTAGCTGGACATTTCACTCGTAAAAAACCAATGAAATTCCCCCGTTATAGTTAGTTCAGCTAACTATAACTTGCGCGCCCGCAATGCACTGCTGATGACGTCACATATTACATCACTCATGACATGGTCAGTGACATCACTCATGACATCACTGATGACATCTCAGTTTGTGGAACAACGAGAAAAGGATTAAGAACAGTCGAGCTCGCTGGGGCTCATGTGGAGCTTTCTATTGGCAAGTGATTACAAGCGCTTCCATCTGTGGACATTATTTATGACTCTGTCTCCCATAATGCAACGCCATACATACAGTGTGCCGATTTCGGCAGGCGATAGAAGCACTACTTAAGAGGCGGAGTCATTTAAGCGCTTGAAGGCTGCATCTCCTTGGAAGAAGAGGCAACTCGAAACGCGTCGGACTGCGGCCTGATGCCTTAACATTTTTCTGGCGATATCGACTGTTCGTACCTGTTAATAAAGCTTTGGGGAAAGCTTCTCGTTGCTGAGTGCGGTTTATCTTGTGGACATTCCCCGCCGAGCTGATATATATATATATATATATATATATATATATATATATATATATATTCACTGAAAAAACCATAGGTTTCAGGGGTGTTATAGTTAGCTGGACGCAATGCACTGCTGATGACGTCACATATTACATCACTCATGACATGGTCAGTGACATCACTGTATGTGTTGAAGACAGCATGTGTGCAGGACTGTATGGGTGGATGAGTGTGTGTAAGGGTGTGTTAGTGAGTGAATGACTGTCTCAATAGTGTCTTTATGAGTAACTACATATGTTTTAAACTAGTATATGTGACTATTGGTGTATATAAGTGAGTATATGTGAGAGTGAGAGATTGAAAGAGTTCCTGTATGAATAAGTATGTGTTTCTATAAGTGATTGTTTAAAAGACTAAGTATGTGTAAGTTTCCGTAGAAGTAAGTGTGGTGGTGTGTGTATAACTGTATATGCAAGTCAATGTATGTTTTATTCTTTATTAGCATGAGTGACTATGTGTGTGAGTAACTCTATGGATGAGTGGCATTGTGTAACAGGATGTATAGGTGTATGAGTACATATGATGAGTGAGTACATGTATGAGTGACTGTATAGGACTGTTGGTGAATGAGTGGATGTGTATGTGGATCTTAGAATTACTGAAGAGGTTGTTGTAAATGGTATTGGTATGTCCATTGTTTTGAAAATTTTAGTCTCTATTTTTGAATGTGTGTATCAAAGGTTATATTAGGGTGAGAGGAGGTCTGCCACTCTATCACAAGGATAATGTCATCAGTGATGTCATCAGTGATGCCATTTGAGATGTCATCAGTGATGTCATGAGTGATGTCACTGACCATGTCATGAGTGATGTAATATGTGACGTCATCAGCAGTGCATTGCGGGCGCGCGAGTTATAGTTAGCTGAACTAACTATAACGGGGGAATTTCAATGGTTTTGTACAAGTGAAAAGTCCAGCTAACTATAACACCCCTGAAACCTATGGTTTTTTCAGTGAATTTCGGAGGTTTTTTAAATGCTAATTCCTAACTATAACGTGCCTGAAACCTATGGTTTTTTCTGTGAATTTCAAAGGTTTTTTAAATGCTAATTTCTAACTATGCCTACAGAGATAGGACATGTGAAGAAAGAAGAAAAAATGCACAGAAAGAAAAAAAAGAAGTGCAGAAAGAAGCAACAGAAGTCCTCAAAGACGAAGAAAAGTGCAGGAAGAAGGATAACGTGCAGAAAGAACAAAAAGAAGAGCAGAAAGAAGCCTTGTTGCAAAATCATCCTGTACCCTCAACTTTTTCAGACGGATACTGGTGGTAACTGAGTCTGACTAACCAGTCCTAGAGCCAGTGCTATGTTAAAAGACACTTAGAATACAGTGAAAACACCTACATACAATAGGGAACATTATGCGTTGGGGTCCCCCTGTGATTAGCATGACCTCCTCTGTAAGCCCCTAGTATATAATAGGGCAGGGGGATTAAAACTACCTCTTAAAACAGGCCACAGGGCGTTTTTGCACATGTTAACTCAGGCCCCGTCCCCTCCCTTCACCACTGTGTAAACACGCCCTGTGTCCATTTTTAGTTGGGAGATTAAGTTCATTTGAAACCTGAGGGTCCCTAGGGTCCAACTAGCCCAATAGGTACCTCCAGTAAGTGCCACAGAGCTGCGTTGCAGAGAGGTGTAAAAAGTGGCACGGCCTGGACCACCTCTCTACAGTGCAGCTCAGTGGCGCTTACTGGAAGCACTTGGTGGGCTAGTTAGCCCCCAGGGACCCTCAGTATTGAAGGGAAATTATATCCCCAATTTAAAACGTGCCATAGTGCGTGTTTGCACACGTCACCTCAGGCCCCGTCCCCTCCCTTCACCACTGTGTAAACGCGCCCTGTGGCTGTTCTACGTTGAGAGATTAAGTCCCTTTGAATCCTAAGGGTCCCTAAGGTCAAACTAGACCACTAGGTACCTCCAGTAAGCGCCACAGAGCTGCGTTGCAGAGAGGTGTAAAAAGGGGCTTGGCCTCAGAACACCTGTCTGCAGCGCAGCTCCCTGGCGCATACTGGAGATGCCTGTTGGGCTAGTTGGCCCTCAGGGACCCTCAGTATTGAAGAGGAATTAATTCCCCAACTTACAACTCGCCAGGGGGCGCGTTTGCAGAGTGCTGCAAGGAGGGGGCGTGGCCTCCAGCGCGATGCCAGTCTTTTATTTATTTAAATTTTTTAAGAAGGGGGGCTGTGTGGTTCCCCTTCTTATTCTAATTTATTGGCCCTGATGACCCCATCCCCCAGGGCCTGTCTCCTAATTATATTTTTTTGACCCAAATCGCCAGGGCCGGCCACTGTTTTTTATTATTTTTAAAAAATATATATTTATAGACACACCTAGGACATGCTGGACAAACCGTACGTACCTATCACCATGACGATTTGCGTGATATTCATTAAAAGGCGACTATGCATACAATGAATCCACGTGGAATGTATTTACACCACTAGTGAAGCTCTGACATGTCTGATGCCCTACCGTGCCTAATCCCGGTAGACACCCTTGTCATTTATTTATACAAACATGGGTAACTATTGACGGGCACATTTAATACACATGCACACCAAGCCATTCAAAGGGGATTCGACAAAAATTCGACCAAAACTATGCAAGAAACCCCCCTCACGGTTAATAAAACACACATCCACTGCCGGATGTGTAATACTTTTTATTTTACTCTCTGGAAAGGGGACGAACATCACTTGAGAGTCACAGCGCGCACCTGGCAGAGCCCAATGCTGTGTTACACCCACCATTGCCTGCTGAGTGCCACACACCTCTGTGTTTTATTCCACTAGCTAGTGCATATGCTATGACACTCTCTAGCCCATGTACACTGTAACACCACCCCGTGAATATGTCATGCCACACTTGTCTTCGCACGGGTTATATTGCTCCATCTAACGTGCCTTCCTCAATGCCTATGTTATAACGCACAGTGCTATGCCACACATATTACAATCTGGGATCCATATCTTTGTCACAGTGCATATGCAACGTTACACTCCCCATCACATATTTTATATTACAACTTTAGAGACTAGTTAGGTTACACAACACTGCCCTGTGCATATTACACTCCAAGGCGCATATTGCATAGCACGCGCTAGTGCCTGTGCTATCTTGTGCTCTCCAATGAATCTGTCATTGCGCACAATGTATTGCATAATATATTTCACGCCCGGTTCATCTTATATCACACTTTTTGGTGCATAGTTTATACCATACACTAAATCTAGTTTTCATTTTCAATCGTGCTCTCAGGACTATGTTCTATATAACACTGTTTTCACCTACCCTTTTCACGGCCATTACATTTTGCGATAGGGGTTGGAGGGTCAGGGGGTGTTTCTGCCAAGTGAGCCCGGAGTCACAGTCACAAACGTCCTCTTCTTCCTGAATAAAAGTGAGATTATGCTGCATACTTGTTCATATTTTAAGTAGTTCGCACAGACAAACGTTTTAAAAACAATAAAGTTCCTAATACCCGCCTTCTCTGAACAGTTAGCTTGCTGCCCCATCCCCCTCCTCCCTATCCTCTGTTGTGTGAATCCATGGACTAGCCTCCTCCCTCCTGCCATGCATGGTCTGATGTGCTGCCACTGCCCTCAATTTAGGATGATGTACCAGTCCACTCCTCCTGCCCTCCAGTGCCCAATTCTATGCCCCATCATTGACCTCCTGCTTAAACTCTGTGCTTAGCTTGCTGCCCCTATACTCCTTCCCCCTGCCCTCCGATGTCTTTGTGCATGTCCCTGCTCCATCCTTTTTGCCCACCATGTTCCATGGACCTGCCACTCCTTTCTACTCTAAGTGTTCTGTTGAGCTGCCACCTCCCTCCCACCTGCCTAGCATTGTCAGATGATTGTAACCTGTCCCTGCCACCTCTACCCTGCCTGTCCACATGCCATGCCCCTATCCTCTTTCTCCTGTCCTACATGGTCCATTGTACTGCCACACCCTTCTGCCCTCCCTGGTCTGTTGTGCTGCAACTGCTCCTCCTGCCTGCCCCGTGCGGTCTGTTGTGAGGCCCCTTCCCCTGAACTTTCTTGTCTGTGCACAGGTCCTGACCCTCCCTTCTATCCTCCATCGTCCTTTGTGCATGCCCCTGCACCCTCCTTCTTGCCCATCATAGCCATTGTGCTGCCACTAACCCTCCCACTTGTCATGCATGGTCTTCTGTGCTGCCATGGCCCCTCCCACCTTCCCTGTGTGGTCAGTTAGCTGCCCCTGACCCCCTCCCACCTTCCCTCCATGGTCTGTGTGTATGCCATCACAGTCTCACTGTTGCTCTTCATGGTGTGTCTTGCTTCTAGTGCCCATCCTGCCTGACCTCCATGGCTATCTTGCTGCTCCTGCCCTGCCCCTTGCCCCCAGCCCTCTGTTTACATGTGCAGACCCCTACTCCCTCCCTCCTGGCTTGTCTGTTCCATTGTAATGCCCCTGATCCGTCCCTCCTGCCCTGTATTGTCTGTTATGCTGCAGCTTTCTCTCCTGTCTGTCCATTATGGTCAGCTAGCTACCATTGCCTCTTGCCCCTCTGTTCTCTGTTGTCCATATGCATGGTCCTGTCCCCTCCCTCTTGCTTTCTATGGATTGTTGTGCTGCACTCCCGTCCCGCATGCCCTGTGTGGTGTATTGTGCTGCTGCAAACCCTGATGCCTGCCCTGCAGGGTCAGTTTGGTGCACCTCTCCATGTCCCTCCTGTCCTCTGTTATCCAAGTCCATGTCCCTACCCCATTTCCTTCCATGATCCAATGTACCATACTTGCGAACATTTTGAACTTGGTAAGAGGGAGATTTTGAAAAAAAACTGGGGTATTGATTTTCCCCTTTGAGTTACATTGAAAAAGAGGAGATTGTAGACAGGAGACAGATCAAATAAAGCCCATTTGAGCTTAAAAACATTGGACGTTTCCTGGCTGAATCGGGTCTGTTGGCATGTATGGTTGTACTACCATTGCCTCTTCCTTCTGCCCACAATGGTCTATTACATTGCCACAGCCTCTCTTGCAAGTCCTGTATTGTTGGTTTGTTGCCCCTGCCCCCCTTTTCAACTGCCCTCCATAGTCTGTTGTGCTGCCACGGCCCTTCCTGCCTGCTCAGTGTGGTTAAATTGTTGCCTTTGCACCCTCCTACTTTCCTTCAAGTTTCAGAGTACGTGCCCCTGGCCTCTGCCTCTCAACAGTATCCTAATGATCAACTAGATTGCTAACATTCTATATTTATTACAAAAGTGTTGAACGCCTGACGTCATCTTGATGTAATCAAAACTGTAATACCTAGAGCATTTCCTTTAGAAATTACATATATGAGAGGGTCTTATTGGCATCAAAAGTATGGTTAGTGCTCTAAAAGACAAAAATAAGGACATATTTTCTGAGTTTTCAAATAGCGACAAATCACTTTTAAATTATTTGTTATCTTTATGTCTACAACCAAAATGAATTTGTTCTTGTGTGATGTAACCAATGCTCATGTAAAGCACTCCAATACCTGACAAGTCTGCACTATATAACACTGCAAAAACACAAAAAACTAAGTGTTTTGCACACTTCTGTAATTGGGCTATATTTGGGGTACATCTGGGTGATTTTGGGCTACATTTGGGCTCTTTTGTCTCCGGTGGCCATCTTGGGAGATTTATTTGTTATGAAGTTTCCTAATTTCCTCATGTACTGCAGTCTCCTCAGTAGGAAATGCTTTCAGTTTTTTACTTTGATTCCATCATGAAGGTATTCAGATATGTCACACATTTGCCATAAATTCTGAATGTTAGCACTCTAGTTGCTCATTAGATCACTGTAGTAAAACTACTGTTCACCATGGAAGTCTGTTCCTGGTATTAAAAGTGCATGTTTCAGTCTGCATGTCAGAATTTTTTAATGAAATAGAAGAGGATTTGAGAAGTCACTCAAAATGTGCCCTCATTTTCTTTCTTCAGCATTAATCATAATTTCTATGGCAAAAGGAACCCCCTCATTGTGTTCCTTTTTAAACTAAATGTTTTAAGTGTTACCAGTTTATTCCAATCAAGATGGCTTCAGGTGTGCCATACTTTTGTCATAATGAAGACAGTAAGCGCTCTAGTTGTTTTTAAGAACACTCTGGGACTTTCTGTCATTGGGCTATACTTGGGCTACATCTGGGTGATATTTGGGCTACATTTGGGCTCTTTTGTCTCTGGTGGCCATCTTGGGAGACTTATTTGTTATGAAGTTTCCTAATTTCCTCATTTACTGCAGTCTCCTCAGTAGGAAATACTTTCAGTTTTTTACTTTGATTCCATCAAGAAGGCATTCAGATGTGTCACACATTTCCCATAAATTCAGAATGTTAGCACTCTTTTTGCTCATTAGATCACTGTAGTAAAGCTACTGCTCACCAGGGAAAACTGCTGCTGGTATTGAAAGTGCATGTTTCAGTCTGCATGTCAGAATTTTTTAATGAAAAGTGAGTGAGAAGTCACTCAAAATGTGCCCTAATTTTTCTTTCTGCAGCACTAATCATACTTTTTATGGAAAAATGAACCCCCTCATTTTGTTACTTTTTAAATTAAATGTTTTAAGAGTTACCACTTTAATCCAAGCAAGATGGCTTCAGGTGTGCCATACGTTTATCATAAGTAGGACTGTTAGCGCTCTAGTTGTTCTTTGGAACACTCTGGGAAGCTGCAGTAGAACACAAAGGAATCAACTGACAGTCTCTGCCCTTGTTGGATGTACATGTTTTACTGAGAATGTCAGACTTCATTCTCACATGACTGAGAAAGATAATGTGAATTTACAGAAAATAAGCTCTCAGTTTAGCTTATAGATCACCTTCCAAACCTCTGTGGGAAAAGCATGAGAAAATATTTTTCTCTCAATCATGATATCCCAGCAGAAGGCTTTTTCACATGGTGAAATCACCTTAGAACATACCACAATTCCTAAAATGAGTATGGTACCATCAACAAATGATTTATAATGTAACTAAAGTCTTAAAACCTTCTATTAACTGCAATGCTTTTTAATGAGGTGCTATCATGTATATTGGTCCCAAGATGGCTGCCAACACCTCTTGGATGAAGTGCTGACAGCCAATCAGATCTCATGATGAGATGTGTGGTTAGGCTCCGCCCACATATAAATATGATTTTACTTTTGATTTTCTCAGGAACTACAGAACAGATTGACTCCATATATGCAAAAGGCACATCCCTGAGCTGAGGACTACCTCTCTGCCAAATTTCAAGTCATTCTGTTCAGCCGTTCGGGCTGTACCTTGGACTAAAGGTCCCTATGGAAAATTGCATGGTGAAAACGTGTTTTGGGACCCCCCTTTTTTCTCAGCCCCCGCTTGACGAATCCCCCCGAGACTTTCAGGGTAGGAGCGGAACGGAGCGCCCCACCTATTTTGAAAATTTCGCGAGCATTCGTCAACCGGCGCCAAAGTTATTCCAAATAGAATGTTGCGGATTTCCTGTGGAAACACGGTCCTAACTATAACTATCTACTGGCGACCGCCAGTAGATAATATATATATACATATATATATATATCATTTTTATATTTATAGTTTTATATTTTTGGTCAATTAATAGTTATTAAATTATGTAATGTGTGTGAAGTGAACTACTTTTTTTGACGTTGCACAGACTGGAGTGGAAATATTAATTTTACCCCTATGGTGTCCAACACTTTCCCTAATGTTGCATAGACTGGAGTGGGAATAGTACATTTTACCCCTTTAATGCCCAAAGCTTTCCCTACTGTTGCACATACTGGAGTGGGAATTGTAAATTATCCTCCTCTTCAGTTCAATGCTTTCTCTACTGCTGCACAGACCACAGTGGAAATAAGGTGTCCAACGCTTTCCCTACTGTTGCACAGACTGGAATGGGAATAGCAAATTTTACCTCTCTGGAGTCCAATGTTTTCCCTACTGTTGGAGAGACTGGAGTGGGAATAGTAAATTTTCCCCTCTGGCATCCAACGCTTTCCCTACTGTTGTAGGGACTGGAGTGGCAATAGTAAATTGTACCCCTCCAGGGTCCAACACTTTGCCCGCTGTTGCACAGACTGGAGTGGGAATAGTAAATTGTACCCCTTCAGAGTCCAACGCTTTCCCTACTGTTGCACAGACTGAAGTGGAAATAGTAAATTATACCACTCCAGTGCCCAACACTTTCCCTACTGTTGCAAACAGGAGAGTGGGTATAGCAAAGTTTACCCCTCCAGAGTCCAATGCATTCCCTACTGTTGCCCAGACTGCAGTGGAAATAGCATGTGTAGCTTTTACAGGGTTTTACTTTATTTTTATTATTGTATAAATAATTGAAATATTAATATTTGTTTGTCTTTATATATATATATATATATATATATATTCACTGAAAAAAACCATAAGTTTCAGGCACGTTAAAGTTAGAAATTAGCTTTTAAAAAACCTTTAAAATTCACTGAAAAAACCATAGGTTTAAGGCACATTATAGTTACAAATTAGCAATTAAAACACCTTAGAAATTCACTGAAAGAAACATAGGTTTCAGGGGCGTTATAGTTACTTGGACATTTCACTCGTACAAAACCATAGAAATTCCCCTGTTATAGTTAGTTCAGTTAACTATAACTCGCGCCCCCGCAATGCACTGCTGATGAAGTCACATTTTGCATCACTCATGACATGGTCAGTGACATCACTGATGACATCACTGATGACATCTCAAATGACATCAGTGATGGCATTTGAGATGTCATCAGTGATGTCATCGGTGATGTCACTGACCATGTCATGAGTGATGTAATTAAGGGTGGGCGACAACTTTCGTTTCGCTCGCGGAAATTGCGAAATTTCGAAATTTTCGCGTTCTGCGCAGAAATCGAAAATGTCAAAACTTCCGTGATCCGCGGCGGGACGGTAATATGCAGGGCAGGATTCATTCTGGCACGATGCTCCTGTCATTTTAAACCTCAGGAAGCACTTACAGATTTAAATAAAGCAGGTGCCCGAGTTGAAGGTCAAATTCAGTAACGGATTAATCAGCACAAAAGATTCGTGAGCACGGTGGAGGCTAGGCAGGTGTGCTTTCTCCACATATCTACCGTCAACAATTTGCTGTAATCCTTGATGGAGGTCTGTGCATCCATGAGTTTCTCGAGCGCAATCCCCGTGTAGTTCCTGACATCAGGAGGTTCTGTCTCCTCATCTGCTGCACTGGTCGGTCTCTGGCCCTTTATAAACAAGAGGCATGTGAACTGCATAGAAGCCCCGCCATTTGGCCCCAGCCCACACACCAGCGGTGTACAACGTCTTCCTGCCCTTACCCCACTATGATGGACAGCTCACTCGAGGGACCCCGGCGCCCATCGGCACGGTGGCAAAAGTTACAGACACACATGGTCACTGGACAACTCTTCTGGCCCTTTACGTAGCTGTAGTGTAGGAAAAGCACTATACATTTACCCACCGAGGTAGCACTTACTGATTGGCCAGTAGAAAGTACTCCAGTTGAGCATTGCACAAAACAGTGGCATCTTCTTGTAAAATATGCAGGGCAGGATTCCTTCTGGCACGATGCTCCTGTCACAAAAATTAAACCTCAACAGGAAGCACTTACAGATATAAATAAAGCAGGTGCCCGAGTTGAAGGTCAAATTCAGTAACGCATTAATCAGCACAAAAGATTCGTGAGCACGGTGAAGGCTAGGCAGGTGTGCTTTCTCCACATATCTACCGTCAACAATTTGCTGTAATCCTTGATGGAGGTCTGTGCATACATAAATTTCTCGAGCACAATCTCTGTGTAGTTCCTGACACCAGGAGGTTCTGTCTCCTTATCTGCTGCGCTGGTCGGTCTCTGACCCTTTATAAACAAGAGGCATGTGAAGTGCATAGAAGCCCCGCCGTTTAGCCCCAGCCCACACACCAGTGGTGTGGAACATCTTCCCGCCCTTTCCCCACTATGATGGACAGCTCACTCGAGGGACCCCGGCGCCCATCGGAGCGGTGGCAAAAGTTACAGACACCCATGGTCGCTGAAGACAACTCTTCTGGCCCTTTAAGCAGCTGTAGTGTAGGAAAAGCACTATACATTTACCCACCGAGGTAGCACTTACTGATTAGCCAGTTGAAAGTACCCCAGTTGAGTAGAGGTATTGCACAAAACGGTGGCATCTTCTTGGATAAATATGCAGGGCAGGATTCCTTCTGGCACGGTGCTCCTGTCACAAAAATTAAACCTCAACAGGAAGCACTTACAGATATAAATAAAGCAGGTGCCCGAGTTGAAGGTCAAATTCAGTAACGCATTAATCAGCACAAAATCTTCGCGAGCACGCGAAATTTCGTGTGTTCGCGGAGATTTTTTGCCGTTTCGCGACATTTTGCGAAAGGCACTTCCGCAAATTCCGCCCACCCTTAGATGTAATATGTGACATCATCAGTAGTTCATTACTTTAATCCAAAAAGCTGGTGGCCATATTGGCCCGGTCAAGATGTGAAAATTCAAGAATTGATACAATAAAGAAAAGAAACCAAGTGTTAATATGCACACAATGTCATTTCAGCATATCTTGCCCGGTGACCGCCATACCTGTATGTTCGTCAACGTGACTTATTCGTAAAAAACATACTTAGAATTGCAAACATAAACATAAACAGTGGACTACACAGTACTTTGAAGTGAAAGGCTATCGGCCATATTAATCTGGGCACGTTGCGTGTTATAATGGTTCTTACACGAAAGAAAAGGAAAAAAAGGGGTGTTATTACACACACACTATCCCTAAATAAAGTTCTAGCGATTATAGTTCCATTCCATTCACAGCTCATTTGAGATGTCATGAGTGATCTCATGAGTGATGTAACTGACCATGTCATGAATGTTGTAATGTCTGAGGTCATTAGCAGTACATTGCGGGGGCGTAAGTTATAGTTAGCTCAGGTAACTATAACTGCTGAAGTTCACTGGTTGTGTATGAGTGAAATCTGAGTCTAACTATACCGTCCCTGTAATCTTTGTTTTTTTTAGCAAATTTCTAGGCTTTTTTTTTAACGTTAAGTAAGATGCATATCACATTGGATGGTGGGGGGTTGGAAGCAGGGCCTGGCATTGTGCTGCCCCATCCAAGCTTGCTGCTCTTGCCTTCCCTCCTCCTAGCCATCCACTGTCCAAGTCTATGTCCCTGCTCCCTTATTACAGCCCTGTGTGGCCGTTGTTCTGCCACTGGCCTTCCCGTCTTCTATGAAGTTAGCTTGCTGCCCCATCCACCTCCTCCCTATCCTCTGTTGTCTGAATCCATGGACTAGCCTCCTCCCTCCTGCCATGCATGGTCTGATGTGCTGCCACTGCCCTCCATTTAGCATGATGTACCAGTCCACTTCTCCTGCCCTCCATTGCCCAATTCTATGCCCCATAATTGACCTCCTGCTTTGCCTCTGTGCTTAGCTTGCTGCCCCTATTCTCCTTCCCCCTGCCCTCCGATATCTTTGTTCATGCCCCTGCTCCATCCCTTTTGCCCACCATGTTCCATGGACCTGCCACGCCTATCTACTCTGAGTGTTCTGTTGAGCTGCCACTCCCCTCCCACCTGCTTAGCATTGTCAGATGACTGTAACCTGTCCCTGCCACCTCCACCCTGCCTGTCCACATTCCATGCCCCTATCCCCTTCCTCCTGTCCTCCATGGTCCATTTTACTGCCACACCCTTCTGCCCTCCCTGGTTGTTGTGCTGCAACTGCTCCTCCTGCCTGCCCCGCGTAGTCTGTTGTGAGGCCCCTTCCCCTGAACTCTCTTGTCTGTGCCCAGGTCCTGACCCTCCCTTCTATCCTCCATGGTCCTTTGTGCATGCCCCTGCACCCTCCTTCTTGCCCATCATAGCCATTGTGCTGGCACTAACCCTTACGCTTGCCATGCATGGTCTTCTGTGCTGCCACAGCACCTCCCACCTTCCCTGTGTGGTCAGCTAGCTGCCCCTGACCCCCTCCCACCTTCCCTCCATGGTCTGCGTGCATGCCATCATAGTCTCACTTTTGCTCTCCATGGTGTGTCTTGCTTCTAGTGCCCATCCTGCCTGACCTCCATGGTCATCTTGCTGCTCCTGTCCTGCCCCCTTGCCCCCAGCCCTCTGTTTCCATGTGCAGACCCCTATTCCCTCCCTCCTGGCTTGTCTGTTCCATTGTAATGCCCCTAATCTATCTCTCCTGCCCTTTATGGTCTGTTATGCTGCAGCTTTCTCTCCTGTCTGTCCATTATGGTCAGCTAGCTACCATTGCCTCTTTCCCCTCTGTTCTCTGTTGTCCATGTGCATGGTCCTGTCCCCTCCCTATTACTTTCTATGGATTGTTGTGCTGCGCTCCTGTTCCGCATGCTCTGTGTGGTGTATTGTGCTGCTACAAACCCTGATGCCTGCCCTGTAGGGTCAGTTTGGTGCACCTCTCCATTTCCCTCCTGTCCTCTGTTATCCGAGTCCATGTCCCTACCCCAATTCCTCCTGCCTTCCATGATCCAATGTACCATACTTGCTAACACTTTGAACTTGGTAAGAGGGAGATTTTGAAAAAAAAACCTGGGGTATTGATTTTCCCCTTTGAGTTACATTGAAAAAGAGTAGATTGTAGACAGGAAACAGATCAAATAAAGCCCATTTGAACTTAAAAACATTAGACGTTTCCTGGGTGAATCGGGTCTGTTGGCATGTATGGTTGTACTACAACTGCCTCTTCCTTCTGCCCACAATGGTCTATTATATTGCCACAGCCTCTCTTGCCAGTCCTGTATTGTTGGTTTGTTGCCCCTGCCCCCCTTTCCACTGCCCTCCATAGTCTTCTGTGCAGCCACTGCCCTTCCTGCCATAGTGTGGTCAAATTGTTGCCTCTGCACCCTCCTACCTGCCTTCAATTTTCAGAGTCCGTGCCCCTGGCCTCTGCCTCTCAACAGTATCCTAATAAACAACTAGATTGCTAACATTCTATATTTATTACAAAAGCGTGGAACGCCTGACGTCATCTTGATGTAATCAAAACTGTAATACCTAGAGCATTTCCTTTAGAAATTACATATATGAGAGGGTCTTATTTGCATCAAAATTATGGTTAGTGCTCTAAAAAACTAAAATGAGGACATATTTTCTGAATTTTCAACTAGCGACAAAGCACTTTTAAATTATTTGTTATCTTTATGTTTTTTTATCCAGTTGACCACTTGATTAAATGTTGCACTTATGGGAGAGGATGTGGTGTTACTTCCAGAGCTGCAGACTTTGCAACTGGGGAACCAGGTTGGAGTTTCTGCTTCAGCTCTACATTCTGTGATTCTGGTCAAATCCCTTAATCTCCCCATGTCTACAACCAAAATGAATTTGTTCTTGTGTGATGTAACCAATGCTCATGTAAAGCACTCCAATACCTGACAAGTCTGCACTATATAAAACTGCAAAAACACCAAAAAAAAGTGTTTGGCACACTTCTGTCATTGGGCTACATGTGGGCTACATCTGGGTGATATTTGTGCTGCATTTGGACTCTTTTGTCTCTGGTGGCCATCTTGGGAGATTTATTTGTTATGAAGTTTCCTAATTTCCTCATTTACTGCAGTTTCCTCAGTAGGAAATGCTTTCAGTTTTTTACTTTGATTCCATCAAGAAGGTATTCAGATATGTCAAAACACACAAGATGATGGACGGAATGTTGCACATTGGCAAAACATTCACCCCAGTCACAGATCTGGGTTTAATCCATCGTTATTTTGCTCACCACGCCACCCCAGTTCAGACATGGCCATTTGCAAATCAGTCTTGACCCTGTGCCTCATGGGAACAGTCCAGGCCGAACTGCCAAGCCATGCCTTTCCTTGACCGGAATCAAGCATCCTAGGACCCGTTTTGGGGTTTTACCCCTCTTCAGCCAGGTTAGCTTGACTCCAGTGGCGTAGTAAACACGGGACCCACGTCTGGGCATACCCTTCCCACATAGGACGAACAGCAAAACACACAAGATGATGGACGGAATGTTGTACATTGGCAAAACATTCACCCCAGTCACAGATCTGGGTTTAATCCATCGTTATTTTGCTCACCACGACCACCCCAGTTGAGACATGGCCATATGCAAATCAGTCTTGACCCTGTGCCTCATGGGAACAGTCCAGCCCGAACTGCCAAGCCATGTCTTTCCTGGACCGGAATCAAGCATCCTAGGACCGGTTTCATATATGTCACACATTTACCATAAATTCTGAATGTTAGCACTCTAGTTGCTCATTAGATCACTGTAGTAAAGCTACTGCTCACAAAGGAAGTCTGCTGTTGGTATTAAAAGTGCATGTTTCAGTCTGCATGTCAGAATTTTTTTATGAAATAAGAGAGGATTTGAGAAGTCACTCAAAATGTGCCCTAATTTTTCTTTCTGCAGCACTAATCATACTTTCTATGGCAAAATGAACCCCCTCATTTTGTTCCTTTTTAAATTAAATGTTTTAAGAGTTACCACTTTATTCCAATCAAGAAGGCTTCAGGTGTGCAATACGTTTGTTATAAGTAGGACTGTTAGCGCTCTAGATGTTCTTTAAAACACTCTGGGAAGCTGCAGTAGAACACAAAGGAATCAACTGACAGTCACTGCCCTTGTTGGATGTACATGTTTTACTGAGAATGTAAGACTTCATTCTCACATGACTGAGAAAGATATTGTGAATTTACAGAATATATGCTATCACTTTAGCTTATAGATCACCTTCCAAACCTCTGTGGGAAAAGCATGAGAAAATAGTTTTCTCTCAAACATGATTCATGATATCCCAGCAGAAGAATTTTTCACATGGTAAAATCACCTTAAAACACACCACAATTCCTAAAATGAGTATGGTACCATCAACAAATGATTTATAATGTAACTAAAGTCTTAAAACCTTCTATTAACTGCAATGCTTTTTAATGATGTGCTATCATGTATATTGGTCCCAAGATGGCTGCCAACACTTCTTGGATGAAGTGCTGACAGCCAATCCGATCTCACGATGAGATGTGTGGTTAGCAGTAGCGGTCCGTGAAGGGAGTTTGGTGGGGCAGTGAGGCGGGGGAGGGGCAGAGTGGGGAAATGTAAACACCGGAATATGGATGAACGGAGGTGAGTACACATTTAAATAAATAAAACGAATTCCTTTGCACGCGATGTATCGCAAAATGCGATGCAGCGCGCGCAACGAAATACACATACATATATATAAATGCATGTGCATATATATGCATATATATATGTGCATATTGAAGTACTGGGAATTTAAAGCCCAGCGGTGCAGGGGAACACACCCTAAGACTTCGGGTTCTTCCTGTTTCAGACGTACAGAAACACAGAGTCTTCTGGGTGAAGTCAAAGATCGATTTATTGGCTGCAGACCAATCACAGGTATCCGAGAAGTACAACACAATGTATGTTCTCAGGAGACTGCTCAAACTTACAGAATCGGGCTTCTCCTTAAATACAAAATATCATGCTCAGGCACACATTCCTTGGTTTATGATATGGTCATTTACATGTATTCATTACAAATGAAAAGGCAGAGTCATGATGACCATCCCACATTCCAGTTAAGCCAGCCCACAATTATTTACCCAGCGAGGCTCAGATCCCACATCAGATATCAACAGGCCCCAATAAACACGGGCATCTCCTGTTTGGAAAACAAGCCATAAAGCAGGAAGAGTCAGGTGTGAAAGAGATTAGCCGGAGGCTTGTGTGGGATGAAAAGGCTTTATGGTGTGTCAAACCCTGATGCTAATCACAGGTAGCCGTAGGACGGGGAGCTCGTGGGACCGAACTGACCTGGGGCAGCGGAGCCAGGCTGCCCAGGTCACAGAGAAGTCAAAGGAAGGCACATGTGTTCTAAAGGCCCGTATTTGCTCATAATGTGTAGCCTATGTGAGGGCAACCATAAGATGGCCACCGCTCCAAGATGGAACCCACGAAGTCAATATGTAATATCGTATATGAAGTGCATTTATCGATAAAACGTTATACAAAGCGCTTGTACATACCGCATTGTCCATTCGCGGTTACCTGATGCCGGAATAGACAGGGGTAGGGCCCTGTCTCCCACGCGGCCCCAAATTCCAAAGTACCACAGACCCTCCTTTTGCCCTTACATAGGCAATAACTATACTCACATCAATCCGAGTCTAGGTCAATATTCATGAAGTCATGGAGATGTTGCTGTAGCATCATCCTATTACTTAGCTCGTCCCTCGATACAGGGTTCCTTACACATAATGTAGCACAGAGGCCACATATCGCAGGAGCACACTGTATGCACAGACAGAACAGGAAAAGAATGGCTAAGATCATTCCAATGACCATCAGAATCTTCCAACCCCAGGCAGATATCAGTTCCCAGAACCACCCCACCAGTGACCAATCTCCTTTATCCACGTGTATGGACTCAGATATCCTATGCAGTTTGGAGATGGCTTGATAAACTGTTGGAGCGTTATCTGGTATGAAAATGCAACAACTAGATTGGATGACCTTACATACCCCACCGCGGTCTGCAAGTATGACGTCTAGAACCATACGGTTCTGCAAAGTCATGAGGCGATCCGCTTGGAGCTCAGCTGTCAAATTACCAAGGGCACCAGCCGTAACATTAACAGTGGATTCAACCACACGAGTCAGTTGTCTCAGGTTCCTACTATTGACCATAGGTCCCCAAAACGGCAGGAAACCCAAATAGAAGTCTCCCGCTTCCTGACCGGCAGTATCCTCCTTACTAATCACGCCTCTTACAACTCTGGTCTTGTGATAGTCAGAGGCAGCAGTAAATGTTGGCGGTAGCAAATTTGCAATATAACATGTGCCCGAGAAATCAGGGGGCAACCATGTATATGCTCAGTCATTGCAGACAAAATATGTACCCTTGGCAGCCAAAAACGCAGGGGAAAACTGCGATGGAAAAGTGTACGTTTCAGTACAGTCACTTCTCCCCAGTTGAGTTCGTGGATTCTGACCATTACCTTGTAAACAGAACCGACCTATGTGGGGTACAACCCAAATTGGGGATGAGATTTTTCGCTGCCTTTCACCCAGACTAATGCTATACCCCGTCGCGTTCCACCCTACATAAGCTCGCAATTCATCCTTGGGAATAGATGAGTATGCGTCGATATCTCTGCTCACATCGGCGACTCCTTTCATTAAGGCTTTATTATTTGTGCTAGGTCTGATGGAACGCGGTTGTCGCGGGGAGTAGGCATCTAATGCGAAAAGGAACATGGTCTGGAATGCCCATGACGATCCATTGTAACTAAACGGCAGCACTAGATAAGGAATACCCTTGTTAATGGTATGTGGCATTAACCCACACACCCAGCAATTGGTTGTATTCATGACTAGTTGGTGCAGGAGCTGAATAAACGAGTTGTTTACAAACTCTTATCGTCTAGCTTGTTCGTGTTCGGGCAGAGGGTGGAAAGAGTGCAAGGAGACAGTAGGAGGAGGTATAGGCTGTTCAGTGGGTGCAATGGGCTCTTGAGAGGAGAAGAATACAAATCCTACAGTAAACACCGTCATACTACATAGTATAAACAAACATAATAATATAAAACGTTTGCTCTTCATTATTTTACATATTTTCGCTTTAAAGTTCATTTCCTCAGTGAGTCTCTCCATCTTGAAAAACTCCATCCTCTAATCGTGCCGCTCGCGGCGGGTGAGTATCTTCTGCTAAGGGGTACGCCTGTCGGTCCAGGGAACGCCCTAGACCAACCAGAACCGTTGACCTAACGTCTTCGGCCTGTACCCCAAAGTCTTGGTACCGCGACCCTGCGGCTGAACCCGGATGGTGGTTCGAAAAACAAAAATCAAGAAAGTCCTTCAGATGGGAGAGCTATAATATCAAAAAAAATAGTAAGGGAAGGGAATCCTTATTTGTCCATAGGCCTTGGTCTCAGGTTGTAGCGGTTTCTACCAGCTACTGTCTGGTCTTGAAACAAGAGTTCAGGCTCTGTGGTGTCCAATCGAATTGACGGTGGCACAGCTTCTTGCAAAATATCGTCACTCTCTTGTTCTGAAGTTGTGCCTCTTACGCGTGCATCACTAAATGGTACAAAATGAGGTACAGTGTCTGTTTCAGAATCAGTGATACCCTCCTGGACCCACTGGTCATATGGTAGAGGCAAAGGGATCCGCTTGCAGTGAATCCAGTTCTTTTTCCCTTTTACTCGAACCGCTGATCTTGTCGACAGAAGTACGAGGTGAGGGCCGATCCAACGGGGCTCATCATTGCTCTTCCGCTGGAAATTCTTCACGAGGACCCATGTGCCAGGGTCGATAGGGTGTCCCGGAGCTTCAGAGGCCTGGGGCAGAGTATCATGCACCTGTTGGTGTAAAACACGCAATTTAGCAATTCATACAAATAGTCAAGCAGTACTGGATGTTCGATTTCGCTGAATTTCGTCGGTCTTGGCACACCCCATATATTGGCCGGGCGGCCAAAAACCACTTCGTATGGACTAAGTCCCACTCGTGAATGCACAGTCATTCTGGTGGATAGGAGTGCTAAAGGCAGAGCGTCAGGCCATTTAAGACCGGAGCTCACCTGGATTTTGGCCAGCTTTAGCTTCAGAGTGCCATTGTAGCACTCTACTAATCCAGCTGATTGGGGGTGATTTGCAGCGTGAAACTTTTGCTTTATCCCTAATCCCTCACACACATTCTTCATCACTCGACCCACAAACTCACTCCCATTATCACTCCACACCATTCTTGGCATTCCAAACCTAGGGAAAAATTCCTTCACAAGGGCTTTGGCTGTGGATAAAGCAGTGTTGTCTTTTAGGGGATATGCTTCTATCCATTTTGAGAAAGCGCAAACAACAACCAGTACATATTTCAAGTTGATGCACCTTTCCATGTGGATAAAGTCTAGCTGCAAAACCTCAAATGGATATGATGGAGGCGCAAAATGACCAGCTGGAGTTGGGGTTCCTCTACCAGGGTTTTACTTCAAACATACCATACAATTCTTGACCACATTCTCTGCACACTTGGGAAATCCAGCATTCTGCCATACCGGAGCCAACAACTTATAGATTCCTTTCATACTGGTATGTGCCATTCCATGTGCCATAGTAACCACTGGAAGCACATATGCATCAGGTAACAACCATCGCCGATGTTCTGACAAATCAACCCAACAACCATTCTCATCCAATTTACCCGTACTTTCTCTCCACTTGCTCAACTCTTTCTCTGTGGCTTCAGCTTGAAGGGACTTCACACTCTCTATCGTGTCTTCACACATTTCAACATCACCAACCCATCTTGCAGGGCCTGCAACATACATTCGAGTCTTCACATCTCTTGCTGTTTCTTTCGCGATTTCATCAGCAAACGCATTACCACGACCAACATCATCAGTGACTTTCTTGTGCGCACTGCATTTCATAATCGCAACTTGTAACGGTAGGGTCAGTGACTCAAGGAGATCATTCACCATCTTGCCATTCTGAATTTTAGCTCCATGTGAAGTCAGGAACCCACGTTCTTTCCACAATCGCCCAAAACTATGAGCCACGCCAAAGGCGTACTGGCTATCCGTATATATGTTTACTTTCATTCCTTCAGACAACACGCATGCTCTTGTAAGGGCAATTAATTCTGCTGCTTGAGCCAAATTATGTGGCACACGCGCAGTTTCCACAATCGTGTGCAAAGTCGTGATAGCATATGCAGCAGTTGTATCACCATTCGGAAGCTTGAAGCACGAACCATCCACCCATAAGGTACCATCACACTCAGTCAGGGGAGTATCTTTGAGATCCACTCTCCCTTTTGTCTCTTCTTCTGTTCTGAACAGACAATCATGTTGCTCAATCTCATCTAGGTCTGCTGGAATCGGCAATAATGTAGCTGGATTCAACGTGTTGCATCTCTTTATGTGTATATGGTTGGCTAACAGTGTCAATTCATATCCTGACAATCGTGCACTAGTTAAGTGCTGTGTCTTGGTCCTGTTTACCAATGTGTCCACAGCATGTGGAACCATTACAATCAATGTATTATCCATCACTAGTCCAGCAGACTGTCGAATAGACATAGCTGCTGCAGCTGTAGCTCTCAGACAACTTGGCAATGCCCTAGCTACCGGGTCCAAGGTTGACGAAAAATATGCGCATGGACGCGGTCTGTCTCCAAAAGGCTGTGTTAATACTGATAATGCGCAATTGTCCTTTTCGTGAACATACAATGTGAAAGGCTTACTGTAGTCGGGGGTACCCAACACAGGAGCTGAACATAATGCATTACGCAATTCCAAAAAACTTTTCTGACACTCTTCAGACCATGGGATAGGATTCGGTGTGTCTTTACATGTTAGTGCTAACAAAGGTTTTGCCAGCAAAGAAAAATTTGGTATCCAGTGCCTACAGTATGAAGTAATGCCCAAGAAAGCACGCACTTCTCTCTGTGTTCTTGGCACGCTCAGTTGTGTAATGGCTTGAATTCTTTCTGGGGTCAGTTTCCTTCCCTCCTTCGATAAGAGATGACCTAAGTAGGTCACTTCTTGTCGGCAATATTGCAGTTTTGAGAGAGACACTTTATGATGAAAGGCAGACAAATGACGCAACAATGACACTGTAGCTTCTTTGCAAATCTTTTCAGTATCCGCAGCGATTAACAAATCATCAACATACTGAATAAGGATAGCGCCACTAGGTAAAACAAGTGCATCAAGCTGCGCTTTCAAAGCCTGACTGTATATTGATGGACTTTCACAGTAGCCCTGGGGAGCGCGTTTAAAGCGGAAGCTTCGACCTCCTAAACTGAAGCCAAAAATGTCCCTGCTCTCTTCTGCAATTGGGATGCTAAAGAAAGCATTCTTTAAATCTATCACTGAGAACCATGCAGCGGAGGCTGGAATCATAGTTAACAAGGCAGTTATATCAGGGACAACTGGAAACTGTGGCACAACAATCTTATTTACCTCTCTAAGATCAATCACAAATCTGTAAACAGGTGGCTGTGAAGGGTCCATTCGTTTTAAGACAGGTAAAACAGGACTATTGCAACCGTTGCCTCTTGTCTCTTCAATCACACCCTTTGTAATCAAATCACTGACAATTGCTAACAACGCTTTCTGACCTTCATTGGAGATCTTGTACTGGGGAATGCGTGGCAATCTAACATTGGCCTTTAAAGTGACCACGTATGGCGGTATTTCCAAGAGACCCACATCATTGGGACCAGTAGCCCAAAGGACATCCGGCAGGGATGACAATTTGGGTGGCATTGCATTCTTAGACAAATACATCGGGGAAATCACTTCCTTACCTAATGTAAGTTGTACTCCTGAGGGAGAACAATATAGCGTTGCATGCGTTTCCTAACTGGGGCGCCAGAAAAACCTACTGAAACATTCATTTCGCCAGACAAAGGCGCGCCGGGGAGTTTTGAATGCATAATTGAACTCTTTGCAGCACCAGTGTCCAGCAGAAAGGGCTCTGTTACACCCGCTGTAGTCACCTTAACATATGGTCCGCTCTGATCCACTGGCACTGAAACAACTCCCTCTCTCTGTCTATGGCTGTCCTAGTAATCATTCCCTTCCACATTGTCGTCTTCTGCATAATAATCATTATTATAGTACTGAGCTGTATTGCCAGTTGCATTGGCTTGCTGATCAAAGCTATTTATCGTATTTTGAGGCGGAAGAGGACGCGCGTTCTGGGGAACATTTCCACGCCCTCTACCTCTAGGAGCTTGCTGACCACCTCTACCTCTTGCGCCATACCCATTACTAGTACGCTGCATTAATTTAGGACAACTATACTTAAAATGACCTTCCTCCCTGCAATATGAACATTGATTGGGACCTATAGGGATACGTGGTTGATAATACGCATTCATTTGCTGGTTATTCTGAAACTGTTGGGGTTGCTGATAGATACCTTGTGTTTGCCTATAATTATTCTGACCTCCACGTGGCGGATAAGCCTGCTGTAAGAGGACCTTCGTTTTCAGTTCTTTTGTTATCTTATCTGTTCTATCTTTCTCATCTTTATCCCTATTTTCGTAATACTGTGCAGTAGCCAGTATTTGCGCTGAAGAGGAAACAGCCCAAGAACTCTCTGAATCTTTTAATTTCTTACACAACACGGGAAGTAGATTCTGCACAAATTTATCAACAAATAACCGTTGGCCACCTTCAGTACTCATATCTTGACCACTGTGGTCGATAAACGTTTCTTCAAACCTTGTAAAGAAATCGGACACAGTCTCATCTTTCTTCTGCTTGCATGCGGATAGTTTATCCCAATTCACGCGCATCGCGGGCATTAAAGTTTTCATGTATGTAATAATTCTACCAGGGAGGTCTGCTACCAAAGGGTCAGGCTTCGCGCCACCAACTTGGCCAGCGTCTGCAGCAATGATATTAGCCCATGTGCCCCCTAGTTCTGCAGCATGATCCGTATTACGGATGGATCCCCATAAAGGCTGTGGAACAACATTCCCAAACAACATATCTATGTCAGCTAGATTCATGACACACGATTCTGCAGTTTGTGATAACTCCTTATAATATCCTGCAGGGTTTTTACGGGGGTCAGGCAATGTCTGCTTAAGCGCTAACACCTCAGAACGCTTCCATGGGACATGT
Source organism: Triturus cristatus (assembly GCF_964204655.1). Classification (NCBI taxonomy): domain Eukaryota; kingdom Metazoa; phylum Chordata; class Amphibia; order Caudata; family Salamandridae; genus Triturus; species Triturus cristatus. The sequence goes on along the minus strand of NC_140586.1, from coordinate 789,620,716 downwards.
ACCCAAACACGTTGAAAATGTGCTGGAGCAGCAGCAATACCTCGAGCGGCATCAGGCGCAATGGCTTCCTTCCATACCGGAGGGACTTCTCTCATAGGGTATTGTCGCGCTTTTCCCTTTTTCCCCACAGGGAATTCCTGTTCGAACAATGATTGTTGACAATCGCCATTCCTGAAGGACAGTAAAGTCGCAACCGCTTTATCCACATCGGGACCCACAATTGTACCTGTTTCAAAATCAAATCGCACGCGACACAATTCCTGTGGGTTTGGGTTTGAACCATGATCCTCCAATTCCTCGCAGAGGAATTCGCACATTTTGTCAAAGACATACCTCTGTTTTGGGGCATCCCATTGGTGGAAAACGTTAACAACTGATCCCACATTATAGAGTGAAGGGAAACCAATCCACCTACGCGCCAGATGATCTAACACCTCCTTCTCTTCAGGACCAGGCAGCTGCTTTCGTTGTAACCCAGGGGTCACACTAGATGACCCAAAGAGAGGCGACATTAAACTAGTAACTACATTAGCTAGGCGTTGTCGTGCTGAAGGAGAAGTTGAGGCGAAAACGGGGGGATAGACAGAGGGAAGAAAAGTGGAGTCAGATACAGGTACCTGGGTAGTGTAAGAAGGAGCGCCAGGGGAGGCAGCTGATGTGCTAGGCAAAATCGCAGGAAGCGCGGGGACAACAGGTAATAAAACTGGCGGCCCTTCAGAGGGCTGCACTGCAGGGATAGGAGCCAGCTGAGGAGGAGCCGGCGGTTGTGGGAAGGCTTGCGGCACATTAACTGGAGGCTGCACATTTACGAGCTGTGGAGGCGCTGTGGCATTTTTCGCATACGGGGGTGGCGAACTTAGCAAATGAGACATTAGGGAATCTTTCTCTTTCTCTTTTGTTTCATCTTGCACAAGGGGTGACAAAACAGGGTAACATTTATCGATCCCTAGTTTGCGCTGTCTATGTAACTGCTCATTCATTTGTTCCTCCTCATTATCTTTAAATTGCACAGCTGCTTGCATCATTGACATACCTCTTTCTCTCTTATTCCTTTTCGCTAGCTTAATTTTCTTCTGTTTGGCTTCCTTTCGCCATAGGCGGAAAGAATCAAACATCGCCGGCCGGGCTTTCTTTTTAAACAACTTAACTTCCAAATTATCTAAAATATCGGTATCGAAACTACCATTTTGGAGCCATTTTAAAACACCATCCTTCCTGGTGTACCGGATCCATACTTCATTATATGCAATGGGGCCCACGCCATGTTTCACATAAAGCTCATAAGTTGGAGTTCCAATTGGAGGAACCGGACATGAATCCTCCAATTGGGAATCCCTTCTACAACCCAAACAAAATAATCTTCCAAATACACTAGAACGAGGCATCTTCGCTCACTAGTCTAGTTTCAAACTTCAAAGGATTATCGATTACGATAGTCTCATGAATACACGAGTCCTCTGGCTTTGGCACTTGTAAGCTCCAAATCAAAATGATCCCGAAGGATACCAAAAATCCCGAAGGATACCAAACAAACTGGGAGACGCTCCACTTATACTTAACTGAATATCGATGATCGATGGCGTCACCAGAAGACTCTCGCGATTGTTTTGCTCTACCAAATTCATCAAGGGTCCAAAACAGGGCGATTAATCAGGGCAGCAGTCCTTCGTAGCCGTCGGGACGCGGAGAACCTCGCAGAAAAGACTTTCGGACCACGTCGACATGCAGGGGTCGATGAAGTGGCGGCCATCCTCCGGAATTTCCACACGAAGCTCCTCACGAACCTCTAGCTTGGACTGGTACCGCTGAAATCGTCCCGAGTTGGGCGCCAACTGAAGTACTGGGAATTTAAAGCCCAGCGGTGCAGGGGAACACACCTTAAGACTTCGGGTTCTTCCTGTTTCAGACTTACAGAAACACAGAGTCTTCTGGGTGAAGTCAAAGATCGATTTATTGGCTGCAGACCAATCACAGGTATCAGAGAAGTACAACACAATGTATGTTCTCAGGAGACTGCTCAAACTTACAGAAACAGGCTTCTCCTTAAATACAAAATATCATGCTTCAGGCACACATTCCTTGGTTTATGATATGGTCATTTACATGTATTCATTACAAACGAAAAGGCAGAGTCATGATGACCATCCCACATTCCAGTTAAGCCAGCCCACAATTATTTACCCAGCGAGGCTCAGATCCCACATCAGATATCAACAGGCCCCAATAAACACGGGCATCTCCTGTTTGGAAAACAAGCCATAAAGCAGGAAGAGTCAGGTGTGAAAGAGATTAGCCGGAGGCTTGTGTGGGATGAAAAGGCTTTATGGTGTGTCAAACCCTGATGCTAATCACAGGTGGCCGTAGGACGGGGAGCTCCTGGGACCGAACTGACCTGGGGCAGCGGAGCCAGGCTGCCCAGGTCACAGAGAAGTCAAAGGAAGGCACATGTGTTCTAAAGGCCCGTATTTGCTCATAATGTGTAGCCTATGTGAGGGCAACCATAAGATGGCCACCGCTCCAAGATGGAACCCACGAAGTCAATATGTAATATCGTATATGAAGTGCATTTATCGATAAAACGTTTTACAAAGCGCTTGTACATACCGCATTGTCCATTCGCGGTTACCTGATGCCGGAATAGACAGGGGTAGGGCCCTGTCTCCCACGCGGTCCCAAATTCCAAAGTACCACAATATGTGTGCGTGTAGAGAGAGGTAGAGAGAGGTAGAGGTGTAGAGGTGTAGAGGTAGAGGTGTAGAGGTAGAGAGGTAGAGAGGTAGAGGTAGAGAGGTAGAGGTAGAGAGTAGTAGAGAGAGAGGTAGAGAGAGGTGGAGAGGTAGACAGTAGAGGATGAGTAATAGAGAGTAGAGAGTAGAGAGTGAGTAGTAGTGAGTAGTAGAGAGAGTAGCAGAGAGTGAGTGGTAGAGAGTAGTAGAGAGTGAGTAGTAGAGAGTGAGTAGTAGAGAGTAGCAGAGAGTGAGTACTAGAGAGTGAGTAGTAGAGAGTAGTAGAGAGTAGTAGAGAGTGAGTAGTAGAGAGTGAGTAGTCGAGAGTAGTAGAGAGTGAGTACTAGAGAGTGAGTAGCAGAGAGTGAGTAGTAGAGAGTAGTAGAGAATGAGTAGTTGAGTGAGTAGTAGAGAGTAGTAGAAAGTAGTAGAGAGTGAGTAGTAGAGAGTGAGTAGTAGAGAGTGAGTAGCAGAGAGAGAGTAGTAGAGAGTGAGTAGTAGAGAATAGTAGAGAGAGATTAGTAGAGAGTAATAGAGTGAGTAGTAACGAGTGAGTAGTAGAGAGCAGTAGAGAGTAGTAGAGAGAGAGTGATTAGTAGAGAGTAGTAGATAGAGTAGCAGAGAGTGAGTAGTAGAGAGTAGTAGAGTGAGTAGTAGAGAGTAGTAGAGAGTGAGGTAGAGAGAGGTAGACAGTAGAGGATGAGTAATAGAGAGTGAGTAGTAGAGAGTAGTAGAGAGAGTAACGGAGAGGGAGTAGTAGAGAGTAGTAGAGTGAGTAGTAGAGAGTGAGTAGTAGAGAGTGAGTAGTAGAGAGAAGTAGAGAGTGAGTAGTAGAGAGTGAGTAGTAGAGAGTAGTAGTAGAGTGAGTAGTAGAGAGTAGTAGAGAGTGAGTAGTAGAGAGTGAGTAGCAGAGAGAGAGAGTAGTAGAGAGTGAGTAGTAGAGGGAGCAGTAGAGAGTAGTAGAGAGTGAGGTAGAGAGGTAGACAGTAGAGGATGAGTAATAGAGAGTAGAGAGTGAGTAATAGAGAGTAGAAGAGAGAGTAGCAGAGAGTAGTAGAGTGAGTAGAGTGAGTAGTAGAGAGTGAGTAGTAGAGAGTGAGTAGTAGAGAGTAGTAGAGAGAGTGAGTAGTAGAGAGTAGTATAGTGAGTAGTAGAGAGTAGTAGAGAGTAGCAGAGAGTGAGTAATAGAGAGTAGTAGAGAGTGAGTAGTAGAGAGTGAGTAGTAGAGAGTTAGTAGCAGAGAGAGAGTAGTAGAGAGTGAGTAGTAGAGTGAGTAGTAGAGAGTAGTAGAGAGAGATTAGTAGAGAGTAGCAGAGTGAGTAGTAGAGAGTGAGTAGTAGAGAGCAGTAGAGAGTAGTAGAGAGAGAGTAGTAGAGAGTGAGTAGTAGTGAGCAATAGAGAGTGAGTAGTAGAGTAGTAGAGAGTAGTCAGTCTGTGTCAGTCAGTGTCAGTCAGTCAGTGTCAGTCAGTCAGTCAATCAGTGTCAGTCAGTGTCAGTCAATCAGTGTCAGTCAGTGTCAGTCAGTCAGTCAGTGTCAGTCAGTCAGTGTCAGCTAGAGCAGCTCTGTTGACCTGGTTCTCTGGCTCTAAAGCAGCTCTGCTGACCTGGTTCTCTCCCTCTAAAGCAGCTCTGCTGACCTGGTTTCTCTGGCTCTACAGCAGGTCTGCTGACCTGATTCTCTGGCTCTAGAGCTGCTCTGCTGACCTAGTTCTTAGGCTACAGAGCAGCTCTGCTGATCTGGTTCTCTGACTCTACAACAGCTCTGCTGACCTGGTCCTCTGGCTCTAAAGCACCTCTGCTGACCCAATTCTATGGCTCTAAAGCTGTTCTGTTGAGATGGTTCTCTGGCTCTAGAGCAGCTCTGCTGACCTGGTTCTCTCCCTCTAGAGCAGCTCTGCTGACCTGGTTCTCTCCCTCTAAAGCAGCTCTACTGACCTGGTTTCTCTGGCTCTACAGCATCTCTGCTGACCTGGTTCTTAGGCTCTAGAGCAGCTCTGCTGACCTGGTTCTATGGCTCTAGAGCAGCTCTGCCTACCTGGTTCTCTGGCTCTAAAGCAGCTCTGTTGACCTGGTTCTCTGGCTCTAAAGCAGCTCTGCTGGCCTGGTTCTCTCCCTCTTAAGCAGCTCCGCTGACCTGTTTTCTCTGGCTCTACAGCAGCTCTGCTGACCTGGTTATCTGGCTCTAAAGCAGCTCTGCTGACCCGGTTCTATGGCTCTAAAGCAGCTCTGATGACCCGGTTCTATGGCTCTAAAGCAGTTCTGCTGACCTGGTTCTCTGGCTCTAGAGCAGCTCTGCTGACCTGGTTCTCTCGCTCTAAAGCAGCTCTACTGACCTTGTTTCTCTGCCTCTACAGCAGCTCTGCTGACCTGGTTCTCTGGCTCTAGAGCAGCTCTGCTGACCTAGTTCTTAGGCTCTAGAGCAGCTCTGCTGACCTGGTTCTCTCCCTCTAAAGCAGCTCTGCTGACCTGTTTTCTCTGGCTCTACAGCAGCTCTCATGACCTAGTTCTTAGGCTCTAGAGCAGCTCTGCTGACCTGGTTCTCTGGCTCTAAAGCAGCTCTGCTGACCTGGTTCTATGGCTCTAGAGCAGCTCTGCTGACCTGGTTCTCTGGCTCTAAAGCAGCTCTGCTGACCTGGTTCTCTGGCTCTAACGCAGCTCTGCTGGCCTGGTTCTCTGGCTCTAAAGCAGCTCTGCTGACCTGGTTCTCTCCCTCTAAAGCAGCTCTGCTGACCTGTTTTCTCTGGCTCTACAGCAGCTCTGCTGACCTGGTTCTATGGCTCTAGAGCAGCTCAGCTGACCTGGGTCTCTGGTTCTAGAGCAGCTCGGCTGACCTGCTTCTTAGGCTCTAGAGCAGCTCTGCTGACCTGGTTCTCTGGCTCTACAACGGCTATGCTGACCTGGTTTCTCTGGCTCCTCAGCAGCTCTGCTGACCTGGTTCTCTGCGCTCACGATGCACGCACCCGACTTTGCGAAAATGTATTTAAAAATAATATAAGTTTATTATAAGTACAAATATATTATTTTTATGAATATCTTAGATAATCTCTTGCCCTAAAATGTATATTAAAGACACATACATATCATTTTGGAACATAAAATGTTTTTGCGGGAGTCGCGCAACCAGCGCGCCCCAGCATGTCACGCGGGACCCGCCACAGCGCAAGCATCTCGTACCGTAATGTGCATGAGTTGCGAATGCGTGGGAGCAGGAGTCGCGGACTGGTCGCATACCAATCGGGCACATCACGTAATATTAAATGTATATGATGTAACTGAAAAATACGCAGCGGTTGCACACCGTACGCGGATCCTTCACAACGTTTCTAAATTGGCGGCTAGAGTCTGCGCACCCACTGTGATGTGTACGCTTTGAGTGCACGACAAAACTTTTACCATGGAATACGGGCGTAGACTAGGAAAAAAACAGCCTGCCTTCTTTATAGAGGGCCAAAAGGTTCAGGCTGTAGATAATTTTTCCTATCTGGGGGTTACTTTTTCAAATAATAATTCCTGGGTTAATGAACATAAGAATGTACGGTCTAAAATGGCCAGGAGTGCTTATGGAATTTTTACCATGGCAAGCAAGTTAGGAGATAGAAGGGTAAAGGACATGCTTAAAATTTTTCAATCACGGTGTGTGTCCATTGCCCTATACGGAGCTGGTATTTGGGGCTACGCCCCGGCAGGATTGCTCCAGGTCGAGGAGAATACATTTTTGAAGAAACTTTTATGCCTACCAAGCTCTGTGTCCAATGCCTTAGTGCACAATGAATTGGGTATGCCTTATCTCTCAGACTTGATTTCCCTTAGACCATTGCTTCTATGGCGTTCAATATGGATTAAGGACGAGACGTCTTTATGTAGAGCCATTATTTCTGATTGTCTTGCCTTGGATTATTTTACAAGGATCCCATGGTTGAAGTATGTTATTGACAATTTCCGTGAGATTTTTAACATCGACATTATTAAGGATCACCATGGGGTAGATGTGGTATCTAAATCCCATCTCAAAGAACATAACTTAAATCAGATTGCCATTAAGAGACATCATAGCAGTTCTAATCTCTCAACTTATGTTTTCTACCACGATCTAAATAAAGTTGCGGGTTTTCAACCCTATTTGTCACAAGTAACCTGGAAGGCACATCGGTTTGTGCTAATTAGACTTAGAATGGGAGTAGTCCACAACCTTGTTGCCTTCCCCTCCCTGAGTAAACATCCAGATGGCCCGTGTCCCTGTGACAACTGTACCCCACAAAGTACCATGCATTTTCTTCTACTCTGTCAATTGTATAGATTCATCCGAATAGCTTACTTAAAACCCTTGTTTGTTAAGTATGGGGTGAGTTCGTTAAAAGACTGTATGAGTTTACTTTTTAACTTGCACCATCCTGATGTGTGTTTTTATACAGCTACTTTTCTACTCAAATCTATTAATGTTAGGAAAAGTATGCTTTTTTAACAATTTTATTGCTGATGAAATTTTCTGTCTCTGTACTATCTTCAATGTATATGCCTAATTTGTGCTTTTATGAACTTGTTTTATGTTCGAATAAAGCCTTATGAAATGAGTGCACGACAATTTTTTTTTTTCAAGAGAAAATAATACAAATATATTAAAATAAAAAATGAAAACAAACAAATTAATCAACATTTCAGTTTGAATGTTTTTAAAAAAAATTGTTTGCAATTTTCAGAAAAATATATAATGTTATTTAATGAATAAAATATTTATAAATAAACAGTTAAAAAACTGTAGAAAATCAGCACAAAAAATAGGTATAACTACTATCACCCTTAAAAATTAGCATTTAAAAAACCTTTTAAATTCACTGAAAAAAACCATAGGTTTCAGAGACGTTATAGTTAGAAATTAGCATTTAAAAAATCTTTGAAATTCACTGAAAAAACCATAGGTTTCAGAGATGTTATAGTTAGAAATTAGCATTAAAAAAACCTTACAAATTCACAGAAAAAGCCATAGGTTTCAGGGGTGTTATAGTTAGCTGGCCATTTCACTCGTACAAAACCATAGAAATTCCTCCGTTATAGTTAGTTCTGCTAACTATAACTCGCGCGCCCACAATGCACTGCTGATGATGTCACATATTGCATCATTCATGACATTGTCAGTGACATCACTGATGACATCACTGATGACATCTCAAATGACATCACTGATGACATCACTGATGACATCATCCACGTGACAATCTGATACACCTCATCTTACACTAGTATAACCTTTCATCACTCACTGTAAAATACAGAGTACCATATTTGAAACCATTGACACACCAATACCAGTTACTACATACCCAGTCACTGATTCCTAAGTCTACACCCATTCCCCATTCAACAACAGAATCATTTATACATGCAGTCACTAATTAATAGAACACTATCAAGTGCACTTATACACATATATAGACATTAACACATCAGCAGTCATCTTAGTCGGTTATGCAGTCATCCTATTCACTCATGAAAAAAATTAATCACTCTTATATTTACTCACTTACAGAATTATCCAACAGCACCTCATTTATTCAAACACATAGTAACTCATAGTTAATATGTTAAAAAATCACCATTACAATTATACACTCATTCATATAGTTACTCTCACAATCACTGACTCTTACACATACTCATTTATATACACCAACTCTCACATACAATGCCTTTTAATTTTTTTACTTTGTTGAAGATGTACAACTAAAACATTTATTCGCTCACCAACACACAAATAAATACACTCAGTCACCCAGACTGTTTCCACATACACTCTTAAACCTATACACCTAGTCAATCAACCATTCACACATTAATGCAGTTACACACACCCCATCCAACCACACACAAACTCAGTGTCCCATACAAATACTCACCCAACTAATCAATAACTAATATACACACTCATGTAGTTAGTGACCAACTGATGCAGCATGTTATACAACTACAGAGACAGTGATGCACACATTCACATAGTTTAGTTACTAATCCATGTATCAAGTGAGACACTTTTAATTACTCACTTAAACAGACAGTCAGACAGCTACTAAATTCTCCATCCAGACAGTTATATATTCACTCAATCTTCAATAAAGATTGGTAAATGTATAATACATATTTCAATTTCAAACTAAATCACATTCACTGGATGATGTCATCAGTGATGTAATTTGAGATGTCATCAGTGATGTCATCAGTGATGTCACTGACCATGTCATGAATGATGCAATATGTGACATCATCAGCAGTGCATTGCGGGCACGTGAGTTATAGTTAGCAGAACTAACTATAACGGAGGAATTTCCTTGGTTTTGTACGAGTGAAATGGCCAGCTAACTATAACACCCCTGAAACCTATGGTTTTTTCTGTGAATTTCTAAGGTTTTTTAAATGCTCATTTCTAACTATAACGTCTCTGAAACCTATGGTGTTTTCAGTGAATTTCAAAGCTTTTTTAAATGCTAATTTCTAACTATAACGTCCCTGAAACCTATGTTTTTTTTCAGTGAATATATATATATATATATATATATATATTTATATGCAGAAAATGAAGAGCCCACAGAAGCGACATCCTCTCAAGCTGACACTTTATTAGGTCTGAATGTGGCAGTGCAACTCTAGACCTAACGCGTTTCGGCGCGCATGCGCCTTGTTCACAGGTGAGTTGAATGAAGTCCCAGTGGCCCATCGATAAGACCACATTACCCAAAATGCACCAATATTCAAATTAAGGAAAATCCTCTGTATTTCACGATGCACTTGGTTGAAAAAGTAAAAAGCACAGTGCTGTTAACTGCCACACACAAAGATTGCTTGCTTGAGATTGAAAATCGCAATCTGTCAGAAAGAGGGAACACCTCCTTCTTCTCCCTTTCTCTTAGCCAACACCAAATCGTCACGGAAGTCCATTTTCGTAGGTGTGGGGGTAACAAGTGAGTCATGCCCCTCCATTGAATAAACACCAACTTTCTCCGTTTTACCGGGGCCACCAACTCTGCAGGGCAGGCTCTGAAAACAGGAACGGAGAATCCTGTTAGAAACAATGCAGAAAATGAAGAGCCCACAGAAGCGATATCCTCTCAAGCTGACACTTTATTAGGTCTGAATGTGGCAGTGCAACTCTAGACCTTACGCGTTTCGACGCGCATTCGCCTTGTTCACAGGTGAGTTGAATGAAGTCCCAGTGGTCAGTGGCCCATCGATAAGATCACATTACCCAAAATTAACCAATATTCAAATTAAGGAAAATCCTCTGTATTTCACGATGCACTTGGTTGAAAAAGTAAAAAGCACAGTGCTGTTAACTGCCACACACAAAGATTGCTTGCTTGAGATTGAAAATCGCAATCTGTCAGAAAGAGGGAACACCTCCTTCTTCTCCCTTTCTCTTAGCCGACACCAAATCATCACGGAAGTCCATTTTCGTAGGTGTGGTTAACAAGCGAGTCATGCCCCTCCATTGAATAAACACCAACTGTCTCCATTTTACCGGGGCCACCAACTCTGCAGGGCAGGCTCTGAAAACAGGAACGGAGAATCCTGTTAGAAACAATGCAGAAAATGAAGAGCCCACAGAAGCGACATCCTCTCAAGCTGACACTTTATTAGGTCTGAATGTGGCAGTGCAACTCTAGACCTTGTGCGTTTCGGCGCGCATGCGCCTTGTTCACAGGTGAGTTGAATGAAGTCCCAGTGGTCAGTGGCCCATCGATAAGACCACATTACCCAAAATGCACCAATATTAAAATTAAGGAAAATCCTCTGTATTTCACGATGCACTTGGTTGAAAAAGTAAAAAGCACAGTGCTGTTAACTGCCACACACAAAGATTGCTTGCTTGAGATTGAAAATCGCAATCTGTCAGAAAGAGGGAACACCTCCTTCTTCTCCCTTTCTCTTAGCCAACACCAAATCGTCACGGAAGTCCATTTTCGTAGGTGTGGTTAACAAGCGAGTCATGCCCCTCCATTGAATAAACACCAACTTTCTCCATTTTACCGGGGCCACCAACTCTGCAGGGCAGGCTCTGAAAACAGGAACGGAGAATCCTGTTAGAAACAATGCAGAAAATGAAGAGCCCACAGAAGCGATATCCTCTCAAGCTGACACTTTATTAGGTCTGAATGTGGCAGTGCAACTCTAGACCTTACGCGTTTCGACGCGCATTCGCCTTGTTCACAGGTGAGTTGAATGAAGTCCCAGTGGTCAGTGGCCCATCGATAAGATCACATTACCCAAAATGTACCAATATTCAAATTAAGGAAAATCCTCTGTATTTCACGATGCACTTGGTTGAAAAAGTAAAAAGCACAGTGCTGTTAACTGCCACACACAAAGATTGCTTGCTTGAGATTGAAAATCGCAATCTGTCAGAAAGAGGGAACACCTCCTTCTTCTCCCTTTCTCTTAGCCGACACCAAATCATCACGGAAGTCCATTTTCGTAGGTGTGGTTAACAAGCGAGTCATGCCCCTCCATTGAATAAACACCAACTTTCTCCATTTTACCGGGGCCACCAACTCTGCAGGGCAGGCTCTGAAAACAGGAACGGAGAATCCTGTTAGAAACAATGCAGAAAATGAAGAGCCCACAGAAGCGATATCCTCTCAAGCTGACACTTTATTAGGTCTGAATGTGGCAGTGCAACTCTAGACCTTACGCGTTTCGACGCGCATTCGCCTTGTTCACAGGTGAGTTGAATGAAGTCCCAGTGGTCAGTGGCCCATCGATAAGATCACATTACCCAAAATTAACCAATATTCAAATTAAGGAAAATCCTCTGTATTTCACGATGCACTTGGTTGAAAAAGTAAAAAGCACAGTGCTGTTAACTGCCACACACAAAGATTGCTTGCTTGAGATTGAAAATCGCAATCTGTCAGAAAGAGGGAACACCTCCTTCTTCTCCCTTTCTCTTAGCCGACACCAAATCATCACGGAAGTCCATTTTCGTAGGTGTGGTTAACAAGCGAGTCATGCCCCTCCATTGAATAAACACCAACTGTCTCCATTTTACCGGGGCCACCAACTCTGCAGGGCAGGCTCTGAAACCAGGAACGGAGAATCCTGTTAGAAACAATGCAGAAAATGAAGAGCCCACACAAGCGACATCCTCTCAAGCTGACACTTTATTAGGTCTGAATGTGGCAGTGCAACTCTAGACCTTGCGCGTTTCGGCGCGCATGCGCCTTGTTCACAGGTGAGTTGAATGAAGTCCCAGTGGTCAGTGGCCCATCGATAAGACCACATTACCCAAAATGCACCAATATTAAAATTAAGGAAAATCCTCTATATTTCACGATGCACTTGGTTGAAAAAGTAAAAAGCACAGTGCTGTTAACTGCCACACACAAAGATTGCTTGCTTGAGATTGAAAATCGCAATCTGTCAGAAAGAGGGAACACCTCCTTCTTCTCCCTTTCTCTTAGCCAACACCAAATCGTCACGGAAGTCCATTTTCGTAGGTGTGGTTAACAAGCGAGTCATGCCCCTCCATTGAATAAACACCAACTTTCTCCATTTTACCGGGGCCACCAACTCTGCAGGGCAGGCTCTGAAAACAGGAACGGAGAATCCTGTTAGAAACAATGCAGAAAATGAAGAGCCCACAGAAGCGATATCCTCTCAAGCTGACACTTTATTAGGTCTGAATGTGGCAGTGCAACTCTAGACCTTACGCGTTTCGACGCGCATTCGCCTTGTTCACAGGTGAGTTGAATGAAGTCCCAGTGGTCAGTGGCCCATCGATAAGATCACATTACCCAAAATGTACCAATATTCAAATTAAGGAAAATCCTCTGTATTTCACGATGCACTTGGTTGAAAAAGTAAAAAGCACAGTGCTGTTAACTGCCACACACAAAGATTGCTTGCTTGAGATTGAAAATCGCAATCTGTCAGAAAGAGGGAACACCTCCTTCTTCTCCCTTTCTCTTAGCCGACACCAAATCATCACGGAAGTCCATTTTCGTAGGTGTGGTTAACAAGCGAGTCATGCCCCTCCATTGAATAAACACCAACTTTCTCCATTTTACCGGGGCCACCAACTCTGCAGGGCAGGCTCTGAAAACAGGAACGGAGAATCCTGTTAGAAACAATGCAGAAAATGAAGAGCCCACAGAAGCGACATCCTCTCAAGCTGACACTTTATTAGGTCTGAATGTGGCAGTGCAACTCTAGACCTTGCGCGTTTCGGCGCGCATGCGCCTTGTTCACAGGTGAGTTGAATGAAGTCCCAGTGGTCAGTGGCCCATCGATAAGACCACATTACCCAAAATGCACCAATATTAAAATTAAGGAAAATCCTCTGTATTTCACGATGCACTTGGTTGAAAAAGTAAAAAGCACAGTGCTGTTAACTGCCACACACAAAGATTGCTTGCTTGAGATTGAAAATCGCAATCTGTCAGAAAGAGGGAACACCTCCTTCTTCTCCCTTTCTCTTAGCCAACACCAAATCGTCACGGAAGTCCATTTTCGTAGGTGTGGTTAACAAGCGAGTCATGCCCCTCCATTGAATAAACACCAACTTTCTCCATTTTACCGGGGCCACCAACTCTGCAGGGCAGGCTCTGAAAACAGGAACGGAGAATCCTGTTAGAAACAATGCAGAAAATGAAGAGCCCACAGAAGCGATATCCTCTCAAGCTGACACTTTATTAGGTCTGAATGTGGCAGTGCAACTCTAGACCTTACGCGTTTCGACGCGCATTCGCCTTGTTCACAGGTGAGTTGAATGAAGTCCCAGTGGTCAGTGGCCCATCGATAAGATCACATTACCCAAAATGTACCAATATTCAAATTAAGGAAAATCCTCTGTATTTCACGATGCACTTGGTTGAAAAAGTAAAAAGCACAGTGCTGTTAACTGCCACACACAAAGATTGCTTGCTTGAGATTGAAAATCGCAATCTGTCAGAAAGAGGGAACACCTCCTTCTTCTCCCTTTCTCTTAGCCGACACCAAATCATCACGGAAGTCCATTTTCGTAGGTGTGGTTAACAAGCGAGTCATGCCCCTCCATTGAATAAACACCAACTTTCTCCATTTTACCGGGGCCACCAACTCTGCAGGGCAGGCTCTGAAAACAGGAACGGAGAATCCTGTTAGAAACAATGCAGAAAATGAAGAGCCCACAGAAGCGACATCCTCTCAAGCTGACACTTTATTAGGTCTGAATGTGGCAGTGCAACTCTAGACCTTACGCGTTTCGACGCGCATTCGCCTTGTTCACAGGTGAGTTGAATGAAGTCCCAGTGGTCAGTGGCCCATCGATAAGATCACATTACCCAAAATTAACCAATATTCAAATTAAGGAAAATCCTCTGTATTTCACGATGCACTTGGTTGAAAAAGTAAAAAGCACAGTGCTGTTAACTGCCACACACAAAGATTGCTTGCTTGAGATTGAAAATCGCAATCTGTCAGAAAGAGGGAACACCTCCTTCTTCTCCCTTTCTCTTAGCCGACACCAAATCATCACGGAAGTCCATTTTCGTAGGTGTGGTTAACAAGCGAGTCATGCCCCTCCATTGAATAAACACCAACTGTCTCCATTTTACCGGGGCCACCAACTCTGCAGGGCAGGCTCTGAAACCAGGAACAGAGAATCCTGTTAGAAACAATGCAGAAAATGAAGAGCCCACAGAAGCGACATCCTCTCAAGCTGACACTTTATTAGGTCTGAATGTGGCAGTGCAACTCTAGACCTTGCGCGTTTCGGCGCGCATGCGCCTTGTTCACAGGTGAGTTGAATGAAGTCCCAGTGGTCAGTGGCCCATCGATAAGACCACATTACCCAAAATGCACCAATATTAAAATTAAGGAAAATCCTCTGTATTTCACGATGCACTTGGTTGAAAAAGTAAAAAGCACAGTGCTGTTAACTGCCACACACAAAGATTGCTTGCTTGAGATTGAAAATCGCAATCTGTCAGAAAGAGGGAACACCTCCTTCTTCTCCCTTTCTCTTAGCCAACACCAAATCGTCACGGAAGTCCATTTTCGTAGGTGTGGTTAACAAGCGAGTCATGCCCCTCCATTGAATAAACACCAACTTTCTCCATTTTACCGGGGCCACCAACTCTGCAGGGCAGGCTCTGAAAACAGGAACGGAGAATCCTGTTAGAAACAATGCAGAAAATGAAGAGCCCACAGAAGCGATATCCTCTCAAGCTGACACTTTATTAGGTCTGAATGTGGCAGTGCAACTCTAGACCTTACGCGTTTCGACGCGCATTCGCCTTGTTCACAGGTGAGTTGAATGAAGTCCCAGTGGTCAGTGGCCCATCGATAAGATCACATTACCCAAAATGTACCAATATTCAAATTAAGGAAAATCCTCTGTATTTCACGATGCACTTGGTTGAAAAAGTAAAAAGCACAGTGCTGTTAACTGCCACACACAAAGATTGCTTGCTTGAGATTGAAAATCGCAATCTGTCAGAAAGAGGGAACACCTCCTTCTTCTCCCTTTCTCTTAGCCGACACCAAATCATCACGGAAGTCCATTTTCGTAGGTGTGGTTAACAAGCGAGTCATGCCCCTCCATTGAATAAACACCAACTTTCTCCATTTTACCGGGGCCACCAACTCTGCAGGGCAGGCTCTGAAAACAGGAACGGAGAATCCTGTTAGAAACAATGCAGAAAATGAAGAGCCCACAGAAGCGACATCCTCTCAAGCTGACACTTTATTAGGTCTGAATGTGGCAGTGCAACTCTAGACCTTGCGCGTTTCGGCGCGCATGCGCCTTGTTCACAGGTGAGTTGAATGAAGTGCCAGTGGTCAGTGGCCCATCGATAAGACCACATTACCCAAAATGCACCAATATTAAAATTAAGGAAAATCCTCTGTATTTCACGATGCACTTGGTTGAAAAAGTAAAAAGCACAGTGCTGTTAACTGCCACACACAAAGATTGCTTGCTTGAGATTGAAAATCGCAATCTGTCAGAAAGAGGGAACACCTCCTTCTTCTCCCTTTCTCTTAGCCAACACCGAATCGTCACGGAAGTCCATTTTCGTAGGTGTGGTTAACAAGCGAGTCATGCCCCTTCATTGAATAAACACCAACTTTCTCCATTTTACCGGGGCCACCAACTCTGCAGGGCAGGCTCTGAAAACAGGAACGGAGAATCGTGTTAGAAACAATGCAGAAAATGAAGAGCCCACAGAAGCGACATCCTCTCAAGCTGACACTTTATTAGGTCTGAATGTGGCAGTGCAACTCTAGACCTTACGCGTTTCGGCGCGCATGCGCCTTGTTCACAGGTGAGTTGAATGAAGTCCCAGTGGTCAGTGGCCCATCGATAAGACCACATTACCCAAACGCACCAATATTCAAATTAAGGAAAATCCTCTGTATTTCACGATGCACTTGGTTGAAAAAGTAAAAAGCACAGTGCTGTTAACTGCCACACACAAAGATTGCTTGCTTGAGATTGAAAATCGCAATCTGTCAGAAAGAGGGAACACCTCCTTCTTCTCCCTTTCTCTTAGCCAACACCAAATCGTCACGGAAGTCCATTTTCGTAGGTGTGGTTAACAAGCGAGTCATGCCCCTCCATTGAATAAACACCAACTTACTGTTTATATATATGTATATATATATTCACAGAAAAAACCATAGGTTTCAGGCACGTTATAGTTAGGAATTTGCATTTAAAAAACCTCAGAAATTCACTGAAAAAACCATAGGTTTCAGGGGTGTTATAGTTAGCTGGACTTTTCACTTGTACAAAACCATTGAAATTCCCCCGTTATAGTTAGTTCAGCTAACTATAACTCGCGCGCCCGCAATGCACTGCTGATGACGTCACATATTACATCACTCATGACATGGTCAGTGACATCACTCATGACATCACTGATGACATC
The DNA here is from genome assembly GCF_964204655.1 of Triturus cristatus. Taxonomy (NCBI): domain Eukaryota; kingdom Metazoa; phylum Chordata; class Amphibia; order Caudata; family Salamandridae; genus Triturus; species Triturus cristatus. The sequence continues at coordinate 789,604,094 of NC_140586.1, read as the reverse complement.
TCAAATGACATCACTGATGACATCATCTAGTGAATGTGTGTTTTTCTGAAAATTAAATATGTTTTATATATGTATATCTCAAGGTCGATGAAAGAATAAATGGGTATATAAGTGTCTAAATGGATGATTTGTTTTTGAAAAATTGATTGAGTAACTGACTGATTAAGTGTATCATAGTGAATACATGGCTTAGTGAGTAATGTTTAAATATGTAAATATCTGTATCAGTCTCTCACTTTGTGTATAAGTGGCTGCATGGGTTGGTGAGTAGCTACATGGGTGTCTATATAGGTTATTAGTTGGTTTTTTGAATATCAGTCTGAGTGTCTGCATGGTTCGGTGGGGGGTATTACGTAGTGCATAGGTGCATGAATGAGTGACTCACTGTTTGTATGTGTTGAAGACAGCATTTGTGCAGGACTGTATGGGTGGATGAGTGTGTGTAAGGGTGTGTTAGTGAGTGAATGACTGTCTCAATTGTGTCTTTATGAGTAACTACATATGTTTTAAACTAGTATATGTGGCTATTGATGTATATAACTGAGTATATGTGAGAGTGAGAGATTGAAAGAGTTCCTGTATGAATAAGTATGTGTTTCTATAAGTGATTGTTTAAAAGACTAAGTATGTGTAAGTTTCCGTAGAAGTAAGTGTGGTGGTGTGTGTATAACTGTATATGCAAGTAAATGTATGTTTGATTCTTAATTAGCATGAGTGACTATGTGTATGAGTAACTCTATGGATGAGTGGCATTGTGTAACAGGATGTATAGGTGTATGAGTACATATGATGAGTGAGTACATGTATGAGTGACTGTATAGGACTGTTGGTGAATGAGTGGATGTGTATGTGGATCTTAGAATTACTGAAGAGGTTGTTGTAACTGGTATTGGTATGTCCATTGTTTTGAAAATTGTAGTCTCTATTTTTGAATGTGTGTATCAAAGGTTATATTAGGGTGAGAGGAGGTCTGCCACTCTATCACAAGGATGATGTCATCCGTGATGTCATTTGAGATGTCATCAGTGATGTCATGAGTGATGTCACTGACCATGTCATGAGTGATGTAATATGTGACGTCATCAGCAGTGCATTGCGGGCGCGCGAGTTAGCTGAACTAACTATAACGGGGGAATTTCAATGGTTTTGTACAAGTGAAAAGTCCAGCTAACTATAACACCCCTGAAACCTCTGTTTTTTTCTGTTTATTTCTGAGGTTTTTTAAATGCTAATTTTTAACTATGCCTACAGAGATAGGACATGTGAAGAAAGAAGAAAAAATGCACAGAAAGAAAAAAAAGAAGTGCAGAAAGAAGCAACAGAAGTCCTCAAAGACGAAGAAAAGTGCAGGAAGAAGGATAACGTGCAGAAAGAACAAAAAGAAGAGCAGAAAGAAGCCTTGTTGCAAAATTATCCTGTACCCTCAACTTTTTCAGACAGATACTGGTGGTAACTGAGTCTGACTGACCAGTCCTAGAGCCAGTGCTATGTTAAAAGACACTTAGAATACAGTGGAAACACCTACATACACTAGGGAAGATTATGCGTTGGGGTCCCCCTGTGATTAGCATGACCTCCTCTGTAAGCCCCTAGTATATAATAGGGCAGGGGGATTAAAACTACCTCTTAAAACAGGCCACAGGGCGTTTTTGCACATGTTAACTCAGGCCCCGTCCCCTCCCTTCACCACTGTATAAACACGCCCTGTGTCCGTTTTTAGTTGGGAGATTAAGTTCATTTGAATCCTGAGGGTCCCTAGGGTCCAACTAGCCCACTAGGTACCTCCAGTAAGTGCCACAGAGCTGCGTTGCAGGGAGGTGTAAAAAGTGGCACGGCCTGGACCACCTCTCTGCAATGCAGCTCAGTGCCGCTTACTGGAAGCACTTGGTGGGCTAGTTAGCCCCCAGGGGCCCTCAGTATTGAAGGGAAATTATATCCCCAATTTAAAACGTGCCATAGTGCGTGTTTGCACACGTCACCTCAGGCCCCGTCCCCTCCCTTCACCACTGTGTAAACGCGCCCTGTGGCTGTACTAAGTTGAGAGATTAAGTCCCCTTGAATCCTAAGGGTCCCTAGGGTCAAACTAGACCACTAGGTACCTCCAGTAAGCGCCACAGAGCTGCGTTGCAGAGAGGTGTAAAAAGGGGCTTGGCCTCAGAACACCTGTCTGCAGCGCAGCTCCCTGGCGCATACTGGAGATGCCTGTTGGGCTAGTTGGCCCTCAGGGACCCTCAATATTGAAGAGGAATTAATTCCCCAACTTACAACTCGCCAGGGGGCGCGTTTGCAGAGTGCTGCAAGGAGGGGGCGTGGCCTCCGGCGCGATGCCAGTCTTTTATTTATTTTAATTTTTTAAGAAGGGGGGCTGTGTGGTTCCCCTCCTTATTCTAATTTATTGGCCCTGATGACCCCATCCCCCAGGGCCTGTCTCCTAATTATATTTTTTGACCCCAATCCCCAGGGCCGGCCACTGTTTTTTATTATTTTTAAAAAAAATATATATTTATAGACACACCTAGGACATGCTGGACAAACCGTACGTACCTATCACCATGACAATGTGCGTGATATTCATTAAAAGCTGACTATGCATACAATGAATCCACGTGGAATGTATTTACACCACTAGTGAAGCTCTGACATGTCTGATGCCCTACCGTGCCTAATCCCGGTAGACACCCTTGTCGTTTATTTATACAAACATGGGTAGCTATTGACGGGCACATTTAATACACATGCACACCAAGCCATTCAAAGGGGATTTGACAAAAATTCAACCAAAACTATGCAAGAAACCCCCCTCACGGTTAATAAAACACACATCCACTGCCGGATGTGTAATACTTTTTATTTTACTCTCTGGAAAGGGGACGAACATCACTTGAGAGTCACAGCGCGCTCCTGGCAGAGCCAAATGCTGTGTTACACCCACCATTGCCTGCTGAGTGCCATACACCTCTGTGTTGTATTCCACTAGCTAGTGCATATGCTATGACACACTCTAGCCCATGTGCACTGTAACACCACCCCATGAATATGTCATGCCACACTTGTCTTCGAACGGGTTATATTGCCCCATCTAACGTGCCTTCCTCGATGCCTATGTTATAACGCACAGTGCTATGCCATACATATTACAATCTGGGATCCATATCTTTGTCACAGTGAATATGCAACGTTACACTCCCCAGCACATAATTTATATTACAACTTTAGAGACTAGTTAGGTTACACAACACTGCCCTGTGCATATTACACTCCAAGGCGCATATTGCATAGCACGCGCTAGTGCCTGTGCTATCTTGCGCTCTCCAATGAATCTGTCATTGCGCACAATGTATTGCATATTATATTTCACGCCCGGTTCATCTTATATCATACTTTTTGGTGCATAGTTTATACCATACACTATATCTAGTTTTCATTTTCAATCGTGCTCTCAGGACTATGTTCTATATAACACTGTGTTCACCTACCCTTTTCACGGGCATTGCATTTTGCGATAGGGGGTGGAGGGTCAGGGTGTGTTTCTGCCAAGTGAGCCCGGAGTCACAGTCACAAACGTCCTCTTCTTCCTGAATAAAAGTGAGATTATGCTGCATACTTGTTCATATTTTAAGTAGTTCGCACAGACACACGTTTTAAAAACAATAAAGTTCCTAATACCCGCCTTCTCTGAACAGTTAGCTTGCTGCCCCATCCCCCTCCTCCCTATCCTCTGTTGTGTGAATCCATGGACTAGCCTCCTCCCTCCTGCCATGCATGGTCTGATGTGCTGCCACTGCCCTCAATTTAGTATGATGTACCAGTCCACTCCTCCTGCCCTCCATTGCCCAAATCTATGCCCCATCATTGACCTCCTGCTTAAACTCTGTGCTTAGCTTGCTGCCCCTATTCTCCTTCCCCCTGCCCTCCGATGTCTTTGTGCATGTCCCTGCTCCATCCTTTTTGCCCACCATGTTCCATGGACCTGCCACTCCTATCTACTCTGAGTGTTCTGTTGAGCTGCCACTCCCCTCCCACTTGCCTAGCATTGTCAGATGACTGTAACCTGTCCCTGCCACCTCCACCCTGCCTGTCCACATGCCATGCCCCTATCCTCTTCCTCATGTCCTACATGGTCCATTGTACTGCCACACCCTTCTGCCCTCCCTGGTCTGTTGTGCTGCAACTGCTCCTCCTGCCTGCCTCGTGCGGTCTGTTGTGAGGCCCCTTCCCCTGAACTTTCTTGTCTGTGCACAGGTCCTGACCCTCCCTTCTATCCTCCATCGTCCTCTGTGCATGCCCCTGCACCCTCCTTCTTGCCCATCATAGCCATTGTGCTGCCACTAACCCTCCCACTTGCCATGCATGGTCTTCTGTGATGCCATGGCCCCTCCCACCTTCCCTGTGTGGTCATTTAGCTGCCCCTGACCCCCTCCCACCTTCCCTCCATGGTCTGTGTGTATGCCATCACAGTCTCACTGTTGCTCTTCATGGTGTGTCTTGCTTCTAGTGCCCATCCTGCCTGACCTCCATGGCTATCTTACTGCTCCTGCCCTGCCCCCTTGCCCCCAGCCCTCTGTTTACATGTGCAGACCCCTACTCCCTCCCTCCTGGCTTGTCTGTTCCATTGTAATGCCCCTGATCCGTCCCTCCTGCCCTTTATGGTCTGTTATGCTGCAGCTTTCTCTCCTGTCTGTCCATTATGGTCAGCTAGCTACCATTGCCTCTTGCCCCTCTGTTCTCTGTTGTCCATGTGCATGGTCCTGTCCCCTCCCTCTTGCTTTCTATGGATTGTTGTGCTACACTCCCCTCCCTCATGCCCTGTGTGGTTTATTATGCTGCTGCAAATCCTGACGCCTGCCCTGCAGGGTCAGTTTTGTGCACCTCTCCATGTCCCTCCTGTACTCTGTTATCCAAGTCCATGTCCCTACCCCATTTCCTTCCATGATCCAATGTACCATACTTGCGAACATTTTGAACTTGGTAAGAGGGAGATTTTGAAAAAAAACTGGGGTATTGATTTTCCCCTTTGAGTTACATTGAAAAAGAGGAGATTGTAGACAGGAGACAGATCAAATAAAGCCCATTTGAGCTTAAAAACATTGGACGTTTCCTGGCTGAATCGGGTCTGTTGGCATGTATGGTTGTACTACCATTGCCTCTTCCTTCTGCCCACAATGGTCTATTACATTGCCACAGCCTCTCTTGCAAGTTCTGTATTGTTGGTTTGTTGCCCCTGCCCCCCTTTCCACTGCCCTCCATAGTCTGTTGTGCTGCCACGGCCCTTCCTGCGTGCTCAGTGTGGTTAAATTGTTGCCTTTGCACCCTCCTACCTGCCTTCAATTTTCCATGCCCCTGGCCTCTGCCTCTCAACAGTATCCTAATGAACAACTAGATTGCTAACATTCTATATTTATTACAAAAGTGTGGAACGCCTGATGACATCTTAATGTAATCAAAACTGTAATACCTAGAGCATTTCCTTTAGAAATTACATATATGAGAGGGTCTTATTGGTATCAAAATTATGTTAGTGCTCTAAAAGACTAAAATAGGGACATATTTTCTGAGTTTTCAAATAGCGACAAAGCACTTTTAAATTATTTGTTATCTTTATGTTTTTTTTTCCAGTTGACCACTTGATTAAATGTTGCACTTAGGGGAGAGGATGTGGTGTTACTTCCAGAAGTACAGACTTTGCAACTGGGGAACCAGGTTGGAGTTTCTGCTTCAGCTCGACATTCTGTGATTCTGGTCAAATCACTTAGTCTCCCCATGTCTACAACCAAAATGAATTTGTTCTTGTGTGATGTAACCAATGCTCATGTAAAGCACTCCAATACCTGACAAGTCTGCACTATATAACACTGCAAAAACACAAAATAATAAGTGTTTTGCACACTTCTGTCATTGGGCTATATTTGGGCTACATCTGGGTGATTTTGGGCTACATTTGGGCTCTTTTGTCTCCGGTGGCCATCTTGGGAGATTTATTTGTTATGAAGTTTCCTAATTTCCTCATGTACTGCAGTCTGCTCAGTAGGAAATGCTTTCAGTTTTTTACTTTGATTCCATCATGAAGGTATTCAGATATGTCACACATTTGCCATAAATTCTGAATGTTAGCACTCTAGTTGCTCATTAGATCACTGTAGTAAAACTACTGTTCACCATGGAAGTCTGCTCCTGATATTAAAAGTGCATGTTTCAGTCTGCATGTCAGAAATTTTTAATGAAATAGAAGAGGATTTGAGAAGTCACTCAAAATGTGCCCTCATTTTCTTTCTTCAGCATTAATCATAATTTCTATGGCAAAATGAACCCCCTCATTGTGTTCCTTTTTAAATTAAATGTTTTAAGTGTTACCGTTTTATTCCAATCAAGATGGCTTCAGGTGTGCCATACTTTTGTCATAATGAAGACAGTAAGCGCTCTAGTTGTTTTTAAGAACACTCTGGGACTTTCTGTCATTGGGCTATACTTGGGCTACATCTGGGTGATATTTGGGCTACATTTGGGCTCTTTTGTCTCTGGTGGCCATCTTGGGAGACTTATTTGTTATGAAGTTTCCTAATTTCCTCATTCACTGCAGTCTCCTTCGTAGGAAATACTTTCAGTTTTTTACTTTGATTCCATCAAGAAGGCATTCAGATGTGTCACACATTTCCCATAAATTCAGAATGTTAGCACTCTTTTTGCTCATTAGATCACTGTAGTAAAGCTACTGCTCACCAGGGAAAACTGCTGCTGGTATTGAAAGTGCATGTTTCAGTCTGCATGTCAGAATTTTTTAATGAAAAGTGAGTGAGAAGTCACTCAAAATGTGCCCTAATTTTTCTTTCTGCAGCACTAATCATACTTTTTATGGAAACATTAACCCCCTCATTTTGTTCCTTTTTAAATTAAATGTTTTAAGAGTTACCACTTTAATCCAAGCAAGATGGCTTCAGGTGTGCCATACGTTTATCATAAGTAGGACTGTTAGCGCTCTAGTTGTTCTTTGGAACACTCTGGGAAGCTGCAGTAGAACACAAAGGAATCAACTGACAGTCTCTGCCCTTGTTGGATGTACATGTTTTACTGAGAATGTCAGACTTCATTCTCACATGACTGAGAAAGATAATGTGAATTTACAGAAAATAAGCTCTCAGTTTAGCTTATAGATCACCTTCCAAACCTCTGTGGGAAAAGCATGAGAAAATATTTTTCTCTCAATCATGATATCCCAGCAGAAGGCTTTTTCACATGGTGAAATCACCTTAGAACATACCACAATTCCTAAAATGAGTATGGTACCATCAACAAATGATTTATAATGTAACTAAAGTCTTAAAACCTTCTATTAACTGCAATGCTTTTTAATGAGGTGCTATCATGTATATTGGTCCCAAGATGGCTGCCAACACTTCTTGGATGAAGTACTGACAGCCAATCAGATCTCAGGATGAGATGTGTGGTTAGGCTCCGCCCACATATATATATGATTTTACTTTTGATTTTCTCAGGAACTACTGAACAGATTGACTCCATATATGCAAAAGCACATCCCTGAGCTGAGGACTACCTCTCTGCCAAATTTCAAGTAATTCTGTTCAGCCGTTCGGGCTGTACCTTGGACTAAAGGTCCCTATGGAAAATTGCATGGGGAAAACACGTTTTGGGACCCCCCTTTTTTCTCAGCCCCCGCTTGACGAATCCCCCCGAGACTTTCAGGGTAGGAGCGGAGCGGAGCGCCCCACCTAGTTTGAAAATTTCGCGAGGATTCGTCAACCAGCGCCAAAGTTATTCCAAATAGAATGTTGCGGATTTCCTATGGAAACACGGTCCTAACTATAACTATCTACTGGCGACCGCCAGTAGATAATATATATATATATATACATATATATATATACATATATATATATATATATATATATAGGCAGTTATAGTTAGGACCAATTTTCCATAGGAAGAACATTTTTTGCTTTCGTTATAACTTTGGCGTCGTTTGATGAATCTTCATGAAATTTTCCAAACGAATTCTTTGTTCATATCAGCTCCGATGTGGGAAGTTTGGGGGTGATTAGTCAAGGGGGGGGCCAAGAAAAAAGGGGGGTCCCAAAACGTGTTTTCTCCATGTTAATTTCCATAGGAAACTTTAGACAAGGCTACAGGTCGAACGGGTGGACGGAATTGCCCCAAATTTGGCAGGGAGAAGGGTCTTGGTCTAGAAAGCACTCTTTTGTTTATTTATTGTAAATCCGTTCAGTAGTTTTTGAGAAATGTCGAAATTTACAGATATCGATATTTGAGAATTCTGCCATCTGATTGGCTGAGGCATTACGAGCACAAGCTTGCTCCTTATTGGTTGTGAGCGCTGCGAGCGGTTGCAATTAGGAAGTGTTGGCCGCAATTTTGTGATTCCATTGAAGTGAGTAAGGGGGAAAAAGGGCGAAAAGAGTAGGAAACAGGAGGATAGGAGCACTGTAACCTCAGTGGGGGAGTGCGAAGCGAAGTAGTCACACCTACCGGTCTGAAAGTGCGGTGTTGCTCAGAGTGACATGGTGCTGAGATGAGATGGTGCTACAGTAGGATATGAAACCTAGAGCCTAACCAGGAAGGTCATTGCTGTAAAGTGATGTGCTCTGGTGTTTGTAGGATACTTGTGGAAGTAGTGTTAGTAGTTGTTTATACCATACAGGGAGTGGGAAGCGAACTACTGTGCTCTACCGTGCGTTTATACTATACCGGAAGTGGGAAGCGAAGTACTACGCCTACCAGTGTGAAGACACGGGGATCAAACCGAGTTGATTGTTGTAAAGTGATGGGCTGTGGGCACTGTAGCATACTGGCCGCTGTAGTATAACTGTAATAGCGTTAGTATGCGTTTATACTATACAGGGAGTGGGAAGCGAACTACTCACCCCTACTGGTCTGAAGACTTGGGGATTAAACCGTGAGCTCATTGCTGTAAAGTGATGTGCTCTGTGTACTATTTCAATGTAAGTCATAGTACAATGTTAGTATGTCATGATACTATAATGTAAGTATGTAATGTTAGAATGTACGGCTGTCATAAGGGGAATCTTGGGGAGTTTGTACACGGTGCTTTAGAAGACGGATGCCTTGGTGTCTGGTCCTGTTGGTGGCTGTTTAAGCTGTCTTCTTTTCCTGCAATAAATCTACTTATCGGATCCACTGCTGTCTTCCTGTTCACCACATAAATTTGGCGACGAGCGGCAGAAGGTGAAAAGAAGGCAGCATTCACTATGATTTTGCGCTTGCTTGTGTTGTGCTGAAGACCCGTTTTCTTGGTGAATCTATTTCTACTCATTCCAGGGTCGTGTGCTGAAGATCTGTTTTCTTGGTGAATCTGTTTCTACTCATCCCAGGGTAAACGGCTGATCGAACTATGTGATCCTACCTGTGGTAGGATTTAATTTTTTTTTTAAATTTTGGGCTTCCTCTGCCTCTTCACTATACTCTGGTTGCTGTACCACATGTGTGCAAGTAGTGTTAGTATGCGTTTATACTAATTCTGTAGTTATGCATTAAACAAAGCATCATGGCCTCATGGAGCACCACCTCCCAGGCGCAGGTCATACAATGTCCTGGGGTGTGCAAGCGCGGGACATTTATGTTTGCTATTACAGGGCGGGAGCATTGCTTGCACCCTGTTATAGTAAATACTTGTTTGCCTCGTTGAAGCAAGAGGAGGAAAACCTCGTATCGTTTCAATAAAGCGGAACCGGATGATAAAAATTGAGGAAAAAAAAGAAATGGGGTCTCACCCGTTCATTTAAATGAGCACACTGGTGGGTAATGTTCCGGGCCAATCCTATTATTATATTGCGGGGTCTCTGTAGCACTGGGGATCTTAATCTCACATGTAAATTAGGCGCGGGATGACACAGAGACATTTCGCAGACTAGGGGATCGACACTTCCCCGGGTATTGTTTACGAATTGTTCGGGGGCTTCGAGGCCAACTCAAGACTGCGGATTGGCAACCTCCGGGGCTTTATTTAAATATGGAGGGTGGGCCTTGCCAGTCCTTGAAGCCTCGGTGGTCCTAGGCAGTGCTTTATTGGTTCTGAAATCACACGGGCAGTACTCATGGTGTTATAAAGTGATACACTCATAGAACTCTTGTGGTTGCACGGGGGCGCTAGAGGGCGCCAAACCAAGATGGCCGCACAAGAGTGAGGCTCCCGCCGGACCGGGCACTTTCACCACCCTTTCCAGTATCCTGACCGCGCTATCCTTGGCCTCACCCTCACGGCTGTTTCCGCTGTGACCTGCGCGACGCCCCGGTGCCCAACACGACTGTGGAGCCTGCCGGAGTGCCGAGATACCCGCTGTTGTTCCCCCGGGTGGGGGGGCGTGCTTGTCTGCGACCTGCACCTTGTGGGGGACGCTCGTTACGAGAGCCCGGTGCTGTGAGGCCTGCGCGATGCTAGAGGATTCCAGCCCGCGAGGCGGAACGCAGCGCCGGATGACCAGCAGCTGTCCCTGCTTGGGCGGAGAAGTCTGCGAGAGGTAGGCGGGGACGCCTCTGAGGTCGGGACGCTCTGGGGGGCCTTTCGCCTGCTCGTCCTCCACCTGTTGGGGCCTGCGCCCGAGACGTGGGCTTGCAGGCTACCGATCTCGCCGATGGACTGGACACGCCTCGATCTACTGCAGCAGGCTTAGGTGCCGTACTATCCACTATAGCTTCCCCGGGTGGGGAGACGCTTGCCTGAGGCCTGGCACCTGGCTGCGGGGACACACTGGGAGAGGCCGGGGCTTTGCGGCCTGCACAACGCACGATACCCCCCCTGACCGGCGAGGCGGACCGTGACGCCGGAACATCTACTGCTGCCCCCGCCCGTGGTGAGGGCTGCGGAGAGGTGGAGGTTTGCGCCTCCGGGGACGAGGTGCATGCAGAGACCTTCACCCGGACTTGCGCCGCCAGTTGAGGCCTGCGCCCGAGACCCTGGCCTGCGGGCTGCCGACCACGCCGAGAGCCGGGACTTGCTGCTGAGGGCCTCTCTGGGGGGCCGCCTGGTTAGGGCGGATCGCACCCCGGACATCCCCCGTTGTCCTGCGGGCACTCGCTGCGGCCTACTGTGACCTGGGGCTACTGCCTCGTCCGGATCGCCCTCCCGCCCTCTGAGGGGGTAGTGTACAGTTGAGCCGAGGCTGGCCTACTGGCTGTGGAGTCATCCCCGCCCTCCCTGATTGACCAGCCACGTGCGGAGTGCCCCTGGGTCGGCCGGCGGGGCCGCCTCCCTCGGTTCCGCATTCCTCGAGGTGAGTCTGGGAGCTGCATCGGCCCTATCTACCCACGCGGCTGTAGCTGGACCCGGGCGGAACCCTCATCGATCGCGGTAGTGCGGCCCCTCTCCTCGCCCGAACTATCTACGGGGTGAGCTGGGCAGGATCGTCTTCCTGGCGTCATTGGGCGCAATGACGCTAGGCAGTCCAAGCTACCGTTTGACACCAAGAAAACCCCCGCGACGGCACCTGAGCCTGGTCCCTCCGCCGCCGGCCCTCCGGACGAGGACTGGAAATCTCTCCTGCTGGGATTGAAACAAAGCCTGTCAACCATAGATTCCAAGATTGACACCATCAATACCAGGTTGGATGGCGTGGTTGCCAAACTGGAGCAACACGATGCCCGCATAAAAGAGACTGAGGACAGGATCTCCACACTGGAAGACGGCGCCACATCTACAGACCGACATGTAACCCAAATGGACCGGCTTCTCAAAATAATTGCAGACAAGAATGAGGACCTAGAAGCGAGGTCCCGGCGCAACAACGTCCGCATCCTTGGCCTTGCGGAGACCACCAACACCGGGAAAATGGAGGTCTTCATTGAGAACCTAGTGGCTGAACTGTTCGGAAGGGAGTCCTTCTCCCCACACTTCATCATGGAGAGAGCCCACAGATCCCTTGCTGCCCGCCCCCCCTCCCTGGTGCCCAGCCGCGGCCCATCATTGCGCCCTTCCTTAATTATCGGGACCGGGATGTGGTGCTCAGATGCTCGCGGGAGATGGGAACAGTGAGATACTGCAACACTACGCTGTCCTTCTTCCCCGATTTCACTGCATCTGTGCAGGAAGCCCGTTGGAAATTTGCTGGGGTTAAAAAGAAACTGCAGGCCCGGGAGATTCCATATGCAATGCTATACCCTGTGAAACTGAAAATCTCGCACCAAGGAAAACAACTGTTTTTCCAGCAGCCGCAACAGGTGGAGGAGTTCCTCAAGCGGCATAGGAGGGACTCAGCCAAAGAGGGCGCGGAGCCGCGGCACTCTCGATCGCCCTCACCGATGGAACAGCAGGACTGAACGTGTCGGGGTGATGCCCCCCCTGACTCACTTTGCTGCTATGGCTGAACTTGCCCGAATGGGCCAACGTCACTCCTGGTGAGGTACCTCTCTTTTTTTGAGAAAATGACACTTGAATTGGTCGCTGTTATCTTCTGTGCCCGGTCGCCCACCTCCGTCCCACACTGAGGGCCTGGTGTATGTCTGGGTTCTTGTGGGTGTAAGTAGGGAGGTGGTTGGCAGGTCTGGCGCCCCTAGAGTTCGATCCCCCAATGGGTGCACCCCAATACACCCCTTTCCTCATCAAGGCAGGGGTGGTTACTGTATTTTTTCAGTTTGTTGAGTTGGGTTTGATGGGGGGGAGGGGATGGGTGGGCAGTGTGTACCCGGCCAGTTGGGGTTGCCGGCGTGGGTGGGCGGATACTCCGACTTTCATCTGGGCTTATTTACTCCTCAGTAAAAGGTGCGAGAAGTCGGGTGGGTGGGGAAGTTAACTGGGACTTTGGTTTGGAATGTGATACTGAGTGCTACGTGCAATTACAAGCTATGAGTACATGCCACATATACCTTTATCCGGGGGAATGGGGGACTTAGCTGACACGCGCCCTGCGTTGAACTTTCAGTTGATCTCCTGGAACGTACACGGGTTAAACAACCCAAGAAAGAAGAGGCAGGTCCTGAGTTACCTGTCTCGGCAGGGGGTGTCCGTAACCATGCTCCAGGAGACGCACTTAAAACCGGGGGGAGCCCCCTCATTTGCATCACGGTGGGCTACTAGTAGGGTGTTCTCATCTTACTCGAGTTACGCAAGAGGAGTGACCATCCTGGTGAGACGCGGGATGGGGTTTACACTGGCGGGAACCGAAGTGGACTCTGGTGGGAGGTACTGCATGGCTTGGGGGACATTGCACTCACATACAATACTGTTTGCTTGTTACTATGGCCCCAATACGGATGACCCGTCCGTGCTCCTCACTATGTGGGGTAAGATTCAGACCCTAGGTATATCCCACATCCTTCTGGGGGGGATTTCAACACTGCACTCAAACCTGAGATAGACAGGTCACACTCGCAGGCGTCACATTACACACACACAAATATGGATTTTTCCGGTCAGTTATGTCCCCTATCTTGGACCCCAACGGTTCCATGTGCATGTCACAAGTACATGTATGTTCCCTCCAGTTCCAGTTATGAAGACGCAAATACATGTGCGTCCACCGTCAACATGTCCTTTGACAGATCCGCCATGAATAGGCCGGATATTCCATTCCTAAATATGAAAGGCCACCGGCTTTATATGGTTCACTTATGCCACTTTACAGTCCAGGCAAGTAGGCCCTGATTCTGTCATCAAAACTCCTCTTGCCTTCTGCCTCTGAAAGCTCCAGTCCGAGCCTGCATCTGTGACCATGAACTTTGTCTCATTCTCTGCGCGGCTCACGAAGCCTGACATCAGCCTATTCTCTGCCAAGAACTGTATTTCACCTTCGAATTATCTGCCTCCCCCTCAGCCGATGCATTCCTGCCTAGTAGTTTAAGTAAACATTCTTCCAGTTACCAAGCAAAAAGGCCCAGCTTCTCTGTCCTCATGCAAGTAATTCATAGCCCTGTTACCATGGAATATTCCTACCCCCTCGCATTCAGTGTAGACACTTAGACGCTTGTACACGCACGCACAGTCAGTATAGAATAGATTCTGTCCGAGAGCCCTTCTTTTGTGGATAACATAGTTCTTTAAACATAGGATGTTAGATATGATTTGGGATTAGGTTGACTTGACCCCCCAGACTTCTCGTCTCCACATATAGAGCTAAATGTCAAGTCCCCGTCACCCCCTAGTTACACGTCAATTACACGTCATACTGCTGCGCGCGCATTTAGGCCAAGTATTATCTTATAGATCCACCTATGTATGACATCATAACCAATCATGTTCCTTTTTACTCATTATTACACCCATTTTCGGTTACGCAGACAAAACGTCAATTTCCTTATCAATTGTTACGCCTACTGTATTCACTTCATTATAATGTATGTACTATAAAAGTTACTTTTTGTCAATAAAGTATGTACTTCACTTCCTGAACCCCCGTGGTGATGGAACTTGGAGCATCCGATTATAATCGATCATTGGAATAAAGCCCATTCCGAAACTCTAATATCACGGATTCTGCCTCTCATTTTACTGAGCTATTTTATAATGTTTCTGTATCAAATTCAGTCCCGGTAAAGGAATTTTTATTTACCACATGATGGCGCCCGAACAGGGACACTTTCTCATCTCACGCGCCGGCGGTGAGTAGCAGGCCCGGTCTCCTGCCACAGCTGGACGGACAATAACGCGTACCAGCAGGATTTCCTGTATCTCCCTCCGGTCAAGCGGGGGCGACTGAGACTGCGATCAACACCCAGACGAGGCGGTGAGAAGTGCGAAGTATCCCGACCAGAGCCTAGCTGAGAGAGCAAGATCCGAGGTATACAGAGACCCACCAGTTCGAAGTCAAGCCCAGTTTCCGACGAGGCGAGTCGAGTCCAGTCCGGTTCAAGTTCAAGTTACCGAGGCCTTCCGTTTCCGAAGCTACCCGGTGAGTACCATTACTGGGGAGGCATTTCTGACGTGCACATAGGTTGTGCCGGTCAAGACGGGTTTGGGTACACAAATCCGGTCTGCACTGTTTTTTTTTTTTTTTTTTTTTTTTTTTTTAAAGTTTTTATTGAACAATAATTCGATTACAAGCACGGGCCTACAACCACCAGGGCCGGCCGCTAAGTACAGAATGAAATATACATTTATCAAAGCTGCAGTCGGTTCCCGGGGCTCGGCCCCGTAGTGACTCCGGATAGTTCTAAAGAAACAGGAGACTTAAATCCAGCAAACACAAAAAACTAAAAGAAAAAACAAAAGGCGAGGCATAAAGACAAACAGTGCAGGTCAGGCTTCCTCCGGGGAACTCCAGTTCAGACCATTAAGCAGCACGCGAAAGGAAGGAGTACCGGGAGGCTGGGGACGGGGGGGGGGGGCCAAGGGAAATGAACGTCCATATGTAGTCATTCCAAAAGGTGCCCGGAACCGTCAAGGGTCAGGGGGACATGGCGATATCGGTGTCCACCAGGGGGGGCGTACAGATACCCCCACGATATGCATTCCATTGCCCCCAGATTCTGCCCCATGCCCCCGGCTTACCACGGGCAACATACACAGTCTTCTCCCTGAACATACACCAGTCCATATTCTCCTTCCATACTGACACGGTGGGCGGCCGCTGGGCACCCCAAAGCTGCGCTATATCTCTCTTGGCAATCATGTTCCCCAGGGCCGCCCACCGAGTCTGAGCCGCGCTATAATCATTGGGCTCCCACACATTCAAGACACAGCGACGCACCTCCGGCAGCAGCACAACCCCAGTGACCTGTCCCATAACCGTATGTACCCGGCGCCAGTAGTCCGCCACCTCGCGGCACTCCCACAGGATATGGAGAAAGGTGGCGCTGAGCCCACAACCCCGCTTACAGAGCCCATCGTCGGAATATCCCATCGAGACCAAGCGAGGACCCGTCAAATACACCCGGTGAAAAATCTTAAGCTGTACCAACCGGAGACGGGCTGGAATGGCGACCTCCTTGGGGGACGACAGTGCAGACTGCCAGTCCTCGTCGTCCAATTCCACCCCATCCCCCGTCCAAGCCTCCCGAAGGCGCACCAAGAGGTCAGCCCGATGATTAATCAGTTTCTTATAAATTAAAGAGATAGTACTGTCAGGGACATGTCCGTCAAGTATGCGGTCCTCGAGGGGCGAGGAAACCGGGATCTTGGTCCCCTCTCCAAAGACCGAAAGCAGGGCGTGTCGAACCTGGGCATAGCGGAAGAACTCCCTGTCCGTAAGCTCATATTCGGCCTGAAGAGCCGCGAAAGTCTTAACCGCGCCCTTATGCCACAGGTCTCCCACTTTGCTGATACCAATCGTATCCCACTGGTCAAATCCCTTCGTAGTCCAGAGGCTCCCCAGGCGATCGGAGGCAAACAAAGGAGTAGCACATGTCAGTCGCTCACCCCAGCCCGTGGCCGCAGTGGCAGCCCTCCAGGTCCGCACCGCAATCTTAGTAGGACCCGTAAGGGTCCGGCCAGCCGAGCGGGAGTACAGCGCCCTGTTATAGTCCCCGCCGGGAAGCAGGAACTTGTCCATCTCATACGCCGGATTCAGGCCAGGCGCATACGTGGCATGGTTGATGGCCGAAAGCTGCGCGGCCCAATAATACCTGCGAATGTCGGGAAGCGCGATGCCCCCGTCGTACCAGGGGAGAGTAAGCTTAGCAAGAGCAATACGCGCCCGCCCGTCCCACACCAGTCTCCTCTGCAGGCTCTCCACCTCCCGAAAGTAGGCCACTGGGATGACGTCGAAGGAATTCTGTAGTGCATAGAGGAACCTGGGAAGGGACATCATTTTGAACAGCGCGGCCCGACCCAGCGGGGACAGGGGCAGCCTGCACCACCGGGCCGTGTCCTCCCGCAATCGCCGAAGCGGACGCAGGAGATTCTGCTCATAGCGAGCCACCGGGCCCAGCGAAACGTATATCCCCAGGTACTTAAAGCCGCTCAGAGATACCTGGATCGGAAGCCGAGGCGGCAGGAGAGGAGGACCACCGGAGATCGGATAGACGCAGGATTTAGACCAATTGATCGTGAGACCCGAATTATTCCCAAAGGAAGTCAGAACGTCAAAGAGGACGTTGAGCGACTGCCGCGGTGAGGTGAGATATAGGAGAATATCGTCCGCATACAGCGAAACCCGATCTTCAAAGCCCGGGGCCCACCGGATCCCTCTAAGCGAGGGCTCCCAGCGGAGCCAAGCCGCGAGTGGCTCCAGGGCGAGAGCAAAGAGCAAAGGGGACAACGGGCATCCCTGCCTCGTGCCCCTGCCGAGGGCAAAGGGCCGAGAGACCCGCCCATTAACCACCACCTGAGCCATGGGTCCCGTGTAAAGAAGCTTAACCCAGCCAATAAATCCTTCCCCAAAGCCAAATTTAGCCAAGACAGCCCAGAGGAATGGCCACTCGATGGTGTCAAAAGCCATCGTGGCATCCAAAGAAACCAGCACGGCCGGTTCGGAGAGGAGCTCCGCCCTGGCAAGGGCGCCGTGAAGACGCCGCAAGTTAAGAGCGGTGTTACGATGCGGGATGAATCCGCATTGGTCCGGATGAATAAGATCGCACACGACGCTCAACAGACGATTGGCAAGGACTTTCGCCAGGATCTTAGGCTCCGCATTTAGCAGTGAAATAGGCCGGTAAGAAGTACAGCGGTCTCGCGGCTTGTCCTCCTTGGGGATAACGACTATCGTGGCCAAACGCTGGTCGGCCGGGAGGGAACCCGCCGCCAGAGACTCACGAAACATGCGACTGAGGAAGGGTGCGAGCTTGTCAGGGCGCAATTTATATAGCTCGATGGGCAGACCGTTGGGACCCATAGCCTTGCCCGAGCGAAGGGAGCGGATCGCGGTCGCTATTTCATCCGCCGACAAGGGGGCGTCCAGCCGCTCACGGTCCTCAACGGACAGGCCGGGCAAGGCGATATCCCTCAGTAGAAGGCGAGAGTCGTCCTCATCCCTGTCAGTCACTGGGGAGTACACAGCCCGGAGGTGGTCGGCAAAACATTCCACAATCTCGTCAGGCTCCGTCACACACACACCATCCGCAGCACGCAACTCCGGGACCACACGATTCACTCTCTCCTTCCTGTCCAGCCACGCGATCAACTTTCCCGCCTTGTCCCCGGCATCGTACAGTCGACCCTGCTGCTCCCTATACATAGTTTTGGCCGCGTCAGTGACCAGGGACCTATATTCAAACTGTTTCAGGCTGAGGGCATGGAGCCCGTCCGGAGTGACATTCGCCTCCAAGGCCGACTCCAGCCCCAAGATGTCAGTCTCCAGCCTCACCACTGCCTCACTCTTGACCCTCTTAGCCACCACTATCTGGGAAAGGGCGTGTCCGCGGATCACAGTTTTAAAGGCTTCCCACAGGGACATTGCAGACGACACCGACCCCTCGTTATCCAGGAAGTATTGGTCCATAGCCTTGACCAGGCTGTCACGAGTCGTAGGGTCTCGCAAGTACCATGGGTTAATGGGAGCGATCCGCCCTGCAGACCGCGGCCCGGTGTCAAAAAGAAGCCACAGCGGAGAATGGTCGGAGATACCCCGCGCCAGGTGCCTGACCTCACGAATCCGACCAGTCTGCGCCGCGGGCATAAGGAAATAGTCTAACCTAGAGAGGCTCCCATGCGCCCCCGAGTGAAAGGTGAATTGACATTGGGTCGGATGCATTAATCTCCAACTATCCACCAGGCCGAAGGTCTCCAGCATCCCGCCCAGCCATGCCTGGGCAGCGGGGAGGGTCCTTGGTGGGTGACGATCCAGTTCACCCGAAACCACAGAATTAAAGTCCCCGCCCATGAGCAGGAGGCTGTCAGGAAGGTCAAGCAGCATTCGACCCAAGTCAGTGAAGGTGGAGTTCTGGAGGCCCGGGGGGACGTAAACTGAAACCAGGGCAAGGGGCTGCCCCTCCCACCTCCCAATCAAGCACACATAGCGCCCTCTGTCATCCGAGACTATCTTAGTGATCTCCACCGGAAGTGAGGTTCGCAGGAGAATGCCCACCCCCCTGGAACCAGTTGTGAAACCAGAATGGGCCACGAGGCGGTATCCCCCCTGTTCATTGCATGACAAACATTGCCAACCAGATGCGTCTCCTGGAGAAACACCACATCAGGAGTCAAACGACGCAAATATTGCAGTACTACACCCCGCTTGATACGGTCCCCCAACCCATTGACGTTCCATGACATAAGCCTCAACCCGTCCCCCCCCATCCCCCCCAATAGATCAAGGGTCCCCCAGCCTGCAGCACAGTTCCTAAATGTGGACAAAAATCAGTACCTCGCCCTGTAAACAAAAAACACACAGCAAAACAACCCCTCCTCCCCCCCAACCCCACCCCAGGACCAACTCCCCCCACCCTGCACCCCTGCGGGCCAAAAACCCCCCCCAACTTGCAGTGTGCCTGTCGCCCCTCTAACCCCATTCTACGAAAAGACCCCAGAGGAGGTAAGGGACCCGTCCCCGCCCGCCCCCCTCACTGGTCCTGGTTAAACACAATATGCAAATGAAATAAGACCCGACTGTACAGTGCAAACCGGCAAAATCAAGGACCAAAAGTCATTCTAAAGGGGACCCGTCACCCGCGGTGCCCGCAGAGGGTCCGGGACGGCCACCTCCGTCCGGCAGAGAGTCCAGCCAGTCACTTGCAGCCACAGGAGAGTCAAAAAAGGCTGTCCGATCCCCATGTTCCACTCGGAGTTTTGCTGGGTAGAGCATCGAATACTTTAGGCCCAGCTCGCGGAGACGACGCTTCACCCCTTGGAATCCCATCCGTTGTTTCTGGACCAGTTGCGTGAAGTCCGGATAAAAATTGATGGTCGAGTTCTCATGACGAACCGGGCCGTGGGTCCGTGAGGCCTGCAGAATAGCGTCGCGGTCCCTGTAGTAGAACAGTTTGGCCACTATAGGCCTCGGGGGGGCCCCCGGCCGTGGCCGACCGCCCGGAACTCGATGGGCCCGCTCCACGGCAAAGAACTTACTTAGGCCAGCCGGGGACAACTGTTTCAGGATAAGTTCCTCGACCACGAGGTCAACCGGGCGGCCGTCGGAGGACTCCGGTACACCTATGACGCGGATGTTGTTGCGTCGGGCCCGTCCCTCGAAGTCCTCAAGCCGCCGGGCCATATGATCGTTGACCACCCTGATGTCTCCGAGCGCGGCCCGCAGATCCGACACCTCCGCACCGAGGGTGGAGGTCCGTGTGTCGAGAGCCTGGACCCTCTCGTTAGTTTTGGAGAGGTCGGCCCGGATCAGGGTGACATCAATCGCGACAGTGTCAATCTTACGGGCCAGGGCCTCATATTGCGTCGCGATGGTTTCCCTAATGCCATCAATGGCGCCCATAATGTCCTGCAGGGATAGTTCCGTAGAGACGGTCGCGCCTCCCTCCGCAGTATCCGAGGGGGGGCCAGCAGCGCCAGAGGGCCCCCTGCCCTGGGTGTATCGGTCCATGTTATTGCTCTGGACTGCTCCCCCGCGGAGGGAAGCCTTGGTCTTGCGGCCCTCGGGACCCCCTTTGCCCCCCATGTGAACACGGTCACTCAAGGGGACCTCCAATCAAGAGGTGTAAGGGCACCAGCAAGAGGACCACAAAATGTCGGTATAGGGGGTCCGAGGCGATAGGCACTCTAGTGGCAGGTGAAAGAAAACCTCATTCAGAGGCCCAGGAAGCACCTCGCCACCCCGAGCGCACCCCCCTGCCGGTCTCCTGAAGTGCAAAACCGAAACCGAAAGTGGTGGATCGGCAGCTGGCACCGCGCTGAAGCCGCTGTTGTTCAATTGCAGCCCGGCCTCTCGGATCACCTTCACCCCGGTCACCTCCGTCGGGTGGGTCCCAAAAGTTCCGACGGCGACAACTCAGGATTCCCAGGTCCGATTTGAGTTTTGAAAAGAGATATATGCTCAGCTGGTCTTTATCTCCCAGATTCCATAAGCCACGTCAGGATATTCTCAGGATAGATTCCGAGGAGCAGAGAGGGTCCGGGGAGCCCTGTGCTCACGCGACCATCTTGGATGCGCGCTAGGCTCCTCCTCCCCCGGTCTGCACTGTTTTAGCAGTGTATCTGTACTGTTTAGCAGTATATCAAGTATTCCGAAGTATCTAGTTATTGTCAAGAATTATGCTTGGTGGTCAGTTATGCAGACGATCATCATTGTTGTTTATGTTAAAGGTTAAAAATGCTTAATGTTCAATGTTTAATGTGTTAAACGTTCTGCATATTGTGGTATGAATGGTTGTTCATTAGTGTGCTTTTTTATTAAGTGTGTTCAAGATTAAGTATCAGATCAGTTGTCAATATGCCGCTCTTTTCGAAATTAAGACAGATCACTACTAGAAAAGGGGTACTTGAAGAAGCCGTCCCTATTCCTCCTAGGGATACTCCAGGGCACTTCATGTATCACAAACATGGCTTAGACGCTATATTATTTCTTGATTTATGGGTAGACTACACCAAGGGATTACCTGAAAGTCAGAGATGGCCCGCAGCGGGAACCTGGGATGCAGAGTGCATCATGAAAGTCGAGGAAGAGTTATGGAAAAGGAAAGTCAGACAGTCACAGAAAGACGCCGTCGAGTTATGGCGTAAAGAATCTCATAGACGTACAGAAAAAGCACGTAGACAGGAAGAGAAGAGTAAAGAGAGTTCAAACAAAGTTCAAGAAAATCTATTAATTGAGGAAGGTATCCGAGTGAAATCAGAACAAGTAGACAGACAAAGAAATGCCCTTATGAATGGTATGTATCCCCTTTTGGCCGAAGGATTACCTAAGGCTACTCCAGAGATACCGAAAGACTTGCCACCCCCATTATTCCCAATCAAGGTACATCCTAAGGGGCATCCTAGAACCGCAGAAGATGTTTTTCTTTCCTCATATTTAGATGACGCAGCTCCCGAGTATGCTAATTCCGCCCCACGTAGACCGCATACCAGGGAGGTCCAACGCCAAGATCCAGCACCCGTATCCCTACAGCAACAAATCGAGTCACAAGTTCCGGCAAGCACATCTGTTTCTGCATCTGTTCCTACAGGTACTTCTATAGCTGAGTCCACACCTATAGTTGCTGTGTCACGTTCGACGAATCCTTTCACACCCGACGCCCCAGACGGGGCCACGGGAGGTGCTACCAATATTTTTTCTATGCCACCTAGAATAAATAAACTTATTTTTCAAGAGTCAGCGCATTCACGTACACCCAAATTCGTAAGTGATCGTACGCTTAAGGAACTTCTTATTGATTGTAGATATGACCCGGTGCTCGGTAAAGAGGACGAAATGATCCTGGCATCATTACGTATCAGACGAGCTGCAGGGTATTTAGCGAAGCTACCAGGAATGACTGCGCATCTAGATAAAATATATCATTTTGTCCAAACAGGGCGAGATCCAGAATGTATTAACAGAGCTATGGAATACCAGAAAGTAGAGATACAGGGGGAACTGTTACGTTTCCTCATAAACTGTGTGATCAGAAATCAAGACCGACCGGGGGTAGACCCGGAAGCAATGCAAATTCTTACAAGATGGAGCCAGAATATATCAGAAGGGAGACACGATAAGCAAAATTGTATAATAGCCATGTGCCGAAAGATCCGTAAAGAAATAGAACGCCTACACGAAGAGAGATTAGAGACAGACGAGTTCGAACAAAGCGAGGAAGAAGGGTCAGGACTGCCCGCAGGACAGTCGGACACCATAGCCTATGTAGGTAGAGGAAGATCTTGTAATAGGAATCAGACTAGATGTCATACTGACTCAATACGTCCAATACGTCCAGATAATGACAGGAATTTCCAAATACCTATAATTAATATAAGGTCTAACGAGCATTCGTTCCAAACCGCCGACAAGCTACTCCGAGAACGAAGGGGTTATCATTTTCTCGATTCTATGGATAAACAAGATTTAGCAAGGGCAGCTGTCCATTGGATGGACAGTCCCGGAAAATATAGTGATGAGACAGTAGTACGCACATTTTTGAATCTCACCCCAGATGAGCAGAGGTTAGCTGGGATTTATATGATTCAACAACTCATTATACTATATCAGAGTCAGCATTCGGACCCTGGTCCCTTACCTGACATATTGACTGAATTGCTTATGAATAAATGGAGAGGTCCAGGTACTAAATTAATTAAAGAAATTCTAGTATCAAGAAAGCAGTATATTCTTTTTGTATGCTCAGAGCATGTCTCATTGCCTGTCAAGGAAAGAACCACGTATCACCTGGATAGACAGAATCCCTTACGAGAAGTACACCCAATAAAAGGCGAGGACAATCAGTTTAAACGTGTATTTGTATATACGCCCATATCGAAAATAGAATTGTTAGAAATGAAGAAAGTGGTACCCAGTCATGACAAAGACCCAGCGGGTTTTCACCGAGAAATTAAAGACATGTTACTCATGGGAGAGTATACCTACCCCGACATTATGACAATATTAAAGGTGTTGATGCCTGCTGGCATTTATGAGAAACTCAAGGAAAAAGAGTGGGAGGTAGGTGACCAAAAGATAGAATGGTCAGCATTAGAAGCAGAAGAAAGGGCCCGAGGTCCAGGTTCGGGGCTTGGGGACAAAACTAAAGCACTACCAGGTCTACTAGTACAGGTACTGCCACGTTTATTAACTACGAAAAAGGAAGATTGGGGTACAATTTCAGCCTGTAAACAGAAGCAAGATGAAGACACTAGCGATTACTATGCCCGATTCGAGAAATGTTTTGGTATAAATAGTGGCATAAAAGCAAGTAGCGAATCATACCCGCATCTGTTTGTAACAAAATTAGTGGAAAATGCCCTGCCCCCAGTAAAGAATAGAGTATTAAAATTCGAGAGTACCTGGCAAGGTAACACTCCAACACAAATGTTACAAATGTTACAGTACCACCACAATAGAATTAGAGAGGAACAAGAACATGAACACAGACGCATGAAAGACACGAAAATGAAAATGCTAGTTTCCCAGACAGTTCCAGCTGAAGGACATAAAAAGGGTATGACACATTCCGATTCAGCAGGACCTGTAAAAGGGACATGCAATTATTGTAAAAAGCCAGGTCATTACGTACACGACTGTCCAGTTTTAAAACATAATATCGCCATAGGTAAAACACAAGAAAGATCACGGCCACTAAGACAAGATCAGAATGAACAAGGAGCTATGCAGCATGCCCAGGCCATGCCAGCCGCACAACAGCCAATACAGTTTGTGCCAGCTGCACCACCGTTGCCTGTTGCTGCCACACAGACAACAACACGACAAATGTATCAGACCGCACAGTATGAATATCCCGAGTATCAGCGTTACGCATGAACTAGCCTAGAGAGGGAAGTTGACTTACCCCTTATCGAGATTCCTGTAGATCAAGAAGGACCTTATGTACATAGTGAATTATTAGGTCAAGATAGAAAATTTTTACTCGATACAGGGGCAAGTCGAACAACTATAAAACGTAGTGAAGTTCCAGGGGCACCCCTCTCAGGCTCTCAGAATATTTCCCTTGGTTTTTCAGGAAAACCTATTGTTAATGAAGTATCACAGCCTCTTCCACTTACGATAGGACCTCTGACCCGAACTACAGATTTATTGCTTACTAAATCATGCCCAGAAAATCTGTTAGGAATTAAAACCCTGAAAGCCCTAGGAGCCATAATATGTTGTTCTCCGGAAGGAGTAAGGTTGTTTTTACGTGATTTTAAAGGTCACTATGTATCTAGAGACATGGATCCCCGACTGCAGACTTTACCTACACATCTATGGGCACAAGGCCCTACTGATGTTGGTTGCATGAATATTACACCATATCGAGTCACACTAAAGGCAGGAGTGGTGCTACCACGAATGCGACAATACAAGTTACCACCAGATGCTGTAGTGGCTTTACTACAAATCATTGACGAGCTTATTGCCCAAGGAGTAGTTGTAGAAACAGACTCCAATGTATGTAATTCACCGATAATTCCGATTCTTAAACGAACAGATCCTACAGCTCCGCCAGTATATCGATTGGTTATTGATCTGCGCGAGTTAAACAAATGTATTGTGCCACAATTTCCTGTGGTCCCAGATATCTCGTCATTATTGACAGCTATTGATTCCGAAGCAACATTCTTTACTGTAATTGATCTCAAAAATGCCTTTTTCAGCGTCCCAATAGATCCGGAAAGCCAATATTTGTTCGGATTTAGTTTAAATGGGCGTAGCTTTAAATTCTCCCGCGCACCTCAAGGATTTACAGAAAGCCCCAGCATCTATAGCCAAGCACTGAAACGAGAACTTGACAGTATCCACATGCCAGTCAACACTGCCTTGCTTCAATACGTCGATGATCTGCTGATCACCGCGAGAAGCGAACCGGAATGTGAAAAAGCATCACTGACAGTTTTACAATTTCTAGCCGAAAAGGGGCACAAGGTGTCCCCTTCTAAGCTGCAATTCTGTGACCAGCGAGTTGTATATCTTGGACACTCGCTGTCCAAGGAGGGAAGGCAGCTTACACCCGACCGCATTCAGTTAATAGCTAACATGTCAATACCCAAGACACAAAAGGAGGTGCGGGCTTTCATAGGCCTCACTTCATATTGTAGGCAGTGGATCCCTCAGTATGCATTTCTAGCAAAACCACTCATTCAATTGACAACACAGGAGGCAGCCACACCGACTGTTCTCCCTTGGACTCAGGAACACACACAAGCTTTTGAAAGCTTAAAGAAAGCTTTATGTCAAGCACCCGTTTTAGCAACGCCATGTTACAGAAAACAGTTTACACTCTTTGTTACAGAACGCGAAGGTACTGCCTTGTCAGTACTCACACAGGAACAAGCAGGAGCACGCAAACCATGTGCTTATTTTTCTAGTACATTAGATCCCGTAGCTCAGGCTTTGCCTGCGTGCCTGAAATCAGTAGCAGCGACAGCTTTAGCAATCAGACAAAGCGATGCCATAGTGTTAGGACATCCATTGACAGTTCAAGTACCACACGCAGTAGAGGTTCTTGTAAATAGAACGCAAACACAACACTTGACTATAGCGCGACTTACAGGATACGAGCTTACATTGTTTCAGCCACATATAGAAATCAGACGCTGTAACACATTGAATCCTGCCACACTTTTACCAGTAGTCGGAACAGACCCACTAGCCCATGACTGTATTGAAGTTATTACAATAACAACAAAACCCAGACAAGACTTAACCGATGTCCCATTGTCAGATCCAGACCTGACCTTGTATGTAGATGGTTCATGCATGAGAACAAGTACAGGAGAGTTAGTAGCCGCCTACGCAGTCACAACAGATACTGAAGTCATTGAAACTAATCGTATAAATACTTTGTCAGCTCAAGCCGCAGAACTTATCGCTCTGACACAAGCCTGTATTCAAGCCATGAATAAAAAAGTCAACATATACACTGACTCACGTTATGCATTCGGAGTTGTACATGACTTCGGCGTGCTGTGGCGAGAGAGAGGTTATTTAACTTCCCACGGTGCCCACATTCAGCACGGACCCCTCATTCATGCATTATTAGATGCAATACATCTACCCACTGAAATATCAATTATGAAATGTAAGGCCCATACGAAGGTTACTGATATCATTTCCCAAGGCAATGATCTAGCCGACAGAACAGCTAAACTGACTGCTCAAACTCAAACCCCCGACATGACAAAGACAATAGTCCCGACACCGACACATTGTATGACAGTTAAAGATCCTACTCTTGACGTAATTGACATACAGACACATGCTACACCAGACGAAATAAAGAAATGGACTGAATTAGGAGGGATCCAAACGGACCAAGGATGGATGATGAAGGAAAAGTCTGTATGGTTCCTTCCTGATTCAATGGTCCAAGTTATAATTAACACTATACATAGTCCAGCACATCTAGGAGAAAAAGCTATGCTAGACAGCATTCAACACATTTGGTTCAATAAACATTTACGAGCAGCAGCAAAACAAAAGGTCCGTACCTGTATGATCTGTTGTCAGTTCAACCCAGGAAAAAGCGTTCCCGTAGAACAGGGTGGATTTCATACTCCTAATCATCCTTTTGAAGTACTCCAGATGGACTATATCCAGATGGAACGATGTCGAGGATTCAAATATGTTCTCGTAGTTGTTTGCGCTCTGTCCCGTTGGACGGAGGCATACCCGGTTTCGGATTACACTGCCCCGACTACTGCCAAACAGTTGGTTCGAGAATTCTTCCCACGATACGGTTTACCACGTGCTGTTCACTCAGATAACGGCCAGCCGTTCTCATCCGAATTAATGAAACACGTTTCACTTCTGTTAGGATATCAGTGGAAATTCCACTGTGTCCGACACCCCGAGGCAGCAGGTCTCGTAGAAAGACATAACCAGATACTGAAAATCAGAATGTCCAAAATATGCAGAGAGAAAGGTGTCGACTGGGTAGTAGCGTTACCAGTTGCACTCTTTTACATGAGAATGGTAGCACACTCTCGAACAGGGCTATCCCCGTATGAGGTGATCTTCGGTAGACCACCAAATATGTGGGGGACGCCTATACCACGCAAAATAACTGATATTGACTGTAATATGCTGACAGATTACTTGGCTTCCTTGATGTCTGCACTACAATCTTCTCGTTCACAGGTAGCTGCAGCCTTTCCCGACAACACTGAGGTGAAACCCCATGACGTTGTTCCGGGTAATCTTGTCTTTGTGAGGAATTTCGACCGAAAGACTCAGCTGGAGCCCAGGTGGAAAGCACCCAAGTTGGTCCTGTTGACCACAAGAACAGCCGTGAAGATCGAGGGCCGCAAGGGCTGGATTCATTCAAGTCATATCAAGAAATTTCATGGACTATCCTCGGATATAGACATTGTGCCCTGCACTCCCTCACAGACTGATACAAAACTCCCTTTTGTTGAACCGAACAAATCTGAAAATTACAAACTAAAGCTTAGGCCCAACAAGTCGAGCAATTTGATTGTTTAAGTCCTCTCCAAGGTGAAGCGGTTGAATTGTCTCTGACATGTATCCCTTGGACCTGAGTAGAGAAAATACCCGAAAAATGTTGAAACGACAGGCGTATTGTAAATCACTGCGTAGCCACTGCATAGTGACATTATTAATTTTGTTTTTATTGAGTCTTTTAATAATTATTACAAGTATGTTGTTGCACATATATTACCCTATTTCTAGACATGTTTATAATGTTGCTGCTGAACATTCTTTTAGTGACTTACCTCCGCATGAATTGTCTTATAGACTTGCGCTGCGCAATAACACTTTCATTACTATGTTACATCATTCCCATCAGACTAGTAATGCCACCAATTGTTGGGTGTGTGGCCGACTCCCTCCCTATCAGAATTATGAAGGAGTCCTGCCTTTCTTTCCACATCCATTTACACATAATGGCTCCTGTGGAGCATGGTTTAGTTTAATTAATTCCATAGACTCAGACACAGCAGTTTACCAAGATCATTGGGTATGGGGAAATCTGAACCTAGCTTTACTCAAGGTCTGTTACCCTGACAAGGAGGGTCGCCCCAAAAGAACAGGAACTGATCTAGAAAATGAAGTATATGGATTAGGTAATTTTACACCTAATCTCATGATTCTAAATGTCGTATCCGAAGTTGAACTAGTCTTACCCACCATGTCAGTATTCCCAGCGAAGGGTGAATTGTGTGTAAGAAAGGTTGGTTCCATACATATGGGCCATAGTAAATGCACTACTATAGTAGAATTCAGTGATCAAGGAAAATCTTCATTTAGAGCTTCTCGCCACTCCTACTTTATATGTGGTCAGACGGCATATATGCGTCTACCCCTAGATTGGGATGGTACCTGCTACATTGCATTCCTTTTGCCACCTGTTTTCCTAGCTCCTCCTGATTATTACAGAAATATTCATTTAGTACACAACAGAGAACGGAGAGATCTCCCCATTGTCGATTACACTGAGACGGCATGGGACAAGTATGTAGATTTTAATAAAGGCATCTTTCCCTATATAGGTACTGTTACTAATAGTAAGCTGATACGTAGATTAACTAGAACCCTTGAAGCAGTAGTGAATGAGACTATTTCCACCTTAGGCAATTTAACGGAAGAGCAGTCTGCTATGCGGATTGTTGTGCTTCAAAATCGTCTTGTCCTTGACGTCATCCTGGCTGATAGGGGCGGAGCTTGTAGGGTCATCGGATCAAGCTGCTGCGTATTCATACCAGAAAATTCGCCATCTGTATATAAAGCCATCACTCGCCTTCATAAGATTGTAAGCCAGATACACCAGAACCCAGGCACTTGGACTTGGTCCAGTTGGTTTTGGAATGCGGTATCAGCCTGGGGATGGAGAGTTTTATCCTTCCTAGGTATTGGCCTTCTCATACTATTCAGTTGCTGTCTATGTCTACAATGTGGACCAGCGATTTGTGGTCTGTGTGCCACATCGTGCATTCCACATCAAGATTTTCATTCAAGATCCCGGAAGAAGAAAGAAGAACAAATGATGCTATATGAACAGATCAATGGATTGATGAAGATTGATATCTCTTGAAGGGCAAGTAGGGGACAAGGAGGGAATGTGGAAATATGGATTTTTCCGGTCAGTTATGTCCCCTATCTTGGACCCCAACGGTTCCATGTGCATGTCACAAGTACATGTATGTTCCCTCCAGTTCCAGTTATGAAGACGCAAATACATGTGCGTCCACCGTCAACATGTCCTTTGACAGATCCGCCATGAATAGGCCGGATATTCCATTCCTAAATATGAAAGGCCACCGGCTTTATATGGTTCACTTATGCCACTTTACAGTCCAGGCAAGTAGGCCCTGATTCTGTCATCAAAACTCCTCTTGCCTTCTGCCTCTGAAAGCTCCAGTCCGAGCCTGCATCTGTGACCATGAACTTTGTCTCATTCTCTGCGCGGCTCACGAAGCCTGACATCAGCCTATTCTCTGCCAAGAACTGTATTTCACCTTCGAATTATCTGCCTCCCCCTCAGCCGATGCATTCCTGCCTAGTAGTTTAAGTAAACATTCTTCCAGTTACCAAGCAAAAAGGCCCAGCTTCTCTGTCCTCATGCAAGTAATTCATAGCCCTGTTACCATGGAATATTCCTACCCCCTCGCATTCAGTGTAGACACTTAGACGCTTGTACACGCACGCACAGTCAGTATAGAATAGATTCTGTCCGAGAGCCCTTCTTTTGTGGATAACATAGTTCTTTAAACATAGGATGTTAGATATGATTTGGGATTAGGTTGACTTGACCCCCCAGACTTCTCGTCTCCACATATAGAGCTAAATGTCAAGTCCCCGTCACCCCCTAGTTACACGTCAATTACACGTCATACTGCTGCGCGCGCATTTAGGCCAAGTATTATCTTATAGATCCACCTATGTATGACATCATAACCAATCATGTTCCTTTTTACTCATTATTACACCCATTTTCGGTTACGCAGACAAAACGTCAATTTCCTTATCAATTGTTACGCCTACTGTATTCACTTCATTATAATGTATGTACTATAAAAGTTACTTTTTGTCAATAAAGTATGTACTTCACTTCCTGAACCCCCGTGGTGATGGAACTTGGAGCATCCGATTATAATCGATCATTGGAATAAAGCCCATTCCGAAACTCTAATATCACGGATTCTGCCTCTCATTTTACTGAGCTATTTTATAATGTTTCTGTATCAAATTCAGTCCCGGTAAAGGAATTTTTATTTACCACACCTCGCTCCGGCAGGGCACCCACTACTCTGCAGTACATTCCACTTGGGCACGTATTGATTACGTATTCCTGTCGGCGGGCCTCTCTCCATGGCGGGGCAGAGCGCTTCATCTTGCTCGCACATTCTCTGACCACTCTCCAGTCCTGCTTTCCCTACGTATTCCCCTTGAGGTATCCCCGTACCTGAGTTGGCGCCTAAATCCTGTGCACCTCACAGATTCAGTGTTTCAGGCGGAACTAGAGCAAGACATAAAAGACTTTTTGAGCGTAATATAGATTCCGTATCCAGCCTCACTACAGTCTGGGAGGCGTTTAAAGTCACCGTGAGAGGCTGGTGCATAGCTAAGGGGGGAGGTGTCCTTAAGTTTCTGCGCGGAGATTTGCGCAGGCTGGAGGGTGAACTCCGTAAGTTAGAACGCGACATGGAGCGGAACAGGCAGGGGCCTAGCACTGCGGCGCAGATTCGAGAGAAGCTAAATGAATACACGGAAGCTGCAGCCAAAGAATGCAAGTTTCTGGGGAGACCCTTTGTCTCTCGGGGGTATGGCGAGGGTGACAGGCCTGGCAGGGCATTGGCCTCCGCAGTTCGCCCCCCTAGGTACCGTAACTACGTTACTTCCTTGCTAGATGAGCACGGCACCCCGCAGTGGGATCTTGCTGACCAACTTAGAGTCCTCACAGACCACTACACTAAACTTTACACATCCCACAGGACTACACCGATTGCATTGCATGAGTACCTCGACGACACTGCGCTTGCATGGTTGGGCCCATCCCAGCAGAAGTTCCTTCATCATGAACTGGAACTAGATGAAATAACGGACGCAATAATGTCCATGAAGTCGGGCAAGGCGCCGGGATCGGACGGGTTACCGATTGACTTTTACAAAGCCTTCAAGCATGTACTGGCCCCCATTCTACAGCAGGTGTACTACTCTGCGTTAGAGGAGGGTTCCCTGCCGGCCACGATGCGAGAAGCCCTCATAACATCTCTGTTAAAACCTGGTAAACCGCCGGAACATGGCGACTCGTACAGGCCCCTTTCACTGCTAAATACGGATGTTAAAATATTAGCGAAGGTCCTAGCCACGCGCCTTAACCTTCTGATGGAACGCCTCGTCCTCCCGGACAAGGCCGGGTTTGTTCCCAATCGTGCGACTTCCCACAACCTGCGCACGCTACAGGCGGTGATACAGGATATTGACCCTGCGAGTGAGGCTGCCGCGGTCTTTCTCGACGCCACTAAGCGTTTGATTTCCTTGAGTGGGATTACCTTCTGGCCTTGCTGGAACGGATGGGCATGCCATTCAATTTCCTGGATTGGATCCGGCTGTTGTACCGCCAGCCTCGAGCAACGGTTCTGCTCAATGGTGCCCGCTCCCCCCCCCTTTGCGATCCACAGAGGTACCCGGCAGGGGTGTCCCCTCTCCCCGGTTCTGTTCGCAATCGCCATAGAGCCCTTGGCGGCCAAACTTCGGCAGCATCACAAACACCGATCTCTCATCTATCCAGAGCGCCAACTACTCATTGCACTATATGCGGATGACATGACTCTTTATGTGCATAAACCGCGTGAACACCCGAACCCTCTGCTGCGTGAGGTCACTAAATTCGGAGCCATCTCGGGGATTCAAATAAACTGGACGAAGTCGGCCCTGTTCCCCTTGACTGACAAGACCACGCAGTTCCCTCTAGATTACCCCCTGGTGTGGGAACCAGATGAGATAAAATACCTGGGCATTCAAGTGACCAGAAATCGGGAAGCCCTGATTAGAGCCAACTACGGGACTGTTATAGACAAACTCACGGACAATGTCACTCAGTGGATCCGTCTCCCGCTGTATATGGCGGGTCGGATCTCGCTGATTAAGATGGTGGTCCTTCCCAAATTGTTGTTCCTTTTTACAAATATACCATATAGCCCTGGCGCATATTTCTTCCGCGCCCTCAACTCCCAGTTGTCACGACTTATCTGAGGGGGGAAGCAGGCCCGACTTGGGCTGCGGACCCTTATGTTGCCTTATCACCAAGGGGGGTTTGATGTACCCAACTTTCAACGATACTATGACTGCGCACAGGGTCACTTCGCTGCCTATTGGTTCCACCCCCCTCCCTTTATGGCGCACCTGGCAGTTGAAGATGGATATATGAGGCCTGAGCAACCTTCCGGATATTTATACACGACAGCCCGAATAGAACATAGGGACCCCACCACGGTCGACTGCACTGTCAGTGCCTGGAAACAATTGGCGGAACATATGGAAGTGAAATGCCTATACTCTCCTCGCATGGCTCTGGCACATGATCCCAGATTGAGTGTTACCCGTGAGGAGATTGGCCGTAAAATGCTCACAAAGCTTGCGATTCACACTTGGGGGGATCTATACCACCAGGGGAGTTTTCGTATGGCGACACACTTCTTTGGGGACAATACTCCTTCGGTTATGGATACCTTTCTTTACATTCGGCTCCGGCAAAATATCAAGGCGGTCACGCCTGACTTTCCGGATGAGCCGGATACTGTGGCGCCTCTACATGCTCTGCTGAAGAAGGGAACTCCGACACATGTGGTCTCCATGTTATATAACCACGCGCAGGCGGCTCCGTCCCCCCCCCCTCTCCGAGCGCGCACTGACTGGGACAATGATCTGGGGGAACCACTGTCGGATGCTCAGTGGGAAGAGAGTTGCTCTCATACCAATGCGGTGACAGGTAATGCCCGCATTCGACTGGTTCACTTTAAATTTCTGCATCGCCTCTACTTTACCCCTGCCAAATTGCACCGCTTCGGACTCCGGGACAATGATCGCTGCCTACGGTGCAGGAAGCCAGGAGCGGACTTCATGCACCTGGCATGGTCGTGCCAGGCCATGGCCGCCTATTGGGTGGCGGTGTTTGCGGCTCTCTCTGAAATGATTGGGGTAAGCATTGCACCTTGTCCTAAGATTGCCCTGCTGGGCCACTCCAACCCCGCTGTTAAGACACACCGGAAATTTTTCGCGCTGGGACTTCTGCTGGCAAAGTGCCACGTCGCATACAGATGGGGGCGAGGGCGAGCGCCTAAATTCAAAACTTGGCTGGATACGATGACAACTTGGCAGGAACAACTGCACAGTTATTCGGACCTTTTGCCTCACAAGTCACGCCCCAGGGACCTTTGGGGTCCCCTTACTGCGTATCTCCTACGGGCGCAGGTCCCAGACGCATCCACGACTGACGCGAATAATGACACGGCAGTGGATGGCCGGTCCACCACGCTAGCTCCAGCACCCATTCCACTAGCAACTGAAACTGATTGATCCCCTCCCCTTCCTCACTCCTTTTGTTTCCCATACATAATATGCATGCGTTCTTGGTACATCCGGCAGGGCTACACACATCCCGTGGGATCGCCCACCATCCACAGGCTACACGGGTGAGGAGAGCTACGGGCCTATCATCCCCCCGGGACCGGGGTAGGGTGGAGTCCACCCCACGACGGCATAGAATGCACGGCATTACAGGAAGTAGCATCATATCACGTTTTCTACTTGGGTCATTGCCATATCCTCCCAGATCACTTGATGGGTCTTTGGGGCGTAGGGCGTCACTACTCCGGTTACTGACTGCACTCCATAGTGGGATGTATTGCCCTCACAGCACTGCGCCGCACTACCTTATATGCCTCATACTGTGTATGGAGGATATCTTCTGGGAGGGCACAGTTCATATTGCACTTTTTGGTTGGTTACTAAAGTTGAAAGAAACCTCATGTGCCTCATGCTTGAATACCTCTTGCTGATACGACTGCTTACTACTGCATACTTAAACAGCTCAAATTCCAATACTACGCGGCCGGCCCGTCTGGGTTGTAGGCGACATGCTGTGTAACCCAGTTGATGCTTTTCAACCTGCGCTTCTTGATTCTTATACTGCATGTTGTCGCTGCCGGCCTGTTCATTCAGGATGTAGGCGTACAGCTGTGTGCTATTTCTTCATGATCAATAAAGGTTTTGGAAAAAAAAAATATAAAAAAAAAATAAAAAAAAACTCTTGTGGTTGCACAATTACCCAGGCTTCATTTGTGTAATAGTGTGTTGGTTTATATTTGGTAGGTGCACCGGAAAATTAAACAAAATTTCCCTTATAACCTACTATCAACCGCCGATTTTCACAATAAACTACAGACAAGTGTTGTCAGAAAAAGAAGACCCATACACTCAGTTATTTATTGGTAAAAAAAATTACTTTTATTAACTCAACACAAATAAATGGAAATATAACTTTATTAGAACAACAGTAAAACATGAAAGAAGTGGGTGGGAATCCTCCAGAAGCAGCGTACAAAACCTGCGAGACAAAAAAAAAAAAGTATGTGTGCCATGTCTAAGAGAAAAAGAAAGGTAGTGAGAATGAACGGAGGAAAGTGAGAATGGGACAGAGAGTGAGTGGGTGGAAGGGAGAAGGGGAGGGAGAGTAAAAAGAACAGAGGGAGGAGGAGACAGAGCTTTGGCCTACTGCACCCAGCCCTCACCGTTCACCTCCCATCACCCGTGTGTCTGGGACGCTGGGGTCCGCGAGAAATAGTGCGGTCCAGCAAGTCCTTAAAATGAAACGGAGATATGAATGAGGCCAGAGATTACATTATTATCTATGGTAACATCGCTTGCCTGCACCTGTGCACCCAAGCTGCTGCACCCCAGCCCCTTACCCCGCACTGTGCTCAATTGCAGCTCCTGCGTGCCGAGGCTTGACTGTTCACCTGCCACAACCGGTGTGTCCAAGGATGTGCCGGTGCGAGCTCCAACTCCGGGGTGCCGCTTTCAGGGTGGTCCAGCAGGTCTCCGGTTGGAGACGGTGTCTTGATACCACGGTGGAAGGCATCAGAATGCCCAGGGCATCATCACGGGGTGAGCACCCGCTCCGCCCATTTTGGCTCCACTAACCCAGTGTCTGAAAAGGGGGAAAAAATATAATGTTGGAAACGTCTTCAGGTAAATGAAGGTTTCTTTCAATGTTAATAGAGAACACCAGTTGAGTGCATCCTTCCTTCTTTAAGTGCGATATTCGTGGTTCAAAGAGGAGTTGGAGTGCACGAGAATACACAAGGTTAAATAATAATATGTTATGCCAACGTTCACATACAAAGGAACAGAGCGCATGCTAGAAGTATAATGTCGGTGTGTAATGCAGTGGCGCAAGACTGTGTGCATTTACACTTGGTAATCAGCTCACTACAGTTACCCAAAAGCCAACGCCAAGTGTCTGTAGGGCAGCGCTGCCCGCTGGCTCAGGCCTACAGTATGGTCTAGCAGGCCCTAAAATGAGACAGAGATGTAACTGAATGAGGTCAGAGATCACATCGGTACGCAGGGTAACATCAGTTGTTCGCATCTTTGCACACAGGCTGATGCACCCCACCCCTCCCGCAGCACTGTGCTCAACACATGTCTGTAGGGCAGCGCTGCCTGCTGGCTCAGGCCTACAGTACAGTCCAGGAGGTCCTTAAAATGAGACAGACATATGACTGAATGAGGTCAGAGAACACATTATTACGCAGGGCAATATCGCTTGTTTGTACCTGCGCACCCAGGCTGATGCACCCCACCCCTCCTGCAGCATCATGCTCAATTGCAGCCCCTGTGCACCCAGGCCTCACTGCTCACCTGCTGTCATTGTTGTGTGTCCAAGCACGACGGGCAGCAGTGTTCACAATTCAGGTGCAGTGTTGATTGCGATGATGGTGTACGCCTCATCGATCCCTTTTTTTTATTGCTCATTGTGATGTGCGAGGTGGATGCGACCATATCACCTGAGGCAGTGTAGAAGAACTGGGACATGTGGCGTCGTCGTTATCCTATTTATACGTATGCAAAGTGGGCTGGGCTTGCGTACGCCAGGCGGGCGTAGGGGTGTGAATAATTGTTCCGGGGACCTGGGCGTTGTTCAGTTCCTGCCTGGCCAGGAAGTGTACTGATGTGTGTTTCTGTTGCGGTTTTGACGTCACAGAATGCTCAATTTACATTAATGTAGCATGTACCGGGAGTGCCGCAACTATTGCGAATGAGATGCTATTCGAAAACATTGAATAGCCAACATCACATGTCGTTGTCAAGGTTGTAGATATGCGCAGACACTCATGTGAATGGTGTGCGGTATTATTGAAAGAGTTGCTATCGCGAAGCGCACACATGTGAATGTGCTCGGATGGAGGGAGGATCAGCAGTGAGGCTATGTCATAAATAGTGATAACGTTCATTATAGTTAAGCAATGTGTTGTAGCCTATTAAAATAATAGGATTGTCCAAGCACTTGTTGTAAAAAACAAGTTTTATTGTAGGTTCAACGAGCCACCGCTTCACACATCCAGTGCCATTAGGATTCCCCAACTGACCATCCCAGAACCCTGTGACATCAGAACATAGTGACTTCATATAGAACATTCACCATACCTAACAAGCATTGCTAGGCATAACATATTACCTCTCTTTGAAATAAACAAAAACAAAAGCACACAGAACACGATAAAACAAACAAACCCAAAAACAAAACAAAATAACTCTACCCCACATCATAGTACCCATTACCGCAACTTCCACGGAAGTTGCTTTACACGTGTGGACCTTCTGGGCCCCATACATAACCCACTGCTACCCCCAGTACTACTACCCCCAGTAGAACTAGAATGCAATGAAGGAGAAACACCAACATCGGAATGAACTTTGACTACTTTGCCCAAGTTCCACCAGTGTCCACCTTCAACCATAACAGCACCACCACACACTCTTTCTACACGAACCGGTTCACCAAAATTCTTTGCACCCTTGCAGACGTACCTCGGACTTTTAATTCGAACCAGATCACCAGGATTAATCCCAATCAGCTTGACAGAATTTTTAATATTATATCTGTCTGCCATTTTCTCCTGAGCAACCTTCACACGTACCTCCAAAGCATTCTGATCAAATTTAGAGGACACCTTGCTGGCCACAGTCCTCAATAACCAAGCAGGATACAAAGTAGAAGTGGGAATTCTCCCCTTCAAGGACACAAAAGGAGCAATTTTGGTAAGTGAATGAGGCGTCGTACGATAGAACCACAACATGGACCTCACCGCACCTTCAATATCCAGACAGTTCTGCTTTGCCCATTTGATACAATCTCCTACGACCCTATTCATTCTCTCCACCAATCCATTGGTCTGTGGATGCCCAACTGAGCTCTTTAAGTGTTTTACTCCTGACTCCTTCAGAAAATCCTCCATGTCCTGGCTTACAAATTGCACACCATTGTCAGACACGATGACCTCCGGGAAACCCTCTCTCATGAAAATTTCTTTGAGAAACAAAATGGCATTATTAGCAGTGGGAGTAGCACAAAACTTCACCTCTGGCCACTTGCTATGGAAATCCATTAATACGAAAGCAAAACGAAGATTATGCGGAAGAAAGTTGAAAGGACCAACTAGATCTATCCCCACTTTCGACCACGGTCTCATGGGAAACTCAATAGGTTGAAGAGGAGGAGTAGCAACCCTCAGCTTCTTTTCCGCACCACAACACACTCCACACCACTTCACGCTCTCTTCAATATTCTTATCCATAGAAGGCCACCAGTAATGCAATCTAAGACGCCTTTTCGTCATGGTAGCCCCCAGATGGCCATCATGCGCACAATCAATGAGCTTGGACCGAATGCCTGAAGGAGGAACACACCTGCCATCCCTCATAATCACACCATCTTCAATAGACAGCTCTTCAGAGACCTTCCAAAAGGGTTGAACTTCCTGACTAACATTTTTTTCTCGTGGCCATCCCTTCACAATAAACTCTTTCACACTATCCAAACACAGATCAGCTTTCACTGCCTCATTCCATTCCGACTCACTACAAGCCTTGTTGTCAACTGCATCTACCACTGCAATAAAACAATCCTCCTTATCCTCTTCCAAATCCAACGGATCAACATCACTCAAAGGCAGCCTAGACAACATATCAGCCCTGACATTCTGTTTTCCAGGAATATGCTTTGTAACAAAATTATACTGCAACAACTTAGTGGTCAAACGCGCAATTCTGGGAGTTGCATACTTTACACGCTCACCTCCTAAAATATAAACCAACGGTTTATGATCAGTGTGAATCTGAAATTTCCTGCCCCAAACATACGTTCTAAATTTCTCACACGCCCAAAAGCATGCTAACAGTTCCTTCTCTATAACAGAATAATTGACTTCAGCATCTCTCAAAAGCCTAGACGCATAACTAATAGTAACCTCCTCGTTACCCACAACTTGGGTAAGAACTGCCCCCAAACCATAGTTGCTGGCATCCACCGTAATGACACAAGGTATCATTGGATCGTAAGCCCTTAAAGACTTTGCATTTGTCATTTCAGCCTTGACCAACTCAAAGGTTTCTTGACACAACTCATCCCACACAAACGTGACATTAGATCTCAACATATTGGAAAGCGCCTTCATTTTTCCGGCATACCCTGGGATGAAACGCGAATAGAATTCACATAACCCCAAGAAAGAACGCAGCTCGTCTTTATTCTTGGGACAAGGACACTCCACAACAGCCTTAACCAAACCAGGCCTCGGACTCACACCCACACCGGAGACCAAATGTCCCAAAAACTCTATCTCCTTCTTCCAGAATTCACATTTGCTTTTCTTAACTACAATCCCTTTTTCTTCAAAAGTGGTTAAAACAGCTCTAAGGACTTTGTCATGTTCATCTAAATGTTTACTGAAAATTAATACATCATCCTGAAAGATCACCACCCCTTTCACATCCTGTAACACAGATTGCATAACTCTCTGGAAGACAGACGCTGCCGACGCCAACCCGAAAGGCATTCTACAAAATTGGAATGACCCAAAAGGTGAATTGAAAGCTGTGTAATGTCGAGAGTCCACATCCAACAACACCTGATGGTAAGCCGAAGCTAAATCAATTTTAGAAAACCATTCAGCACCTCTCAGTTCCTCCAATAAATCCCCAATTTTTGGTAAAGGATGTGCATCCACCCAAATTTCCTTGTTGAGACTCCTCAAATCAACACATAAACGGATCTCGCCATTGCGTTTACGTGCGACCACCAATGGACTAAGCCATAAACTAGACTCAATTGGCTCTATTATACCAAATTTTTCTAGCCTGTCCAACTCTGCTTTAAGGTCAGCTCTAAGACTAAAAGGCACAGACCTCACCTTGTGCTTAACCGGGATAGCATTATCTTTGATCTTAATTTTGTGTCTGAAACCTTTAATTTTCCCCAACGAATCAGAAAAAACACCTGGAAAATCACTTTCCAATTTGTCAGAACCCAAACAGTCTTGCACAACCAGCACCTGTTCACTCGTACCTGGTCTCAATATCATGCCGAACAAACCTTGGTGAAACCACCCTAGAATGTTGAGACCACGCACAGCCACATAGATTTTACCATGGATCTTGCGCCCCTTAAACTCCAGCACATCTTCAATAAATCCCTCCAGATCTATCTTCCGTCCTTCGTAGGAGACAGGTGCTCTATCTGGTGGAAACAAGGGTCTGTTACCCCAGGACTTCTTAAACAAATCATGGGTGATCATCGTGATACGTGCTCCCGAATCCACCAACAAGTTCAAAGTCACATCACCCACCTTTATTTCTTCATATGGATCCACACAATCTGCAGGATTTCCAGAAACTACACTCTCATCAACAACAGTCACAATCATATCCTGAAACTCTTGCACCAACTCATTCTCATCCAAACTCTCGTCTTTGCCAACACTGTTCACTTTCTCATTTTTCAACAAGTTCGACTGACACACCTTGGCGAGATGTCCCAGTCTGCCACATTTATGACATTTAGCATTTCTCCCGGGACAAAACCTATCCTTCCCATGCGGAGCATACCCACAACGGTAACATATATTAGTTTTCTTGAAGGGGCCCTTGAACTGATTTTTATCTTTTCTAATAGTGTTCCCCACAGCACTAGTGGTTGCAACCGCACTAACAGTATCTTTTGTGACCAACCCACTACCCAACTCCTTTATAGAGTTTTGAGCCAACTCCAAACTTTTTGCCACTTTTATAATT
Organism: Triturus cristatus; assembly: GCF_964204655.1. Taxonomy (NCBI): domain Eukaryota; kingdom Metazoa; phylum Chordata; class Amphibia; order Caudata; family Salamandridae; genus Triturus; species Triturus cristatus. The sequence continues at coordinate 789,563,346 of NC_140586.1, read as the reverse complement.
TCCTCCAAACTAGGATTCCCCATTGTGAGTAGTTTTTGTTGTATCTGCTTATCTGCGCAGTGCGCAATAAATTGATCTCTTACCAACTGATCTCTGTAATCACCAAAATCACACTCAGCACACAACTTTCTCAACGCACTTAGATAGGTATCTACATTTTCTCCTTGTACTTGTGCTCTCTTAAAGAACTTGTGTCTTAAAACAACCAAACTTGGCTGAACGTCAAACTTAATTATTAGTTTCTTAACAGCCTCTTGGTATTCATCAAGAACTTCACCTTCAGCTAAGACCAACACAGGAAGATGTTTGTAAACTTCTCTTCCCTCAAAACCTAATGAATTTAATAGTAGAAACTTTTTCCTTTCCGCTCTGTAGCGCGAAGCACCAATGGCCCCCACATAAGTTTCAAAGGCATCAAACCATTGCCTCCACTGTATTGGTGGCGCACCCGGACTTTCCAGGAACGGGGGAGGTGGATTTACAGATTGCATCGTACTCTAAGAGAACCACCAACAAAATGTCACAAAGTACACTGTTCCCAATTCAGCCCAACTGTTAATGGCCAGGAGACCTGTAGATAACACAAATGGAGTCCAAAGATTACCACTAAAAAACACACTGGATGGATGAAACGCTCACGAAGAATGACCAAAACGGGAGTAAAATCACTTGACCTTCAAAGTCCTCGAAAATGTCCACAGCCTCCCAGACGAGTGATTCACTTTTCACGTCTTTTTGAAAAAGACTCAGTCACCAGCCGATGTCCCTAGACCGCTGATTCGGTCTTTACGTGGACGAAGAAAAACGAACTCGGCACCTCACGGAAGCTTTGGTTTCTTTGACGAGAAACTGACGCGTCTGAAGCGTCGCAGCGGAAGCGTCTTCGCTCGTGATAGGCTGCTGCCCACAATGCTTCCACCAATCCGTTGCGTACAATGCTAGTACGTCAACATTACCTCTGATAGGCTGCTGTCAACGAAGCTTCCACCAACACGTCGCGTACCATTCTAGTACGTCATCACTCCTCTTCAGAGCTCCTCGGGGAAACAACCACTGGCACACTAACGGCTCTTTGATGGACCGAACAGCGTCGCCTCTTCACAACGGCTCTCAGACTGTCCGACAGCGACGTCTCCACAACCAGGTATTCCTACCGCATGAAGCAGGCACAGGAGTTGCCACGATGTTAGTTGTCCTTTTTTTTTTCCGCTCAGCAGTCCCGCTAAGAGTTAAAAATCACAACTCTTGGAACTGTTTCGCTGAAATGACTTTACAAGAGCGCTGGCACAACACTGGTACGTAAGTCCAAAGGTACCACAACTTTGCTACCACGCGGCGCGTCGTAAACTGTCGGATGTAGGAACACCAGATTAAATCCAGACAAATCCAATCCACCATATGATGTTCCTTGCGATGGCTCGCCCGCTCGTCGCCAAAAATATGTTGTAGCCTATTAAAATAATAGGATTGTCCAAGCACTTGTTGTAAAAAACAAGTTTTATTGTAGGTTCAACGAGCCACCGCTTCACACATCCAGTGCCATCAGGATTCCCCAACTGACCATCCCAGAACCCTGTGACATCAGAACATAGTGACTTCATATAGAACATTCACCATACCTAACAAGCATTGCTAGGCATAACACAATGCATGCCAAACGTGAATCTGAAAGTCTCAGATATGACACACTACTATACTGGTAAAGCCTGACAACAGAGGATACAGCAATACAAATGTACACATTACTGTTTACTGTTTGTCACATGTGATCTAGCATGTGCACTCTGCCCGTGGCTGATGATACCCCTTTGGGCCAGCAATACCCAGGCCGAAAGGCAGCACATAATGTGCACACACACACACACCAGGGGCATCGTGTAACACACATTTGATTTTTGATGTAACGTTTGAGATGCATAGCGATCACACGTGGAAGGCTAATGTACAGACCATGAATATTGATCAAGATGATCGTTGCATGTTGTGTGTAGTAGAAGATATGTGTACACAGCAAAAAAACTTTAAAAAAAACTCTCCAAGCAGAAGGGGTGTGTCTCATCAAACGCTGTAGAGAGAATGACTAAAATGGGTGGGGTCCTCCAACTGTTACAATGGGAAATGTTATGAACTAATCAGATGCTTTTTTTTAAGGTGACTTGGCAATCGCGGATCAAGGGCGCAAGGAGGCCGCGCCCGACAAGATTTTGAGAAAATGTATTTATCATAATATACGTTTATTACAGTTAGAAATATATAAATATTTAAAAAATTTTAGATTATCGCTTGCTCTCATATACAGTTTAAAGTTATTTAGATATAGTTTTGAGACATAAAAAAAACGAGGGAGTAGCATACCCAGCGGGATACCATAAGTCTATGATGTTACACAGGGCCTGGCAGCGGGTGCGACCTCATACGTACATGACGTAACACGTGGCTTGGTACTGCGTACCCGTCGGATACCTATATAGCAGCTGGCGCGAACTCATACGTATATGATGTTACGCGGGACACGGTGCCACGAATCCGTCGGATACGAAATGCGCATCCTTTACGAGTTTAGCAATATGGCAGATAGGATTCACGTGGTGATGGAGCTTGGTACACTACCGGTATGGGAGTGCAGTTTTCTCAACAAAAAAAAATATATACATATTTTTGGGGGAAGATATAAAACATTACTTAATTTTTAAAGTAAAAAAAAAGTATAATAGAGGTTTTATAAACATTAAAATATGAAATTAACATTTAAAAAACCTTTGAAATTCACTGAAAAAACCATAGGTTTTACAGACGTTATAGTTAGGAATTAGCATTTAAGAAACCTTTCAAATTCACTAAATAAAAACACAGGTTTCAGGGACGTTATAGTTAGTTGGACATTTGACTCATATAAAACCAGAGAAATTCACCTGTTATAGTTAGTTGAGCTAACTATAACTCACACACCCGCAATGCACTGCTGATGATGTCACATATTACATCACTCATGACATGGTCCGTGACATCACTGATGACATCTCAAATGACATCACTGATATATATATATTTATATATATATATATTAGCAAATGTATTTTTTATGTTTTTATTCGTTTTAGTTTCAATTGTTAATGTTTTATGTGTTTATGTAAAAATGTATAAGTAAATATATATATATATATATAAAGGTTTTTAAAAAAATATTATAATGTAATATATATATATAAATACATATATATATATAGTAGTTTGTTATAGATATGTAGACTTAAACATACACACATGTTTTATGTGTGTATTTTTATATACGTATATGTTTATATTTATTATTAAATGTTACTTGCATTTATGTAATTTACATTATATAATTGTTATGTATTGAAATGTTTGTTTTACTATTTTAAACTGTGTATTTATTGCAAAACAATAATTTTGTCTCATTTTTAACAATATTAATGTTAACTATATTTTAATTTCAATATTTTGGTACTTACCTTCATAAATATAGAAAAATGATATTTGTGTCAATGATATTTTTGCCACTGTATTTGTGTGACACAATATTTGTGTATTTGATATTATGTCACTAATCCTTTTTCTGACAAAGATATATTGTATTATGGATTTCCATACGACCACAGTACTTGGTGGAGTGGAAAAAATGCATCACTGTCATGTAAGATAAATGTGGCATGTCAGCTTCATTGTGTACTTACTCTTCCCACATATAAGACAAAACTAATACCTGCCAGCAGAAGTTAAGAGTATGAAAACTATACTTATCTATACTGACCTATACCTGATTATATTGATGATATGGTAGTAGTCGATATTGTGGAGTTGATATAAGGGCAGGCTGAAACTATTGTCCTCAGTATTATGACATACAACTATAGGTTAATGGGTTCTACAATGTACGCATGAACCAATAAGGGTTTTATGGTGCTTTAGGTAGTCAGATCAGTATTAACTGCTTTTCTGGGTCACAATAATGGAAAAGATACATGTTAGGCTTTTATTGACTTTCAAAGTCACTGCTAGTAACACTTAAACAAAAATTCTAAAGCGATCAGACCAGGGATCAAAAACTCTGAAATATTTTGGTCCCTTCACCAATGTGTCTTTACACCTGGGACCTCAAAAAGCAGTGCATTTGAGGATCTGAGTTGTCTATAAAGAAAGGCTTCTTGACATAAATGTGCAGTGCATATGATTTTAAATAAGATAAGGCCATAAATGCTAATAAGAAAATGTAGATGACAGAAAAGAGGCTTTGCGTAGCTGTATTAAGGGCCACGTAAATGAATAATATTACTTTGCTTTGCATCCTTTCTGCAAGTTAAACCACGTAGTTTGACAATTCCAAATGTAGTGTGTCACGAAAGTTCCCAGTTAGGGCTGAAATGACCATGCAATCGGGTCATCCTGGGCAAGCTGGGTTTGGGGACAACCGAGCTGGCACACAACCTATCGCTTATCATGGGAAAATATGCCAATGCCAATAGAGGCTCACTACACATGGCCTTTCTGGACCTCTCCTGTGCTTTTGACTTGGTTAATAGGGGAAAGTTGTGGGACTAAGTGGAGTCTGCTGGGGTGAACCCCCCACTGTTTATTCTCATCAGGCGTTTACACTGGGACACCACCACTAAGGCCCGCTATACTGTACAACTGGCGACTGTACACGAGCCATAAAGGTAGCTGGAGGGGTCAGACAGGGCTGCATAATGGCACCATTCTGGTACTTATGATCCAGTGCCAAATCAGGGGGTTGATAACACAACACAAAGATAACTGGCCCAATTCACACACTTACCCCACATAACCCTCTGTAGTTGACGCTATATATTTTTTTCTCAGTTATTAAAACTAAATGAACACTAATGGAAATCAGCTGTTCATAATACAGGCCCGTATATACACTAAACACTCTAAATAAACTAACTGAGCCTGCATGTTCAACCTTCTTTCCTCTGGTCGATGGACCAAAAGTTGAGAAGTTGATGGTAATAATAGTACTAACTATCTATCTAACCATGTCACTAAATAACCACAAACTCAGTGAAAGGTTGATAGTGTTTATCCTAAAATAATGTAAAATAAGACCTAAAAAATGTACAGAATCACAGGCGAACAATGTATTGAACACAAAGAGAGAGAACATATATCAATGCAAACAGTGTCAAACTCATATCAAAATGAATAAATGCATATGAAGGAGTGGATAGGAAAAGAGACAAAACTTTCAGAGACAAAATACATTTGCAATTTATTATGCAAAGTACGAATTATTTAGCTAATACTAACCTAAGAAAAATAGAGGAAATACCACTCTCTGGCCATGGAGATAGTAAGAGGTCCCCTGAGACAAGTTCAAGGAACAAAGATTAAATCAGGATACAGGATAACAGGAACAGGTAGGCCTCTATCAGCAAACCGACGGATAGCATTGATCTCCCTCTACTCTCGCGCGAAGCATATTTCTACAATCCCCTGGAGCACCCCAGCTATACCCTAAAATCTACATGTTCAACCCACAGCAGTTGAAACATTTCATGAAAACTCAGTCTTTCATTGGTTGATTTGGGGGTGTTTAATCACACCACCATAGTCTCATTCATATTCTTCATAGAGTTCTTTGTTTAATATAGCTTCCCATGACATTACAAAATCCACTGAGCACATTTCCTTTAGTAGGTAACAAGTTGCAACGTTTTACATTCTCGTTGTTCAGCACTGCCGCTTTTGACAGAAGAAAGTTGTACATCTTCCTTTCATTCCCATGGCCGTCTTTTCGTTCTTTGGCAGATACACAACATTCTTTTCCGAAGGTCAATAACACTAGCCTCCGCCACGTCTCCCCTCTCTCTGTCAGAGCTCGATTTTCAGCATATATATTTCATATTTTGTCGGTTTTAACCTTTAACATTCATGCAGCAATATAGGCCCGTGCTTTCTTCTAGAATGAATGAGAACACAGACATTTATTATTTTCACGAAATGTAATTTTCACTGTTTGCCTCCCACTAATGCACTAACCCAATGTTATGTTTTTCTAGCAAAAGCATTATTGCACAAAAGCAGAGTTATTTTATCAAATTTAGAAGCAAAATGAAAAATGCGGCCTTGTCTTTCATGCATTAGTCTTAGCATTAGTGCACGCATGCGCACAGCATTTCCCAATGTATTCGCGTTGGTGCCTATTATTATCACAGCACACTATTAGTAAACATTACTGGGGCATTAATTCGAGCAGCTTTTATTTTACAAAATCCTGCTCCATCACTTATTTTACATTATTCTCCAGATGCAGCCCTGCTCCAATGTAGTAACGATATTTCAAGAATCGCCTATGGCCCAGTCCCAGTACTTTTACATGCCGACGACTTGGTTTTAATTTCACAAACAGCAATTGGCCTCCAGAAACTGTTGAGTGGTTTTAATAGTTTTATGGCTAATCTACATCTAAAAGTGAATCATCAGAAATCATTTTTTTTATCCTGTGGCCCAAAAAACACTAAGGGACAAAATACGAGTCTGGCGGTCCAAGGATTGTTAGGCCCCTGGTGGCATGGTGGTGGTTTAGCCACCACGGCACCAGTGATCTGCCTGCCTCATTACAAGTTGGGCTGTCGGACCTCGCTGGGACTGCTGACGCCGCCATGGAACTGCTGTTTTCTGGAGGTGAAGCGGCAGTCAGAAGCTACATTATGCTTGGTGGGACCACCACGTTTACACCAAGCATACTACGAGGTTTCCGCTCTGCTGGCGGTCACATGGAGGTTTCTACTCCATGTCAACCCTGGCGGAGAAAAAAAAAAGGGGACCCTAGAGGGGCCCCTGTGCCTCATCCGCTTGTGCATGCACACAGAGGGGCATAACATGTGCTCCCTGTGTGCATTCACAATAGTTCGAGCACCCCATTGATTTTTCAGTCCATGCCCTGCAGGAACCTTGTAAGGCGTTCCCGTTGCAGCGCACTACTCGGGGAATGTCACGCTGCCCGCCTGCCAGTTGACAAATAAGTTATGATCTGGCGGGCGGGGGGGTGGCAAGTCTCAGCGATGCGTTGGCCCGCACCACAGAAACTCACAAAAGGGTCCTAAATTTAGAACCTCTTTCACTGGTGAGACACAATCAAAGGTTTCTCATTTTAACTTTTCAGGAATCTTGTTTGATGCTAATTTGACATGGGGCAATCTGCTTAATGAAAGATTACAGAAAATGTAAGTAGTTTGCGAATCAATTTTAAGATTCGCAAACAAATTAGGGCATATGCCAATAAAAGAGATGGCCTAGGTATACAAATCTAAAAGTTTGGCGATTGAAAACTTACAGAGCATGTGTGTGGGGCTATGAAGTCCCGGCGAGGATGCAGGCCTTTGAAAATGAGTTACTCTGGAGGATTTTGGCCTCCCTAAATCAACCCCAAGTTTTGTCTCACATAGTGAATTGGGCATGGGCTTCCTCGAAAACCAAGTTAATATGGCTCTACTCTTACTGTGGCTCAAAATCTGGAGGACCCCAGAGGCAGGTTTCTCGAGGAGTATCTTGACTGGTTGCCTAAATTTGGATAACAGAAACTCCATCCCTTGGTTAGAGCATATCAGGAAAACATTTTATGACATGGGCCTGCAAAATCTTTTTGATTTTCCACATAGTATGGAGCAATAAACTAAGGCATTAGTTAAGGAAAAGTTCCTTAAATTTGAGATCAGACTCGTGAGATCAATACATATGATCTCAATCCTAAATGATTTAACAATTTCTACAACCCATGTGATGGAGCAGTTTTTAACATGGGTGAAAAATCCAGAACATAGGTTCTACATCATGAGGTTGAGGCTACACTCAGTAGATCTTTCAGTTACCTTCCCCATCCTTGGCTCTTGGTTTGAATCTCTTCCAGGCTGCCCATGTAATAATACCTCATCCCAATCAACGGTTCACTTTATGCTCTTCTGTCGCCTACAGTTGTTTGAGAGCTCGTTTTTAACGACCAATTTTAAAGCGCATGCACTCAACATCTCAACAAGAGGGGCTGATTTTTTTAAATGTTTAAATACAACAACAATTTGTTTTACTGTTCTTAATTATATTTTGGCTGTAATTAAATTGAGTAAAAGGTATGCCATAGAATAATGTGTTATCCTAGTTTATGCATGATTGTTATATCATATTGTAAAGATTTTTGAGCCTTCCTAGGTATTTGTAAGGACTTTAAAGTTGTGTTTGATCATTTTATGATATAACCTTTTACTAATTTAAATTATTTCTCATGATGTACATTTTTAATAATGTTTTATGTGATGTCAGATTAATTTTTATTCTCCTTTTCTTAATATTAAGTAAAAAAAAATGTTAAACTTGTTTTTTTATAGCCATTATTCTGGCTGAATAAAGACTATTGACTGGCCATGCGATTAACTTCATCAGTAAGAAAAGGCAATAGTTTTCTCAGACATTGAAGAAGAAATGAACAATGAGATTTGAGGAATCAAGAAGAGGTCATTGGCCCAGGTTTTAACAGCTTTCAGAGATACAAGTTAGGACCACAGTAGCTCTGTAAAGCAGTGGCTCCCAAAGCGCAAGCCATGGGCACCAGGGAAGTTCTCATCTCGGCATGCACATTTGCAAAGATACTTGGGTTATATTGTCTCACTTAAACAAACATACTTTATTTTCCACACATGTCCTTTGGTGTAATACACCACCTGTAAAGCAAGTCTCATTAGTTTTTGTCTAAACATGCATGCGCAGTATCTGCAAGACCTGTTGTTTATATACAGTGGACTAATAGACTGCCCATAGCTTACGATTTGTTAGCTTCAGCGTTGCTCTCTTTTACTTCATCCCACTTGTCATTGCATGCAGTGGTCATGCTTTCTTCTTCCGTTTGGCCCTCCCCTTGACCTTCCTGGTAGGTCGCTCCCCCCACTGCAGCTCCGCCTGCACCCCGCTGTCCCTGCTGCCGCCGGTGATATCGAGGCCCTCCACCACCCGCAGGCTTCCACCTGCGCCTCATCCCTGGTGGCCAGTGGTGGCCTTAGGTTTGTACCTGCTTTATTGCGTGTGCCTGTAACTGTCTGTGCCCCCTGCCCCCGCTCGCCGCTTTGCTTCTGTGCCCCCTTTTATTCTGTACCCCTCGCCAACTTCTGTGCCTCCGTTTATATATTGTACCCCTGTGCTGACTTCTGTTCCTTCTGTGCCCCTTTGATTTTGTACCCCATGTGCTCTTTTCTGTGCCCCCTTCTCTAGTCCGTGCACGGCGCCGGTCTCCTTTCCCCCATCCCCGCCGCTGCCTCCCCTGCGGCCCCACCTCCTACGCGCCCTTTCGCTCCACCCGTCCCTCGCATCCCGCCTCCCAGCTGCTCCTCCCTCCCCACCTCCCCATATATGGCGGGCGAGCCGCTGGCACGCCGTAGGCGCGCCTAATGCAAGCCCGTCTGCGCCCGTCCGCATCTGGACCGCGCCCAGCGCCAGAACCCCTGGCCCCTGCAGCAGCCACAAGGACCGCCGCCTCCACTACAACGCCAACACCCTCATCGCTCTCAACCCAGGAAGGACCCACACATGCTGCAAGGCCACCCAGAAGCGCACCCACGGTCCCTTCACCTGCCGGAACTGCAGCTTCTCCTGCCTCGAAAGCGCCAAGACGCCTGCCACAACGGAACCCAACCAGCTTAGATGCATCCTGATCAACACCCGCTCCGCAAACAAACACGCCGTCGAACTCTGGGACCTACTCGACACCGCGTCACCAGACGTTGCCTTCCTCACCGAGACCTGGATGAAGGAAGCCTCCTTGCCAGATATCGCCATAGCCATCTCAGACGGGTACAAGATCACCCGCAGAGACCGCACCAACAGAGCCGGAGGAGGAATCGCCATCGTCCACAAAAACACCATCAGGATCTCAACAAACACCAACGACACCCTCAGCACCGCCAAACACTTGCACTTCCAGATCCACACGGACCCCAAGACCACCCTAAGAGGCACCCTCGTCTACAGACCGCCAAGACCCCGGTCTGAATTCTGCGACTCCATCGCCGACCTCATCAGCACGCACGCGCTGACCTCCACCGACTTCATCCTCCTCGGAGACCTGAACTATCACCTGGAGAACAACAACAACAACAACTCCTCCACCCTGATCGACAACCTCGCCAACCTCGGACTAAAACAGCTCGTCAGGACGCCGACCCATATCGCCGGCCACACGCTAGATGCCATCTTCTCCTCAAGCCCCCACGTCACCTTCAGCCACGCCTCCGAACTCACCTGGACAGACCACCACTGCATCCACTTCTCCTTCCAAAAAACCCCCACACACCACCGCACCCTACAGACCCCCGCCGCTGCTGGGGCACAGTCACTGAAGAACAACTACAGACAAGCCTCACACTCAACCCTCTGACTAACCGCACCACCCTCGAACGCTGGATGAACAACTGCGCCAACACCGTAGCCCCGCTGAAAAAACCCACCAACAGAGACACCAGCAAAAGAGTCAGCTAGTTCACCCCGGAACTCCTTGACTCTAAACGCACCTGCCGGAAATTGGAGAACATATGGCACAATGACAAGACGCCAGACAGCCGAGCTGCCCACAAAGACGCCATCCACAACCACCACCACCTCATCACGACCGCCAAAAGGACCTTCTTCACAGACCGCCTTGACAACAACGCACACAACAGCAAGGAGCTCTTCACAATCGTGAAGGAACTCTCCGACCCCAGCTCCAGTGCCAACGACATCCCACCATCGCAAGCCCTGTGCGACTCCCTCGCCACCTTCTTTCACCGGAAAATCACCGACATCCATGACAGTTTCAAACCCCGGATGACCCCTGCAGACCTCGTCGCACCGGGCCCACCGCACCCCACCGCCCACGACACCCTGACAACCTGGGCCAACGTGAGCTTTGAGGACACCATCAAGACCATGGGCACAATCCACTCCGGATCCCCGTCTGACCCTCTCCCGCACCACATCTTCAACAGAGCCAGCAACTCCATCGCACCCCACCTGCACAAAATCATCAACCTCTCCTTCGAGACCGCCACCTTCCCTGAGAACTGGAAGCACGCAGAGATCAACGCCCTACTAAAGAAACCCAAGGCGGATCCGAGCGACCTCAAGAACTTCCGACCCATCTCCCTGCTTCCGTTCCCAGCAAAGGTCATCGAGAAGATAGTTAACACCCAGCTCACCCGTCACCTCGAAGACAACAACATCCTGGACCCCTCCCAATCAGGATTGCGCAACAACCACAGCACCGAGACGGCCCTCATTGCCGCCACAGACGACATTAGGATCCCTCTAGACAACGGCGAGACAGTAGCCCTCATCCTCCTGGATCTCTCTGCCGCCTTCGACACCGTCTGCCAACACACACTGCGCACGTGACTCCAAGACGCAGGGATCCGGGAGAAAGCACTGGACTGGACCACCTCCTTCCTCTCCGGCAGAACTGAGAGAGTCCGCCTCCCCCCTGTTCCGGTCCGAGGCCTCCGAGATCATCTGCAGCGTCCTTCAAGGATCCTCCCTCAGCCCGATGCTGTTTAACGTCTACATGGCACCACTAGCATGCATCACCCGACAGCACGACCTCAACATAATCTACGATGCCGAGGACACGCAGCTGATCCTCTCCCTCACAAAGGACTCTCTCACCGCCAAATCCAACCTCCACCAGTGGATGAAGGCAATCGCCGACTGGATGAAGGAAAGCCGACTTAAGCTTAACTCAGACAAGATGGAGATCCTCATCCTCGGGTCCAAACCTTCAGCATGGGACGACTCATGGTGGCCCGCAGCACTGGGGACCCCCCCGCCCCCCACCGACCGCGCACGCAACCTGGGAATCATCCTCGACTCAAAACTCACCATGACCAAACAAGTCAACGAAGTCTCCTCCACCTGCTTCAACACCCTCCGCATGCTCCGCAAGATCTACAGATGGATCCCGACAAACAAGAGGAAAACAGTCACCCAGGCCCTAGTCAGCAGCAGACTCGACTACGGAAACGCCCTCTACGCCGAAGCCTCATCCAAGCTCATCAACAGACTGCAGAGAATTCAGAACGCCTCTGTACGCCTGATCCTCGACGTCCCTCGCCGTGACCACATCACCCCCCACCTCAGGAACCTGCACTGGCTCCCCGTCAAAAGGAGAATCTCCTTCAAGCTCCTGATCCACGCACACAAGGCACACCACAAGACCGGACCAGCCTATCTCAACAACTGACTCTCCTTCTACGTACCCAACAGGAAACTCCGCTCTGCTGACCATGCCCTGGCCACGGTCCCGCACATCCACGGAACAACTTCCGGAGGCAGGTCCTTCTCCCACTGCGCCGCCAGGACCTGGAACACCCTCCCCCTCTAACTACGACAAAGCGAAGACCTGCTGACCTTCAGGAGACAACTCAAGACCTGGCTCTTCGACCAGTAGCAGCAGCACCCCTCCCCCCCTTCCCCCAGAGCGCCTTGAAACCCTTACGGGTATGTAGTGCGCTTTAGAAATTACTTGATTGATTGATTGATTGATTGGAGCATGGACCAAGTACTTGTATCTTTCCACTTCCCCTGTTTTTGGAGTAACGTTTTGGTGTTCAAGCACTCCATATGAGTGCTTGTAATTTAAGTCCAACTCCCATATCCCTGTCCATGTAGCTTCTATTCTCAACCACCTGCATCTCTTCTATGTTGCTTCTTTTTCCTCCCAACCTGTACTCTATGCAACTGCATTCTACGCCACTGCACTCTACGCCACTGCACTCTACTCTGCACCCCTCAACTCTGCACCACTCTATGCCACTGCACTCTATGCCACTACACTCTGCACTAATGCAATTTACATCACTGTACTCTATTCCACTGCACTGCATGCCATGCTACTCTACAAAACTCTATGCCACTGCACTCTATGCCACTCTGTTCTTCTCAGCACCACTCTACTCTACACCACTGCACTCTTTGCCTTTGCCCCCTCTGCTTATCTACTTTGCAGCACTCTAAGCGACTGCACATTCTGCCACCATACTCTTCTTTGCACCACTAGACTCTGTGGAACTGCACTTTGCACCATTACACTCTCCTCCACTGCACTCTACTCTGCACCCCTCTAAGCCACTGCACTCTACGCCACTGCACCCTGCAACATACTACTCTGCACAACTCCAATCTATGCTACTGCACTGTACTCTGCACCATTCTGCTCTAGGCCACTGCACCTGACTGCACTTTATGTCATTGCATTCTACAACACTCTACTCTTCACCACTTTATGCCACTGCACTACACCACACCACTCTACTCTAGGCCACTGCACACCATGCCACTGCACTCTGCACCACTCTGTGCCACTGCACTTTATGCCACTTCACTCTGTGCCATTGCACTCTACACCACTGCAATCTATTCCACTGCAGTATATGCCTCTCTAATCTACTCTTCACCACTCTACTCTATGCCACTACATTCTATGCCACTTCACTCTTCTTTGCACCACTCTGCTTTATGCCACTCTACTCTGTGCCACTGAACTCTATGCCACTGCACTCTACGCCATTGCACTCCACACCACTGCACTCTACACTGAGCCAATCTACACCTTTGCACTCTATGCCACTGCATTTTATTCTGCACCACTCTGGGCACTGCACTATATGCCACTCTAGTCTGAGCTACTGCACTCTATGCCACTAAACTCTACGCCACTGTAGTCTACTCTTCACCACTCTACTCTACTCTACACCACTGCACTCTATGCCACTGCATTATTTGCCACTCCACTCCACACAACACTACTCTACTGCACTCTACGCCACTCTACTCTACATCACTACACTCTACATCACAGCACTCTATATGACTGCACTCAATGCCATTCTCCTCTGCACTATTTTTCTCCATGCCACTGCACTCTATGCAACACCACTCTACTCTGTGCCACTCCATGCAGCTCTATGCCACTCCACTCTTTTCTACTCTACACCACTCCACTCTATGCAGTCACTCTACACAACTGTACTCTATGTCACTACACTCTACCCCCCTTCACTTTACCTCACTTTATGCCACTCCAAGCCACTCTACACCACTCTCCTCGACACCACTCAATGCAATACCATGCCACTCCACACTACCCCACTTGATTCCACTCTAGTCTACACCACTCTAGTCGACCCCACTCCACTCTATGCCACTCTACTTAATGTCAATCCACTATAAGTGACTGCACTCTACACTCTACGCCAGTCCACTCCAATCTATGCCACTCCACTGTACACCATGCAGTGCCACTCCACACTACACCACTCTACTCTATGCCACTCCACTCTACACTACTCTATACCACTCTGAGCCACTCTATATCATTCCTAGTCATTCTACTCCACCCAACGCCGCTCAACTCTACACCACTCCACACCACTCTATGCCATGCCACTCCATTCCACTCTACTCTATGCTGCTATGCAATATGGCTGAAAGACATTGGCAAAGACAATAGCTCTCACGTAGGCTAAACCTACTGGCTTTTCCAATGCTTGTTTTTTTTAGTGGGGTTACTATACTACAAATGTTTGAATACGTTTGCTTAGAGACTTAGAAAAACAATCAATCAAAGCTTACCATTTGGCCTTATATTGCCTTGTTGGGACCCACTCAGTTGTGTAGCAGTCCTCGTTCTTGAAGACTTTTTCTTGTTCCTGAAGATAAGAAGAGGAAGTTTGTTTTCTTGTACTGTATGGTAAGGGCCCTGTTGTACTCAAGGTGCATACTAGAAATGAACTAGCCAGCTACCGACAATTTCCTTGGGTTCAGTGAGGCATCATTCCCTGAGCTTTTCCCTGCCTTGTGAGTGGATACAAGTGCTTTGAGGTTCTGATGGTAACCTGCTAGATGTGAGTCCCAAAAGAACATGCGAGCTTCCACATAAAACTCTAGAAATGTGGGAGTCTTGACTGCATTATTTCCTGCTTCTTGACTTGACTCAAGTGAGACAACTGTGTAGCTGCCAGGTGACTTGTGGTTTTTCGGGGACGTTGCAATTTAGTGACCAGCCTGAGAAGGCTTGAAAGCCCAGGAAATGCCCAATCTGTCCTTATCATGCTAGCTTTATCAAGGCACAAAAGAACCCTTAAACCCACAAGTTAGGAGAGTGCTATAGAAAGATACAGGTGTCGGAGCTTAATTACCAGTATAACTATTGGAAAGCCTCCAACAAAGCTTCCGAGGAGCAGAGTGATCCTACTTAAGTAATCACCTTTGTGGTTGATCAAATGTTCTGAGTTAACACTCTGGTCATGCTGAATCTTGGCGGTCCTCTGCCCTCTTCGGGATGTGTTTGATTTTAAAAAAGGTGTTTAAAATTCCTCACTTGTTAAAAGACCTAAACATTAGTTAGCGTGGTTCTTTCTCAAAGAGACCTATTGTGGATCACTGACAGAATATTGGAATCAGAAATATCGTGTTGACAGAAACTTGTGGCAAAAATATCGATGACCAAAATATCGAGAAGGTAAGTGCACCTACTTAAGTATATATTTATTATTCTTAACTCCACATCTATCTACCTTCAAGATAGATATATTGTAAAGGTAAATATATGTGGAGTTATATATAGTAAACCTATAGAAACTTACCCTCGCGATATTTGTGTTCTCGATATTCTTGATACAGTGTTTTGGTCCACGATATTTCTATTTCCGATATTCTGCCTAAACAGCTTTAATTCTTGCTTCTGTACACTCTTTTCCTTATAATTAAACAATTTGCAGTCAAAATGCCGAAGGGTGAATTATCCCTTAGACAATTTAATTCTCTGATCCCATTTTATTTTCAGTTTACCTTTATGTTGCTAAGTTTTTTTTTTTTAGGTAGGTAAAGCTTTATTCGATAAAAAATATCATAAAAGCACAACATACAATGATAAAAAAGGATCAAGTTTGACAATAAAAAGCAACAATTGATCATAAATACATCTAAAAAGGTTATAAAAATGGTTAAGAACAGCATATAAAAAACAAAGACAAAGTGCTTGGTGACCTGAAGTTTGTTAAGGTACAAATGGGAACAAATCACAGAAGTGGATCAGTGCAATTAAGGGGAGATTTGTTTCTTTCGCAGCAGCCAAGCACAGCCCAGATACTTAGCAATACCACAGACAATAGTGAGAGACGAGGTATCAGTCTGCAGAATGCGTAGCACAGTACGATAGTCACGACATCCGAGCATTCTACAAATCGGACGCAGCCATTTAGCTCTTGGTCTTCGATAGTAGTAGCAGGCAAATAAAAAGTGGGGAATGGACTCATTGGGTGCAGTACAGCTCGGACAACCAGCAGATGAAGGTAAAGATCCCTTCCAGCCAGCAGTCACACAGTTGAGGGGGAGGGACCCAAATCTGAAACGTACGTACAAGGATCTGTCCAATGGAGACTGGATAAAGTCGAGGTATGCTTCCAATTTACGAAAAGGCTTATGTTCGAAAAAAGCCTCGCTCAGCTTCCCCGACTTAGGATTGTTCAGCTCTCTTGTGTTTACCCAGCTCCAATAGGCCTTCTTAAGATCCTGCTTCGAAGGGGGTATCTGGGATTCCCAACAATCCTCATAGCCAATGGATTTCAATGTTTGTTTTATATGGGTAATCCATTTTAGCCTCCTCCCAGTGTCTGCTGCAATGAGATCATTTAAGCCTGCTGCATAGTTGGCAAGTTCTGAGATCCGTCGCAGTCTTGCCCAGAATAATAAAGGTCGTAACCGTGCAATATCCTGAATAGAATGTCTGCCTAGGTCATATAGCAAGGGTTTTAGAGGGGATGATGTTGGGACAGAGATGAGATTCCTCATGAACTTGTTCTCCGAGACAACCAGATCATGAATATTTTCGTAGCCCCAAATTTCTGCCCCATACATAGAGCTAGACAGTGCCTGGGCCTCATATACCACAAGAGCCGGTGCCACAGGTCGACTAGTAGAGAGATATTGTTCTCTTATAATGGCACCGGATACCCTCTTGTGGCACAGGAGCATCTTGGTCAGATGCGAGCTCCACTTCATCCCTTTTGCAATGCGTATGCCTAGGTAATCGAAAGAATCCACAATGTCTAATGGTGTGCCATCCAGAGTGAAGGTGTATCTGAAACGTCTCGGAGGGTTTATTACCATTAGTTTAGTTTTTTCTGTGTTTATAATGAGCCCATAGGACTTACAAAAAGAGTCAAATCTATTTAAAATTCTTTGTAGGCCAGCCGGGGATTTGGAAATCAGGAGAGTGTCGTCGGCGAACAGGAGAGTGGGGATCTTTTCACCAGCCAGGACTGGAGCATCGGCTGGGACCTCTCTGAGGAAATCCACCACCCCGTTGATGTATAGGGAAAACAGGGTGGGAGCCAGCACACAGCCCTGGCGTACCCCCCTGTTCACCGCGACACTCCCTGTGAGCTGGCCCTGGGCACCCCATCTAATGTTGGCATGGTTGTTCTCATGCAAAAGCTTTAAAAAGGCAAGAATCTCGTGGGGAACACCTAGTTGGAATAAGACCTGCCACAAACGTTGTCGAGGAATTAAGTCGAAAGCAGATTTTAAATCAATAAAAGCTAGATATAGGGTTCCCTTGCCTAAAACTGCCGTTTTCCAATATATCATAAAAAATCTAAAAACTTGATCCATAGTGCCTACCTTTTGTCTAAAACCTGCTTGAAAGTGTGATAAAACATCCCCGTTCTCAATCCAGCATCTCAGTCTCATCAGGAGAACCCTGCCAACCACTTTCTGTATTACGTCAATTAGACTAATGGGTCTATAGTTGGCAGGGTCCTCCCTATTGCCCTTTTTGAAGATTGGAATCACCACCGCGGCTTTCCAGGACTCAGGTACTGTAGAACCCTTAGCTATGGCATTCATAACAACAGAGATAAAAGAGGCCCAGAGGATTGGATCGTGTAAAAGAAGATCACCTGGTATGCCATCGGGCCCAGCCGCCTTACCGGGGGCAATACTTTTAAAATGTCAAAATGCCGAAGGGTGAATTATCCCTTAGACAATTTAATTCTCTGATCCCATTTTATTTTCAGTTTACCTTTATGTTGCTAAGTTGTTTTCAGCTCTACATTATATTTTATGACCCTCTGCACTTCTCCCCAAACATAGCAATAAATCCTTGGGTAATATTACAAAAAGGTCTAAACAATTGGACTTTTTAAGATATACATGTTGCCATTGATCAAGTACATTTGAAAAATCACTTTATCCTTAAGTATCTTTGGTCACGCTCCCCTATCTACTTCTCAGGTGGATTTTCAACAATGCGTGAACACCAGTTTCTATCGAATCAAGATGAAGAGCGGAAGATAATTTGTTTTAGATTCAACAAAAGAACATGCATAAAATATGAACACAAATGTCAAAACAGCCTGAAATGCATATCACTTCCAACTTTCATATTATGTGAAAAAGCAAACGTATGAAATAAGCATTTAACACAGTCTTCCAAAATATTTAAATAGCTAATCCGTTAGTAGAGTTTAAAATATGAAAAAAAACTTTCTTGTGCACCAACAGACCAAGTTCTTTTGATACGATCAGTACTTGGTATAAGAATTGAGTTTGATCAAATCACAAATGTGCCTCACCCATCTTTCTGAAATACCCAAAGGGCTGATATACATTGTTTAAAGCCTGCAGAGGCAATAATAGGCTTAATATATTCGTGTTATGGGTTTATAAAACAAATATAAAAATATAAAATGCACAGTAGTTCAGTACAGTCAGCCCTCATACAGAAAACAGCATTTTGAACCATTATTCCTGTATCAAATTGATCAACATGCTTTTAGTCGCAGCAAATGAAATTTAAATCATGATAGAAGACTCCATTCAAGACTCAAAGGACTGTTGGCGCTTTAAACTGCTAAAAGGGCTGATTTGACAGATCAGACTGTGAGTCCCAAAGGACCCACACAGGACAAAATTAAAGTCCAAACCATTAAGGCCCCTCTTGGAAATTCGCTCTTCATTGTAATTTTGTATTTTTTCCTGTGCATCCCTCACCCCTGCGTGCTGTGTTGGATTTTGTGTTTGTGGACCCTTTATTCTCAGGCCCCTCTTGGAAGTTCGCTCTTCGTTGTAAATTTTTTATTTTTTCCTGTACATTCCTCACCGCTGTGTTGGATTTTGTGTTTGTGTACCCTTCATTTTTAGTCAGAGTAATGTTATATTCTGTACCACTTTTCTCTTGTAACGTAACTAGCTCTATTGTACAGCGCTCCGACACCTTTGGGTAATGTCCGCGCTTTATAAAAGAGCACTAAATAAATAAATAAATAAAAAGGCTATTTAAAATTAAGAATAATTCCAGAAGGCAAAAAAGCAATTGGTTAGTCAATTGAGATCAACACGATCAAAAGTCAAGGGAAAAGTTTCAGTCTAGGAGCAACAAAAGGACTGACTTGAAATCTGCCTCTGAAGAGAGCAAGGAAAAGTCTTGAAAATGTTCCACGTACGAAAGCCAAAGAGCAGTCTGCCATAGGGACATGCTCAATAGAAGTTTCAGAAAAGTCTCAGAAAGTCCTCAGAAAAGTCTGGCACATCTCCCAAAACCAGCACATTTTATAGTTTCACAGCAGTAGGGAATCAACCTCTACATGCCGTTAAGTGGCACCATGGACTGTATTAATAAAGATACATTGACAGAAAACAATCAACATTGTAGAAATTGTATTACGTAAAACAGGCTTACTCTAGAAACCCTCCTGAAATTAATATTCAATGAGTACTTCTAACCTACATAGAAGGAGAAATGGCATTGCATCACTAAATAATACACTGTTAATCAAATGAATGGAGCACAGTTAACCCAGCAAGCAGCCTTAACCTTGAGCATTTGCAACATTACATGCAGGCTTCCTCCAAAGTACATTAGTTGGTACAAAGCAAATAAACACCATGAAACACATCATATTTTCATTTATTTTAGGGAACGATGAAAAACACAGCATGAGGGAGAGAAGTCATGCACGCAATGCAACTTTTGTTTAAATGCCACGCTTCTTTAGGATTCAGTGCAACTAAATCAGAGGCCCAGTAAATTAACTTTGCATCCTACTTATGCTAACTTAAACACTCGAAAATGAACATCAATCTTTAATAATATTATTGTTTAATAATTAGCATGGTAACATTTTCGTGTGGCATTAGTCATCGTCTTGTCTTGAGCTCTAGTGAATGTAAAATGTCCCCTACTGGGTCATTGGCGGTTGGTGGCATTCAAAAGTGGTGAGGCACACAAAGAAGCTCACAGACACACACACTCATACAATCACAATCATAAGCACAGCCAGACAAACACACATAATCAATCACACAGCGAGTCAGGAAGGCAAAGAAACATAAGGGTTTCACTTACCTTGCAGCACATCATCATGCTCTCAAGTCTTTGGCTCCAACTCCTCTGAGGATGAAGTGATGTAGCAAAGCAAACTACACCTTATCCAATCTAGACGCTGCTCAGAACAGCATCTGGATTGGCTGGAGCAGGTTGAATCAGCGCTCCGAAAGGCACTGGAGCCCTGTGCCTGATTTCCAACCCAGCTGTCTAAGACAACTGGGTTGGTGAGTTTGAAATGCGCATGTCAGTTTGGACGGAGCAAGGTAGCTGGCAAAACCGACATACGCACTTCAAAATGAAAGGGCCACTTGTCATTGGTGCTTGACAGCAATGACGCACAGGCCCCGCCCTGTCCTCTGCATTTGGCAGAAAGCGGAGAAGTAAAATGGCAATACAACCATTTTTATTACTATTTTATTTTCCCAGATTTCTACGCAGCAGTATGGGGGTGCGATGCTCCTTCGCTCATATGGAGGCACCACCACTGCCCTAGGCGTATTTTTTGGGGATGTCCTGCTCATTTTAATTTTGAGTCAAAACAAATGCCAGATTAGAGAAGAAGAACTCAATTCCCTACCTTTGCAAAATACTGCAGCCTTTTCTTAATGAAATTTAGGATATTCAGCATTTTCATAATTTTGACATATGCTGAAAAAACAAAAAATGCACTGGAGGCCATTACATGCATGAGAACGTAAAGCTGCATTATATACATATACCAAGAGAAGCATGCTATCAGGGCCAACCTTTAGGATACACTCTCTCCTCATGCTGACTGACAGCAGTTCCAAGTGTAATTTTACGACTTACTCGTGAGGTGTTTTACATGCACATTAATATTTAGGAGGTCTAGGAGTTCTCATCTGCCAATATTCAAAATATCCCCTTAAGTTCTTTGGCTGTGGTTGCATGGACAGAGCCCTGCAAGAGAGTGCCCCGGGGGCGCAACAGGCATTTGCGCCCCCATTGTGCAACCCCAAGGCACTTTGGTATTACAGAAGGGGCCACAGGTGCTAGTGCGGTCCCTTCTGTAATACCGATAGCGCTGGTGCACATAAAGCACCAGCGCTATCTGCAGGAGGCGTTCCCCATGCAAATGAGGGAATCCCTCTGCCTCTGCACCCACGCCGTATTGTAGCTGTGGGCACAGAAGCAAAGAAGCTTTCAGTGCAACCCCTGAAAGCAGCCCTCTGCAGGGGGTAAAAGGGGTCCGATTGACCCCCTCAAACATCCCCTTGCAGGCAGGTGCAGTCAGAGACTGCACTCGCCTGCAAGGGGATCTCTAATCGTCCTTCAAAGTGCAAGCAGGTTGCCGCCTGCACAGTGAAACACGGAGCAGCTGCATTAAAGCTGCTCCATATTGTGCTTGAATGCGCTGCCCCTAGGGCAGCACGAGTTCACGGCTGCCCTGGGGGCAGCGCATTCTATGTAATAGGGTGCACTTTCCCTGTTTGAGCCCGTGCACCTGATCTCCATTCCTACATTTGCATTTAATGAACAATAATATTTTCTTTTAAAACAGCCTCTGTCCATTTTTCAATTTAGTATCAGGTACAAAAAGCCCATTGTGGTTTGGAAAAACATTTTCAAATGACACTCTGCTTTTTGTACATTGCAATCTGCATTTTTGTGGTTACAAAGACTGTGATTTTGTGATTAGCAGGCTTTGTACATTGGGGCCTAAATTATGAATTTTAACACCATTCTGCCTTACATTTCTGCCAGAGACATTCTTTAGGTGTCACAAAGGATAGAAAATGCAACCACTATTCTTCCTGAAGGGACATTTGCCTGCTTTGGCAACTCTGGGACTCTTCATTGTTAAATGCACTGTTTCTTGAGTCGCTAATCTCAGAGGATGCAGTGATAAGAGCACTTTGCCCTACTGGTTCACCCTGCATAAACCAGAAATGTTAACAGATGTGCACTACTTCCTCTATTCCATAACATTTTTACTGCAGCTCAAGTTTATCTCATGGCACACAATTTTATGTAATCTACCTCATTTTTTTAATGTTTGAAATGCTTTGTTAAAGAAATTGGCAATACAAAGAGATATCAGCAGTAATCAAAGATAAAGACAAAAATACGAATACGTTAACCAGGCTAATATCAGATACAGAAGAGTAAAAGCAATATGTAACATTTTATAGGAAAGGGGATAAGGGAGAAAGAAGGGAGGGAAGGCAGATAAAGGATGAAAGGGGGGAAAGGGAAAAAAATGAACACTACAATATAATAATGTAAAATATGGCATACAAGTACAAATAATTGCTGTAGGTAAACAATAAATACTGATCAACATAGTAGGAAAACTAGAGAAATATAAAAACCCTATAAAAGAAAAAAGAAAAAGAAAAGATGCAATCTCCTTCAAGGAGGTTTAGAATTCTCTGAGTTGATGTGTGGTATAGTCTTCAGGGCCATCTGGTCCAAGTATGAAGTAATGGGTAACCAGGAGAGATCCCTATTGTGAATGGGATTGCAGGAGGAGGCAAAGGCAACATCAAGTCTATGAAAATGACATAAAGTGTTCCACCAACTACGTATAGAAACCTTTGTAAGGGATTTCCAATTAGAAGAAATGTGTTGAAAAGCAAGAGCAAGCATGAGATCAAGGAGGCCATGAGAGTGTAAAAGAAGGTCTAAGGAATCAGAAAGGCTGCGAAGAAAAAGAAGAGGAATAGAATACGGAACTGAGAGAGTAAAGATACGAGAAATATACAGCCAAATATTTCCCCAGAATTGAGAAACTATAGGACAGAGAAAAAAGAGATGAAGAAGATCAGCATTAGGAGAACCACACGTCCAACAGTTAGAATCGGAAGAGGCAGAGAAACGTGCAAAAGAAAGTAGAGAAAGATAAAGTCTGTGAGAGAAATAGAATAAAGATTGAGTAAGAGAGGCAGAACGAGAAACCTTCAAGGATCTGGACCAAAGTTTATCCCATAAAGCAACAGACCAGACACATCCTAAATCCGCCTCCCAAGAGAGTTCCAACTTAGATTTAACACGATCTGGATTAGGAGAGGAAAATAATTTATAAATGAGAGAAGCTTTAGGAAGGGCAGAGAGGAGTTTGAGAAGAGGATTTTGGGAAATAGAAGAAGATGAGGAAGGAAGAGAATAAAAAAGGTCAAGAATAACTGTCATAAGAGTAACAAACTTCTGCAAAAAGGAACGAGGGCAATGAAAGAACAACTGAAATTGAGGAAAGGAGCAAGGTGACACTCCGTCAAAGAGCTGATTAACCGATATAATACCCTTTTGTCTCCAAGAATTCCAAAAGATGGGTCTATTATTTAGAAGGATAAGTGAGTTGTACCAGATAGGGGAACGCAGAAAAGACTCACGGGTAACAGAGGTAGGGCCGACCAGGGGTTTTAAAAGAGAAGAGGTATATTTAAATAAGGGAAATAAAGTATGAGGAGCCTTAGCAGAGAAGTTTATGATTTCACTAAGGGAGAAAGGTAACAGTAGTGTTTGCTCAATGAGAAGCCAAAGAGGAGTGAAAGGAGAAGGAACTTATGTAAGCCATTGTGAAGCTTGACGTAAAGAAAAGGATTTGTGGTAGAGACGAAAGTCTGGGAAATTGACTCCACCATTAGGCTTGGGTTTTCGAAGCAGTGATAAAGAAATTCTAGGCTTCTTGTTATTCCAACTACATTTTTGACAGACATGAATCAATGCGCTTAAAATAGATTGTGGGGACGTGAACGGGTAACATGGAGAAAATATATATTAGGATAGGGGCTATCATCATTTTGATCGAGTCCAATCGCCCCCACCATGAAAGAAAAAGAGGGTTCCAAGTGGAGAATGATTGTTCGATTCGAGACAAGACTGCAGACATATTCAGTTTAATTGAAGAGGGAATAGAATTAGAGAACCAGATACCTAAATATTTAATCTTTGAGCTGTTCCAAGCAAACCCTGTAGATGAGAAAAAATGGGGGAAACAAAATTTAGTAAGAAGAAGAATTTCAGTCTTATCTGAATTAATTTTGTAACCTGAGACCTGCGAGAATGAGTCGAACTCAGATAGTAAAGGGGGAATAGATGTTTCTGAATCGGAAATGAATAAAATAATGTCATCTGCATATGCAGAGAGTTTCAATTGATTATTACCATAAGGAAAACCAGAAATGGAGTCGTTGTTACTGATAGAGGATAAAAAGGGCTCAAGGGCTAGAACAAAGAGAAGTGGAGATAAGGGGCAACCTTCGTGAATGCCCCGTTGGAGAGGAAAATATGAGGAGACCTGGCCATTCACTAGAACCGAGGCTTTAGGAGCAGAATATAGCAGACAAATAAGAGAGATAAAATGAGGACCAAAACCATGCCAATGTAGTGAAGCAAACAAGAAAGACCAATCAACTCTGTCAAAAGCCTTCTCTGTATCCACAGAGATAGCAGCTAAAGGATTAGAGAGGGAGGAAGCTTTATTTAAAACATTAAGGAAAAGACGCGAGTTGTCAGAAGTAAGGCGACCCTTAACAAATCCACATTGCTCTTTACCAATGAGATGGGGCATAAAAGAATCTAAGCGCAAAGCAAGCACTTTGACAAATAATTTGAAGTCTACATTAACTAAAGAAATCGGGCGGTAATTCTTACAAAATGGATGAGGCAAATGGTAGCTTCTTGAGAGGTGCCCTCCGCCTTACCAGACAAGTGGAACGATTGGAAAAGAATTAAATGTTTGGGAAGTAAAAGATCAGAAAAATGTAAATAAAATTCAACTGAAAAACCATCTGGACCTGGTGATTTACCTTTGGAGAGAGAACTACCTGAGAAAGCCTCAGGTAGTTCATGTAATGAAAGGTCGACTTCAAGATCTGGAAAGTTAAGATGAGAATGAGAAGGAGTGGGAAGTTTCTCAAGATAGGATTAAATAAGAGACGGAGTAGGAGGAGATTCTGGCGTATAAAGAGTACGATAAAATAGCTGTAACTGGTCAAGTATATCTTGATCTTTATGCAGTAAAGTGTTATAAGAAGAATAAATAGAGTCAATAAAGGAACGTTCTTTGCAAGATTTAAGATAGTTAGCTAAGAGCTTCCCTGCCTTATTGCGACCACCATAATAACGAGCACTACGAAGATGTATCAAGGAAGCGTTATCAGTGGTGGATCTATTAAATTCCAATTTAGCGCGGATGAGGTCAGGAGAGAAGGAATTTTTTGAGCAAGTATAGAATTCGTGTTGCAGGGATTTAATACGAGCCAATGGGGTTTTCCGTTTCTGAAGAAAATGTTTCTTCTTCCTAGAAACAAATTCAATAATAAATCCCTGTGCTGAGGCTTTAAAGGAGTCCCAGAGGAGATGGGGTGGAGTACTGGGAGTATCATTGAACAAAAAGAAATCATTAACAAAGGAGTGAAAAGAAGAGGAGAAATGAGGGTCAGTAAGAAGAGAATTATTAAAGCGCCAATGAGAAGACTTGGGATGCAGGAGAAGTAAGTCAAGGTCTGCTACAATAGGGGCATGGTCCGAAATAACTATGGGGAAGAAGATAATAAGTTTTGAGATAAGGATTGAGAAAGAAAAATGTAGTCAAGACGAGAGAAAGATGCATGAGGAGGAGAGAAAAAGGAGTAGTCTAGGGTGTCAGGGTGAAAAAGTCTCCAAGAATCAATAAGATGCGAGTGAGAAATAGTGTCTAGAAACTGTTTGTGAGGTTTGTGAGGTGTGAAACGGACAGTTGACTTACGATCAAGAAATGGGTCTACAATCTGGTTACAATCGCCACCTAAAATGAAGAGGTCATCTCTATATTGAATACATTTGTTCGTAATTGAGGGCCAGAAAGAAGAATCAAGTTGTGTAGGACCATAAACATTAAAAACAGTTAGAGGAATAGAATTAATTAGCAACTTAGTTAGTATCCATCTACCATCAGCATCAGTTTCTTGTAACAAAACTTTACATTTTAATTTCTTGTGGCATAAAATGGCAACACCATTCTTTTTATTGGTAGAAGGTGAGAATAAGACTGTACCCACCCAGCCTCTTTTTAACTTAAGAGACTCAGCCTCAGTGAGGTGAGTCTCTTGTAAGAGAACTATATCAGGGTTGTATGAGGCTAGATGGGAAAGGACTCTCTGCCGTTTAATGGGGTTAATAAAACCTTTGGCATTCCAGGAGATTACTCTGAATTTAAAAATTGCAAAAAGGCAATAGAAACAAAAATTACAGCAACAAACAGAGAAAAGAAAATGTGAAAAAGTGAGAGAAAAAAGGAATGAAAACAGAGGAAGGAATCAGAGGAGGAGCCAAAAAGAAGTGAAGAAGAAAAAATTGGAACTGTACAAATAAGAAAATAGGATAATAGTAGAAACAGAGGAAAAATGGCTGTAGGCGGAAAGGGAGAAGGAAGGAAAGGGAAAAGAGAGGAAGGATAAAAGGAAAAAAGTATGAGATGAGACAGTACATATCCAAAAAGGATGACTGAAAGAAACATACCTGAGGGGGACATAAAGGAAGACAACGTGGCCATGGCGACACTCAACAAGACAAACCTCCCGAAATCAGGAGTCCAGACCGCACCAGGACGGAAGATGTAGAAGAACCATATGAGATGAAGGGAAACACACCAATCAATCTAAATAAATAAATATAAAGGCGATTAGGACGAGGGAAAAAACATAGGAAAATACATAAAAATATATACTACAATCCAACAAGCAACTGGAAGAAATAGAAAACTAGAGCAAAAAGAGACATTTTAAGGAAAACAACCAGAAAAAGAAGTAAACATTGAAGGGAACCATACTTAAAATTCTTTGAAAATATCCAAAGGCAAACCTACAATATAACAAGCAAAGTTAAGTACAAAAAACATTATCCGAGAAAACCTGCAAGAATAAGAAAAATTAAACAATCAACCACAAGCAGAAGTGGAGGTGTCCATGCCACTACTAGTCTGAATATGAATAACGTTTTTAAGTTCAGCAGGGTCTTGAAAAGTCCAAGTTTGATTTTGGTGAGTAACTTTGAAAATACATGAATGAAATAAACCATATCTGGCTCCAAGAGAACGGAGAGGAGTGCGTAGATTCAAATACTCTTTCCTTCTTGACGCAGTGGCATTAGAAACATCTTGAGAGAGAAACACCCTCTGACCCAACCAGGAGACTTGACACTTGGATCTGGCAGCAGAGAGGACTAAAAGAAGATCCGTGAATTTCAAGAAGAGAATGATGACTCCTCGTGGTTTAGTTGAGGTAGATGAGCGAGCGAGGGTCAAGCCTGTGAGCCCTTTGAATACTAAGAGAAAGTGGTAGGAGGCATATCTAGAAGTTTCGGAAGGAAGGAGGAGAAGAACGAGACAGGATCGTCACCTTCCAGAGTCTCCGGCAGACCATAAATGTGTAGGTTATTCCTCCTATTCCTGTTTTCCAAATCCTCAGTATGCTGTTGAAGAGCAAGGACATAGAGGAGATGCGTTGAGAATTGACTTGGATCTCTGAAACCTGTTGCTCCATGGAAGTCACCCTGCTCTCCATAGTTGACCATTTCACCTCAAGAAACTGCATTTTATTGTTGGTTTCTTCTACAAATGGACGCAAAGCGCATATCTCCTCTAAAAGTAGCTCCGTGGAGATAGGAGATGGCGATTGATCTGGAGGAGGAGAGTCATGTTTCAAACGTTTAGTGGATGTAGAAGGAGGAGAAGATTTGTTCGAACTTGGCTGCGGCGAGGAAGGGCGAGTGGGAGCAACTCCCCCCATTTGGACTGTGGTAGAAGGAGAGTCTGGTGAAGGGGAAAAGGAAGATACTACCGTGGGAGCACTCTTTGAAGGCACAAAAACGAACTTTGGATTACGTAGTTTCCCCATAGAAACCGGAGTGGTCTGATAGTGAAGTGAGTGAGAACCACTGTGATGAGGGAAATTAATGGAAGAAAAGATCCACTCAAACAGTGACAAATAATCAATATTGAGCAAGCAAGTCCATGACAGAAGCGTTGAAGCGTCGCACTGGAGATAGTTGAGGCTCCCAAAACAATAAAAAAGGAAGCATATAGGAGCAGGAACACGAAGAGTCTTGACACTGTGTGACTGATAGAGAACTGACAAAACAGGCTTTATATCAGGAAGAAGGAAAAAATTATGGCATACATAATACAGGGATATCCAAAAAATCCCTCAAGACTGGTGCATTCTGCAATGAAAAAGAACCAGTTAGGTAAGCATGTCAGTAATGCCAGAGCCGGGTCTGTGAGATATAACAAGGCAGCATGTTTCCTGTTGTGGTTGGTTATCCAAGGTGAAAGAAACTAGTAAAAAGGTAGCAGATGAGATGAGCAGAAGAATGTTATTAATGATAAGAAAGGCCACTAGAACCTGAAAATAGCCATTGTAGAAGCTGGAGATGGAAAGTCCTTAGCGCACGCTTGCAGAGGTTAAAAACCGCAATGAAAAAGACGTTAATTGAGCATCAAAAAGGAAATAATGACGCTCACCAGGTGCGCGCTGTATTCCGACGCCAATATCTGACAGGATTTTGAAGAGATAAGCGCGGAAACGGGATTGGCGATCAAAAATCCGTCCCGGTGCCGCGGAGTCCCGGGCTCAGGCGGCCATCTTTGTCGGCGCTGAGGCCATGCCCCTACCATATTTTAAAGAAGAATAATGCTACTGAACACCATGGCAGCTCTTACTGTATTGAAAATATTGTAAACCTACCTGTTGGAAATAGGGTTTTTGATTGAGGGTGTGAAGACCCTTCTCACAGTGCTTAATTTAATATATTAAGTGCTAGGGCTCTGACCAGGAGGCCACTGCAGCTCGCCCTAGTCATCACTGCCAAAACAACTACTAACCATCTCTCTCGCATGTAAAGGCGACAGTTCAGATTATTCCAGGTCCCCAAAGCTAAAGGAATGGCTGGGGAGGCAGGTATGAGCCATTTTAATGTATATTGTATTCCTAAACAACTGTTGTTCTGCTCATCCCTAAATTATATGAGCAGCGCCACCATGTGGTAGACTGTTTTAAGTATGGTGCTGACAATTAGGTGGCGGGCCTAAGCACCGGAAAGCACCGGCTCAAATCAAGCACTGGTCCACTGAGCCATACTCCTACGACTTGAGTCCGTCACAATCCTTACGCCTGCTTCAAGCAGGCATAAGGAGTGATGCAGGGCCTTTTACAAGTGACTTGCCCCATGTGTAATGACACATTGCTGGAGTTGCATCAGTTTATCAACACACTCCAGCAATGCATCATTACTGCGCCACCAGATACGTCAGCCTTCCTGAGGTATCTGTGCAATCCTTGTGACATGAAGTATCGTAGTGTAAATATGGTGCCTCCATGGGGTCGCATGGAGGGTGCAATGAAAAGTGTCACATCGCTGTTTTAACCCAATAATGCAACTCTTTTCATAAATGAGGCCCTAAGATTATACAAGGTGAGGAAACACAGTGTGAAAAACGTTATGATTTCCCATGCACATTTTTGCTCGTCTTGAAAGCAGGAGGAAAAAGTGCCTGGGAATGCGCCCAGGATTAGGAGAAAACATGCAGAATAGGACTGCGTAACTCTGTATTCCTCATATTTTCTCGGATTCCAAACCTGTAAACTCAGGATGCTCTATAGCTGTTGACGAGATGATGCTCAGAATTGCTAGCTCCATCAGCAGTATCTTCCTCTCTAAGGGGCATATTATCAAGAAACAGCTTCAAAATTATCGCCGCTTTAGCGACAGAAAACCGTGAGAATTCCAGTAGAAGCTCATGTTCTGTTGTCAACATGGGCTTCTATTGGAATTCTCTACGGCATATTATCAAGCCCATTATCGCCGCTTTAGCGGCAGTTTCCTGCTGCTAAAGCGGCGATAATTTTAAAGCCGTGCTTGATAATATGCCCCCCTGTTTTAGACAACCGGTATTTAGGGGCATATCAGCAAAAACCGGCGATAATTATCGCTCAGCGCTCTTAGCGTGAGGATAATTATCGCCGGGTAACATGGATTTTTATCGCCGATATACCGTGCTATTAGCAACGCTTATCTCAAAAGCGATAAAAATCCTAGCGCTAACTGCCAAACGTGAGACTATCGCTGGAAACCCAGAGATAATCTCACGAAATGCGGCGTTAGCTTGTTGATAGGAACCTCACATACTTAGCCATGATATCCACCTTCCATAGGATATCATGGCTAAGTCAGTCCTGAAGCAGGCGTAAGGAATGTAGCGATAACAGGGGTTATCGCTACTTTTCTTGCCGCTATGCTTCATAGCGTGGGGCTTGATGATAGGAGAAATGTCGCTTAACGACATTTCTCCTGTCATGTCAGGTCAGGAACGCCCACTTTGCATCGCGTTAGCGTGGCCGTGCTAATTAGGCGATAAAAATTAGGCGATTAAACGTATATGCGATCAGGCCTTTACGCATTTTAAACACACATTTCTAGAATCACACTATCAGCATAGATTTCATTATACTTCATATATGAATAAGCAAACTACGCGTGCAGACTTTAATATGGTGCATGTTTAAACCTAATGCATCATATTATACGGGAACCAACACATCATGTGTTGTCTAAAATACATTTTCGATTAAACACTACATTGAGCTTCGTAAATGCCATGATTAAATTTTTATTCGCACTATTACATGCTGCTTTTAGTATTACATTTCTAAGCCACGTGTTAATACAATCCCACTAAATATATGGGTGCAGACTAACAGTGATTATGATGCACCACTACAAATTTCAGAAAACATGGCGCTCTATCAGCCTTAATTTGTCCGTAGTTCCCAAGTGCCCCGTTCTGATCAGGGCACAATACATTTTTAGAGATGGAAACAATCTGGGGGTATTTATCAGGCATCTAGGGGCAGATTTACAGGCCCAATGCGCCACTTTTGCGTCACATTTCCCATGGTAAAAGTGACACAAATGTGGCACAAGGGGCTTGTAAATATGCCCCCTAGTTTCTTGTGAGACAGGGTAGACGTAAGTGCCCCTCGGCACACTGGTTAACATTCTAAAACACTGATTTACTCACGGTTTTATTTCTATGGAGCATCTTAATAATGGCACAACAGACTATACTAATGGTTTGAAGTTTAGTTGGTGTTGTCATAAAAATGCAGCCCCTGTTGGCAAAGCCCTGTAATAGTAAGCACAGGCTCCAAAGTAGGCAGGGTGTGTTGGGATATGCATATAATATTCATTGTCCACTTCAGGAGGGACTGGGTATAGGTTATTTTCTCTAGGAGTGAAATCTAGTCTCTCCTTTATTTCTACTTTCCTCTCAGTAGCAAACAACAATGCATTCCTCCCCAGATGAAGACAAGCTTGCAAGGTGAGGAGGGCTTGGGTGAATGCTCTGATCCACCAGTGCCCTTCATTGCACTGAATTCTCCTCTTCCTCCTCACATTCTTAGCAGTATGCCTGCAGAGAGGCAGCATTATACAAGAATCGATGCCACATGTGGATATTATATTCAATGCAAACACATCTCAATGAACAAATCTAACAGGAAATTAATGAGACTTGGACTAGGAATGGGCAGGGGAGGAGGCAGTGAGGGAAAATGACAACAAGACACTGAGCACCATCAGCAGGATAAAGGCAGCTGAGCCCCAGAAGGGAGCAGGAGTGTGAGGGTGGAAGGGTGAGGAGTATCCTAAACGTAAAATTATTACACAGACATCCAAGAGATATCAACGTTGGCAAAGTGCTCAATGGCACGTCCACTTACTAACAATGCACCACATCAGTTTCAGTAAATCCTCCTCTGTGCTCTCTACTCCTTGCAAAGAAGCAACCTCAAGAAATTGCATCGACTACTTAAAACCAGTGCACACCAAACAATTACCACAGCTGCAAGCTCTGAGCATTGTCATCCTGCCACTTGTAGACAAGCAGCTTTGGAACAGAATCCTGCCAATTCATGAGCAACACCCCAAGAGACACAACACTTTAAGGTGCGTCCCGTGCCTTCCAGGGAAGCAACTTTTGAGCAGTGCACGTAACACTTCAAGAGAAACAACTCTAGAATAGTGCACCCCACGGCCCCCAGAGGACCAAGCTCTGAGAAGTGGACCCACATCCACAGACACAGCTCTTGAACAGTGCACCCCATACCCTTCAGAGCAGAAACCTCTGAACTGTGTAGATAACATTTCAAGATATACAGTTCTTGAATAGTGCACCTCACATCCTCCATTTAAGCAACTTCTGACCATGAACACAACACTTCAAGAGACACAACACTTTAAGGTGCATCCCACGCTTTCCAGAGAAGCAACCTCTGAGCAGTTCACACAACACCTCAAGCAACACAACACCTTTAGGAGCACCACACTCCCTCCAGAGAATCAACCTCTGAGCAGAGCACACAACACCTCAAGCGACACACCACTTTTAGAAGCACCACACGCCCTCCAGAGAAGCAACTTCTCAGCAGTGCACATAACATTTTAAGAGATACATCTCTTGAACAGTGCACTCCAGACCGTCCACAGAGCCAAACTCTGAGCAGTGCAACCACCTCCAGAGACACCGCACTTGAATAGTGCACCACACATCCTTCAGAGAAGCAACCTCTGAGCAGTGCAGGTAACACTTCAAGAGATACAGCTCTTGAACAGTGTACCCCACACCCTCCAGAGAAGTGCATTCACTTCCAGAGACACAGCCTTTGAATAGTGCACCGCACATCCTTCAGAGAAGCAACCTCTGAGCAGTGCAGATAACACTTCAAGAGGGACAGCTCTTGAACAGTGTACCCCACACCCTCCAGAGAAGTGCATTCACTTCCAGAGACACAGCCTTTGAATAGTGCACCGCACATCCTTCAGAGAAGCAACCTCTGAGCAGGACAGATAACACTTCAAGAGATACAGCTCTTGAACAGTGTACCCCACACCCTCCAGAGAAGTGAATACACTTCCAGAGACACAGCCTTTGAATAGTGCACCACACATCCTTCAGAGAAGCAACCTCTGAGCAGTGCAGATAACACTTCAAGAGATACAGCTCTTGAACGGTGTACCCCACACCCTCCAGAGAAGTGCATTCACTTCCAGAGACACAGCCTTTGAATAGTGCACCACACATCCTTCAGAGAAGCAACCATTGAGCAGTGCAGATAAAACTTCAAGAGATACAGCTCTTGAATGGTGTACCCCACACCCTCCAGAGAAGTGCATTCACTTCCAGAGACACAGCCTTTGAATAGTGCACCGCACATCCTTCAGAGAAGCAACCTCTGAGCAGTGCAGATAACACTTCAAGAGATACAGCTCTTGAACGGTGTACCCCACACCCTCCAGAGAAGTGTATTCACTTCCAGAGACACAGCCTTTGAATAGTGCACCGCACATACTTCAGAGAAGAAACCATTGAGCAGTGCAAATAACACTTCAAGAGATACAGCTCTTGAACGGTGTACCCCACACCCTCCAGAGAAGTGCATTCACTTCCAGAGACACAGCCTTTGAATAGTGCACCGCACATCCTTCAGAGAAGCAACCTCTGAGCAGGGCAGATAATACTTCAAGAGATACAGCTCTTGAACGGTGTACCCCACACCCTCCAGAGAAGTGCATACACTTCCAGAGACACAGCCTTCGAATAGTGCACTGCACATCCTTCAGAGAAGCAACCTCTGAGCAATGCAGATAACACTTCAAGAGATACAGCTCTTGAACGGTGCACTCCACACCCTCCAGAGAAACAACCTCTGAGAAGTACACACAACATATGCTATGTAGGATTTAAGAAACAAGGGCAATAACGAAATTAATGCATTCGCTTTGTATTAGCCTTTGAATGTGACAATATTTAGTCATTCACTTGCTCAGCAAAAGATGTTCAATTTGTACAGTTAATCAGTGATATATATACACATCCATATTAAATAATTCATTAAGCTTTAAGTGTTTGACTTAAGAACATTTACAAAATAATAATTACTGTGAAATAAAGCGCTAATGGAGCAGTGCACAAATCATGAACAGGTGAGTGCAGTGCTTAATTTGTGCCGGTGTTTTCTGGTGCTCAGCACTAGCACTAAACACCAGGCACCTATTTATATTTTTTACAGCGTTTTATATAGTGTGAACTTGACCCGAATCGGGTATCAGAGCCCTGTACATAGCACCAGTTGCATTACGTGAGGACACATTCATTTTTGTTAGGCACAGGGAGATTAATTGATTTACCCAGAATCACAGGGTCATTGCCGATACTCGAACCCAGTTCCCCAGATTCGAGGTCGGTCGCCCTAGCCGTTAGGACAACTCCTGTCCCTATCATGAGATTGCACAACATGGTGGTGCTGTGTGTCTTTTAGTAGACCAGATTGCATCTGCATGAAGACTGAACACCTTTATGACACTCTAACAGGCAATATGAGAAATTTACACTGCCTCAGACTCCTCTCCAAAGCTCTCACTCGTGTCCTG
This sequence comes from Triturus cristatus, assembly GCF_964204655.1. Classification (NCBI taxonomy): domain Eukaryota; kingdom Metazoa; phylum Chordata; class Amphibia; order Caudata; family Salamandridae; genus Triturus; species Triturus cristatus. Next base: position 789,528,527 of record NC_140586.1, on the reverse strand, counting down.
TCACGATCACTCACACAGACACTAAGAAGTGACTCTGTTCTCATAAAAGAGTTCTATGTTACATGAAAAGCCAAAGAATCACAACACATGGAAAAAACACAATACTCGTAGGGATTGCAAGATGCAATGTCAATAAGGATTGCATCGCTGCTATGGATTACCTCACGGCTTTCTACAGTCATTGTCAGGAATTAGAGCATTGTTCTTGCCTGTAAAGGACATTAATTTATGACCCAATAAAGACCCAATTCAAAGTTTTGAATTGCTGCTGCATCTGAGACATGGGCAGGGCCAACCGACTTAACGATGACACTGTGACATGGTGTGGTGGGCAGTGGCCTAATTAAAGCCATGCATTAACCTCAGCCTCCACCTCACACAAATCTACACAGGTCACTCTACACAATTCCAGCCCCAGTATTATTGGTGGGGTGTGCTACTGAAATCTCAAGCCACATGCCTGGCTCTGGCTCCTCTCAAGGTCCCTTTTGACTAATGAACCCAAAACAAGCTGAGCTTTCATGTGGTGTCTGCCTGCCGCCACGTTCTAACTCATGCACCAAGAATAAATGACAAAACAGTGATCTTCTATGTAAAATGCCCTAGAGAAAGAGATACCTATCTAGAAGCTTAAATGCATATGGCGAAACCATAAAATCTGGGGTCAATAACGGATTCCCCACTTGAACACATTTTTTGACCCTCAGCAAATATTCTATTTCACCAAGCCTCCCTTTTCGTCATTATCACAAATTAGTGTATATTCAAAGGTGTGAGTTCAGGAAGTGCGTTGTACAAATAACTCTTTTGGGCAACAGACTATGGTGCCGATTCCGATCCGTTAAAAATATTCCCGTACGAATCATATCCAGATTTTTTTACGTACGAATCATACAAGTCCCGTACAAACTGGCAAGTACGATTCGTATGTTAAAAAATCCATACGAATCGCATTGGGAAAACTCCCCGACACGTCCTCGGGTCGGAAAAAGTGTCCGACACGTCCCCGAACAGTTTTACGTACGAATCGGGAAAGTGAAGTCCGAGCGCGCAAGTACGATCCGTCCCGTCCGTCCGAATGCACAACCGTATGGAAAAAACACCGTACGGAGCGAACTCCCATAGCAACCATGGAGACGTCCAAACATGTGCCCGCATACGCGCCGAACACCCCCCAGCCCACCCCCCAAGTACGCGCCATACCCCAAGCCCCCCCATGTACGTGCCGTACCCCCACCCCACCCCTGTAGGCACGGAGCGTACCCCCACCCCATGTAGGTACGGAGCGTACCCCCACCCCGTGTAGGTACGGAGCGTACCCCCACCCCACCCCGTAGGTATGGAGCATACCCCCACCCCACCCCGTAGGTACGGAGTGAACCCCCACCCCCCTGTATGTACGGTGCGTACCCCCAGCGTGTAGCGCTGGGGGTACGCACCGTAAATACGGGGGGTGGGGGTATGCACCGTACATACGAGGGGTACGCACCGTACATACGGGGGTGGGGGTACGCACAGTACATACAAGGGGTACGCACCATACATATGGGGGTGGGGGTGGGGGTACGCACCGTTCATACAGGGGGTCAGGGTACGCACCGTACATACGGGGGTGGGGGTACAGTGCGGACGTGTAGGGATGGGGGTACGGTGCATACTGGGCTGGGGGTACACACCGTACATACGGGGGTGGGGGTACGCACCGTACATACGAGGGGTACGCACCGTACATATGGGGGTGGGGGTACGCACTGTACATACGAGGGTTATGCACCGTACATACGGGGGGTGGGGGTACGCACCGTACATACGGGGGTGGGGGTACAGTGCGGACGTGTAGGGATGGGGGTACAGTGCGTTCCGGGCCCCCTTTTCGCCGTGCATCGTGGCGTACTTAGCTTTTCCGGCACTTTTTGGGTCCCGTAAAAATACTGCTGTGCGAAGTGCTGTGGGTACGAATCGTACTTGCTGGTCCGTAAAACGCTGCCTGACTCCGTGCGAATAGCGTTACAACAAACAAATGATGGACGGAATGCTGACAATGCAGACATTCTCCCCCAGTCAAGAGATCTGGGTTAAATCCATCGTTCTTTTGCCCACTACGCCACCCCAGTTCAGACATGGCCATATGCAAATCAGTCTTGACCCTGTGCCTCATGGGAACAGTCCAGCCCGAACTGCCAAGCCATGTCTTCCCTGGACCGGAATCAAGCATCCTAGGACCGGTTTCTGGCTATCAGCCATCATCAGCCAGGATAGCTTGACTCCAGTGGCGTAGTGAGCACGGGTCCCACGTCTGGGAATACCCATCCCACTTAGGGCGAAAAGCGTTACAACAAACAAATGATGGACGGAATGCTGACAATGCAGACATTCTCCCCCAGTCAAGAGATCTGGGTTAAATCCATCGTTCTTTTGCCCACTACGCCACCCCAGTTCAGACATGGCCATATGCAAATCAGTCTTGACCCTGTGCCTCATGGGAACAGTCCAGCCCGAACTGCCAAGCCATGTCTTCCCTGGACCGGAATCAAGCATCCTAGGACCGGTTTCAGGCTATCAGCCGTCATCAGCCAGGATAGCTTGACTCCAGTGGCGTGGTGAGCACGGGTCCCACGTCTGGGAATACCCATCCCACTTAGGGCGAAAAGCGTTACAACAAACAAATGATGGACGGAATGCTGACAATGCAGACATTCTCCCCCAGTCAAGAGATCTGGGTTAAATCCATCGTTCTTTTGCCCACTACGCCACCCCAGTTCAGACATGGCCATATGCAAATCAGTCTTGACCCTGTGCCTCATGGGAACAGTCCAGCCCGAACTGTCAAGCCATGTCCTCCCTGGACCGGAATCAAGCATCCTAGGACCGGTTTCTGGCTATCAGCCGTCATCAGCCAGGATAGCTTGACTCCAGTGGCGTAGTGAGCACGGGTCCCACGTCTGGGAATACCCATCCCACTTAGGGCGAAAAGCGTTACAACAAACAAATGATGGACGGAATGCTGACAATGCAGACATTCTCCCCCAGTCAAGAGATCTGGGTTAAATCCATCGTTCTTTTGCCCACTACGCCACCCCAGTTCAGACATGGCCATATGCAAATCAGTCTTGACCCTGTGCCTCATGGGAACAGTCCAGCCCGAACTGCCAAGCCATGTCTTCCCTGGACCGGAATCAAGCATCCTAGGACCGGTTTCTGGCTATCAGCCGTCATCAGCCAGGATAGCTTGACTCCAGTGGCGTAGTGAGCACGGGTCCCACGTCTGGGAATACCCATCCCACTTAGGGCGAAAAGCGTTACAACAAACAAATGATGGACGGAATGCTGACAATGCAGACATTCTCCCCCCAGTCAAGAGATCTGGGTTAAATCCATCGTTCTTTTGCCCACTACGCCACCCCAGTTCAGACATGGCCATATGCAAATCAGTCTTGACCCTGTGCCTCATGGGAACAGTCCAGCCCGAACTGCCAAGCCATGTCTTCCCTGGACCGGAATCAAGCATCCTAGGACCGGTTTCTGGCTATCAGCCGTCATCAGCCAGGATAGCTTGACTCCAGTGGCGTAGTGAGCACGGGTCCCACGTCTGGGAATACCCATCCCACTTAGGGCGAAAAGCGTTACAACAAACAAATGATGGACGGAATGCTGACAATGCAGACATTCTCCCCCAGTCAAGAGATCTGGGTTAAATCCATCGTTCTTTTGCCCACTACGCCACCCCAGTTCAGACATGGCCATATGCAAATCAGTCTTGACCCTGTGCCTCATGGGAACAGTCCAGCCTGAACTGCCAAGCCATGTCTTCCCTGGACCGGAATCAAGCATCCTAGGACCGGTTTCTGGCTATCAGCCGTCATCAGCCAGGATAGCTTGACTCCAGTGGCGTAGTGAGCACGGGTCCCACGTCTGGGAATACCCATCCCACTTAGGGTGAAAAGCGTTACAACAAACAAATGATGGACGGAATGCTGACAATGCAGACATTCTCCCCCAGTCAAGAGATCTGGGTTAAATCCATCGTTCTTTTGCCCACTACGCCACCCCAGTTCAGACATGGCCATATGCAAATCAGTCTTGACCCTGTGCCTCATGGGAACAGTCCAGCCCGAACTGCCAAGCCATGTCTTCCCTGGACCGGAATCAAGCATCCTAGGACCGGTTTCTGGCTATCAGCCGTCATCAGCCAGGATAGCTTGACTCCAGTGGCGTAGTGAGCACGGGTCCCACGTCTGGGAATACCCATCCCACTTAGGGCGAAAAGCGTTACAACAAACAAATGATGAACGGAATGCTGACAATGCAGACATTCTCCCCCAGTCAAGAGATCTGGGTTAAATCCATCGTTCTTTTGCCCACTACGCCACCCCAGTTCAGACATGGCCATATGCAAATCAGTCTTGACCCTGTGCCTCATGGGAACAGTCCAGCCCGAACTGCCAAGCCATGTCTTCCCTGGATCGGAATAAAGCATCCTAGGACCGGTTTCTGGCTATCAGCCGTCATCAGCCAGGATAGCTTGACTCCAGTGGCGTAGTGAGCACGGGTCCCACGTCTGGGAATACCCATCCCACTTAGGGCGAAAAGCGTTACAACAAACAAATGATGGACGGAATGCTGACAATGCAGACATTCTCCCCCAGTCAAGAGATCTGGGTTAAATCCATCGTTCTTTTGCCCACTACGCCACCCCAGTTCAGACATGGCCATATGCAAATCAGTCTTGACCCTGTGCCTCATGGGAACAGTCCAGCCCGAACTGCCAAGCCATGTCTTCCCTGGACCGGAATCAAGCATCCTAGGACCGGTTTCTGGCTATCAGCCGTCATCAGCCAGGATAGCTTAACTCCAGTGGCGTAGTGAGCACGGGTCCCACGTCTGGGAATACCCATCCCACTTAGGGCGAAAAGCGTTACCCCCTTTTGTACCGCTTTGTTCGCCATAAGTTGGCAGGGTATGCTCAGACGTGAGTCCCTTGCTCACTTTGCCACTGGATTCAAGCAAGCCTGGCTGAAGACGGCTGTAATGCCAGAAACCGGTCCTAGGAAGCTTGTTTCCGGTCCAGGGAAGGCATGGCTTGGCAGTTCGGGCTGGACTGTTCCCATGAGGCACAGGGTCAGACTGATTTGCATATGGCCATGTCTGAACTGGGGTGGCAGAGTGGGCTAAAGAACGGTGATGGATCAAACCCAGATCTGTTGACTGGGTGTGAGTGTTTGATTGGTTCTGATGCTCTGTCCATCACCACCCCCTTTTGTACCGCTTTGACTCCGTGCGAATGTCGCATATGCGGTGTCCCGGATCGGAATTGTGGGTATATTTTAGCCGGTCGGTGTTTTTTATGATTCGTACAGAAATGGTGTTTCTGTACGAATCGTACTTGTGGGTTTGTAAGGTGGTTGGACGGAGAAAACGCTCTGTTCAACGATTCGTACCCGGTTTTTCCAGGATCGGAATCGGCCCCTATATTGTTGTTCAATCCATAATAATCTAGCTCACCTAGGAGGTACACATGACAACAAATATCTGATGTGGCATTGTCGACAGTGCGGAGGGAGTTAAAATATTTTCTAAGTTAATTTTAAAACTATTACTTTTAATAAAAAATGCTTCTCAAGGCAATGACATAATCTGAAGTAGGATTCATGTTAAAGAAAGTTTCAAAAAAAAGGTTTAAAGTGACTTTATTCTATTTTTACATGATATTTGTAGCATCATTTTCATGCCAAATATAAGCTTGTGCAGACGCTTGTTAGTCCTAAACTCAATTCTTGGCTCAGTTCAGGCTCAACTCCCCAGGTAATATTTCGGCTTGCCCTCGTCTACCCAGTCTGCAGTAATATCAACTAACTAAGTGTCACTGTTTGTGCAAATTGCTGATCTGACTGACACTGCCAGAAAAGTAATCGTTATGGGGGTGTCCCATTCCATGCACTTCCCCCACGCAGGGGCAGCTCCTCCGCTAAGGCAGAGGAGCGTCACCCCACTGATCTTACTGCAGAATAAAGGAAAAATAAAATATTAATAATCCCCATATTATACTTTTATTTTTCACTATGGGGCTAGGGTCACAGGGGGAGGAGTGGTTTGCACTCCCTAAGTGCTCATGACTGTTTGGCCTGCCCTCTTGGCCAAACAGTCCGGCCCTCTTTGCATGTTCCCCACCAGGTTGCATTACACAGCCTGGTGAGGAACATGCCCATACTCCTATTCCCCGTCATAGCGTTGAACCACAGTGCTCGGACCAATCACAACGCTGCATTGCAGCGTTGTGATTGGCTATCGGGAGGGAGCCAGTGTGCTTCCTGCTTCCGTCGAAGCTGAGGAGAAGGCGACGTGGGAAGGGACCGAAGTGGAGCAGAGACGTCGGACGCCAAAAGGCGTGTTTTTAAAAAGTTTTTTTGTCCCCAAGCCACCCTCATTCCATGCCAGCTGCCACTGCCCACATCCCAAATCTATATCCCTGTGTGCAACAATGTTTGCTTTAGCAAGGATAAGCAAATTAAGTTTATTCGAACCACTGAACTAAAGTGATCCTCAAAATTGAGATTCCAATCTCAGGTGATGCCCAAGTTCTTTGCTGTTTCTAGAATGGAAGTGAAGATCCTGAGCAGCTTGGTGCTGAAGTCCACCGATGCCTGAAAGTTCTGACTCTGGTCCATTAGGAGTACCTCTGTTTTGCCTTCATTCACTTCAATCCACTGTTGTTCACACAGGCGGAGATCTCTTCCAGCTCCCTTTTTAGGGCAATGTAGTCCTCATCAGGATTTTAAATGCAGATTGATGCAGATTGATCTACATGTCAGCTGCATGAATCAATAGGCATGTGGCTCTGAAGACTGGCTTGATGGCATAATGAAGATATTAAAAAGAAGTGGCAACAGATGAGAGCCAAGGAGTACCCCATCTTCTACCCTTGCATCTGATGATTGAAGAAGGCAGGTCTAAGACTCTTGGTGTGATGAGTTAAAAACAACTCAGACCATTGTAAAATGCACCAGATATGGCCTCTGAACTGAGTCAATGAAGCAACAAATCAAATTTCACAGAATCAGAAGCCACAAACAGATCAAGGCGACAACATCAGCATATCTCCTTCATCTCTGGCGTCTAGCACATCATCAAATAAAGAGATAAGTATTTTCTCAGTTATACGATTTGGATGAATCCCAAAGGGTGGCTTTCCACCTGTTGAAAATTATCAATGGAAACCTATAGCAGTGAGCTCGCAACCCTCTTTTGGATTTCTCGATGGAGACCTGGGCCTATATTATAAACAAATGCTATGGATCCGAAATGTATTGGGTCTGTTACCACACAATTTAATTTAAACAAATGAATTCTTATACGAGAGAGAAAAGAGTAAATACATATTTTCATATACTCCAGAGGAAAAATAAAACACTTTTTTAGGGGATGGAATCCCCTTTATCTTTTCTATTTGAATAATAAATCAATAATATATGTAAATACAAACAACATTTCAATTGACGGTTGCTTTGAAAGGGTGCATAGAAGAGTGCTCATTTGCAGAGTGAATAAGAGAAAGAAAATTCTGGAGAGAATAGCGAGGGAACAACTTTTATCATCTTTCACATAGACAATGGTTGGTGGTACTTTAAAAGAATAAACCAGTGTGTAGTAGCCTGTTTACAAGGCAATTTTGTTCCCTTCAGTTTTGATATTGAAGGATAGTGCTCGTAAAGTCTAGATGCACAATCCAAAGGGAACTAATAAAATGTCATCCAGGCCTAACATTAGATGGTCAATAAACAGGTTGGTAGTAGCATTCCCTGAAGGGAAAAACCTCACATCAAAAAGAAGAAGAAACAGACAATATAGCAAATAACAAGTACAAGCGTGAGTAATAATACAAATGTAAATATATCGGGGTGCTAGGATAACACTGGTCACCCACTACCAAACCGTTCTATCGGCAAGTTCCAAAGAACATGAACCTAAACATTAATGAAAGCGCTGTTACAGCACACCCTTATTAGTTACAATAAATCCAAGATACGTGTATTGGATGTGGATACTGAAGCCAGTAATTGCTGGGAACTTTGTTTACTTGAATAAAATAATTTTTCTGTGGAGGTTGTTCGTGGATTACCTCTGAAAAACCTGTATGGGAGTGGAATATACTATACTCGCCTTTGGACTTTAGGATTTGATCAGTTGGGGTTATGATACATCAATATCCAATACACGTATCTTGGATTTATTTTAACTAATAAGGGTGTGCTGTAACAGCGCTTTCATTGACATTAGATGGTGTTGACATTTTGACCCGACTTAGGCATAGAGGGTTAATTTAGACCTCCCATGTGGGTCTTCCCCAGCACAATATGACATGTGTAAGGCAACTGTATATTGCCCCCAAGGGGTCAATATTGCTCAATCACCAGCTTTCATGAGTGAAAAGTCACCACAGTGGTGTAGAATAATTTAGTAGATACATTAAAAATACTATTTGGTGTACAGAGATGTCACCGTATTATTTTTCAGTACGATCCCAGCAAATACAAAAAAGTTTAAGCAGCACTGTTTCTTTTAAGAAACTTGGGCTGTTTTGAAAAAGAAAGTAGGGAATGGTGATCTGATGTTCCTTGCAAGCCACCATCCCTTTGACTGTAGCCAATAGCAGAAGGTTGCAAATTGTGCCCTGCCTAATGAATATTATTAGGAAGGTTGCTCTCCGGCACACTGTGATTCATTATTTTGTGAACTGATGGGTTTGGTCACAAAATTAGATTCCATTCGCAAAAAGATGTGCACAATTTACGATATCTGTGGGTGGAATCTTTGCACACTGTCTCACTGCTCATCCTAAGCTTGGTCTTCTGATATTAGCAATGGGCTTATGCTAGCATGCTCTCCTGGGTCTCTCTACCCTACATTACTGGACTAGAGTAGACAACACACTCCAGACTATACCTACACTAACTTGACTTAATGTTTACAAATAACTGAAAAATAACACCTTTAATCCGGTTTGTTACTACAGTCTAGTCATGCCAGCCCACCCTATCCTTTTAAGTTTGGTACACCTTGATGCTTGTTGACAAAAATATCTGCCTCAAGACCATTAACATTATTGACTAAGCTACACCCATCTGTACACATGGTTACACATCGACACCGCAATTAAAAAGTTGACTCATAGATCCAAAACTATGGAATGTCAATGCCTCAAAAGAGGAGAGGGCTGTCTAATAGCCTCATCATGAGTATCCAGTTAAATTCCCTTTACCTCAACCAATGGTGAGTTATTGATATCACAGAATATTGGAAAGTGGATTATTAATAGTGATAAGTAGTGATTTACCACTACTATTAAGGCCACAAACACAATAAGAGGCTCAGTCAAGTTCTCAATACATTATTCCCTGGCTCAACCCTTGGTAACTGGCAATGAGCAGGCAGGCGTAACTTAGAAGAAAGGTGTGTAGAGCATTTTTTAAAAAAAAATACTTTAAATAAGTAAGACACAACACAAATAAAACTACAACTCCGATTTATAACAATAGATTACATTTTTATGAACAAATAGGCACCAAAATGGCAGAACTCCAATGTTGGGACACCGGAAATATTAATTTTTAAAGGATAAACCCTTTTTAGTGCTTAAAAACATATAGTGCTACTATGGTACATATGGCGGTGCTTGACCGGAACAAAGTCAAAGTTTGAGGCCGACTATGATGTAGTCCTGGTCAGATAAATTAAGTGGGAGGCCTCGGTCAAAATTTTACCTTTGGACTTAAGAAAAGTTTCTGGAGGATTTTCTCTCGATGTTGAGCGCTTCCCTCCAGCAGGCCATTTCAATGCAATGTCATCAGATTGCTTCTCCGCGAGGCCCTGGTCAAATCCTGGAAGTCTGGAGCTCTGGCGTTTTGAGTGGGCCGAAACTGAAATCCAGGCTGGGTCGTGGTTGAGGGTAGCTGGCTTGACTCTCAACGTCGATTCAGTCACCTTATGGAGTTGTTTCCAAAAGTTGCTCTAAACTTCTGGAACTTCTTCCTGGAGTTTCTTTTGAGGGTCTAAAGAGTCCAAAACACAAATCCAATGGTTTGAAATCTCCTAGATGGTCCCTGGGGTGTCTGGACTACAATTTCCACAAAGCACCTGGCCAAATCCTTAAAAATCCACAAGACGCACTCCAGGATGGGGGCTCTTGGTGAAGATGATGCAGGTGGGCTCTGTTAACCTGTAGCTTGCAGGGAGTCTGCTCCTTAATCCTTCTGGAAGCAAGGCAAAGTCTTTAGGGCTGTGGTACCAGATTGCGACGCAGGTGCAGTCCATCAGAGTGCAGTCCTTTGGTTGCAGATCCAGACTCTAGAGGGGCAGTCATTCTTCTCCTAATAGTTTCAGGTAGCAGATCCGAGGAGCTTTGCAGCTCTTCCATATTTATCCAGTGGTCCTGGGCGTCTAGCAAGGGGGCACCCCTGACCAATGCAATGCAGGGTGCCACTCAGGTGTATGGTGACCTTCTCCAAAGTGTGACACATTCTTATCCTTGAAAGCACTATTCTCTCAAATTCCAAAATCAAGAAAGTCTCTCCAGAGGAGCTGGATCAGTCTTACCCAACCTATTGGTGTAAATATTTTTCCTAAACACTCCCCTTCCAACCCTCTCCCTAATCTAATTACAGGGTCTCCTGTGTGGCTGGTGGGGTCAGCCTGTGCTGTCCTAAAGTGTCATTCTTCCTTTGAAGCCCAATTTGGCTACCCCTTATTCCCTTCCTGTCATCTGCTCTCCAGCTTCTACTTCTCTGCCCAAAGGAAACACATTGTCTCTTCAGCAGGGCTTTTCACGCCTCGTTAGAGCAGCCTGGCCAGCCTGAGCAGGCTGACAAATAAGGAGAGAGCAAATGAAAGGCTGGATATTGGCTCTCAGAAAAAAAAACAATTTTCTGTCATAGTTATTATACATCTAACCGTGGCAGGTTGTTGGATTTATCTGAACTATTCATTTGATACCTTGAAGTATATTACACGTGGCTCCTATCAATATTTATACTTAAATAAAATATTACAATGTTAGCCTATGAAGCCAGTCACTACCATGGGGAAAACAAAATTGGCAGTTCACCATGGCTTATAAAACACTGATTATAATGTCTCTGCTTATAGTTACGAGGCACACTACCCCTGGGGCACCTAGGGGAGACCTCAGAGATGACGTATATGCAAGAATAAAGGTAGATTAATACTTTGGAAGGACCTTTTAAGCCAAAGGCGAATTTGCACATAATTCCAATTTACAAGCAGCCTGCAAGGCATGGCTGGCTTTTAAAATGGCTGCAGTCACCACAATAGTGCACACCCCAGTGCAGGAAACCCTACTAGGTACCTACAGGGGTTTGACTTTGCCAAATGTAATTATGCCAAATTACCATGTACTTTTACACAGAGCACAGGCCCAGGGTCTGGTTAGCACAGCCCAGGGTATAGTCAGAGTCCGAAAACCAGCACCTAGTAGTCAAAATGGAGGCAAAAAGTGGGGGACACTGCAAACAGGTCCTGATTTCTCACACTGAGCATGTGCCAAAATTCATCGGTGGATGCATGAAAACACCCACACTCCACCTTTCTTTAGCATGGGAGATCGTGCAGTCTTCTTACTCTCTGCCAAAACTATTCTTCCCTTTCCCTCCCCTACAACCCCACCCCCTCCCTATGTCACACCCCAACAGAGATGTCAGGGCTCCAATTTGCCATTTGCTCAGAGTCTGGGTTACATGGGAGGGTCAAATCCCTTGTTAAAGGAAATACCATGCAGAATTCTGTACAGTAATTATGTGTCAACAAAATTATTCCCCATTTTGAGTGATCTAACATGTGCTAGGTGGATTTCCATGAAGGATACCCACAACTTTTAATCTTGGCATAGAATTCATCGCAGCTTATCATCAGGGCCTTAGGGGCTTGCTTAGTTGCTAGATGCCTTAAATGAAAGGTCCTAGAGCACCTGCAGGAGACATTGACTAGATATTAGTCTACTTGCAGCCTCAGAGCTGGTAATCTGGGTCTCTTAGAAATTCCTGGAGTTGATAGTTTGGATCTTGAATCAGGTTCAGAGTTGCCTATAGTGCAATGTGGTGGTGCCAGAGGGGCTGTTAAGGCAGGTCAGTGTGTGTGCCTAATTTTAGTTGTTTGTGGACCTGTTTTGTGGTCTAGTGGGCCAGTTTTACTTTTGATTTCTGTGAAGTTAACAGAAACCTTGCCTGCAGCATGCACAGATGCAAGCAGTCTACAGTACCTTGCAAAATACCTAAGTACAAGTTTAAAATTACCCCGATTTGTACCACTTTTAGAGCTACCGATTCGCTAATGAGGGCTAAATTAATTTTGGTGCCCTGCCTTTTTTTCTGTCCCATTCTGACCCTCTGTGAATCTCAGTGCCCTCAGGCATTAAAGAATACAGGGGCATATTAACAAGGGTTTTATATCCGCTTTTTTGGCTTTAAAAGCCAAAGAAGCGGAGATAAAAATATCGCCCTATCAACAACAGGGTGCTAACATGCAAAACCGCATGTTAGCACCCTTTTTCACTACGCTCCCTTTGCATCTCTTATGAGATGCAAAGTGGGCGTTCCAGAGCAAAATAAGCGACATTTCTCCTATTATCAAGCTTCACGCTAACCCTGTTAAAGACAAAAAAAGCAGCGCTAACCACGGTTAACCCTGCTTTTTTACGTCTGCTAATTTTCAGACTTAGCCATGTAATCCAATGGAAGGTGGATTACATGGCTAAATCCACCATGGGCTATCAACAAGGATATCCCTATCCTTGTAGTTTTATCGCTGCATTACCAGCGATGACCTCCCAAAATGCCGCTATCGCTGGATTTTTTATCGCCTAGGCGGTTAGCGTTGTTAATAATGCGATAACCAGGCGATATTATCCAGCGATACTGGGCGTTAAAAAAATTAACGCTATGCACCATTAGCGTTAATTTTCCCTGTTCCTTGTTAATATGCCCCACAGCACCTTGTAGTACTAGAGAAACACTCAAACATATTTGTTTACGAAGTAATTTTTTTTGCCTCTGTCACTGCTTGTAGTTTTCAATCCATATCTTTACCTTTGTGAACAACAGAATGATTTTATTAGCTGCTACAGACAAGAAAGTTTATTGTATACTTCATAAATAAGCTAAATTAAATAAGCTTTACATTTATTTAGAAAGTGTTTGATTGCAAAGATTCAGAACCAGATAATTAAATGTTGGTCAAATTATCCTGCATTTACTCTACAAGACTTTCACAAAATATTTACTTGGACCACAGTGGTGCACTCAATGCTTAACCCAAATACAAAGATTATTTCGATGCTGTACAAAGAAGATTGCAGTGTTGCCTGGTAAAATATTGTTTTTTCCTCCTAAGCCTGCTAAACTCCTCGCAAATCTGTTTCCCCGCTGTCCCTTTATTCACCTGCCATCGGCTGTTTATTTCAAGACTTGACTGCCACACTTTAAAGTTGCAGCTTTGAAATCTCTTTTTGAACTTTTAAACTGTTCTTACTATTTAATCTTTTCCAAGAGACCCTTTCTCTGCGCCCATCTTTATACTTTGCTACCCGCTCGGAAGCTCAGCTGGTGTCCAGAGAAAAGGGATGACAATTTATTGAATTTTATTCCAACAATAGCTAGCTATTCCTCAACTGAAGAGGACAGAACTTTTCAGGCGGACTCACATGACAGAGAAGACTTCAGTTCTCTGGTTTATCAAGTCTCCCTTTTCTTTCTTTCTTACTTTAAAATTACCTTTCTTTGTATGTGGGGTGCACCTGGACCGCTCTCCTTACTTTGTTGGTGAGCCACTGTCTTTTTAGTGGATAGAAACTGGGGCGAATACATAAATTGCACAGTTGGTGCTCAATTGATTTGAAGTGCTGCTTACGCAGCTGCAACAATCATAGGTTTTTTAAAGTCTAAATACCGTACAAACATTGGGGCATATGTACAAGCCCCTATCACCACCACAACCTCACCTGGCTTGTGCAGCACACATGGAAAAAGCAAAATGCCATGGTTATGTTCAGGAAGGTGTTCCTTCCTGTACATAAATAAACTTTTTTTTAAACGCCATTTTGTCACTTTCATGTATGATGCATGAAGCCTCACACATGAAAGTGACAGAATGCATTTCTAGGATTGTTTATGTGCAGGACACCTTCCTACACATGAACAATCCTCCCCTGCACGCAAACACTCTTGCACTCTGGTGAAAGGGTGCCTGCGTTGGCGCTAAATTGTTAAACTTAGCGCAGTTGCAGGGGGAAACACAAGGCTGCACCATATTCTTGTGAATATGGTGCAGCCTTGCGTTTCAGAAGTGGAGGAGAGAGGCGTTAAGCCAGGAAGGCTAATGCTTCTCTCCTCCACTTCCTTGTACATACCCCCCATTGTTTTTTAAATTGCTCCCGCAAGAAAGCCATGGTTGCGACTAAATGAAAAAGAGAACGCCATTGAAAAGGGCACCTCCCACCAATGGCCTAGCAACTGAGGCTTGGATTGGTGGAAACAACTTTCTTTAGCTCATTACTCTGCCGCCTCGCTGTCAGGAGGGGCACTTGCATGTTTCAGAAGATGGACTCCTTAACAAGGCCAGGAGTTAGTCATGTGTTGGATAGAAATGCTTTTGCTGATGAGATTCCACATGCCACCAGAAATCCATGCATACTCACATCTCTGAATCTTAGATATCTGCAGTAAATTATATGCAGTAAATTAACCACTGCAATAAAAACACCAGCACCCTCTGTTTGACCAAGAACTTGGCAGAAGGGGGCGTGATCTGGCGCCGACGAAGATGGCGGCTGTTTATTGCCGCTCCGTGCCGGGAATCGTGGAAAGCTGCCTTTTCGCTCGGTGACAGTGTTTCGGCACCAAAATTGAAGCAAGCATTCAATCCATGAAGGCATGCTGCTTCTTACAATGCCTTTCTTCGTGATGCAGTAAGCGGCACACACATTGTTTTTCATCTTTGAAGCGACAGCGCGACTTGCTGACTGGATTTGCGTCCGCCATTTTACATTTTAATTACATGACCCTTGCCTCAACATGTTTCTCACCTTAACGCTGCAGACTTCAAAAACTATTTATTCCGGGAAATTCCTCTACACTCGTTTTTAAAGAGTGTTTTGCCAGCCAGGAATGCTTGGCCTCTTCCTTTAATGAACATGCAGACTGCCTCTTAGTAATACTTGTGCTACTCAATAATATCTGTGCTCTTTTTCCTACAAAGACTGGTGTCTTCATACATTATTTACTATGAATATATAGTCATTTTTGATGGTTTCAAAATATTTCATCTGCTCATGATTTTTAAGCCCTGCTTCTTAATATTGCAATATTGAAGCTGTTTTGGGCAATTTTCTCATTTTTTCTTCAAAGACTATTATTTTATTGACTTGCCATTTATGTCTATGGGGAAAACATGGGGCATATCAGCAACAGCCAGCGATAATTATCGCTAAGCACGCTTAGCGCGAGGATAATTATCACCGGCTATCGCTGGCTGTTATCGCAGAGACAGCGTGCTATCAGCAACGCTTATCTCCAATGCTATAAAAATCCAAGCGCTAGCTGCAAAATGTACAATTATTGATGGAAATCCAGAGATAATCGCACAAACATAGGTGATAGCTTGTTGACAGGGCAGGGCAGACTTAGCCATAATATCCACCTTCCATTGGATATAATGACTAAGTCAGATTCAAAGCAGGTGTAAGGAAAGTAGCGATAAGCGCGGTTAGCGCTACTTTTCTTATTGCTATGCAGGTTAGCGTGCAGCTTGATAATTGGAGAAATGTCGGTTAGCGACATTTCTCATGTTATTTTGGTCGGGAACGCCCACTTTGCATCTCATTAGAGATGCAAAGCTGGGCGTTAAGGTAAATGGCGTTGAGGCATGGAAACACGTGTTAGCGTGTCCTTGCTTATAGTGCGAGAAAAATTATTGCTGCTTTTCGTCCGAAAACGGATGCTAAAGTGGCGATAATTTTATCGCGGGACCTTGATGATATGCCCCTAGGTCTGTTAGAGGTGCTGCTAACTGCCCGAACCGGCCACGGGGGGAATCGCCATCACACACAAAACCTCCCTCAAACTCAAACTCACAGTACCGGGCCCAAGCAGCACTCTTCCCAGTCTGGAACACCTCCACTTCCAGGTACACACCAACCCCAGGACAACGCTGAAGGGCACTCTCATATATAGACCACCAGGACCTCGCACCCAACCCATTGCGACCATCACAGAACTCGCCGCAGCCCGCGCCATCGCCCCTACAGACTACATTCTGCTCGGAGATCTAAACTTTCACTTCGATAACCTTCAGGACCCCGACTCCAAAGCGCTATTGGAGAATCTCGCCAACCTAGGACTCAAGCAGCTAGTCAACACACCCACCCACAACACGGGACACACTCTGGACCCCATCTTCACCAAAGGTCCGGTTCACCCACACCACCCGGCATCCCTGGACAGACCATCACTGCATGCACTTCACCTTCAATTCCAGCACCACGCCCAAACCAGCCCCGCGTCTGCCTACACGGAACTGGAGCAAGATCACTCCAGACCTCCTCAACACTACCCTCCTCCACGACCCTCCCGCAGCCACCACCGACCCAAACGCCGCTGCCAAGGAACTCCACCGGTGGATTACCAGCTGCGCTAACACACTAGCCCCCCTCCGGCAGTCTTCCAAGACACGCCCTGCAAAAGCCGCCTTGTTCAGCACCAAACTCCTAGAGACTAGACGCGCATGCAGGCGACTCGAGAAGACATGGAGGAACCAGAAGACAAACGAAGCCCTCATCAACCACAAGACCACCATGAAGAACTACCACCAACTAATAAGGGACACCAAAAGAACCTTCATCAGGGAAAAAATCAACGCCATCGCAGCGAACTCTAGTGAACTTTTCAACGTGATCAAACGTCTCACCAAACCATCATGCGAAGCCACTGACATCACACCCACCCAAGATCTCTGCAACAAGCTCAGCACCTTCTTCCACCAGAAGATTATGACCCTTTACGACAATTTCAACGAACCAACTACGGCCTTCGCCCCTACAATCACGACCAGCGCCAACCCAACACTCTCCACATGGAGCCCTGCTTCAGTCGAACTAATCACCACAACCATGAAGAAGACCCACTCGGGCGCCCCCACGGACTCCTGCCCCCTGCACATCTTCCACAGAGCCATCACGGCCATCGCTCCCGAGCTAACCCGCACCATCAACTCCTCCCTGGCCTCGGGCACTTGCCCCATGGACTGGAAGCGCGCCAAAGTGAGGCCCCTTCTCAAAAAACCATTATCGGACCCAACCGACCTCAGGAACTACAGACCCATCTCCCTCCTCCCTTTCGCGGCCAAAGTCTCAGAACGAATCGTGAACACCCAGCTGACAACCTTCATCGAAGAAAACAACATACTGAACCCTTCCCAATCTGGTTTCCGCAGCAACCACAGCACCGAGACAGCCCTAATCGCGGCCACCGATGACATCCGCATGCTGCTCGATCAGGGACACACCGCAGCCCTCATCCTCCTCGACCTCTCTGCAGCCTTCGACACCGTCTCATATCGCACAATGACCACCAGACTCCACAAGGAGACGCCCTCAACTGGATCCGATCCTTCCTCTTCAGCAGAACACAGAGGGTCATGCTCCCCCCTTTCCTCTCCAAACCCACCGACATCATCTGCGGAGTCCCCCAGGCATCCTCTCTGAACCCGACCCTTTTCAACATCTACATGGCCCCCATCTCTGTCATCGTCAGACAGCGCGGACTCAGCATCATACCCTACGCCGACGACATCCAGCTCATCCTCTCCCTCACCAGCAACCCCGAAGACACCACAATGAGCTTCCAGGAGAGAATGAGTGGAGTAGCTGCCTGGATGAAGGACAGTTGCCTCAAACTCAACTCCGAAAAGACCGAGGTTCTCATCTTCGGACCCAACCCCTCAGCCTGGGACGACTCCTGGTGGCCTCCCGCCCTCGGCCCCCCTCCTACCCCAACAGACCACGCTCGGAACCTCGACATAATCCTCGACTCCTCACTCTCCATGAACCGCCAAATCAACGCTATTGCCTCCGCCAGTTTTAACTGCCTCCGCACCCTACAAAAGACTTTCAAATGGATCCCCTGAGACTGCCGAAAGACCATCACACACGCACTCATCACCAGCAGGCTCGACTACGGCAACTCCCTCTATGCCGGAATCAACAAATCACTACTTCACAAACTTCAAACCATCCAAAACGCCGCCGCCGGGCTCGTCCTAGGACTACCACGCCGGGAACACATGACGCCGCACCTACGAGAGCTCCACTGGCTCCCCACGTGCACGTGTACAAATCCCTGAACAACATCGGACTCAAATACCTCAACGACCGAATGAGTTTTCACAAACCCAAGAGGAACCTTCGCTCCTCCGACCTCACCCTGGCAGAGGTCCCCCGCATCCACCGAAGCAGAGCCGGAGGGAGAGCCTTCTCCTACACCGCCGCCACAGCATGGAACACTCTCCCAGTTGAAATAAGACGCTCGACTACCCTACTCACCTTCAGACGGGCACTCAAGACCTTGCTTTTCAACTGATCGGAGCTGCTAGACCTACCCCTCCCCCAGCGACTTGAGACCCTCGCGGGTGAGTAGCGCGCTTCACTGACCCCTAATTGATTGATTGATTGCTTCCAATGCAGTATTGCATCCTAAATCCCCTGTTTTGGCAACTTCAAATCCATTTTCCATATTACAGTGTTATATGGAAGGCACAGAGCATGTTGTGTCGCCCACCCCTTTTGGGGGTGTCTGCACCTACCTCTGCATTTATCCTTACGTCTACTTCAAATCCTTCTCTTACAAGTGCAAAAAATGCATCTAAACTAGTGACTTCTTCATCATTGTCATCTACAAAGCGAAAAAGACCATCCTTCGTCTGCCATATCTCTCCCTCCAATATCTCTAGAGTTACTCTTAGAAGAGATACAGGATCTTAAGCTCCATGTGGAGGAAACGAACAGATGCTTACAAAGCTTAGATGTTAAATGGTCTACTATTGATAACAAGGTCACTTTAATGGAACAAGTGGAATCTCTACAAACATCCTCTCAACAACTTCATCCTATGAAGAAGGAAATCTCTCAGCTTCAAAAACAAGTGGAACATTTTGAAAATCATAGCAGTCGCAACAACCTACGCAAATATAGTTTGTCTGAGGCTTTGGAGTGATCTAAATCTATTTCTTTTTTTTTCAGTTTTCCTTCCGCAGATTCATGATTTACCTAAATCTCCACAATTGAACATACAAAGAGCACATTGACTTGGCCGTGTTCCACGTACTTCATCTTCTTTGCACCAACCAAGAGGAGTAATATTATTCTTTCTGGAATATACTGAGATGTTGAAAGTTCTGCAGGCAGTTAAATTCAAACGTCTTATCTCTTGGCAAGGGTCTCAATTATTTTTCTCTCAAGACTATGCTAAAGCCGTGGCAGATAGAAGGAAGAGTTTCTTGGCTATACATTCAGCATTACGAGACCTAAATGCTAGATTTGGTTTAATCCATCCATCCATTTTCAAAGTGACTAATAGAAATAAAACCACTACTTATGAAAATCCTGTTTTTGCTACAGCGATTCCTAGACAACTGTTAAGAAGAAACCAACGAGATTGCAAGATCGTCTTTTACTTGATAGTTTATCTATGCAAAGCATTGTTTATTCTGTTTATATCTGTTTTGTGAAATATTTTGAATAATTTGTAAATTTTCTTCCCCTTATGTTTTTTCTTGTTAGGTGGTGTTTGTTTATTTCAGCCAAATTTCTTATAGTCCGTTGAATCGTTGTCCTTCCTCCTTGCCTGCCCCGGAGTTCCAATCGGCTGTTCCGTCTTCTCTTTGTGGCCTCAACACCCTCCACTCATGTTTGTGTCTTTGGTATTTTATATTGTTTATTTTGTCTACTGTTTCTATCCACTTTTTCATCTATTCCTCCATATTTCTTTTTCTTTTCTTCCTGTCTTCCTCTTTTTTTCTTCTTTCATAAATTCTCTCATTTCTTATCTCACTTCGCTTCTCTTTGAGGGCATTGTTTTCTGCTATTCTATCTGTTTCAAGTTTTATAATAAATATGATGTCATTTTTTCTATTTCTCTGTTATCTTTTGCTAAATGACGTTGTGAAATGTCAAAGGGTTGGGTATGCCCATTAAGAGACAAAGAGTGCTTTCCCATTTATCTAATCTTAAATCAGATATAGTGTATTTTTACAAGAATCCCATATAGTTGGTTCAGAAGTCTTAAAGCTTAAACGCCAATGGGTAGGGAATGTTTTAACTTCCCTGGTACGGGCAAAAGAAATGGGATGATAATTATTAGCCATAAAAATCTTAATGTTTCCCTTCTTTCTCAGAATTCAGATGATGAAGGTCGTTGGTTGGCTCTTCATCTTAAGGTTAATGATATACCTATCTCTTTGTTTAATATTTATGCAATTACTAAAACTGATAATATTTTTTGGCTTGCTATATCTACTAAATTGATGTCTATCCCTACAAAATATGTTATTTTTGGTGGTGATTGTAACTTAGGGGCCGATTATGATGGCGATGTAACCACCACCATCAGGCTGTTGCTGGCGGTCCCACTGCCATAGGACCATGCAGGACCGCCCGCCACATTACAATGATGGGCAGATGGAGGGATGGCGGAGAGACCGACTGGCATGTATCTGACAGACCCAGAGGGACTGCAATCCCTACAAGATCGGTGGTGCCTGCTCAGGCACCACCATAGGGATTACAGTTTCCCTTTACACCGGCCATAAGGCAGACGGAAAGTGACTTAGGGGGCCCATAGCAGGTCTCCCTTTCTCCCTGGACCTCTGGTATGGGTCTGGGGGGCACCTTTGGTGCCCACATCTCAGCACCGTGTGGCCGGCACTGCATGGTGCCTGCCACTTGGTGCAGGGATGTTCACAAACATGCCTCTTAGCAGTGAGGTTTGTGCTACAGCCCTTTTTTGGGCCACAGCACAAGCCTCAATGCTAAGAGGCATGTTTCCAACTGCCTCCATGGTGGTCAGATTGTAATTTCCCTGCCGGAACCACTGGCTCCCTATCGGCCGGTCCCATTCCCGACAGGAAGGCCGTCCGACTACCATCATAATCAGCCCCTTAATTGTTGATCCTTATATAGCTCTTACCTCTAAAGTACCATTTTGTCCCTTCTCTGATGCACCAACACTTCACTACGCTTATTAATCACAGACCTCTCATTGACTCCTGGAGATTGTGTAACCCGCAATTAGGGGAATATACATTTTTCTCACCCACTCATTTATTTCAATCTCGTATAGATTATTTATTTGTCTCTAAATCACTAACACAACACATATTACATGCAGATATTGGCTCCATATTAATTTCTGACTATGCTCCAGTAATTTTAGATTTGGAAATACTATTACTATGACCAATAAAGGATGGCGCTTTAACACTTCTTTATTAACTGATCAGGCTTTTACCTCTATTTTTTATTTTGTTTATTTTTATTTTATAGTTTTAGACCCGTGAGGGTATCAAAGCGCTTTACAGGATTAAGGGTGGTATACAAAGAGTTAGGAGGGAGGGACCAATTGGATAAAATAGGTAGATACATTAAACAAGAAAAAAGAGCACGCAGTCTAAGGTCCCGGCTACATATGGGATAAAAAAGAAAAACAGGTAGCTACATTATAAAAGAGGCACGCAGTCTCAACTCTTGGGTGGGATGCCCAGGAGTGCAGGAATAGGTATCATCCGTAAGAGCTATGGATAATGTCGAAGTGGAGGGTGAAACATGTCACTGAGGTGATTGTAATGTGATCGTTAGGCGAGGAATTTGCCCATTAGGAAAGTTTCGGTCTCCTTTTTAAAATGTGCCAAGGACGGAAGTCTTCTGATGGCGGGTGGGAGAGAGTTCCAAATTCTTGGAGCGGCCCCAGAGAAGGCCTGATTGTAGGTTATTTTCTTCCGGAAGCGTGCTGGTTGGAGCAAAAGGTCTTTCGCAGATCAGGAGTTTCTGTCTCCTCTGGATATCATGAGTTTTTGGGCGAGAAATGCAGGAGAATTGGAGTAAAGAGCTTTGTGAGTAATGCAGGCCAGTTTAAGTTGGATTCTGGCCTCTAGGGGAAGCCAGTTCAGAGTTTTGAGGTGGGGAGAGGTGTGGTCGAATTTCTTTGAGCCAGTTAGGACTCTGGCGGCAGCATTGAGGCAGGCTTTCAATGAGGCCAGAGAGTTCTTGGGTAGCCCTGCAAGAGTAGAGCATCCATATTCTAGTCTGGAAATGACTAGTGCCTGGATTGCCGTTTTTAGGTCAGAGGCATCGAGGAAGGATTTTATGTTTCTTAGGTAACTGGGGTGGAATCTGGCAGTTTTGGCCATCGAGTTGATATGGCCCCGCTTGTTCAGGCTGCCATCAAGGGTTATTCCAAGGGATTTCCCAGTGTCAACAATGGTAGGAGGGCAGTTTGGTGCTGTGATAGCTTGATCCATTCTTGGATGTCTGGATTGGTTTTGGGTGGGGAGAATAGAAGAAATTCAGTTTTATTTGGGTAAAGTTTAAGCTGGTTGGCGGTGAGCCAGTGGACAGTCACCTTCAGGGCCTCATTCAGGGAGAAAATGTCCTCAGGGAAAGAGATTTTGATATAGATCTGTGTATCGTCGGCATACATAAGGTAGGAGATATTGGCAGAGCGTAGCACCTCTGTGAGTGGTTCAAGGTAAAGATTGAAGAGGGTATGGGAGAGGGTTGATCCTTGGGGGACTCCAACCATGATCTTAGAGGGAGCGGATAGATTACCGTTGATGAGGACTCTCTGTGAGCGATTTTGGAGGAAGGATCTAAACCATTCATGGTCATCCAAACCCATCCTGAGTTTGAGGCGTTCAAGGAGAATTTCGTGGTTAACCGTATCAAATGCAGAAGATAGGTCTAGGAGGATTAGGAGACAGGTTTTGCCTTGGTCGAGGGCTTGGAGGGTGTCATCCACGATGTGGAGGAGGGTGGTGCCCATGCTGTATCCAGGTCTGAACCCGGATTGGAAGTCATCTAGAAGGTGGAAGTTGGTGATGTGTAGGCTCAGCTGCTGTTGCACACATACATCTACTTTTGAATCTTTTATTACTGATTTTATTAATCGCAATACTTCCTTAGATCTATCTTTTCCTGTTATGTGGTATGCATTTAAACCTTCAGCCAGAGATTTTCTTATATCTTATGTCGCTAAAAAGAAAAGACGTGATTCTCAAAATGTGCTTGAAATTCTTAAACGCATCAAATTGTTAGAACCGAGCTCTTCTATCGCTAATTCTAAAGCGTACCTTAATAATATTATTATAGAACAATTTAAATATAATAAAGTATCTACAGAGAATGCTAATTCCTATTGAGGCCAAAACAAAGCAGGTTAACTTCTTGCCACATATCTGAAAATCCGGAAAGAATGTACGAACATTGATTATATTTTACATTCTGACTTGTCTTCAATTATCAAAGATGCAGATATTTTAGAGAAATTCAAAAAATATTATATTACACTACTCTCTATACCCCTGAACCCTGGGGATATACAGCACTATCTTTCTTCGCTGCAAAAACAGTTTCCAAATGATCTAGACTTTTCATCAATGGATAGGGATATTTCTGTGAAAGACATCTCTCATGCATTAAAGCTCATCAATATTGGGAAGGCTCCTGGACCGGATGAATTTCCTGTAGAATCGTATTCCCATTTTTCTAAATCTCTACTTCCACATCTCAGTTCTTTATTTACACACTTTATTTCATCTAAAGCTTCAAGTGGCACTTTACAGTAGGGTCTTATTTGTCTAATCCCTAAAGATGGAAGAGACCCACACTTTTGTAAGATTTATAGACAACTCTCTATAGTTAATTCTGACTATATAATATTTGCTAAAATTCTTGCGCTTCGACTAGACCCAGTGTTGCCATCTATAATTTGCAGAGAACAATCAGGTTTTATTAAAGGTAGAAATATCTCTGATAATACTAGAGTTTGCTTTAACATATTGAATAAATCAAACAAATATCCCCATTTACTAGCGGCCGTTTCTCTTGATGCTGAAAAGGCTTTTGATAGTATGGATTGGTCTTTTATTTTTCATACACTTTCTTGGTTTGGTTTCAGTCCTAAATTTATTTCTTATATATCTTTAATATATACTGCGCCACAAGCTTTTACTTTTGCTAATGGCTCTATTTCCCCTTCTTTCCCCTTAAGAAGAGTTTTTCGTCAAGGATGCCCTCTTTCTCCACTTCTTTGAATCCTTGCATTAGAACCTTTCCTTGCTAAACTGAGACAAATTTCAAAAATGTCTAGTTTTCAACATGGTAAAAATCATATTAAATTCAGTGTCTATGCAGATGACATCCTATTATACTTTTCTAATCCAGAATCTTCTCTACCAGCTTTTCTTGCGGAAGGTGATGCCTTTTCTTTACTTTCTGGTTATAAATTGAATCATGATAAATGTGAAACTTTTCTTTCAATGTTTTCTGTTTTAAACAAGATTTTTCTTCTACTACTTTTACACGGAACTCCCAAAAAATTAAATATGTGGGTCTTTGGTCTACTCCTTCTGTCAAACATACTCTACTTCCTTTTCTGTTTACTATACAGTCATTTTACCATAGCAACCCATTAGGCAGTGCTCAGCGCCAGGACACCCTAGGGTATCAGTCGCACTTTAGAAATTTTATTTACATAACATTAACATAATGTAACATTTATCTACTTCTTTTTCTAAATGGCACCCTCTTTATCTAGCTTGGTGGGGTAGACTTGATACTATTAAAATGATGCTTGCCCCTGTTGTCTTTTATACTATTTCTGTTATTCCTTTCATCATTCCCTCATATTCTATATTATCTTCTTTTTTATGGAATCATTAAAAAAAGTGTTTATCCCTGGTTATGCTTAAACGCAATAAATTACATGGCGGTGTAAACTCTCCTGACTTCCAATGTTATCATAATGCTTTTCTCCTCAAACAAATTTCTAAATGTTTATATGATTCGGCTTCAGATCCCCTTCCTTTTTGGAAAGATATTGATCCTTCTTTTCTTTCTCCTTTTCCGTTCCAAGAATTTCTTTCATTTACTCATAAGACACACTATCTATCCTCACCTGTACACAAAACTACTCACAAACTTTGTCAATCCATGCTTCTTTCACATCTTTCAGACAGTGACCAGTTTCTTAAATCATCAATTTGGCATAATTATCTTATAAAAATTAACAATAAAACCATTTTTTGGAAAACCTGGTGGGATAAAGGTTTATTTTGGGTTCATCAACTTTACCCAAATAATACTTTTCTTAGATTTTCAGCTGCACAATCACTATACAACTTTCCAAAATCATACTCTACTAATTTAATCATTTGATCCAAATCATATCCACCTCCTTGTCTTCATTATCCTCAATTTCTCCTCCACTACTCCTTCATGACAGTATCCTTCCTATTTTAAGTGCTCAACCAAGGGCCTCTTCTATTTATAAATTCCTCATTAAGCTTCCAGATCATAGGAATACGACAAACATTGAATTACAATGGAAGCAAGATTTCCATACCTTGTGGTCCATTACGTTTTTGGATAAATTGTGATTAGAAATTCATAAAACCTCAAGATTGGCCAGTTCAACTGAAACACTTTTCTTCCTATATAACAGACTTATGAATACTCCAACTACTTTACATAAATTTAATTCTGTTATCACCTTAAATTGTTGGTCATGCAATGCTATGAATGCTGATTTATTCCCTATGCTTTTTTCCAGTCCCTGTATTCATCAATTCTCATCAAAGTTATGGTCTCAAATTAATATAATTTTTCACACCCATTTTTCATTCTCTCCTACAAATATTTTTCTAGGCACACTTTCTGAACATTGGCAATCTCTTATATGTAATAAGCCTATTGTAGACTTACTGATCGCAGTCGCTTTTCAGAAAATAAATAAAAATTGGATTCAATCTTCACAACTTTCTTTTCAAGCTTGGTGGTACAGTGTTTGTTATAATCACTGACTTGATCAATCATATGTCCCCCCCCTTAGCTCTTCCTCTAAAAAGAGAGCATATGTGGTCCCCTATAATTATTTTCTTAGATACTTCTGCTCAAAACTTTACTCACCATTACCCATTGTTGGAACAAGTTTCCAAACCACCATGAATTGTTTTATCTTCCTTATTATTTGTTTCTCTTCTTTTTTCTAATCCTATATTGCAACTATTACTTTTTCAGATTGTTGAAATTTGTTATCATGCTTTATGCTCCCGTGTGCTTTTTGTTGTTTAACGCCATATTATCAACTCATTATTTCTCTTCCCACTTTCTTCTCTTTAGATCCGTTGTATCCACTCTCATTTATGCAACTATTTTGTTTTTATTGAATTTATTGTATTAATAATTACTCTATGATTAATAGTGCATTTAATGTTTAGTTTATTGTATACACTCTTGCATTTTTCTTTAATAAAGTTTACTTTTAAACTCAAAAAGAACTTGGCAGAACCTAGGGAACTGCTCTTCAAGCACAAACACTCTACACAGTCTTCAAGGAACTTCTAAAGACCAATTTCTTCAAGAGGCACTTGACATGTAATGTGGTGAACAACTTCTGCTTAAAGTTCCTATTCTCTCATTTGCATTCCTCTTTCTAGAGCAGAATTAATTCCTGACTGCCAGTTCCACAGCCAACATTACACACTTTCCTACTAACAGTTGCGTCTGTTGCTAAAAACAGAATTTAATTCAATATAACTAATTAATAATTAATTTTTCATAGTATTTTATAAATTACTTAATATGTTAATTGTGTTATCTTTTTTTTATTTTAATTATATTTTAATTGTGTGTTGCTATTTTCCTCGAAGTATAATGTGTGTGTTTTAATTAAATTATTAATTAACAACAAATTTTAAACTTTAAATTAATTATTAAGATTAAAAAACAATATTTCAAATAAGTAATTGTGTTTATTTAATTAAAATATATATATATATATATATATCACGCACAACAATCTTCTTCAAAGAAGGACTCGCGCTCAGAACAACACCAGAAATGTATTCACCAAGGTTACGCGTTTCGAGAGCAAGCTGTCTTGATCACACAAAGTAATACACATTTCATTAGAATCTATATAGGTGCTGATACAAAGAAAGGACTAATGTTTGACAAGTAGTGATAGTAAACACGGCGGCCATTTTAGAGTGGAGTCAAAATATATGTAACTGAAGTAGAATTCTTCTCTAAATGTTATAATGTGACATCTGTTATTGTTATAGTAAACATATTTTAAAATCATACAATAAGTTCTGATACAGACACACGAACAGGTTCAAAGTGCATGATATGTCAATTGAAATATAGCCAAAATGAGCGCAATGAATACAAAAGCATAATGCAGTGTTTTGGGAATATATAACCAGCAATAGTGCATCCAATACTTTAGTGTATATTATGGACAGACACCGAAAACCTGTCCTGAATCCAAAAGTATGTGCCTAAGGAGATAATATCTCCGATATGTGTGCTGCAATAGTCATAGCCTGTGAGATAATCCACAGTAACATGTGCCCAATAGAATCAGCGTAGTGCTGTAACCCAGCAGAATTACCAGCGGCATAGTGCCCATGTAATAGGCTATTTGTATATAATATATGTATACAGTCAAAGAACTTGAGGGATATGTATACAACGTTGTTACCATGATGTATCATAAGAACATAAAACATGAGAGATCATTACAATGTTAATCGGCCGACACTCTGTCAATAATATGAAAACCTGATATCTAGCACTCTATAGCAGATTCCTGAAACAGAGAAAGAGAAGAAAAGAAAGTACCCCAAAATTCAATATATAATGTAACAAATAGAAAATCTTATCTGGGATGGACCCACAGGACGGGGAAGAAAAGGGTAGGGTGACCGGAACGAATGAGAGAGTCCGCAACAGAGGTGACCCTTCCTTTCCTCCTGTATAAAGAAAAAATTATTAATAATAAAATCTAATAGTATACCTATAATTAAAAACAATTCAACAGTAAGAATACATGCAGTCATATCAGAATGGTTCTTATCCCCAGGTTGAAACCAGTCATAACGTAAGTGTGAACTCAATTCTTCATCAAGATTGTGGCCCTTCGGGTACTTAGTTTCAAGTTCAATTATCCATCTGGATTCTCGTTTACGTAACAGTAAAGTTCTGTTACCTCCTCTAGGACCAGTGTGGACTTGTTCCAATGCAAAATAACTAAGCAACGAGCTGTTAGACAGGTGGAACAACTCAAAATGTCTGGCAATAGGATAATGGGTGTCATTTTTATTTATGGCACGCATATGTTCCCGTACTCTCTTTTTATCCATTAATGTTGTACTGCCCACATACCACATTTGACATGGACATACCAGGACATATACACAGTATGTAGAACTGCATGTAAGAAATTGGTTGATAGTCTTAGATGAACCATGACCTGGAATTGGCACTGTTTTTTTCATACAACTGTTGCGGCAGACTTTGCAATGCCCACAGGGATAAAAACCTTTAAGGTTGTGTTCAATTATAGGTTTGCTAGGTGTTATATCATTACGTATGAGAATATCCCTGATGCGGCGACCTTTTCTATCTGTTATTTTAGGTCTCCGCTGGAAAGTTTGGCCAATAATGGGATCACTAGTCAATATGTCCCACTTGTCAACAAGTATTTTGCGTATCTGTCCTGAGTTCCCGTTATAAGTGAGGATAATTCTACTGGTCTCCTGAGAGGTGTTGGCAGTTTCAGAGTTTACTTTGTCTTTGGGACCTAATATTTGAGTACGATCAACTTGATTTACTGATTTTCTGAGAAAAGTACATTATGCCTGGGTTTAACTGTCTGCCCCTCGGAAATTTTCAACTATGCTGACACACGTATCAATCTGTATAAATTTGTCAGGAAAGTAAAATTGAAGAAATGACATTCGTTGTACAAACACAACAATGGTAACAAACCGCCTACTGTCGAGAAGATAAATCATCCTTTCTCCAATTAAAACATTGCCGATGCCCAAACGCAGTACTTAGCAATGGGATATGATCCTAATTTGTCCACAAGTAATGAAGAATGGGAGCTTGATATCCCCACTGACTCTACTACATCTGCAAAATTCAAACCTCGATCCATATTTTACCCAAACCTCCCCCACGATAATATCGATACTTTTCAGGAGGTTGTTACCCAAGCTTTACTCAAAATTAAACATAGAACGAATACTAACATTCAGTTCAATTTATCTACCAACCAAAAAGACTTTTTGAAAATATTGGCCAATGACACCAACATTATTATCCGCCCGGCGGACAAGGGAGGAAATACCTTCTTCTGGGAAAAAGATAAATATTTATTGGAGGCACAAAGACAACTAAATGATCACCATTTTTACATGAAAGCTAACATGGACATGTATAATGTTAGTGTTTTTGACATTTGGGACAGATTAAAAGAATGGGAACAAAAAGGTTATTTCACATTGGAAGAATACTGTTTTCTTAAACGGGATTATCCCAAGTTGTCTATTTTATACCTTTTGCCTAAAATCCATAAAAATCCTACAGTACCACCTGGTAGGCCTATTGTTTCATCAATAGGGAGTGCTTTAGAAAACGTATCTAAATACGTAGACCATTTTCTACGGGAGTACGTTACAGAACTCCCCTCTCATGTCAAAGACACTACAGATTTCTTGGTTAACCCCTTGCGTGCGCATGACGGAACCATGCCATCATGAGTCACGGGCGAGGTGTGCTCATGACGGCGTGGTTCCGTCATGCTGCGGCTGCTCCACCTACGCGGCACTAATTCCCAGCCTGTGCGGGCGAAATGAAGAGTGGACGGAGTCGTGACGGAGCCACGCCATCATGAGCACAGCTCACCCGTGACTCATGACGGCGTGGTTCCGTCACGAGCATGGCGGCGCCGCGCTCACCCCACACCCCCCCCAGCGCCGCGGCGGAATTTGCGCCACGGTGAAGGGGTTAAACTTCAAAAAATTACCTGGGAACCCAATGACCTTATGATAACCTTAGATGTAAATTCACTTTACACTATTATAAACCATACTGAAGGCATTGAGGCATGTTATCATTATTTGAAAGCGAGACATATCGAATACCTTGAACATACAAACATGTTATTAGAGATGATGTCACTGTGTCTCACCAACAATATTTTCATGTTTGATGGTACTCTATATAAGCAAATCATGGGTACTGCTATGGGTACATGTTTTGCCCCCAGTTTTGCTAATCTCTTCTTGGGAAAGTGGGAGGAGGACATTAGACAGGATATAACACTCCAGCCATACTTTTCCAAAGTTAAACTGTGGCTTTGTTATATTGACGACCTTTTTCTCATTTGGTCAGACACTGAGGGACTAGCTACAGAATTTGTAGATAAATTAAATGAAAATAACAGCAATATCACTCTTACCAGCAATATGAGCAGACACTCTATTGAATTACTAGATTTACTCATAACACCTCAAGCTAATACACTTCAAAATAATCTATTTCGCAAAACAACAGCCGGTAATACTCTTCTTCACGCTCTCAGCAGCCACCCTGATACCCTTAAATGGAGTATCCCCTATGGGGAGCTGCTGAGAGCGAGAAGAAATTGTAGTACCATCACTGCATTTGAAAAAGAACGTGAGATCATGACCAAGAGATTTAGGGACAGGGGATACCCTGAGTGGCTAATTCAAGGAGCCATCAACAGAGTAAATCAAGTTGATCGTACTCAAATATTAGGTCCCAAAGACAAAGTAAACTCTGAAACTGCCAACACCTCTCAGGAGACCAGTAGAATTATCCTCACTTATAACGGGAACTCAGGACAGATACGCAAAATACTTGTTGACAAGTGGGACATATTGGCTAGTGATCCCATTATTGGCCAAACTTTCCAGCGGAGACCTAAAATAACATATAGAAAAGGTCGCAGCATCAGGGATATTCTCATACGTAATGATATAACACCTAGCAAACCTATAATTGAACACAACCTTAAAGGTTTTTATCCCTGTGGGCATTGCAAAGCCTGCCGCAACAGTTGTATGAAAAAAACAGTGCCAATTCCAGGTCATGGTTCATCTAAGACTATCAACAAATTTCTTACATGCAGTTCTACATACTGTGTATATGTCCTGGTATGTCCATGTCAAATGTGGTATGTGAGCAGTACAACATTTATGGCTAAAAAGAGAGTACTGGAACATATGCGTGCCATAAATAAAAATGACACCCATTATCCTATTGCCAGACATTTTGAGTTGTTCCACCTGTCTAACAGCTCGTTGCTTATTATTTTGCGTTGGAACAAGTCCACACTGGTCCTAGAGGAGGTAACAGAACTTTACTGTTACGCAAACGAGAATCCAGATGGATAATTGAACTTGAAACTAAGTACCCGAAGGGCCACAAACCTGATGAAGAATTGAGATCACACTTACGTTATGATTAAGACTGGTTTCAACCTGGGGATAAGAACCATTCTGATATGACTGCATGTATTCTTACTGTTGAATTGTTTTTAATTATAGGTATAAACTATGCAGTAATAGTCTATACTATTAGATTTTAATATTGATAATTTTTTCTTTATACAGGAGGAAAGGAATGGTCACCTCTGTTGCGGACTGTCTCATCCGTTCCGGTCACCCTACCCTTTTCTTCCCCGTCCTGTGGGTCCAACCCAGATAGGATTTTCTATTTTTTACATTATATATTGAATTTTGGGGTACTTTCTTTTCTTCTCTTTCTCTGTTTCAGGAATCTGCTATAGAGTGCTAGATATCAGGTTTTCATATTATTGACAGAGTGTCGGCCGATTAACATTGTAATGATCTCTTATGTTTTATGTTCTTATTATACATCATGGTAACAACGTTGTATACATATCCCTCAAGTTCTTTGACTGTATACATATATTATATACAAATAGCCTATTACATGGGCACTATGCCGCTGGTAATTCTGCTGGGTTACAGCACTACGCTGATTCTATTGGGCACATGTTACTGTGGATTATCTCACAGGCTATGACTATTGCAGCACACATATCGGAGATATTATCTCCTTAGGCACATACTTTTGGATTCAGGACAGGTTTTCGGTGTCTGTCCATAATATACACTAAAGTATTGGAGGCACTATTGCTGGTTATATATTCCCAAAACACTGCATTATGCTTTTGTATTCATTGCGCTCATTTTGGCGTTTGATGTGGTTATATTTCAGTTGACATATCATGCACTTTGAACCTGTTTGTATGTCTGTATCAGAACTTATTGTATGATTTTAAAATATGTTTACTATAACAATAACAGATGTCACATTATAACATTTAGAGAAGAATTCTACTTCAGTTACATATATTTTGACTCCACTCTAAAATGGCCGCCGTGTTTACTATCACCACTTGTCAAACATTAGCCCTTTCTTTGTATCAGCACCTATATAGACTCTAATGAAATGTGTATTACTTTGTGTGATCAAGACAGCTTGCTGTCGAAACGCGTAACCTTGGTGAATACATTTCTGGTGTTGTTCTGAGCGCGAGTCCTTCTTTGAAGAAGATTGTTGTGCGTGGTTTACATTACCGGGAGACTTGCCCGGTTTGACTCACCACCTGTCTACGGGACACGGACTTTGGTAATCTTGGTCGTTTTGTGTGTATATATATATGTAACATGCCATGAGAACATTTGCGGTATGTACAAACTCACCTGACTGTTTGAAAAGATAATTCCACAGTAACAACAGTGCGTGTGCTAAGAAATAACCACCACAAAGGTATTAACTCTTTGGACTTCCAGCTTGCATTTTAAATATGTTCACAATGCACTGTGGGATCAGTAGTAAAGGTGATTTCAGTCACGTGATGCAAATTAGCTTAAATACGCCCAAGCTCACCTGGGCGTTGGTGTTCCGGTCTGTGATCAAGGCAATGGTGCCGAAACGTTAGACGAATGGAACCTGGCGCTGCTGGATTTTGGAAATTAAGCCACTTTCACAGTATTGGGCCTCACGTTGTTTGTGTGACCATGTGGTATTGATGGGCTGCTCCGTGCTCATTGTGTGAGGCCGCCCTGAAGGGTCTGGGGCTCCGGAACGGGGAAATGCTTTCTGGATGTTTTACTGAGGAGCCTGACTCACGTGCGCTTCCAACCTACTGAGGTACCGCCACTAGAGCGAAACTGAAGGAACTGCGCATGGAAGGGATTCAGACAGGATAAAATCCTGTTATGATCGTGCTGCGAGAAGTTTTCTTTCCGGAATGTAACATGCCATGAGAACATTTGCGGTATGTACAAACTCACCTGACTGTTTGAAAAGATAATTCCACAGTAACAACAGTGCGTGTGCTAAGAAATAACCACCACAAAGGTATTAACTCTTTGGACTTCCAGCTTACATTTTAAATATGTTCACAATGCACTGTGGGATCAGTAGTAAAGGTGATTTCAGTCACGTGATGCAAATTAGCTTAAATACGCCCAAGCTCACCTGGGCGTTGGTGTTCCGGTCTGTGATCAAGGCAATGGTGCCGAAACGTTAGACGAATGGAACCTGGCGCTGCTGGATTTTGGAAATAAAGCCACTTTCACAGTATTGGGCCTCACGTTGTTTGTGTGACCATGTGGTATTGATGGGCTGCTCCGTGCTCATTGTGTGAGGCCGCCCTGAAGGGTCTGGGGCTCCGGAACGGGGAAATGCTTTCTGGATGTTTTACTGAGGAGCCTGACTCACGTGCGCTTCCAACCTACTGAGGTACCGCCACTAGAGCGAAACTGAAGGAACTGCGCATGGAAGGGATTCAGACAGGATAAAATCCTGTTATGATCGTGCTGCGAGAAGTTTTCTTTCCGGAATGTAACATGCCATGAGAACATTTGCGGTATGTACAAACTCACCTGACTGTTTGAAAAGATAATTCCACAGTAACAACAGTGCGTGTGCTAAGAAATAACCACCACAAAGGTATTAACTCTTTGGACTTCCAGCTTGCATTTTAAATATGTTCACAATGCACTGTGGGATCAGTAGTAAAGGTGATTTCAGTCACGTGATGCAAATTAGCTTAAATACGCCCAAGCTCACCTGGGCGTTGGTGTTCCGGTCTGTGATCAAGGCAATGGTGCCGAAACGTTAGACGAATGGAACCTGGCGCTGCTGGATTTTGGAAATAAAGCCACTTTCACAGTATTGGGCCTCACGTTGTTTGTGTGACCATGTGGTATTGATGGGCTGCTCCGTGCTCATTGTGTGAGGCCGCCCTGAAGGGTCTGGGGCTCCGGAACGGGGAAATGCTTTCTGGATGTTTTACTGAGGAGCCTGACTCACGTGCGCTTCCAACCTACTGAGGTACCGCCACTAGAGCGAAACTGAAGGAACTGCGCATGGAAGGGATTCAGACAGGATAAAATCCTGTTATGATCGTGCTGCGAGAAGTTTTCTTTCCGGAATGTAACATGCCATGAGAACATTTGCGGTATGTACAAACTCACCTGACTGTTTGAAAAGATAATTCCACAGTAACAACAGTGCGTGTGCTAAGAAATAACCACCACAAAGGTATTAACTCTTTGGACTTCCAGCTTGCATTTTAAATATGTTCACAATGCACTGTGGGATCAGTAGTAAAGGTGATTTCAGTCACGTGATGCAAATTAGCTTAAATACGCCCAAGCTCACCTGGGCGTTGGTGTTCCGGTCTGTGATCAAGGCAATGGTGCCGAAACGTTAGACGAATGGAACCTGGCGCTGCTGGATTTTGGAAATAAAGCCACTTTCACAGTATTGGGCCTCACGTTGTTTGTGTGACCATGTGGTATTGATGGGCTGCTCCGTGCTCATTGTGTGAGGCCGCCCTGAAGGGTCTGGGGCTCCGGAACGGGGAAATGCTTTCTGGATGTTTTACTGAGGAGCCTGACTCACGTGCGCTTCCAACCTACTGAGGTACCGCCACTAGAGCGAAACTGAAGGAACTGCGCATGGAAGGGATTCAGACAGGATAAAATCCTGTTATGATCGTGCTGCGAGAAGTTTTCTTTCCGGAATGTAACATGCCATGAGAACATTTGCGGTATGTACAAACTCACCTGACTGTTTGAAAAGATAATTCCACAGTAACAACAGTGCGTGTGCTAAGAAATAACCACCACAAAGGTATTAACTCTTTGGACTTCCAGCTTGCATTTTAAATATGTTCACAATGCACTGTGGGATCAGTAGTAAAGGTGATTTCAGTCACGTGATGCAAATTAGCTTAAATACGCCCAAGCTCACCTGGGCGTTGGTGTTCCGGTCTGTGATCAAGGCAATGGTGCCGAAACGTTAGACGAATGGAACCTGGCGCTGCTGGATTTTGGAAATAAAGCCACTTTCACAGTATTGGGCCTCACGTTGTTTGTGTGACCATGTGGTATTGATGGGCTGCTCAGTGCTCATTGTGTGAGGCCGCCCTGAAGGGTCTGGGGCTCCGGAACGGGGAAATGCTTTCTGGATGTTTTACTGAGGAGCCTGACTCACGTGCGCTTCCAACCTACTGAGGTACCGCCACTAGAGCGAAACTGAAGGAACTGCGCATGGAAGGGATTCAGACAGGATAAAATCCTGTTATGATCGTGCTGCGAGAAGTTTTCTTTCCGGAATGTAACATACCATGAGAACATTTGCGGTATGTACAAACTCACCTGACTGTTTGAAAAGATAATTCCACAGTAACAACAGTGCGTGTGCTAAGAAATAACCACCACAAAGGTATTAACTCTTTGGACTTCCAGCTTGCATTTTAAATATGTTCACAATGCACTGTGGGATCAGTAGTAAAGGTGATTTCAGTCACGTGATGCAAATTAGCTTAAATACGCCCAAGCTCACCTGGGCGTTGGTGTTCCGGTCTGTGATCAAGGCAATGGTGCCGAAACGTTAGACGAATGGAACCTGGCGCTGCTGGATTTTGGAAATAAAGCCACTTTCACAGTATTGGGCCTCACGTTGTTTGTGTGACCATGTGGTATTGATGGGCTGCTCCATGCTCATTGTGTGAGGCCGCCCTGAAGGGTCTGGGGCTCCGGAACGGGGAAATGCTTTCTGGATGTTTTACTGAGGAGCCTGACTCACGTGCGCTTCCAACCTACTGAGGTACCGCCACTAGAGCGAAACTGAAGGAACTGCGCATGGAAGGGATTCAGACAGGATAAAATCCTGTTATGATCGTGCTGCGAGAAGTTTTCTTTCCGGAATGTAACATGCCATGAGAACATTTGCGGTATGTACAAACTCACCTGACTGTTTGAAAAGATAATTCCACAGTAACAACAGTGCGTGTGCTAAGAAATAACCACCACAAAGGTATTAACTCTTTGGACTTCCAGCTTGCATTTTAAATATGTTCACAATGCACTGTGGGATCAGTAGTAAAGGTGATTTCAGTCACGTGATGCAAATTAGCTTAAATACGCCCAAGCTCACCTGGGCGTTGGTGTTCCGGTCTGTGATCAAGGCAATGGTGCCGAAACGTTAGACGAATGGAACCTGGCGCTGCTGGATTTTGGAAATAAAGCCACTTTCACAGTATTGGGCCTCACGTTGTTTGTGTGACCATGTGGTATTGATGGGCTGCTCCGTGCTCATTGTGCGAGGCCGCCCTGAAGGGTCTGGGGCTCCGGAACGGGGAAATGCTTTCTGGATGTTTTACTGAGGAGCCTGACTCACGTGCGCTTCCAACCTACTGAGGTACCGCCACTAGAGCGAAACTGAAGGAACTGCGCATGGAAGGGATTCAGACAGGATAAAATCCTGTTATGATCGTGCTGCGAGAAGTTTTCTTTCCGGAATGTAACATGCCATGAGAACATTTGCGGTATGTACAAACTCACCTGACTGTTTGAAAAGATAATTCCACAGTAACAACAGTGCGTGTGCTAAGAAATAACCACCACAAAGGTATTAACTCTTTGGACTTCCAGCTTGCATTTTAAATATGTTCACAATGCACTGTGGGATCAGTAGTAAAGGTGATTTCAGTCACGTGATGCAAATTAGCTTAAATACGCCCAAGCTCACCTGGGCGTTGGTGTTCCGGTCTGTGATCAAGGCAATGGTGCCGAAACGTTAGACGAATGGAACCTGGCGCTGCTGGATTTTGGAAATAAAGCCACTTTCACAGTATTGGGCCTCACGTTGTTTGTGTGACCATGTGGTATTGATGGGCTGCTCCGTGCTCATTGTGTGAGGCCGCCCTGAAGGGTCTGGGGCTCCGGAACGGGGAAATGCTTTCTGGATGTTTTACTGAGGAGCCTGACTCACGTGCGCTTCCAACCTACTGAGGTACCGCCACTAGAGCGAAACTGAAGGAACTGCGCATGGAAGGGATTCAGACAGGATAAAATCCTGTTATGATCGTGCTGCGAGAAGTTTTCTTTCCGGAATGTAACATGCCATGAGAACATTTGCGGTATGTACAAACTCACCTGACTGTTTGAAAAGATAATTCCACAGTAACAACAGTGCGTGTGCTAAGAAATAACCACCACAAAGGTATTAACTCTTTGGACTTCCAGCTTGCATTTTAAATATGTTCACAATGCACTGTGGGATCAGTAGTAAAGGTGATTTCAGTCACGTGATGCAAATTAGCTTAAATACGCCCAAGCTCACCTGGGCGTTGGTGTTCCGGTCTGTGATCAAGGCAATGGTGCCGAAACGTTAGACGAATGGAACCTGGCGCTGCTGGATTTTGGAAATAAAGCCACTTTCACAGTATTGGGCCTCACGTTGTTTGTGTGACCATGTGGTATTGATGGGCTGCTCCGTGCTCATTGTGTGAGGCCGCCCTGAAGGGTCTGGGGCTCCGGAACGGGGAAATGCTTTCTGGATGTTTTACTGAGGAGCCTGACTCACGTGCGCTTCCAACCTACTGAGGTACCGCCACTAGAGCGAAACTGAAGGAACTGCGCATGGAAGGGATTCAGACAGGATAAAATCCTGTTATGATCGTGCTGCGAGAAGTTTTCTTTCCGGAATGTAACATGCCATGAGAACATTTGCGGTATGTACAAACTCACCTGACTGTTTGAAAAGATAATTCCACAGTAACAACAGTGCGTGTGCTAAGAAATAACCACCACAAAGGTATTAACTCTTTGGACTTCCAGCTTGCATTTTAAATATGTTCACAATGCACTGTGGGATCAGTAGTAAAGGTGATTTCAGTCACGTGATGCAAATTAGCTTAAATACGCCCAAGCTCACCTGGGCGTTGGTGTTCCGGTCTGTGATCAAGGCAATGGTGCCGAAACGTTAGACGAATGGAACCTGGCGCTGCTGGATTTTGGAAATAAAGCCACTTTCACAGTATTGGGCCTCACGTTGTTTGTGTGACCATGTGGTATTGATGGGCTGCTCCGTGCTCATTGTGTGAGGCCGCCCTGAAGGGTCTGGGGCTCCGGAACGGGGAAATGCTTTCTGGATGTTTTACTGAGGAGCCTGACTCACGTGCGCTTCCAACCTACTGAGGTACCGCCACTAGAGCGAAACTGAAGGAACTGCGCATGGAAGGGATTCAGACAGGATAAAATCCTGTTATGATCGTGCTGCGAGAAGTTTTCTTTCCGGAATGTAACATGCCATGAGAACATTTGCGGTATGTACAAACTCACCTGACTGTTTGAAAAGATAATTCCACAGTAACAACAGTGCGTGTGCTAAGAAATAACCACCACAAAGGTATTAACTCTTTGGACTTCCAGCTTGCATTTTAAATATGTTCACAATGCACTGTGGGATCAGTAGTAAAGGTGATTTCAGTCACGTGATGCAAATTAGCTTAAATACGCCCAAGCTCACCTGGGCGTTGGTGTTCCGGTCTGTGATCAAGGCAATGGTGCCGAAACGTTAGAC
Organism: Triturus cristatus; assembly: GCF_964204655.1. Classification (NCBI taxonomy): domain Eukaryota; kingdom Metazoa; phylum Chordata; class Amphibia; order Caudata; family Salamandridae; genus Triturus; species Triturus cristatus. The sequence goes on along the minus strand of NC_140586.1, from coordinate 789,489,469 downwards.
GAATGGAACCTGGCGCTGCTGGATTTTGGAAATAAAGCCACTTTCACAGTATTGGGCCTCACGTTGTTTGTGTGACCATGTGGTATTGATGGGCTGCTCCGTGCTCATTGTGTGAGGCCGCCCTGAAGGGTCTGGGGCTCCGGAACGGGGAAATGCTTTCTGGATGTTTTACTGAGGAGCCTGACTCACGTGCGCTTCCAACCTACTGAGGTACCGCCACTAGAGCGAAACTGAAGGAACTGCGCATGGAAGGGATTCAGACAGGATAAAATCCTGTTATGATCGTGCTGCGAGAAGTTTTCTTTCCGGAATGTAACATGCCATGAGAACATTTGCGGTATGTACAAACTCACCTGACTGTTTGAAAAGATAATTCCACAGTAACAACAGTGCGTGTGCTAAGAAATAACCACCACAAAGGTATTAACTCTTTGGACTTCCAGCTTGCATTTTAAATATGTTCACAATGCACTGTGGGATCAGTAGTAAAGGTGATTTCAGTCACGTGATGCAAATTAGCTTAAATACGCCCAAGCTCACCTGGGCGTTGGTGTTCCGGTCTGTGATCAAGGCAATGGTGCCGAAACGTTAGACGAATGGAACCTGGCGCTGCTGGATTTTGGAAATAAAGCCACTTTCACAGTATTGGGCCTCACGTTGTTTGTGTGACCATGTGGTATTGATGGGCTGCTCAGTGCTCATTGTGTGAGGCCGCCCTGAAGGGTCTGGGGCTCCGGAACGGGGAAATGCTTTCTGGATGTTTTACTGAGGAGCCTGACTCACGTGCGCTTCCAACCTACTGAGGTACCGCCACTAGAGCGAAACTGAAGGAACTGCGCATGGAAGGGATTCAGACAGGATAAAATCCTGTTATGATCGTGCTGCGAGAAGTTTTCTTTCCGGAATGTAACATACCATGAGAACATTTGCGGTATGTACAAACTCACCTGACTGTTTGAAAAGATAATTCCACAGTAACAACAGTGCGTGTGCTAAGAAATAACCACCACAAAGGTATTAACTCTTTGGACTTCCAGCTTGCATTTTAAATATGTTCACAATGCACTGTGGGATCAGTAGTAAAGGTGATTTCAGTCACGTGATGCAAATTAGCTTAAATACGCCCAAGCTCACCTGGGCGTTGGTGTTCCGGTCTGTGATCAAGGCAATGGTGCCGAAACGTTAGACGAATGGAACCTGGCGCTGCTGGATTTTGGAAATAAAGCCACTTTCACAGTATTGGGCCTCACGTTGTTTGTGTGACCATGTGGTATTGATGGGCTGCTCCATGCTCATTGTGTGAGGCCGCCCTGAAGGGTCTGGGGCTCCGGAACGGGGAAATGCTTTCTGGATGTTTTACTGAGGAGCCTGACTCACGTGCGCTTCCAACCTACTGAGGTACCGCCACTAGAGCGAAACTGAAGGAACTGCGCATGGAAGGGATTCAGACAGGATAAAATCCTGTTATGATCGTGCTGCGAGAAGTTTTCTTTCCGGAATGTAACATGCCATGAGAACATTTGCGGTATGTACAAACTCACCTGACTGTTTGAAAAGATAATTCCACAGTAACAACAGTGCGTGTGCTAAGAAATAACCACCACAAAGGTATTAACTCTTTGGACTTCCAGCTTGCATTTTAAATATGTTCACAATGCACTGTGGGATCAGTAGTAAAGGTGATTTCAGTCACGTGATGCAAATTAGCTTAAATACGCCCAAGCTCACCTGGGCGTTGGTGTTCCGGTCTGTGATCAAGGCAATGGTGCCGAAACGTTAGACGAATGGAACCTGGCGCTGCTGGATTTTGGAAATAAAGCCACTTTCACAGTATTGGGCCTCACGTTGTTTGTGTGACCATGTGGTATTGATGGGCTGCTCCGTGCTCATTGTGTGAGGCCGCCCTGAAGGGTCTGGGGCTCCGGAACGGGGAAATGCTTTCTGGATGTTTTACTGAGGAGCCTGACTCACGTGCGCTTCCAACCTACTGAGGTACCGCCACTAGAGCGAAACTGAAGGAACTGCGCATGGAAGGGATTCAGACAGGATAAAATCCTGTTATGATCGTGCTGCGAGAAGTTTTCTTTCCGGAATGTAACATGCCATGAGAACATTTGCGGTATGTACAAACTCACCTGACTGTTTGAAAAGATAATTCCACAGTAACAACAGTGCGTGTGCTAAGAAATAACCACCACAAAGGTATTAACTCTTTGGACTTCCAGCTTGCATTTTAAATATGTTCACAATGCACTGTGGGATCAGTAGTAAAGGTGATTTCAGTCACGTGATGCAAATTAGCTTAAATACGCCCAAGCTCACCTGGGCGTTGGTGTTCCGGTCTGTGATCAAGGCAATGGTGCCGAAACGTTAGACGAATGGAACCTGGCGCTGCTGGATTTTGGAAATAAAGCCACTTTCACAGTATTGGGCCTCACGTTGTTTGTGTGACCATGTGGTATTGATGGGCTGCTCCGTGCTCATTGTGTGAGGCCGCCCTGAAGGGTCTGGGGCTCCGGAACGGGGAAATGCTTTCTGGATGTTTTACTGAGGAGCCTGACTCACGTGCGCTTCCAACCTACTGAGGTACCGCCACTAGAGCGAAACTGAAGGAACTGCGCATGGAAGGGATTCAGACAGGATAAAATCCTGTTATGATCGTGCTGCGAGAAGTTTTCTTTCCGGAATGTAACATGCCATGAGAACATTTGCGGTATGTACAAACTCACCTGACTGTTTGAAAAGATAATTCCACAGTAACAACAGTGCGTGTGCTAAGAAATAACCACCACAAAGGTATTAACTCTTTGGACTTCCAGCTTGCATTTTAAATATGTTCACAATGCACTGTGGGATCAGTAGTAAAGGTGATTTCAGTCACGTGATGCAAATTAGCTTAAATACGCCCAAGCTCACCTGGGCGTTGGTGTTCCGGTCTGTGATCAAGGCAATGGTGCCGAAACGTTAGACGAATGGAACCTGGCGCTGCTGGATTTTGGAAATAAAGCCACTTTCACAGTATTGGGCCTCACGTTGTTTGTGTGACCATGTGGTATTGATGGGCTGCTCCGTGCTCATTGTGTGAGGCCGCCCTGAAGGGTCTGGGGCTCCGGAACGGGGAAATGCTTTCTGGATGTTTTACTGAGGAGCCTGACTCACGTGCGCTTCCAACCTACTGAGGTACCGCCACTAGAGCGAAACTGAAGGAACTGCGCATGGAAGGGATTCAGACAGGATAAAATCCTGTTATGATCGTGCTGCGAGAAGTTTTCTTTCCGGAATGTAACATGCCATGAGAACATTTGCGGTATGTACAAACTCACCTGACTGTTTGAAAAGATAATTCCACAGTAACAACAGTGCGTGTGCTAAGAAATAACCACCACAAAGGTATTAACTCTTTGGACTTCCAGCTTGCATTTTAAATATGTTCACAATGCACTGTGGGATCAGTAGTAAAGGTGATTTCAGTCACGTGATGCAAATTAGCTTAAATACGCCCAAGCTCACCTGGGCGTTGGTGTTCCGGTCTGTGATCAAGGCAATGGTGCCGAAACGTTAGACGAATGGAACCTGGCGCTGCTGGATTTTGGAAATAAAGCCACTTTCACAGTATTGGGCCTCACGTTGTTTGTGTGACCATGTGGTATTGATGGGCTGCTCCGTGCTCATTGTGTGAGGCCGCCCTGAAGGGTCTGGGGCTCCGGAACGGGGAAATGCTTTCTGGATGTTTTACTGAGGAGCCTGACTCACGTGCGCTTCCAACCTACTGAGGTACCGCCACTAGAGCGAAACTGAAGGAACTGCGCATGGAAGGGATTCAGACAGGATAAAATCCTGTTATGATCGTGCTGCGAGAAGTTTTCTTTCCGGAATGTAACATGCCATGAGAACATTTGCGGTATGTACAAACTCACCTGACTGTTTGAAAAGATAATTCCACAGTAACAACAGTGCGTGTGCTAAGAAATAACCACCACAAAGGTATTAACTCTTTGGACTTCCAGCTTGCATTTTAAATATGTTCACAATGCACTGTGGGATCAGTAGTAAAGGTGATTTCAGTCACGTGATGCAAATTAGCTTAAATACGCCCAAGCTCACCTGGGCGTTGGTGTTCCGGTCTGTGATCAAGGCAATGGTGCCGAAACGTTAGACGAATGGAACCTGGCGCTGCTGGATTTTGGAAATAAAGCCACTTTCACAGTATTGGGCCTCACGTTGTTTGTGTGACCATGTGGTATTGATGGGCTGCTCCGTGCTCATTGTGTGAGGCCGCCCTGAAGGGTCTGGGGCTCCGGAACGGGGAAATGCTTTCTGGATATATATATATATATATATATATATATATATATATATATATATATATATATATATATATATATCACCATAAACTCCTTCAAGAAAGAGATGAGGCCACAGTAGGGGATATATATATATATATTATCTACTGGCGGTCGCCAGTAGATAGTTATAGTTAGGACCGAGTTCCCATAGGAAATCTGAAAATTCTATTTTGAATAACTTTGACGCTGGTTGACTTATCTTCGTGAAATTTTCAAAACTATTGGGGCGCTCCGCTCAGCTCCTACCCTGAATGTCTCGGGGTGATTAGTCAAATGGGGGCTGAGAAAAAAGGGGGCTGAGAAAAAAGGGGGGTCCCAAAACGCGTTTTCCCCATGCATTTTCCCATAGGACCTTTAGTCGAAGGTACGGCTGAACAGAATTACTTGAAATTTGGCAAAGAGGTAGTCCTCAGGTCAGGCATGTGCCTTTTGCATGTATGGTGTCAATCTGTTCAGTAGTTCTTGAGAAAGTAAAATCACATATATATCTGGGCGGAGCCTAACCACACATCTCATCGTGAGATCTGATTGGCTGTCACCACTTCATTCAAGAAGTGTTGGCAGCCATCTTGGGACCAATATACATGATAGCACCTCATTAAAAAGCGTTAATAGAAGGTTTTAAGACTTTAGTTACATTATAAATCATTTGTTGATGGTACCATACTCATTTTAGGAATTGTGGTGTGTTCTAAGGGGATTTTACCATGTGAAAAAGCCGTCTGCTGTGATATCATGTTTGAGAGAAAACTATTTTCTCATGCTTTTCCCACAGAGGTTTGGAAGGTGATCTATAAGCTAAACTGAGAGCATATTTTCTGTAAATTTACATTATCTTTCTCAGTCATGTGAGAATGAAGTCTGACATTCTCAGTAAAACATGTACATCCAACAAGGGCAGAGACTGTCAGTTGATTCCTTTGTGTTCTACTGCAGCTTCCCAGAGTGTTCTAAAGAACAACTAGAGCGCTAACAGTCCTACTTATGACAAACGTATGGCACACCTGAAGCCATCTTGGTTGGAATAAAGTGGTAACTCTTAAAACATTTAATTTAAAAAGGAACAAAATGAGGGGGTTCATTTTGCCATAGAAAGTATGATTAGTGGTGCAGAAAGAAAAATTAGGGCACATTTTGAGTGACTTCTCAAATCCTCTTCTATTTTATTAAAAAATTCTGACATGCCGACTGAAACATGCACTTTCAATACCAGCAGCAGACTTCCCTGGTGAGCAGTAGCTTTACTACAGTGATCTAATAAGCAACTAGAGTGCTAACATTCTGAATTTATGGCAAATGTGTGACACATCTGAATGCCTTCTTGATGGAATCAAAGTAAAAAACTGAAAGTATTTCCTACTGAGGAGACTGTAGTAAATGAGGAAATTAGGAAACATCATAACAAATAAGTCTCCCAAGATGGCCACCAGAGACAAAAGAGCCTAAATGTAGCCCAAATATCACCCAGATGTAGCCCAAGTATAGCCCAATGACAGAATGTCCCAGAGTGTTCTTAAGAATAACTAGAGCGCTTACTGTCTTACTTATGACAAAAGTATGGCACACCTGAAGCCATCTTGATTGGAATAAACTGGTAATACTTAAAACATTTAATTTAAAAAGGAACACAATGAGGGGGTTCATTTTGCCATAGAAATTATGATTAGTGCTGAAGAAAGAAAAATTAGGGCACATTTTGAGTGACTTCTCAAATCCTCTTCTATTTCATTAAAAAATTCTGATATGCAGACTGAAACATGCACTTTTAATACCAGCAGCAGACTTCCGTGGTGAGCAGTAGCTTTACTACAGTGATCTAATGAGCAACTAGAGTGCTAACATTCAGAGTTTATGGCAAATGTGTGACATATCTGAATACCTTCTTGATGGAATCAAAGTAAAAAACTGAAAGCATTTCCTACTGAGGAGACTGCAGTAAATGAGGAAATTAGGAAACTTCATAACAAATAAATCTCCCAAGATGGCCACCAGAGACAAAAGTGCCCAAATGCAGCACAAATATCACCCAGATGTAGCCCACATGTAGCCCAATGACAGAAGTGTGCGAAACACTTATTTTTTGTGTATTTGCAGTTTTATATAGTGCAGACTTGTCAGGTATTGGAGTGCTTTACATGAGCATTGGTTACATCACACAAGATCAAATTCATTTTGGTTGTAGACATGGGGAGATTAAGTGATTTGACCAGAATCACAAAATGTTGAGCTGAAGCAGAAACTCCCCAGTTGCAAAGTCTGCAGCTCTGGAAGTAACAAAACATCCTCTCCCCTAGGTACAACATTTAATCAAGTGGTCAACTGGATAAAAAAACATAAAGATTACAAATAATTTAAAAGTTCTTTGTCACTATTTGAAAACTCAGAAAATATGTGCTCATTTTAGTTTTTTAGAGCACTAACCATAATTTTGATGCAAATAAGACCCTCTCATATATGTAATTTCTAAAGGAAATACTCTAGGTATTACAGTTTTGATTACATCAAGATGACGTCAGGCGTTCCACACTTTTGTAAAAAATATAGAATGTTAGCAATCTAGTTGTTCATTGGGATACTGTTGAGAGGCAGAGGCCAGGGGCATGGACTCTGAAAATTGAATGCAGGTAGGAGAGTGCAGATGCAACAATTTGACCACACTGGGCAGGCAGGAAGGGCAGTGGCAGCACAACAGACTATGGAGGGCAGTGGAAAGGGGGGCAGGGGCAACAAACCAACAATACAGGACTGGCAAGAGAGGCTGTGGCAATATAATAGATCATTGTGGGCAGAAGGAAGAGGCAGTGGTAGTACAACCATACATGCCAACAGACCCGTTTCAGCCAGGAAACGTCCAATGTTTTTAAGCTCAAATGGGCTTTATTTGATCTGTCTCCTATCTACAATCTCCTCTTTATCAATGTAACTCAAAGGGGAAAATCAATACCCCTGTTTTTTTTCAAAATCTCCCTCTTACCAAGTTCAAAATGTTCGCAAGTATGGTACATTGGATCATGGTAGGCAGGAGGAATGGGGTAGGGACATGGACTCGGATAACAGAGGACAGGTGGGACATGGAGAGGTGCACCAAACTGACCCTACAGGGCAGGCATCAGGGTTTGCAGCAGCACAATACACCACACAGCGCATGCGGGACGGGAGTGCAGCACAACAATCCATAGAAAGTAATAGGGAGGGGACAGGACCATGCACATGGACAACAGAGAACAGAGGGGAAAGAGGCAATGGTAGCTAGCTGACCATAATGGACAGACAGGAGAGAAAGCTACAGCATAACAGACCATAAAGGGCAGGAGGGACGGATCAGGGTCATTACAATGGAACAGACAAGCCAGGAGGGAGGGAATAGGGGTCTGCACATGGGTGGGGGCAAGGGAGCAGGAGCAGCAAGATGACCATGGAGGTCAGGCAGGATGGGCACTAGAAACAAGACACACCATGGAGAGCAACAATGAGACTATGATTGCACACACACAGACCATGGAGGGAAGATGGGAGGGGGTCAGGGGCAGCTAGCTGACCACACAGGGAAGGTGGGAGGGGCCATGGCAGCACAGAAGATAATGCATGGCAAGTGGGAGGGTTAGTGGCAGCACAATGGCTATGATGGGCAAGAAGGAGGGTGCAGGGGCATGCACAAAGGACCACGGAGGATAGAAGGGAGGGTCAGGACCTGGGCACAGACAAGAGAGTTCAGGGGAAGGGGCCTCACAACAGACTGCGTGGGGCAGGCAGGAGGAGTAATTGCAGCACAACAGACCAGGGAGGGCAGAAGGGTGTGGCAGTAAAATGGACCATGGAGGACAGGAGGAAGGGGATAGGGGCATGGCATGTGGACAGGCAGGGTAGAGGTGGCAGGGGCAGGTTACAGTCATCTGACAATGCTAGGCAGGTGGGAGGGGAGTGGCAGCTCAACAGAACACTCAGAGTAGATAGGAGTGGCAGGTCCATGGAACATGGTGGGCAAAAAGGATGGAGCAGGGGCATGCGCAAAGACATCGGAGGGCAGGGGGAAGGAGAATAGGGACAGCAAGATAAGCACAGAGGCTAAGCAGGAGGTCAATGATGGGCCATAGAATTGGGCAATGGAGGGCAGGAGGAGTGGACTGGTACATCATGCTAAATGGAGGACAGTGACATCACATCAGACCATGCATGGCAGGAGGGAGGAGGCTAGTCCATGGATTCAGACAACAGAGGATAGGGAGGAGGTGGATGGGGCAGCAAGCTAACTGTTCAGAGAAGGTGGGTATTAGGAACTTTATTGTTTTTAATATGTGTGTCTGTGCAAACTACTTAAAATATGAACAAGTATGCAGCATAATCTCACTTTTATTCAGGAAGAAGAGGACGTTTGTGACTGTGACTCCGGGCTCACTTGGCAGAAACACCCCCTGACCCTCCACCCCCCATCGCAAAATGTAATGCCCATGAAAAGGGTAGGTGGACGCAGTGTTATATAGAACATAGTCCTGAGAGCCCGATTGAAAATGAAAACTAGATATAGTATATGGTATAAACTATGCACCGAAAAGTGTGAAATAAGATGAACTGGGGCGTGAAATATAATATGCAATACATTGTGCGCAATGACAGATTCATTGGAGAGCGCGAGATAGCACAGGCACTAGCGCGTGCTATGCGATATGCGCCTTGGAGTGAAATATGCACAGGGCAGTGTTGTGTAACCTAACTGGTCTCTAAAGTTGTACTATAAAATATGTGCTGGGGAGTGTAACGTTGCATATGCACCGTGACATAGATACGGATCCCAGATTGTAATATGTATGGCATAGCGCTGTGCGTTATAACATAGGCATCGAGGAAAGCACGTTAGATGGGGTAATATAACCCGTGCGAAGGCAAGTGTGGCATGATATATTCACGGGGTGGTGTTACAGTGCACATGGGCTAGAGAGTGTCATAGCATACGCACTAGCTGGTGGAATACAACACAGAGGTGTGAGGCACTCGGCGGGCACTGGTGAGTGTAACCCAGCACTGGGCTCAGCCAGGAGCACGCTGTGACTCTCAAGTGTGGTTCGTCTCCTTTCCAGAGAGTAAAATAAAAAGTATTACACATCCGGCGGTGGATGTGTGTTTTATTAACCGTGAGCTGGGTTTCTTGCACAGTTTGGTCGAATTTTTGTCGAATCCCCTTTGAATGGCTTGGTGTGCGTGTATATTAAATGTGCCCGTCAATAGCTACCCATGTTTGTATAAATAAACGACAAGGGTGTCTACTTGGAGAGTACCCACCGGCGGGGGCGCCGGGATTAGGCACGGTAGGGCATCAGACACGTCAGAGCTTCACTAGCGGTGTAAATACATTCCATGTGGATTCCTTCTATGCATAGTCGCCTTTTAATGAATATCACGCAAATCGTCATGGTGATAGGTACATACGGTTTGTCCAGCATGTCCTAGGTTTTTCTATAAATATATATGTTTTTTTAAATATTAAAAAACAAAGGCCGGCCCCGGGGGATGGGGTCCCTGGGGCCATAAGTGGCCTGAGGAGGGGGGCAACACAGGCCCCTCCTAAAGAATAAAAAAAAAAAAAGGCCATGACCCGGGGGTTGCGGTCCCCATGGGAGGCCCAAATTAATTTTTTTCAACAAAACAAATTAGGGTGCAGGCCCTGGGGGATGGGGTCCCCAGGGCCAGTAATTTAGAAAAAGAAGGGGGGCCACTCAGCCCTCCTTCTTAAAAAACTAATATAAATAAAAGACCGGCATCGCGCCGGAGGCCACGCCCCCTCCTTGCAGCACTCTGCAAACACGCCCCCTGGCCAGTTGTAAGTTAGGGAATTAATTCCCCTTCAATACTGAGGGTCCCTGAGGGCCAACTAGCCCAACAGGTATCTCCAGTATGCGCCAGGGAGCTGTGTTGCAGACAGGTGTTCTGAGGCCACGCCCCTTTTGACACCTCTATGCAACGCAGCTCTGTGGCGCTTACTGGAGGTACCTAGTGGTCTAGTTTGACCCTAGGGACCCTTAGGATTCAAGGGGACTTAATCTCTCAACTTAGAACAGCCACAGGGCGTGTTTACACAGTGGTGAAGGGAGGGGACGGGGCCTGAGGTGACGTGTGCAAACACGCACTATGGCACGTTTTAAATTGGGGATATAATTTTCCTTCAATACTGAGGGCCCCTGGGGGCTAACTAGCCCACCAAGTGCTTCCAGTAAGCGCCACTGAGCTGCACAGTGGGGAAGGGAGGGGACGGGGCCTGAGGTGACGTGTGCAAACATGCCCTATTGCGCGTTTTAAGTTGGGGAAATAATTCCCCTTCAATCCTGAGGGACCCTGGGGGCCAACAAGCCCACCAGGTGCTTCCAGTAAGCGCCACTGCGCTGCGTTGCAGAGAGGTGGTCTAGGCCGTGCCCCTTTTTACATCTCTCTGCAACGCAGCTCTGTGGCACTTACTGGAGGTACCTAGTGGTCTAGTTGGACCCTAGGGACCCTCAGGATTCAAGGGGACTTAATCTCCCAACTTAAAACGGCCACAGGGAGTGTTTACACAGTGGGGAAGTGAGGGGACGGGGCCTGAGGTGCGTTTTAAGAGGTAATTTTAATCCCCTGCCCTATTATATACTAGGGGCTTACAGAGGAGGTCATGCTGATCACAGGGGAACCCCAACGTATAGTGTTTCCTAGTGTATGTAGGTATTTCACTGAATTCTGAGTGTCTTTTAACATAGCACTGGCCCTAGGACTGGTTAGTCAGACTCAGTTACCACCAGTATCCGTCTGAAAAAGTTGAGGGTACAGGATGATTTTGCAACAAGGCTTCTTTCTGCTCTTCTGTTTGTTCTTTCTGCATGTTATCCTTCTTCCTGCACTTTTCTTCGTCTTTGAGGACTTCTGTTGCTTCTTTCTGCATTTCAGTTTTTTTCTTTCTGTGCGTTCTTTCTTCACATGTCCTATCTCTGTAGGCATAGTTAGAAATTAGCATTTAAAAAACCTTTGAAATTCACTGAAAAAACCATAGGTTTCAGGCACGTTATAGTTAGGAATCAGCATTTAAAAAACCTTAGAAATTCACTGAAAAAACCATAGGTTTCAGGGGCGTTATAGTTAGCTGGACTTTTCACTCGTACAAAACCATTGAAATTCCCCCGTTATAGTTAGTTCAGCTAACTATAACTCACGTGCCTGCAATGCACTGCTGATTACGTCACATATTACATCACTCATGACATGGTCAGTGACATCACTCATGTATATATATATATAGATATCATTTTTATATGTTTAGTTTTATATTTTTGGTCAATTAATAGTTATTAAAAGATGTTATGTGTGTGAAGTGAACTACTTTTTTGACGTTGCAGAGACTGGAGTGGAATATTAATTTTACCCCTATGGTGTCCAACACTTTCCCTACTGTTGCACAGACTGGAATGAGAATAGTACATTTTACCCCTTTAATGCTCAACGCTTTCCCTACCATTGCACAGACTGGAGTGGGAATACTAAATTATACGGCTTTTCAGTCCAATGCTTTCTCTACTGCTGCACAGACCACAGTGGAAATAAGGTGTCCAACGCTTTCCCTACAGTTGCACAGACTGGAATGGGAATAGCAAATTTTACCTCTCTGGAGTCCAACGTACATTTTCCCCTCCGGCATCCAACGCTTTCCCTACTGTGGAAGGGACTGGAGTGGCAATAGTAAATTTTACCCCTACAGGGTCCAACGCTTTGCCTGCTGTTGCACAGACTGGAGCGGGAATAGTAAATTGTACCCCTTCAGAGTCCCATGCTTTCCCTACTGTTGCACAGACTGAAGTGGAAATAGTAAATTATACCACTCTAGTGCCCAACACTTTCCCTACTGTTGCACACAGTAGATTGGGAATAGCAAAGTTTACCCCTCCAGAGTCCAATGCATTCCCTATTATTGCCCTTTTACAGAGTTTTACTTTATTTTTATTATTGTATAAAGAAATGTAATATTAATATTTGTTTGTCTTTCTAATTATTTATTATATATATATATATATATTATCTACTGGCGGTCGCCAGTAGATAGTTATAGTTAGGACCTATTTTCCATAGGAAATCCGCAACATTCTATTCCCAATAAGTCTGGCTCCGGTTGACGAATCTTTCCAAACGCTCCTACCCTGAAAGTTTCGTGGTGATTGGTCAAGCGGGGGCCGAGAAAAAAGACGAGTCCCAAAATGCGTTTTCCCCATGCAATTTCCCATAGGATCTGTTGTCGCAGCTACAGCCCGAACCGCTGAACGGGATGACACCAAATTTGGCAAAGAGGTAGTCCTCAGTTCAGACTTGTGCCTTTTGCATAAATGGTGTGAATCTGTTCAGTAGTTCCTGAGAAAATTAGGGTAAAAAGTTAGTGATATCTATGGCCGGGGAGGATCCGCGGACCCTACCCGCACCGTACGTGCACCCTCCCCGAACCGAGCGCGCACCCTCCCGATCGCGCACTGAATGCTAATTGGCTGTCGAGTGTCTCTCTACATTCGAAACCAGGAACTGTTGGCGGCCATTTTCTGCCTCGGTAGAAGCGAGGCTGAAGAAGCAAGGGGAATAAGTGTCTAAAACATATAAAGGGGGCAGAGTGGAAATACCCTCTAGAGGTGCTTAGGGGGTTCCTAACGCGTTGGGTGCACGGATTCTCACGCGTTGGGTGTGCGGATCCACGGCAATGTTTTTTGAAAAAACACAAGAAATCATTGGTTGTATGACTACTTTCTACACTGAAAGATAGGGTGTATATTTCAGTTTTTTAAAGGTATGATTCTTATTGGTTAACACAAATAGATTGTGAGGAACATTATATATGATAAGCTGATATGTTGAAAAGTGAAGCACACTTCCTGTCTTGTTTAGTAACATTGTGTGCTGAACTTGTGACCATTGAGCTCAGTGCAGTGTTCCATGACCTGTTTCTATGGTAACAGGCAGAAGGTAGTTTGGGGGAAGGGTTGAAATGTATTTCAGTTGGAAAGGGTTGAAATGTTTAACCAATAGAAATGTGTGTTTGCTTTTGAGTTTATGTGTGAAGGATTGTGATTTGATGTTTACATGTATATGTGTGGAAAATGAAAGGGAAACTTTTCCATTCTTTGTTTTTGTTGAGAGGTGCACAGTGCAGAGATTCTGTAAAAGAAAATATGGTGAGTGATTGATATACTTCTTAATCTACAAAAGAACTTGAAAGATGAGTTTTTTAATTGTGAGGGGATGTATGTAGACTATTTTGATTTTAATCAGACTGATGTATTTCTCCTGCTAAAGTGTGGGGAGTACTTCTTTTCTCTACAATGTGTGTGCATGCAGAAACCATTCTGTGATATGCATTTGTGTTTTTCATGTGTTTGTAGACAGATAACTGTGCTGTTTTTATATTTTGGTAGAATTAGAAACCAGTCATTGTTTATGAATTTGTGAAATGAGTTATGTTATGTTTCTATAATAAAATGTAGTACTACTTGTAGATGAAGAAATGTGTTTTGGTATAGTGCAAGGGATAGTGTTGTTTGTCTAGAATCACACAGTGACTATGTGTGCATTTGGGAACCACTGTGAGAGAAGCATTTGGTACCATCGTGTATTTGCTGACAGATAACTGTTTTAACTTGTCATGTTGTCAAGTTTTAGTAGCATTAGAAGACAGTTATGGCTTATGCTTTCATTAAATGAGTCAGGCATTGACAGTAAATTGCAGTCGTGAAATATGTAGATTGTGTGCAGTTCCCTTACCACTTGCACTGTAGTGAATGAGTTTTGGTAAACTCCTAGGGATAGTGGTGCTTGTCTAGAATCACACTGTGAGTTAGTGTGTATTTGGGATCAGTGTGAGAGAAGCATTTGGTAACATCATGTATTTGCTGACAGATAACTGTTTTAAAACCTGTCATGCTGTGAAGTTTTAGTAGCATTAGAATCCAGTCTTTGCTTATGCGTTGATTAAATGAGTCATGCTTTGACACTGATGTGCTGTACTTAAATATGTAGATTGTGTGCAGTACCATTAACTCTTCCAGACTAGTGAATGAGTTTTGGTAAACTCCTAGGATAGTGTTGCTTGTCTAAAATCACACTGTGAGTCTGTGTGCATTTGGGTAAGGATTGTGAGAGAAGCATTTGGTAACATCGTGTATTTGCTGACAGATAACTGTTTTAAAACCGGTCATGTTGTCAAGTTTTAGTAGCATTAGAAGCCAGTCTTTGCTTATGCTTTGATTAAATGAGTCAGGCTTTGACACAAAAGTGCAGTCCTGAAATATGAAGATTGTGTGCAGTTCCCTTACCACTTCCACTGTAGTGAATGAGTTTTGGTAATCTAATAGGGATAGTGTTGTTTGTCTAGAATCACACTGTGAGTCTGTGTGCATTTGGGAACCACTGTGAGAGAAGTGTTTGGTAACATCGTGTATTTGCTGACAGATAACTGTTTTAAAACATGTCATGTTGTCAAGTTTTAGTAGCATTAGAAGACAATTATGGCTTATGCTTTCATTATATGAGTCAGGCATTGACACTAAAGTGCAGTCGTGAAATATGTAGATTGTGTGCAGTTCCCTTACCACTTCCACTGTAGTGAATGAGTTTTGGTAATCTGCTAGGGATAGTGTTGTTTGTCTAGAATCACACTGTGAGTCTGTGTGCATTTGGGAACCACTGTGAGAGAAGTGTTTGGTAACATCGTGTATTTGCTGACAGATAACTGTTTTAAAACATGTCATGTTGTCAAGTTTTAGTAGCATTAGAAGACAGTTATGGCTTATGCTTTCATTATATGAGTCAGGAATTGACAGTAAATTGCAGTTGTGAAATATGTAGATTGTGTGCATTTCCCTTACCACTTGCACTGTAGTGAATGAGTTTTGGTAAACTCATAGGGATAGTGGTGCTTGTCTAGAATCACACTGTGAGTTAGTGTGTATTTGGGATCACTGTGAGAGAAGCATTTGGTAACATCATGTATTTGCTGACAGATAACTGTTATAAAACTAGGGGTGGGCAGAATTTGCGAAATCCACTTTCGCAAATTATCGCAAAAATGTTAAAAATTATCGCAAACACGCGGAAATATCGCGAAGATGCGGAAGTTTTTTCCCGCATGTTCGCGAGATTTTCTGCATGGTTGCGGCTCGCCAACTTACCCATGTGGTTGCTCGCGGGCGCGGCCATCTTGTTTTCAGTTGTCTCGCGGTGCATGATCGTGAGAAGAAAGACGTGATCGCGCAACGCATGACGTCTCTGCGGGCGCGAACTGTCGCGAGACAGCTCAAATGGCTAAAAACAATACAAAATCTCATGGAGAACGCGACCGGATCAAGAAAACTTGTCGGCGAACGCAGGGATTCAGGTAAGGCGATCGCGCGTGCGAGAGAATGTATTATTTTACAGCGCGAGCAAGAAACAAATTATCGCCAAGCTGCGGAATGCGGAAATTGTGACATTTTCGCGCTCTCCGTGGAACGCGAAAATGTCAAATTATCGCAATTTCCGCGAACGGAACGAAATTTTCGCCCAGGCCTATATAAAACCTGTCATGTTGTGAAGTTTTAGTAGCATTAGAATCCAGTCTTTGCTTATGCGTTGATTAAATGAGTCATGCTTTGACACTGATGTGGTGTACTTAAATATGTAGATTGTGTGCAGTACCATTAACTCTTCCAGACTAGTGAATGAGTTTTGGTAAACTCCTAGGATAGTGTTGCTTGTCTAAAATCACACTGTGAGTCTGTGTGCATTTGGGTAAGGATTGTGAGAGAAGCATTTGGTAACATCGTGTATTTGCTGACAGATAACTGTTTTAAAACCGGTCATGTTGTCAAGTTTTAGTAGCATTAGAAACCTGTCTTTGCTTATGCTTTGATTAAATGAGTCAGGCTTTGACACAAAAGTGCAGTCCTGAAATATGAAGATTGTGTGCAGTTCCCTTACCACCTCCACAGTAGTGAATGATTTTTGGTAAACTCCTAGGTATAGTGGTTGTTGTCTAGAATCACACTGTGAGTCTGTGTGCATTTGGGAACCACTGTGAGAGAAGCATTTGGTAACATCGTGTATTTGCTGACAGATAACTAATTTAAAACTAAGCCTGGGCAAAGCACTATGCTACGCTTGCGTAGTTTGCGAAGTTCGCGCTACTTCGCACTACGCGAATTGCACGTAGCACAGTGCGTACACGCGTAGCGTAGTGCTGCGATCTTTTTTTGCTTGCTCGCGGTCCTCAACGTCAAGTTGGCGACCGCGAGCAAGCAAAATGACATCCCGGCGAGACTTTTTTCTTGTTCGCGATCAGCAACATCAAGTTGGCGATCGCGAGCATGGAAAATAAACCTCCCGGCGAGATTCCCATCGCGAGGAGGTCAGGTTTCTCATTGCGAGTGGTCGCGCATGCTCGCGACCGCTCGCGATGAGAAACTACCAGTTCGCGTTGAGAAAGCTGCCGCTCGAGTAAAAATCTACTCGAGCAGCAGAAAACTACAGCTTGCACTGTGCAAGATGCCATTTTCAATGATTGCACAGTGCCGGTTGCTTGTCCGCACTGTGCAATCATTGAAAACGACATCTGGCACAGTGCGAACAAGGTACTACGCAGTTTGCGAAGTGCTACGCGTAGCTCGCGTAGTGCGAACTGCACTTTGCGTAGCTTCGCGAAGTGCTACTTCGCGAACTACGCCCAGGGTTATTTAAAACCTCTCATGTTGTCAAGTTTTAGTAGCATTAGAAGCTAGTCTTTGCTTATGCGTTGATAAAATGAGTCAGGGTTTGACACTAAGGTGCAGTACCATGTACTATTCTGTTCACTGCGGCAGAACTGAAAATTTAAAAGTTTTACCTAAGCACTGTCCTAGAAGTAGTCTGATTATTTAGTCAGTTTCTAAGTACCAAATAGATTGCTTCAAATGTCTATGCAGTATGTATGTAGTGTTCTAACATACTATACACTTGTCTTTTACACCTTCAATTCCCTAGCCAGTATCCATACACTTCCAGGAAACATCTTGTCACTTCCTTTGCAGTCCTCTAGAGACCCATTCCACAGCATGTACTAATCCATTCACTGTGACAAAACCCAAACACTCTCTTTCCAGTACTCTAATGATTCAGTCACTGCCTAAGTATTCATGCACTGAGCCAGGTCTTAGCACATGGTCTACTTCAAACCCCTATCCACTATGCATGCAGTCCTCTAACCACCTACACACTTGTCTTTCACACCTTCAATTCCCCAGTCAGTATCTGTTCACTTCCAGCAAACACCCTGTCACTGCTGTTGCACTCCTCTAGTGACCCATTCAGCATCATGTACTAATCCATTCACTGCGCCAAACCCTAATAAATTCACCCAGGCACTCTCCTTGCAGTACTCTAATCATTCAGTCAGTACCCAAGTACTCATCCAGTGACCCAGGCCTTAGTGTATGGACTTCCAGGAAACATCTTGTCACTTCCTTTGCAGTCCTCTAGAGACCCATTCCACAGCATGTACTAATCCATTCACTGTGACAAAACCCAAACACTCTCTTTCCAGTACTCTAATGATTCAGTCACTGCCTAAGTATTCATGCACTGAGCCAGGTCTTAGCACATGGTCTACTTCAAACCCTTATCCACTATGCATGCAGTCCTCTAACCACCTACACAATTGTCTTTCACACCTTCAATTCCCTAGTCAGTATCCATACACTTCCAGGAAATACCCTGTCACTCCCTTTGCAGTCCTCTAGTGACCCATTCAGCACCATGTACTAATCCATTCACTGTGCTAAAACCCAAACACTTATAAATTCACCAAGATACTATCTTTGCAGTACTCTAATCATTCAGTCAGTGCCTAAGTATTCATACACTGAGCCAGGCCTTAGCACATGGACTGCTTCATACCCCTATGCACTATGCATGCAGTCTTCTAACCACCTACATACTTATCTTTCACACTTTCAATTTCCTAGTCAGTATCCATACAGTCCAGCACTTGTCACTGCCTTTGCACTCCTCTAGTGACCCATTCAGTACCAAGTACTAATCCATTCCCTGTGCGAAAAGCCTAGCACTTATAAATTCACCTAGGCACTCTCCTTGCTGTACTCTAATCATTCATTCAGTACCCAAGTAGTCAAGCAGTGATCCAGGCCTTAGCACATGGACTGCTTTAAATGCCTATGCAGTATGGATGCAGTCCTCTAATCACCTACACAGTTGTGTTTCACACCTTCTATTCCCTAGTTAGTATTCATACTCTCCTAGCAAACACCCTGTCACTCCCCCAGTGTGTCTCCTTATAGTACTGTAATCATTTAGTCAGTTAGCATGTAGTCTTTTAGTGAGGTAGGCTTTAGGGCATGAACTGCTTCAACGTAGTGTGCACTCTGCATGTAGTGTTTTAACGATCGTCACACTTGTGGTTCAGGGCTATAGTTTCTTAGTCAGTTTTTATATAAAATGTGTTTGTGCAGTAATGGAATAGTATAAATTTGAAAGTTATTAATATTCATTTATTTGTGATTCTTTTTTGCAGATACAGAACAGGAGTGTTTCTCATCTGTTTGCACTCTTCTCGTGCAAGATTGTTTGGATAAAGGGTCCTTAGGTGTTTCATCATACTTGCTGTGCCGCACGAGTATTTTTTGTTAGGATTCCCTCGTAACAGAACTCTTTGGCAAATCTTGTGAGTGACGAAGGTGGCATTGGTCTTTGTTTGCCCCTTGGGAAAAGTAAAAAATTTCCTCACCACTGAAGAAAAACGTTGTGGGCGTGGTGCTTTCTGCAAAAAATTTTCCTCAGATTCGGTAAATATTTTAAAGCGGCAACATTTGCAGTTTTTGTAAGTTAAACTTATAAAATTTTGTTAGCTGTATGCATTTTATATATCTGTGATTTGTTTCTTGTGGTATTTTGTTGAGAATACCATGTTGTTGTGTTTTTTAACAATCTTTCTGATTTTCCAGGTCTGTCGTCGACATCCATGGTCCCCACAGGAGTGTTCCGCCTTGTTGTTTTGTATTATTGTTATTACATTTTGTTTATTAGTTTATTGTTCATATATATGTTAATAAAAAAATAAAGTTTGAAAATAGTTTATCGTTTATATATTTATTATTATAAAAAATAAAGTTTGAAAAAAAAATTAATAACGTTTTTGGTTGTTCTCTTAACTGCTGTGTGACTCTTTCTTGTTCTTATTACTGTTATTTGATGGAGTCCACCATGGTGTTAAATTTTGGGGCACTTATCGCTGGAATACTGGTGATATCTGCAGTTTGCACCAACTTCTGAATAGTGTGTTAGATTTATCTCAACTTTACTTCCGTTAAAGTGCTGATAATGAAATGGAGAGTAGCCGTTCCCGTGCAAAAAGACACGAGGTGCACATTTCCAATTTATTCTAAATACTAAAATCCTGTATTGAATTGCACTGAGGTATTGGCTGCACTTACAGTGTACACACAAAATCTATTAAGAAATCTCATTGTATTTATACTGATTGGGAATAGTGCGTCAGGTGCTGGATCTTGACGAGATACATTGCTCAGTTCGTATATTGTTCTGCACACGAAAAAAATCACATCACAACTTTCACACCAATTGCAATGCGAAACAAATTCCGGCGATAAGACACGTTAGCACCAGGGATTTTACACCTGCTTTCTGCTGGTGTTAAGCAGGACAACTACCTGCACCATGAAAGGGAACACAGCCAAGAGCCACACCAGAACACCCACAGGTGCCATAGAGTCAATGAGCATGATACAGGGATACCCATGAGTGCCAGAAGACTCATCTCAACAACTCCACGACTGCCAATGCCCCCCAAACCCACATCTTAGTAAGTGTGTCCCTGTGGTCATTGTCTTAGCATGATAGGCACGAGCCCTGCAACATCACAGTGTGCTGTCACCTCAGCGTTGGCAGTGAGCCTGGATGTGTAGCTACGCACGCATCTTCCTGCATGCACAACTGGCGTGTGCTGGTCTGGGGTTCACAGGTCAGTGCAGGGGTGTGCCTATCCGGCAAGGGGAACGGGGTGTCTCAGACATGTCCTTGTACAGGAAGTGCAGAAAGTGTGTCTCTGTGTTCTGGTGTGGCCTGCTACAAGAGCTGCGGCAGTCGATGTTGTAAAGTGGCATGCACCACCTCCAAACGGCACTGTGATGTTGTAGTTGAAATGTAGCAGGAAATGCGCAAATAGGCATTACAATGGTGTGCCGTACGAGTGCACAAGATACAACAGCGCACCGTACAAAAGTGTGGGGGCTCGTGGGAGGGAGGAGCAGCCGTTTGGCAACATACCACACAGTGAACTCGACCATGTGCCACATGCTGGGCATCTCATCCATGATGACCACGGTCGCAGACATCCCACAACACCAACGACTGGCCTTTGTACACATCCTGTATGAATGCAGCGTGGTTTTCACTTCTATGCTCGTTCAGTGGTGTGATGTTGGAGGGTTGTGTGACTTGTGCTCCTTGTTGGTGTGTTTCATTTTGGCCATTGTTAGTCTATATGTGTGTTGTACTTAATTGTGCATGTGTGCCATTCTGCCCATCTCCCCCCACCCCTCCCCCACTCCCTGTTTCTTCCTCTTCCTAGTGCTGTTGTGCCTATAATTTTGTTGCTGCACACATAAATACACGTAAACAATAAATTAGAATAGTTCCTTGATTCTATTAGGTTTCAAAACTTCTCTATTGGTTTCTTTTTAATTTTCCATATGAACCGGTTTTTTAATATTCAACAACACATAGAAGTCAGAAGTGCAAAGTATTCTATCAACACACTTTCTAGAACATTGTACAACACATGTAGGTTAAAAGTTCATCAATTTTTTAAAACTTAACGATATTTTTTGTAACATTTTCTTGAACATTTAACGACACGTGCAGGTTAAAAGTTGACATTTGTTTTAAGTTCGAACAGTGCCTTTCAAATGCAAGTAGCAGGTGTGGTTGAGCTGAGCAAATTTTATCCTATGATATGTACTCCACGTTGAAACTGCTTTTTCTTAACCAATCACAAAGATGCTTTCCCACAAAACTAATGTGCACCCTACTTTTAAAAACGAATGCTTTTCATGCTATCTTTAGAGATAAGTTATAGATAGGAATTAGCATTTAAAAAACCTTTGAAATTCACTGAAAAAACCATACGTTTCATGCACGTTAAAGTTAGGAATTGGCATTTAAAAAACCTTTGAAATTCACTGAAAAAAACACAGGTTTCAGGCACGTTATAGTTAGGAATTAGCTTTTAAAAACCTTAGAAATTCACTGAAAAAAACATAGGTATCAGGGGCGTTATAGTTAGCTGGACATTTCCCTCGTACAAAACCCTAGAAATTCCCCTGTTATAGTTAGTTCAGCTAACTATAACTCGCGCCCCCGCAATGCACTGCTGATGATGTCACATATTACATCACTCATGACATGGTCAGTGACATCACTGATGACATCACTGATGACATCTCAAATGACATCACTGATGAAATCACTGATGACGTCATCCATGTGATAAATTACTGCATCTTCTCACGCCCTAATTTAACCGTTGATACACCAACTCAAAATTTCAGACGCCCATTCTCAAAACCATAGATACTCCAATACCAATAACTACATACCCACTTATTAACTCTTAGGTCTACATACACCTTCACTCATTCACCTGTACAGTCACTCATACTTTCAGTCACTCCGTACAAGACTATCATATGCATTTATACACCTACATAGACACTCACACACCACCAATCATCCATAAAGGTACTCTCACACCTAGTCAGTCATGCAAATAATTAATTACACTCCCAGTTACTCACCTATGCAGTTATACACACTCAAGTTCACTTACTCATAAAAATAGTACCACATTCTTACGCTCTTATACAATCATTGATACAAGCACACACTCATCCATACAGCCACTCTCACAATCACACACTGTCACATAAACTGACTTATATACTCGTACATGCATATATACTGCCTTTCACATATGTAGTTAGTCACAAATGTACCACTGAGATATACATTCAATCCCTAACACACCCATACATACACTCACTCAACCATACAGTTCATCACAGATGCACTCTTAAAACCAGGCACCCATAGAATCACCCACTCACACATCTATGCACAGAGTTACACACAGCCTACACACACAAACACTCAGGCACCCATACAGATACTCAGACAACCAATCAATAACCCATATAGACACTCATATAACTATTCACAAAACCATGCAGCCACTTATACACCAACACACAGACACATACAGACATTCACACAGTTTAGTCACTAGTCTGTAGTAAGATACATTAAATGACTCACTTATAGAGTCAGTTACACACCTACGAAATCATCCATTCACACACTTGTACACCCACTCATTCTTCAACAGGCCTTTCCCTATATATAGTAAACATATTAAAACTTTACAGAAACACATACTCACTGGATGACGTCATCAGAGATGTCATCAGTGATGTCATTTGAGATGTCATCAGGGATGTCATGAGTGATGTCACTGACCATGTCATGAGTGATGTAATATGTGACATCTTCAGCAGTGCATTGTGGGGGCGCTAATTATGACAGGGGAATTTCTAGGGTTTTGTATAAGGGAAATGTCCAGCTAACTATAACGCCACTGAAACCTATGGTTTTTTCAGTGAATTTCTAAGGTTCTTTAAATGCTAATTCCTAACTATAACGTGCCTGAAACCTATGGTTTTTCCAGTGAATCTATATATATATATATATATATATATATATATATATATATCTATATATAGATATATATATATATATATATATAGATATATATATATATATATATATAATCTACTGGCGGTCGCCAGTAGATAGTTATAGTTAGGACCTATTTTCCATAGGAAATCCGCAACATTCTATTCCCAATAAGTCTGGCGCCGGTTGATGAATCCTCGCAAAATTTTCCAAACGTTTGGCCAGCTCCGCTACGCTCCTACCCTCAAAGTTTCGTGGTGATTCGTCAAGCGGGGGCCGAGAAAAAAGGGGGGTCCCAAAACGCGTTTTCCCCATGCAATTTCCCATTGGATCTGTTGTCGCAGCTACAGCCCGAACCGCTGAACGGAATGACACCAAATTTGGCAAAGAGGTAGTCCTCAGTTCAGACTAGTGCCTTTTGCTTAAATGGTGTAAATCCGTTCAGTAGTTCCTGAGAAAATTAGAGTTAAAAGTACATATATATCTATGGCTGGGGAGGATCCGCGGACCCTACCTGCACCGTGAGCGCACCCTCCCCGAACCAAGCGCGCACCCTCCCGATCGCGCGCTGAATGCTAATTGGCTGTCGAGTGTCTGTCTACATTCGAAACCAGGAACTGTTGGTGGCCATTTTCTGCCTCGGTAGAAGAGAGGCTGAAGAAGCAAGGGGAATAAGTGTGTAAAACATATAAAGGGGGCAGAGTGGAAATACTCTGACCCTCTAGGGGTGCTTAGGGGTTCCCAGAAGGACCCCCTGGGGCCCCCTTTCTAAAAAAAAAAAAACAGCGAAATGCGCGCACGGTGCGCGCATCCTATAGCGTTGAGTGCACGGATTCTCTCACGTTGGGTGCGTGGCTCCACGAAAAATTTTTTTTAAAAAAGACAAGAAATCATTGGTTGTATGACTACTTTCTACACTGAAAGGTAGGGTGTATATTTCTGTTTTTTAAAGGTATGATTCTTATTGGTTAACAAAAACAGATTGTAAGGAACATTATGTATGATAAGCTGATATGTTGAAAAGTCAAGCACACTTGCTGTCTTGTTTAGCAACATTGTGTGCTGAACTTGTGACCTGTGTGCTCAGTGCAGTGTTCCATGACCTGTTTCTATGGTAACAGGCAGAAGGCAGATTGGGGAAAGGGTTGAAATGTATTTCAGTTGGAAAGGATTGAAATGTTTAACCAATAGAAATGTGTGTTTGCTTTTGAATTTATGTGTGAAGGATTGTGATTTGATTTTTACATGTATATGTGTGGAAAATGATAGGGAAACCTTTCCATTCTTTGTTTTTGCTGAGAGGTGCACAGTGCAGAGATTCTGTAAAAGAAAATCTGGTGTGTGACTGATATACTTCTTACTCTACAAAACAACTTGAAAGGTGAGTTATTTAATTTTGAGGGGATGTATGTAGACTAATTTGATTTTAATCAGACTAATGTATTTCTCCTGCTAAAGTGTAGGGAGTACTTTTTTTCTCTACAATCTTATTGACAGTGTGTGTGCATGTAGAAACCATTCTGTGATAAGCATTTTTGTTTTTTATGTGTTTGCAGACAGATAACTGTGCTGTTTTTATATTTTGGTAGAATTAGAAACTAGTCATTGTTTATGAATTTGTGAAATGAGTTATGTTTCTATATTAAAATGTAGTACTCCTTCTAGATGAAGAAATGTGTTTTGGTATAGTGCAAGGGATAGTGTTGTTTGTTTAGAATCACACAGTGTGTATGTGTGCATTTGGGAACCACTGTGAGAGAAGCATTTGGTAACATTGTGTATTTGCTGACAGATAACTCTTTTAAAACCCGTCATGTTGTCAAGTTTTAGTAGCATTAGAAGCCAGTCTTTGGTTATGCATTGATAAAATGATTTATGCTTTGACAGTAAAGTGCAGTACTGAAATATGTAGATTGTGTGCAGTCCCCTTACCCCTTCCACAGTAGTGAATGAGTTTTGGTAAGCTGCTAGGGATAGTGTTGCTTGTCTAGAATCACACTGTGAGTCTGTGTGCATTCGGGAACCACTGTGAGAGAAGCATTTGGTAACGTCGTGTATTTGCTGACAAAAAATTGTTTTAAAACCTGTCATGTTGTCAAGTTTTAGTAGAATTAGAAGCCAGTTTTTGCTTATGCTTTGATTAAATGAGTCAGGCTTTGACACAATAGTGCAGTCCTGAAATATGTAGATTGTGTGCAGTTCCCTTATCAGTTCCACAGTAGTGAATGATTTTTGGTAAACTCCTAGGTATAGTGGTTGTTGTCTAGAATCCCACTGTGAGTCTGCGTGCATTTGGGAACCACTGTGAGAGAAGCACTTGGTAACATTGTGTATTTTTTGGCAGATAACTCTTTTAAAACCTGTCATGTCAAGTTTTAGTAGCATTAGAAGCCAGTCTTTGCTTATGCGTTGATTAAATGAGTCATGCTTTGACACTAATGTGCTGTACTTAAATATGTAGATTGTGTGCAGTACCATTACCTCTTCTAGACTAGTGAATGAGTTTTGGTAAACTGCTAGGGATAGTGTTGCTTGTCTAAAATCACACTGTGAGTCTGTGTACATTTGGGTAAGGATTGTGAGAGAAGCATTTGGTAACATAGTGTATTTGCTGTCAGATAACTGTTTTAAAATCGGTCATGTTGTCAAGGTTTAGTAGTTTGACACTGAAGTGCAGTACCATGTACTAGTCTCTTCACTGTGCCAGAACTGAAAATGTAAAAGTTTTACCCAGGCACTAACCTAGCAGTAGTCTGATGAGTTAGTCAGTTTCCAAGTAGTCATGTTGTGAACCATACATTACCACATAGATTGCTTCAAATGTCTATGCAGTATGCATGCAGTCTTCTAACATACTATACACTGGTCTTTCACATTTTCAATTCCCTAGTCAGTATCCATACAGTCCAGCAAACATCCTGTCACTCCCTTTGCACTCCTCTAGTGACCCATTCAGTACCAAGCACTAATCCATTCACTGTGTCAAAAGCCAACCACTTATAAATTCACTCAGGCACTCTCTTTGCTGTACTCTAATCATTCCGTCAGTTCCCAAGTACTCATGCAGTGAGCCAGGCCTTAGCACATAGACTGCTTCAAATGCATATTCACTATGCATGCAGGCCTCTAATCACCTACACAGTTGTCTTTCACACCTTCAATTCCCCAATCAGTATTCATACACTTCTAGCAAACACCCTGTCACTCACCCAGTGTGTCTCCTTATAGTACTGTAATTATTCAGTCAGTTAGCATGTAGTCTTTTAGTGAAGTAGGCTTTAGGGCATGAACTGCTTCAAAGTAGTATGCACTATGCATGTAGTGTTTTAACGATCGTCACACTTGTGGTTCAGGGCTATAGTTTCTTAGTCAGTTTTTATATAAAATGTGTTTGTACAGTAATGGAATAGTATAAATTTGAAAGTTATTAATATACATTTATTTGTGATTCTTTTTTACAGATACAGAACAGGAATGTTTCGCATCTGTTTGCACTCTTCTCGTGCAAGATTGTTTGGATGAAGGGTCCTTCGGTGTTTCCTCATACTTGCCGTGTCGTATGAGTATTTCTTGTTAGGATCCCCTTGCAACAGAACTCTTTTGCAAACATTGCACGTGACCAAGGTGGCATTGGTCTTTGTTTGCCCCTCGGGAAAAGTAAAAAATGTCCACACCACTGAAGGAAAACGTTGTGGGCGTGTGGCGTCCTCCAAAAATTCATCCTTAGATTTGGTGAATATTTTAAAGAGACAACATTTACAGTTTTTGTAAGTTAAACTTATCAAATTTTGTTAGCTGTAAGCATTTTATATATCTGTGATTTGTATCTTGTGGTATTTTGTTGAGAATAGCATGTTGTTGTTTTTTTAACAATCTTTGTGATTGTTTTTTTTTTGCCCGCTGTTAAGTGATGAGTACGATTGAAATCACTATTTTTAGTGAAATTTAATATATTCTGAGAACAGCAAAAAAGGCAAACAAATTACTTTGTGGAAATTATGCTGTGATTTGAGATTTGAGGGGTTCATAATATTTCCCATTTTAGCTATTGAAGGACCGCAATTATTTCAATCTTTCTTCTTTGAACATCTTTGCAGACAAAACTCTGTGCTTACCTTCTATCATTCGCAAGAAATTTTAAAAACGGAAATATGTCAATTTTTGTAACATAGTTATTCTGCAAGATACTCTTTCATATTTACAAAGAGAGGAAAAGGCACTCTGTGCACTTTTTATACTCCATGTAAATACAACCTCATCATGAACACCACTTTGTGTTGAACGGGTGTTCTATAAGTGTTTTATGTGCATGATTGCAATTAATACTCATAGAACAAGACACATGTCTAGATTTATCAGAAATCATAAATCTCGATATGTGTGTGAATGCTGCACCATTCTAAAATTGGTGTAGAAAAGCACAACAAGGAGAATTGTTTTAATTTCTCCACATTTTTATATCTTCTTTTTTTTTTTTTAATTTCTTTATTGAATAGAGATCACGGGTACAAACAAAAAAAGAAACATAACACACGATTCAATTTGTTATGCAATGCAGGATCAGTTCACAAGATTTAAATTGCTATAATATTCAGCAAATTTCAGGCTGTATAGCAGCCGGTATAGCTAATACAGAAGGAAAGAAAAATAATTCCATTATATCATTCAGTACAAAGATAATAAATAAAAAAGATAAGACCAGGTAATTAATAGGTACACCAAATAACTCAAGACCATCCTACTTATCCATATATGCACGGACAGCACCCCATATCATCTGCCCCAATGCCATTTTCCGCCTCCCTTTAACAGTATATAGGTTATATTCCATATTATACGTGAACAAAAAACGAGTTCTGCACATCTCAAATGGGGGGGCATCAATTTGTAGCCACACTGAGGCAGTACACATCCTAAGCACTGCTGCTGCCATAAATATCAAATACCTAACTTCCTTACTAGAGTACGTGCGTGCCCCACCTGCATCTATACCCAATAGAATCTCACTAATTGACACTTGTATAGAAACACCAAGAATCTCAGACAAAAACCTATTTATATGTCCGAGCAATTCTGATAATTTAGCACAGGTGGCAAAGATATGTGCTACATCAGCGTGTAAAATATTACATCTGAAACACTTTCCATCTGGATCTCCCCCCCACTTTGCAATTTTATCAGGCGTGCGATAAAGATAGAACATAGTCTTGTAATGCTGCGCCTTAAGATTGGCTGACATAAATAAACGGTTAGCCCATTCCATCGAGAGCTCCAACGATATTTCAGAGCATCCCAATCTTTCTTTCCATCTCGTTCGATGAGTTTCCAGATCGTTGGACATTGTCTCAAGAATTATATTGTACAATACTCCTATACGAGAGCCCTTTTTATTTGCCTCAATAAGAGGGTTAGATTTATTCAAAATATTTATTTTAACAAAATACTCACGCAACTGAAGATACTTAAAAAAATGCGAAGTGGGTAACAGATATTGTTTCTTCAGTTGGGAGAAAGATTTTAACCCGTCTGGTGTATATAAATCTCCCACTGTTATTAAACCTCTTAAACGCCAATTGACTACTATGTAATCCCAGCATATATTGGGGTGCAATACCGGTGCAATTAAAGGAGTATAGGTAGACACATTTCGAATATTATATTGTTTCCTTATTACCTTCCAGACCTTATATGCAGCGGCTATCACCTTAAATCTAGTACGCTTGTAATAGTTCCAATCTATGTCAATAAAGAGGCGGTTCCTGGCATCAGTCCCTAAAAGCAGAGAATATATAGAAGGTTGTAGTGCTGGCTGCACAGGTCCCTGACCAGTTAATAAAACATTCATACGCTGCAACATACATACATAATAGTACAAAAAGAAATCAGGGACTGCCCAACCACCCACTGCCCTAGGCAGCATCATATATTTCTTAGCCCGTCTTTCTTTCCCCTGAGACCAAATAAACCTCATACATATTGCTTGCAACTGTGATATACATACACTAGTAATCTCTAGTGGTAGGCATCTATAAAGATACAACACCTTAGGCAATACCATCATTTTCAAGATGTTGCATCTGCCAACCAGTGTCAAATGTAAACATTCTAACTGATCCAGCTGTTTACGGACCCCGTGTATCAGCTTCTGCCAGTTAGCCTCTACCATAGTGGAGGCACCAGCACGAATCTGTACTCCCAAATAAGTAACCTCATCTAAGACTCGTGGATCAACATAAGACTTGATATTCATACAAAGTATTTGAGTCTTAGCAGTGTTTAATTTATATCCCGATACCGCTCCGTATATCTTTGCAAGATTTTCAATTTCGGGCATAGCCATAGACGGTCTTGGTGAAAGCACTGCAACATCATCAGCGTACGCCAATACACGGTACTGCTGTGATTGTATCCTAACTGGAGGTACCCTACTACTCATCTCAATCATTTTTAAAAAGGGATCTATATACAGAGCAAACAGCAGTGGGGAGCATGGACATCCCTGCCTAGTCCCTCGTTGAATTAATACCACTGCGGATTGAAGTCCCATTACATTGATCCGTGAGCTAGGTTGTTGATAGAGCACCTGTACTGATTTAATAAAATTGGGCCCAAATCCCTGTAACTTCATCAAGTCCCATAAGAAGGCCCACGATACTTGATCGAAGGCCTTCTCTGCGTCCAGTAATATAAGGCTCAGTGGATTCCCTGACACAGTTGCATGATCAATTAAAGTGGTCACCCGGTTAACAAGATCGGTTGTACCACGCTTTGGGATAAACCCATGCTGATAAATAGAGACCAGAGGGGTTATCACTTCTGAAAGTCTGGTAGCTAAAATCTTAGAGTATACTTTCCCGTCTGCGTTTAATAATGAAATAGGCCGATATGAGCCTGGTAAATCCGCCGGTTTTTCCTTTTTTCTAAACACTGCTATACTCGCTTCGCCCCATGTTATAGGATACTCCCCTTGCTGGGCCATTCGGAATGTAGCTAACATATCCCGTTTTAAAACTTGAAAAAAAGTCTTATATACTTCAAGCGGGAGCTTATCAGGGCCCACAGCCTTACCTACTGGTAGTGCTTTAATAGCCGCTTCTAATTCAAACATCTCTATGGGGGCCTCTAATATGTCTGCCAGTCCTTGATCCAGTTTTGGCCCGAGATTTTGCCCAAGAAAGGATAAAGCTCTATTGCTATCATATTCTTCTACTGCATATAAGCGAGCATAGAAACTTCTAAACACTTCTAAAATTCCACTCTCAGTTTCTTCATATTGCCCAGCCTCATTTTTCATACTTTTAATTCGTTGAGCGGTTTCCCTGTTCCTCATTCTTTGAGCAAGACACCTCCCACTAGCCTCCCCATATTCATACAGCACCTGTCTCTTAACCTCGAAAGTCTTTGCTGCTTCCTTACTCCAATGGTTATTAACCTTGGCCTGGGATCGCGTCACCGCGGCTGATGTATTATAGGTATCCCTATTATAAGCAATGTCTTGAGTCAACAGCTCCTCAGCCTTACCTAAATCCTGATAAAGCTCCTGCAGCTTTTTTCGGTTCTGTTTTTGAGCATACAATCCATAACTAAACACCTCCCCCCTAAAAGCTGCTTTAAACGTATCCCAGACTACCCCAACTCCTGCACTTCCCCTATTTAAATTGAAAAACTCACAAATCCACTTGCTCATATTTTCTTGAAATTTAACATCCAGCAGCAACTTGCGATCAAAAGAGAAATCACGGGGTTTGCAGGGTGGAAGTAAAGCCCGGATGGACAATACTACAGGCCCGTGATCAGACGCCGCTCGGGGATAAACCTGTATTTGTGCGTCATGAAGCAGTTTATGTGTAACTAAGAAGTAGTCAAGGCGGAATAATTTTTGGTGAGGGGCCGAGAAAAAAGTATAGCCGGGCTCAGTCTTCCTGAGATGAGCCCAAGCATCGGTTAGTCCATGTGCTTTCACCAATGAGCTTAGTGCCCTGTATACCTTTGGTTTCCTGCCTACATAACTATATTGGTCACTACCTAATGTTCCAGGATGAAGATTAATATTCAAATCACCACAGAGAATTACAGGAGCGGGCCAGGTTGCCAATTCAACATTCAAATATTCCAGGACTGCTGCCGCATCAAAATTAGATCCATAAATGGAGCAGACAGTGCATTTAAAAGTTCCTACTCTACATTCCGTAATTGCCCACCTTCCAGCATTATCCTCTAAGACTCGTCCACCTTCAATTAGATTTCTCTTAGCTAATATAGCGACCCCCCTCGTTGTAATGGACTGCTTAGTGGACACCAGCACACTATACCCTAGATCGGTTAAGTACTTTCGTTTAGACCATGCAAAATGTGTCTCCTGCAATGCTATAATATCGCAATTAAGCCACTGCAATTCCCGAGCAACACGTTGCCTTTTATTTAAAGCATTCAAGCCTCTCACATTTAGAGTACCTATTCTTAATTTTCTAACTGCCATCTTCTCTAGCTCTAGCTCTAAAAAAAATAGAAACACTCTGCGCCCTGTCCTGCATTGTTTCCAAACAATCAACAAAAATTATACCCGTGATCCCTGTTTTCCCCTTTTCAACCATCCCACTCTGACCCACCCTCTGGCCCCGAACCGAGGCCTCCTTCCCTTCCCCCCTCCCCCTCCCTACTTCAGTCACCCCTTGTGAGCATAAGGACATAGTCCTTGGTGATGCGAGTGTGCAAGATCCACCTCGACAGAGGATCCGCCAGGTTATTGCCCTCTTCTGACTTTTATTAGTAGTCTGTTTTTACTTAAACAACACATTACTAAGCATCTTGTCTGCCCGGTAATAAGAAAAAGAAAAAAAAAAAAAAAAAAAACATCTCTTAGAACGACACTTTATCCCTCTATACCTTAAATACTATTAATTACATAGTCATCCTCCCTTTTTTTTAAAGCAGTGTTGCTCTTTTGGTCAAACCAGTTTTCTACCTTGGTAAAAAAAAAAAAAAAAAAATCCAAAACAAAAAGTCCGAAAAGAAACAGACCATAGATGTTTGAACAACATTAAGAAGCCGTAGAAGCCGTAAAAGTCCGATTCGTGCAAGTTGATACTACAGCTCCTGCCTCCAATATTTGATTCACCTCTAATAGATAGTACACCCTATACATCTCATAAATATTTTAGCTAGCTAATTATTTTATTTTTTTTCCTTTTTTTTCCTCTTCTCCTTTCTTTCCCACCCTCCCTCACACCTTTCTTCTTCTCATTCCAGACAATTTAATTCCCACCTTATTTTTTTTCCTTTTCACCCTTTTTCCCCTTCAGGGTGGACCTACTTTAGTGGCGATAGATTTCAAATATGCTTGCGCTTGAGATTCCGAGGTGAAGTATTTAGCCTGATTCTTATAAATCACCTTGAGTTTAGCAGGATTCAGGAGAAATACCTGCGCACCCTTAGCTTGAAATGGCTGAATTAATTGTCGGAATTGCCATCTTAAAGTCACAGTAGCTGAACAATAGTCCGGCCTAACAAAAAAGTCACATCAGGAACCCTTACGCCGCTTATCAGGGCGAGCCAAGTCATATAGTGCTTCTCTCAGAACAAAGTTATTTACGGCGCTGTAACCTTCAAATCAGTTAATTTGGAGGAGAGTGCAGTAATCCCAGTTACATTAACATTGCTGTTGCTCATAGTAACATTATTGCTGGCATTAGTAGCATTATTAGTACTCGTGTTATTCACACTAACAGCAGCCTTTCGTGTGCCTCTGCCTTTCGGCGCCATATCCGCTTTCTTAGTATTTATTGAAGAGTACTCACTTTAGGCATAGGAGGGAAGATCGTTCTCTCGTTTTCTCTGAAACTCTAAGTTCTTTCTTGTCCTCTTAACCGCTCAAACCAAGCATTAAAGTTTGCTGTAGCATTCAAGTTTACTATAGGGAATCTCACCGTAGTTTGTAGCGCTGTAACACCGTAGTTTATGGCAATGTAACACTGTAGCGCTGTGACAGACTCGCAAATCCCGTGAAACAGAGGCACAATTGCAGAAGCTACAATGTAGTCATTTCACTCTCATTTTACTTAAGCAGTCAGCTCCTTCACTCGGCTCCCACTGCGGCTCCTGCTCTGGCTCACTGTAGTTACAGCTCCGGCTTCAGCCCCAGCTGTCTGTGCTCCGTTTTTCAATTGAAGCTATGCTCGCCTCGCTCTCCTCTCCATTTTCGCTTTCCTTCGGGATTCGAATTCGCTGCGGCCGAATGCCGCTTCAGCGTCTTCAACGTCTCCGGCGCCTTTTACCCGCCCTCACTCGTCCTCTCCGTAGCCTCGGTCACAGCGGGGATTAGAACACCGCAAGAGCCCTCAGAGTGGGCAAAAAGCAAACGAAGCGATTTTCCGACCAACGGCCAGCCACAGCTCCCTCTAATGCGGCAATCCTGGCATCTCTTCTCCGCCGAGGTACGGAGCTGCTCACTCAAGCGGCCGTGCAGCCGCCATCTTGCTCAATTTTTTTTCCGATCTAAAAAATTTAAATCGCAAAATTTTGATTACTAAAGTCTCTGGCAAACAAAGAAAAAATATTTTTATATCTTCAATGCATGCTGAAATGTTCAGCATACATTTAAGGAGAAAAATGCATTTTCTCATTGTTTTTGTACAGGAAGGTTTGTCTTCCTGTAGAAAAACAAAGAGCACATGACACAGTTATCCTTGCACTATGGTGCAAGGGTGCCTGTGTCACCACATGGCTGCAGTTTAAGCAGCCGTGCAGAGAGAAGCATAGATTTGCAACATATTTATGTACATATGTTGCATCCCTGTGCTTCGGAAGTACTGCAGCACACTGCAGTTGAAGAGGTTACTGTGTGATGCTGCAGTACATCCTCATAGTTCTGCACTTATACATTCACCATATGCTACTAAGGCATTCATTCAGTCAATTACGTACTACACATACATTCATCTAAACTTTCACACACTAACAAAGAAATTTAGCTCTTTTTTTAAACCAGGAAAGTTAGTTCTTACAAGAATTTTTTTTTTTCTTCTTTCTTCTTTTATATATTTTGTGGGGTTTTCTGAACAATTTTTAATTTTTGGGGGTTTTTCTGCAAAAAAAAAACAAAAAAAAAAAACAGGAGGAACCCATCAATGAACTTCAGGGAACAATAAAAAAAACTAAAAAAAACTAGCAAATGTGACTTTCTTGCCGGCGGCAGATCAGATCGATCGACTGCTCACCGTAGCACAAAGTCGCATTGCACTTAGTGCAGAGTATTTTTAAATATTGAAATTGAGGACGGATGTCCAAATTTTGGGCTGATGGATGCACTCTTGAGGTGCTCGGCTGCGATGAGGTGGAAGGCGCAGGAGCAGGAGTGTTTCTCATCCGTTTGCACTCTTGTCGTGCAAGATTGTTTGGATGAAGGGTCCTCAGGTGCTTCATCATACTTGCCGTGCCGCACGAGTATTTCTTGTTAGGATCCCCTCGTGACAGCACTCTTTTGCAAATCTTGCACGTGACCAAGGTGGCATTGGTCTTATTCTGCCCCTCGGGAAAAGTAAAAAATGTCCACACCACTGAAGAAAAACGTTCTTTGCGTGGTGCCTCCTCCAAAAATTCATCCTCAGATGTATGAGGAGATGCAGGTGATGCCTGCTGCCCTGAAGCCATTTTTTGTTGAAAATAGTTAGAGCTAAGTGTAAACTTAGTCTAAAAAATCTTCTTCTCTGCAAAGAGATGCTCCTCCAAAGAAGGTAAAAGAAGAATGATTGAATTGGGTGAGGTCTTTCAATAGTTAGAAGAGGAAGTGTAATGAACCAATCAAATCTCTTTTTTTTGCTGGTCACATGGGATCCACGCACCCAGCGCGCATCCGTGAAATTGAATTAAAAAACATTAGATGTAAATATATATTAGTTTTAAGACTACTTTAGAGTTTGTCTTCAATTAATATTCACATGAAATACATATATATATGTTTTTTTAAATGTTAAATATTTCGTGGGATCCACGCACCTACCGCGCCATAGACGCAGATGTCGCATTGCGGAAGTGCGTAAACGTCACGTTACGTACATCGAACGTGTTGCGTATAAATAAAGTTTTGAACATATAGTTAAAAAAATATTTTGAAAAATATAAAAAAAATATGTTTGAAAAACCCATTAAAATCAAATAATATTTTTTAATTTTTAAAAGAATTAATTGAAAAAATAAGTTTAAAAAATGGTGATAAAAAAGTATTTAAAAAAAAAAAAAAAAATTAATGAAATTGACACACTGAATTTCAAAAATATAGAAATCCAATCAAAATCATTAAACATTATATCTTCAGAGATAAGTTAAAGATAGGAATTAGCATTTAAAAAACCTTTGAAATTCACTGAAAAAACCATAGGATTCATGCACGTTATAGTTAGGAATCGGCATTTAAAAAACCTTTGAAATTCACTGAAAAAAACAAAGATTTCAGGGGTGTTAAAGTTAGGAGTTGGCATTTAAAAAACCTTAGAAAATCACTTCATAGGTTTCAGGGGCGTTATATTTAGCTGTTCATTTCCCTCGTACAAAACCCTAGAAATTCCCCCGTTATAGTTAGTTCAGCTAACTATAACTCGCGCCCCTGCAATGCACTGCTGATGACGTCACATATTACATCACTCATGACATGGTCAGTGACATCACTGATGACATCACTGATGACGTCATCCATGTGATAAATTAGTGCATCTTCTCAACGGTGGGTCCAGACCGTGGAGGATTTGCACCACCCTGATACTCAATATGGGGTCTGTGAGATTTGGAATTTTGCTGAATCTCTTGGCGGCAAAGCTGATTCATTATTTTCATAAAACCGGACTTTCATACTGAGGCCCACTGGAGGGCTTAAAAATGTGTGTCCTTTTAAAATGCGGAATTTTACACATAACCCACTGAAGGGTGATAATGGAGCGTAAAATAAACTACAAGTTCCGAAATGCTTTGCAAGAACATCAATTAAGCAGGCACACCGGCGGCCTAATTAATTTAAGCAGGAAGTTGGAACTGTGGCAGCACGAAATGCTTGTGTGTTCTGGGGCCTTCGAAAGAGGAGCATGAAGCTCTGAAACGCCTCAGGCCGAAGGATGGAAAAAGATCGGTATGAAATGCCAGTTTCCTGTTGGATTAAATATTTGTGAAAATCATCAGCTTGGGAGTGCGTCCTCATTGCATGGGCAATTTTGGGAACATTTATACACGGTGGGTCCAGACCGTGGAGGATTTGCACCACCCTGATACTCAATATGGGGTCTGTGAGATTTGGAATTTTGCTGAATCTCTTGGCGGCAAAGCTGATTCATTATTTTCATGAAACCGGACTTTTATACTGAGGCCCACTGGAGGGCTTAAAAATGTGTGTCCTTTTAAAATGCGGAATTTTACACAAAACCCACTGAAGGGTAATAATGGAGCGTAAAATAAACTACAAGTTCCGAAATGCTTTGCAAGAACATCAATTAAGCAGGCACACCGGAGGCCTAATTAATTTAAGCAGGAAGTTGGAACTGTGGCAGCGCGAAATGCTCGTGTGTTCTGGGGCCTTTGAAAAAGGAGCATGAAGCTTTGAAACGCGTCAGGCTGAAGGATGGAAAAAGATCGGTATGAAATGTCAGTTTCCTGTTGGATTAAATATTTGTGAAAATCATCAGCTTGGGAGTGCGTCCTCATCGCATGGGCAATTTTGGGAACATATATATATATATATATATATATATATATATATATATATATATATATATATATATATATATATATATATATATATATATATATATATATATATATAATATTAGTATTTTGTTATAGATATGTAGACTTAAACATATACACATGTTTTTATGTGTGTATTTTTATATACTTATATATTTATATTTATTATTAAATGTTACTTGCATTTATGTAATTTACAATATATAATTGTTATGTATTGAAATGTTTGTTTTACTATTTTAAACTGTATATTTATTGCAA
The DNA here is from genome assembly GCF_964204655.1 of Triturus cristatus. Taxonomy (NCBI): domain Eukaryota; kingdom Metazoa; phylum Chordata; class Amphibia; order Caudata; family Salamandridae; genus Triturus; species Triturus cristatus. The sequence goes on along the minus strand of NC_140586.1, from coordinate 789,452,369 downwards.
AACAATAATTTTGTCTTATTTTTAACAATATTAATGTTAACTATATTTTAATCGCAATATTTTTGTACTTACCTTCATAAATATAGAAAAATTATATTTGTGTCAATGATATTTTTGACACTGTATTTGTGTGTCACAATATTTGTGTATTTGATATTATGTCACTGATCCATTTTCCGCCAAAGATATATTGTATTATGGATTTCCATACGACCACAGTACTTCGTGGAAGAAATGCATCACTGTCATGTAAGATAAATGTTGCATGTGAGCTTCATTGTGTATTTACTCTACCCACATATAAGACAAAACTAATACCTGCCAGCAGAAGTTAAGAGTATGAAATCTATACTTATCTATACTGACCTATACCTGATTATATTGATGATATACTAGTAGTCGATATTGTGGAGTTGATATAAGGGCAGGCTGGAACTATTGTCCTCAGTATTATGACATACAACTATAGGTTAATGGGTTCTACAATGTACGCGTGAACTCACAACAATGGAAAAGATAAACGCTAGGATTTTATTGACTTTCAAAGTCACATTAGCATAGCCACTGCTACTAACACTTAAACAATAATTCTAAAGCGATCACACCAGGGATCAAAAACTCTGAAATACTTTGGTCCCTTCACTAATGTGTCTTTACACCTGGCACCTCAAAAAGCAGTGCATTTGAGGATCTGAGTTGTCTATAAAGATGATGGCATTAAGAAAGGTTTCTTGCCATAAATGTGCAGTGCATACGATTTCAAATAAGATAAGGCCATGCTAATAAAATAATGTAGATGACAGAAAAGAGGCTTAGGGTCACCTAAATGGATATTATTACTTTGCTTTGCATCCTTTCTGCAAGTTAAACCAAGTGGTTTGACAATTTCAAATGCAGTGTGTCACGAAAGTTCCCAGTTAGGGCTGAAATGACCATGCAATTGGGTCATCCTGGGCAAGCTGGGAGCATGGGCCAAAACAAATTCCTTCTTTTCTAAAGCCCAGTACAGTTTTCTTCTGTGTTTGTGGACAACCGAGCTGGCACACAACCTATCGCTTATCATGGGAAAATATGTCAAGGCCAAGAGAGGCTCACTACACATGGCGTTTCTGGACCTCTCCTGTGCTTTTGACTTGGTTAATAGGGGAAAGTTGTGGAACTAGGTGGAGTCTGCTGGGGTGAACCCCCCACTGTTTATTCTCATCGGGCGTTTACACTGGGACACCACCACTAAGGTCTGCTATACACAACATGGCGACTGTACACGAGCTATAAAGGTAGCTGGAGGGGTCAGACAGGGCTGCATAATGGCACCATTCTGGTACTTATGATCCAGTGCCAAATCAGGGGGTTGATAACACAACACAAAGATAACGGGCCCAATTCACACACTTACCCCACATAACCCTCTGTACTTTACGCTGTATATTTTTTTCTCAGTTATCAAGACTAAATGAACCCTAATGGAAATCAGCTGTTCATTATACAGGCTCGTATCTAACACTCTAAATAAACTAACTGAGCCTGCATGTCAAACTTCTTTCCTCTGGTCGAAGGACCAAAAGTTGAGAAGTTGATGGTAATAATCGTACTAACTATCTATCTAACCATGTCACTAAATAACCACAAACTCAGTGAAAGGTTAATAGTGTTTATCTTCAAATAATGTAAAATAAGAGCTCAAAAATGAACAGAATCACAGGCAAACAATGTATTGAACACAAAGAGAGAGAACATTTATCAATGCAAACAGTGTCAAACTCATATCAAAATAAATAAATGCACATGAAGGAGTGGATAAAAAAAGAGACAAAACTTTCAGAGACAAAATACATTTGCAAATTATTATGCAAAGTACAAATTATTTAGCTAATACTAACCTAAGGAAAATAGAGTAAATACCACCCCCTGGCCATGGAGATAGTAAGAGGTCCCCCGAGACAGGTTCAAGGAACAAAGATTAAATCAGGATACAGGATAACAGGAACAGGTAGGCCTCTATCAGCAAACCGACGGACAGCGACGATCTCCCTCTACTCTCGCGGGAAGCCTCTTTCTACACCCCCCTGGAGCACCCCAGTTATACCCTAAAATCTACATGTCCAACCCACAGTAGTTGAAACATTTCATGAAAACTCAGTCTTTCATTGGTTGATTTGGGGTGTTTAATCACACCACCATAGTCTTATTCATATTCTTCATAGAGTTCTTTGTTTAATACAGCTTCCTGTGACATTACTACATCCACTGAGCACATTTCCTTTAGTAGGTAACAAGTTGCAACTTTTTACATTCTCGTTGTACAGCACTGCCGCTTTCAATGGAAGAAAGTTGTACATCTTCCATTCATTCCCATGGCCACCTTTTTGTTCTTTGGCAGACACGCAACATTCTTTTCCGAAGGTCAATAACACTAGCCTCTCCACGTCTCTCCTCTCTCTGTCAGAGCTCGATTTTCAGCATACTTATTTCATATTTTGTTGGTTTTTACCCTTAACATTCATGCAGCAATATAGGCCTGTACTTTCTTCTAGAATGAATGAGAACACAGACATGTATTATTTTCACGAAATGTACTTTTCACTGTTTACCTCCCACTAATGCACTAGCCCAATGTTATGTTTTTCTAGCAAAAGCGTTATTGCACAAAAGCAGAGTTATTTTATCAAATTTAGAAGCGGCCTTGTCTTTCATGCATTAGTCTTAGCATTAGTGCACGCATGCGCACAGCATTTCCCAATGTATTCGTGTTGGTGCATATTATTATCACAGCACACTATTAGTAAACATTACTGGGGCATTAATTTGTGCAGCTTTTACTTCACAAAATCCTGCTCCATCACTTATTTTACATTAATTCTCCATGTGCAGCCCTGCTCCAGTGTAGTAACGGTATTTCAAGAATCGCCTATTGCCCAGTCCCAATTCTTTTACATGCCGAAAACTTGGTTTTAATTTCACACACAGCAATTGGCCTCCAGAAACTGTTGAGTGGTTTTAATAGTTTTATGGCTTATTTAAATCTAAAAGTTAATCATCAGAAATCGTTTATTTTAACCTGTGGCCCAAAAAACACTGAGGGACAAAATACGAGTCTGGCGGTCCAAGGACTGTTAAGCCTGTGGTGGCATGGTGGTGGTTCAGCCACCACCGCACCGATTATCCGCCTGCCCCATTACGAGGCGGGAGTTGGGCTGTTGGACCTCCCTGGGACTGCTGATGCCACCATGGAAATGCTATTCCCTCGAGGTGAAGCGGCAGTCAGAAGCCGCAATATGCTTGGTGGGACCGCCACAGTTACACCAAGCCTATTACGAGGTTTCCTCTCTGCTGGCGGTGACATGGAGGTTTTTACTCCATGTCAACCCTGGCGGAGAGAAAAAAAAGGGGGCCCTAGAGGGTCCCCTGTGCCTCCTCCACTTGTGCATGCACACAGAGGGGCATAACATGTGCTCCCTGTGTGCATACACAAGAGTTCGAGCACCCCATTGCAGCGCACTACTCTGGGAATGTCACGCTGCCCACCCACTAGATGACAAATAACTTATGATCTAATGGGTGGGGGGTGGCAAGTCTCAGCAATGCGGGGGCCAGCACCACAGAAACTCACAATCGGGCCCTAAATTTAGAACCTTTTTCACTGGTGAGACACCATTAAAGGTGTCTCATTTTAACTTTTCAGGAATTTTGTTTGATGCTAATTTGACATGGGGCAGTCTGCTTAATGAAAGATTACAGAAAATGTAAGTAGTTTGTGAATCAATTTTAAGATTCGCAAACAAATTTAGGGCATATGCCAATAAAAGAGATGGCCCAGTTATACAAAAAAAAGTTTGGCGATTGAAACTTACATAGAATATGTGTGGGGCTATGAAGTCCTGGCGAGGATGCAGGCCTTTGAAAATGAGTTACTCTGGAGGATTTTGGCCTCCCTAAATCAACCCCAAGTTTTGTCTCACATAGTGAATTGGGCATGGGCTTCCTCGAAAACCAACTTAATATGACTCCACTCTTACTGTGGGTCAAAATCTGGAGGACCCCAGAGGCTGGTTTCTCGAGGAGTATCTTGACCGGTTGCCTAAATTTGGATAACACTAACTCCATCCCTTGGTTAGAGTACATCAGGAAAACATTTTATGACATGGGCCTGGAAAATCTTTTTGATTTTCCACATAGTATGGGGCAATAAACTAAGGCATTAGTTAAGGAAAAGTTCCTTAAATTTGAGATCAGACTCGTGAGATCAATACATATGACCTCAGTCCTAAATGATTTAACAATTTCTACAACCCATGTGATGGAGCAGTATTTAACATGAGTGGAAAATCCAGAACATAGGTTCTACATCATGAGGTTGAGGCTACACTCCGTAGATCTTTTAGTTGCCTTCCCCATCCTTGGCTCTTGGTTCGAATCTCTTCCAGGCTGCCCATGTAATACTACCTCGTCCCAATCGATGGTGCACTTTATGCTCTTCTGTCTCCTACAGTTGTTTGAGAGGTCGTTTTTAATGACCTATTTTAAAGCGCGTGCACTTTACATCTCAACAAGAGGGGCTGTTTTTTTTTAAATGTTTAAATACAACAACAATTTGTTTTACTGTTCTTAATTATATTTTGGCTGTAATTAAATTGAGTACAAGGTATGCTATAGAATAATGTGTTATCTTAGTTTATGCAAGATTGTTATATCATATTTTATAGTTTTTCAAGCCTTCCTAGGTATTTGAAATGACTGTAAAGTTGTGTTTGATCATTTTATGATATAAGCTTTTACTATTTTAAATTATTTCTCATGATGTATATTTTTAATAATATTTTATGTGATGTCAGATTAATTTTTATTCTCCTTTTTTTTAATATGAAGTACAATGTATGTTTTTTAAACTTGTTTTTTTATGGTAATTATTCTGGCTGAATAAAGACTATTGACTGGCCATGCGATTAACTTCATCAGTAAGAAAAGGCAATTCTTTTCTCAGACATTGAAGAAGAAATGAACAATGGGATTTGAGGATTCAAGAAGGGTTCATTAATCCAGGTTTTAACAGCTTTCAGAGATACAACTCAGGACCACAGTAGCTCTGTAAAGCAGTGGCTCCCATAGCGCAAGCCATGGGCACCAGGGAAGTTCTCATCTCGGCATGCACATTTGCAAAGATACTTGGGTTATATTGTCTCACTTAAACAAGCATACTTTTTTTTCCACACGTGTCCTTTGGTGTAATACACCACATGGAAAGCAAGTCTCATTAGGTTTTGTCTAGACGTGCATGCGCTGTATCTGCAAGACCTGTTGTTTACATACAGTGGACTAATAGACTGCCCATAGCTTACGATTTGTTAGCTTCAGCGTTGCTCTCTTTTCCTTCATCCCACTTGTCAGGGAATGCAGAGGTCATGCTTTCTTCTTCTGTTTGGTCCTCCCCTGGAGCATGGACCAAGTACTTGTATCTTTCCACTTCTCCTGTTTTTGGAGTAACGTTTTGGTGTTCGAGCACTCCATATGAGTGCTTGTAATTTAAGTCCATCTCCCATATCCCTGTCCATGTAGCTTCTATTCTCAACCACCTGCATCTCTTCTATGTTGCTTCTTTTTCCTCCCAACCTGTACTCTATGCAACTGCATTCTACACCACTGCACTCTACTCTGCACCACTCTATGCCACTGCACTCTCTGCCACTACATTCTACACTAATGCACTGTACATCACTGTACTCTATTCCACTGCACTGTGTGCCATGCTACTCTACACAACTCTATGCCACTGCACTCTATGCCACTCTGCTCTTCTCAGCACCACTCTGCTCTACACCACTGCACTCTTTGCCATTGCCCTCTCTGCTTATCTCTTTTGCAGCACTCTAAGCGACTGGACATTCGGCCACCGTACTCTTCTTTGCACCACTGTACTCTATGGAACCGCACTTTGCACCATTACACTCTCCTCTACTGCACTCTACTCTACACCACTGCACTCTATGCCACTGCACTCTGTGCCATTGCACTCTACACCACTGTAATCTATTCCACTGCAGTATATGCCTCTCTAATCTACTCTTCACCACTCTGCTCTATGCCACTCTACTCTGTGCCACTGAACTCTATGCCACTGCACTCTACGCCATTGCACTCCACACCACTGCACTCCACACTGAACCACTCTACACCTTTGCACTCTATGCCACTGCATTCTATTCTGCACCACTCTGGACACTGCACTGTATGCCACTCTAGTCTGCGCCACTGCACTCTATGGCACTAAGCTCTACGCCACTGTATTCTACTCTTCACCACTCTACTCTACTCTACACCACTGCATTCTATGCCACTGCATTATTTGCCACTCTACTCTACACAACACTACTCTACTGTACTCTACGCCACTCTACTCTACACCACTGCACTCTACATCACAGCATACTATACGACTGCACTCAATGCCACTCTCCTCTGCACTTTTTTGCTCTACGCCATTGCACTCTATGCAACTCCACTGTACTCTGCCCCACTCCAGGCAACTCTATTGCACTCCACTCTTTTCTACTCTACACATTCCACTCATGCAGTCACTCTACACAACTCTACTCTATGTCACTACACTCTACCCTACTTCACTTTACCGCACTTTATGCCACTCCAAGCCACTTTACACCACTCTCCTCGACACCACTTAATGCCATGCCACTCCACACTACTCCACTTGATGCCACTCTACACCACTCTAGTCGACCCCACTCCACTCTATGCCACTCTACTCAATGTCAATCCACTATAACTGACTGCACTCTACACTCTACGCCAGTCCATTCCTATTTATGCCAATCCACACTACACCATTCTACTCTACGCCACTCCACTCTACACTACTTTATGCCACTCTGAGCCACTCTATATCATTCCTAGTCACTCTACTCCACTCAACGCCGCTCCACTCAACACCACTCTACACCACTCCACACCACTCTACGCCATGCCACTCCATTCCATTCCACTCTACTCTACTCCATGCTTCTATGCAATATGGCTGAAACACATTGCCAAAGCCAATAGATCTCACGTAGGCTAAACCTATTGGCTTTTCCAATGCTTGTTTTTTTAGTGGGGTGACTATACTACAAATGTTTGAATACGTTTGCTTAGAGACTTAGAAAAACAATCAATCAAAACTTACCATTTGACCTCATGTTGCCTTGTTGGGACCCACTCAGTTGTGTAACAGTCCTCGTTCTTGAAGACTTTTTCTTGTTCCTGAAGATAAGAAGAGGAAGTTTGTTTTCTTATACTGTACAGTAAGGGCCCTGTTTTACTCAACGTGCGCACTAGAAATGAACCAGTCAGCTACCGAAAATTTCCTTGGGATCAGTGAGGCATCATTACCTGCGCTTTTCCCTGCCTTGTGAGTAGATACAAATGCTTTGAGGTTCTGATGGTAACCTACTAGATGTGAGTCCCAAAAGAAAATGCGAGCTTCCACATAAAACTCTAGAAATGTGGGAGGCTTGACTGCATTTTTTCCTGCTCCTTGACTTGACACAAGTGAGACAACTGTGTTACTGCCAGATGACTTGTGGTGTTTCTGGGACGTTGTAATTTAGTGACCAGCCTGAGAAAGCTTGAAAGTCCAAGAAATGCCCAATCTGTCCTTATCATGCTAGCTTCATAAAGGCACAAAAGAAACCCTTAAACCCACAAGTTAGTAGAGTGCTATAGAAAGATACAGGTGTCGGAGCCAAATTACCAGTATAACTATTGGAAAGCCTCCAACAAAGCTTCCGAGAAGCGGAGTGATCCTACTTAAGTAATCACCTTTGTGGCTGATCAAATGTTCTGAGTTAACACTCTGGTCATGCTGAATCTTGGCGGTCCTCTGCCCTCTTCGGGATGTGTTTGATTTTAAAAAAGGTATTTAAAATTCCTCACTTGTTAAAAAGACCTAAACATTAGTTAGGGTGGTTCTTTTTCAAAGAGACCTATCCAATTGTGGATCACTGACAGAATATTGGAATCAGAAATATCGTGTGGACAGAAATTTGTGTGAAAAATATCGATGACCAAAATATCGAGAAGGTAAGTGCAAATACTTAAGTATATATTTATTATTCTTGACTCCACACCTATGTACCTTCAAGATAGATATATTGTCAAGGTAAATATATGTGTAGTTATGTATAGTAAACCTTTAGTTACCTATAGAAACTTACCCTCGCGATATTTGCATTCTCAATATTCTTGACACAATATTTTGGTCCACGATATATCTATTTCCAATATTCTGCCTAAACAGCTTTAATTCTTGCTTCTGTACACTTTTTTTCCTTATAATTAAACAATTTGCAGTCAAAATGCCCAAGGGTGAATTATCCCTTGGACTATTTAATTCTGTGATCTCATTTTATTTTCAGTTTACCTTTATTTTGCTAAGTTGTTTTCAGCTCTACATTGTATTTTCTGTCCCTCTGCACTTCTCCCCAAACATAGCAATAAATCCTTGGGTAATATTACAAAAAGGGCTAAACAATTGGACCTTTTAAGAGATACATGTTGCCCTTGATCAAGTACATTTGAAAATTCACTTTATCCTTTAGTATCTTTGGTCACGCTCCCCTATCTGCTTCTCAGGTGGATTTTCAACAATGCGTGAACACCATTTTCTATCGAATCAAGATGAAGAGCGGAAGAGAATTTGTTTTAGATTCAAAAAATAGAACATGCATAAAATATGAACACAAATGTCAAAACAGCCTGAAATGCATATCACTTCCAACTTTCATATTATGTGAAAAAGCAAACTTATGAAATAAGCATTTAACACAGTCTTCCAAAATATTAAAATAGCTAATTTGTTAGTAGAGTTTAAAATGTGAAAAAATATGTTCTTGTGCACCAACAGACCAAGGGGCATATGTATCAAGCCCTTTTCCCATTCGCAAACGGGCCGATTCTCAGAATCGGCCCGTTTGCGAACGGGAAAAGGCCTTTTTGGATGTATCATCCCAAAAGGGCATTGCAAATTAGAGAATCGCAAAATTTCTCTAGTTTGCTATTGCATTTAAGGAATCGCAAATTGCGATTCCTTAAATGCAATATATGAATCACAGCAAAAGTGCAATTTGTCCGTAAGAAATCTCAAATTACCACCAACTTCAAGTTGGTGGTAATTTGCAATTTCTTTGAAAAATGCACCTTTTGGCTTTTTTTTTTAAAGTGCCATGTGACGCACAGACATGCCCTTAGGGCATGTATGTGCGCCACATATGCACACATACATATTTCAGGGGTGCAACAGGTTATCCTTTTGACACCCTGGCACCCTTGAAATTGCATTCTTATTCTGCGATTCGCAAATTGTGAATCACAAATTGAGAATGTCTTCCCATTCATTCCTATGGGCCTCCTAGCCCATAGGAATGAATGGGAAGGTATTCCTTAATTGCGATTAGCAATTTGCTAATCGCAATTAAGGAATGCCAAGGAATTGCAAAACATTTGCGAATTATTTGTTACATCCAGTTTGCGATTCTCAAATAACGATTCCCTAAAAATCGCTATTTGAGAATCGCAAATACGGTATTTGATACATATGCCCCCAAGTTCCTTTAATACAATCAGTACTTGGTATAAGAATTGAGTTTGATCAAATCACAAATGTGCCTTACCCATCTTTATGAAATACCCAAAGGGCTGATATACATTGTTTAAAGCCTGCAGAGGCAATAATAGGCTTTATATATTCATGTTATGGGTTGATACAACAAATATAAAAACATAAAATGCACAGTTGTTCAGTACAGTCAGCCCACAATACAGAAAACAGCTTTTTGAACCATTATTCCTATATCAAATTGATCAACATGCTTCTAGTCGCAGCAAATTAAATTTAAATCATGATAGCAGACTCCATTCAAGACTCAAAGGACTGTTGGCGCTTTTTACTGCTAAAAGGGCTGATTTGACAGGTGAGACTGTGAGTCCCAAAGGAGCCACACAGAACAAAATTAAAGTCCAAACCATTAAGGCTTATTTAAAATTAAGAATAATTCCAGAAGGCAAAAAAAGCAATTGGTTAGTCAATTGAAATCAACACGATCAAAAGTCAAGGGAAAAGTTTAAGCCTAGGGGCAACAAAAGGACTGACTTGAAATCTACCTCTGAAGAGAGCAAGGAAAAGTCTTGAAAATGTTCCACGTACGAAAGTCAAAGAGCAGTCTGCCATAGGGACATGCTCAATAGAAGTTTCAGAAAAGTCTCTGAAAGTCCTCAGAAAAGTCTGGCACATCTCCCAAAACCAGCACATTTTATAGTTTCACAGCAGTAGGGAATCAACCTCTACATGCCTTTAAGTGGCACCATGGAATGTATTAATAAAGATACATTGACAGAAAACAATCAACATTGTAGAAATTGTATTACGTAAAACAGGCTTACTCTAGAAACCCTCCTGAAATTAATATTCAATGAGTACTTCTAACCTACATAGAAGGAGAAATGGCATTGCATCACTAAATAATACACTGTTAATCAAATGAATGGAGCACAGTTAACCCAGCAAGCAGCCTTAACCTTGAGCATTTGCAACATTACATGCAGGCTTCCTCCAAAGTACATTAGTTGGTACAAAGCAAATAAACACCATGAAACACATCATATTTCCATTTATTTTAGGGAACGATGAAAAACACAGCATGAGGGAGAGAAGTCATGCACGCAATGCAACTTTTGTTTAAATGCCACGCTTCTTTAGGATTCAGTGCAACTAAATCAGAGGCCCAGTAAATTAACTTTGCATCCTACTTATGCTAACTTAAACACTCGAAAATGAACATCAATCTTTAATAATATTATTGTTTAATAATTAGCATGGTAACATTTCAGGGTGGAATTAGTCATCGTCTTGTCTTGAGCTCTAGTGAATGTAAAATGTCCCCTACTGGGTCATTGGCGGTTGGTGGCATTCAAAAGTGGTGAGGCACACAAAGAAGCTCACAGACACACACACTCATACAATCACAATCATAAGCACAGCCAGACAAACACACATAATCAATCACACAGCGAGTCAGGAAGGCAAAGAAACATAAAGGTTTCACTTACCTTGCAGCACATCATCATGCTCTCAAGTCTTTGGCTCCAACTCCTCTGAGGATGAAGTGATGTAGCAAAGCAAACTACACCTTATCCAATCTAGACGCTGCTCAGAACAGCATCTGGATTGGCTGGAGCAGGTTGAATCAGCGCTCCGAAAGGCACTGGAGCCCTGTGCCTGATTTCCAACCCAGCTGTCTAAGACAACTGGGTTGGTGAGTTTGAAATGCGCATGTCAGTTTGGACGGAGCAAGGTAGCTGGCAAAACCGACATACGCACTTCAAAATGAAAGGGCCACTTGTCATTGGTGCTTGACAGCAATGACGCACAGGCCCCGCCCTGTCCTCTGCATTTGGCAGAAAGCGGAGAAGTAAAATGGTAATACAACCATTTTTATTACTATTTTATTTTCCCAGATTTCTACGCAGCAGTATGGGGGGGCGATGCTCCTTCGCTCATATGGAGGCACCACCACTGCCCTAGGCGTATTTTTTGGGGATGTCCTGCTCATTTTAATTTTGAGTCAAAACAAATGCCAGATTAGAGAAGAAGAACTCAATTCCCTACCTTTGCAAAATACTGCAGCCTTTTCTTAATGAAATTTAGGATATTCAGCATTTTCATAATTTTGACATATGCTGAAAAAATGCACTGGAGGCCATTACATGCATGAGAACGTAAAGCTGCATTATATACATATACCAAGAGAAGCATGCTATCAGGGCCAACCTTTAGGATACACTCTCTCCTCATGCTGACTGACAGCAGTTCCAAGTGTAATTTTACGACTTACTCGTGAGGTGTTTTACATGCACTTTATGCTACTCTCAAAACACTTTTAATGTAGACGCGAAAGGGTGAGTTCGGGCCTGATGTAATAAGTTGGGGACCTACAGCTGTCACTGTTTTTCTGCAACATGACTACTTAGAGACCCCACCTTCATTTGGCACTGCCACTGCTGTGCTAATCAATTACAACACAAAATCCAGATTTGCTGGGAGTTGCAAAAACTCTTTCCCCGTTAATATTTAGGAGGTCTAGGAGTTCTCATCTGCCAATATTCAAAATATCCCCTTAAGTTCTTTGGCTGTGATTGCATGGACAGAGCCCTGCAAGAGAGTGCCCCGGGGGCGCAACAGGCATTTGCGCCCCCATTGTGCAACCCCAAGGCACTTTGGTATTACAGAAGGGGCCACAGGCGCTTGTGCGGCCCCTTCTGTAATACCGATAGCGCTGGTGCACATAAAGCACCAGCGCTATCTGCAGGAGGCGTTCCCCATGCAAATGAGGGAATCCCTCTGCCTCTGCACCCACGCCGTATTGTAGCTGTGGGCACAGAAGCAAAGAAGCTTTCAGTGCAACCCCTGAAAGCAGCCCTCTGCAGGGGGTAAAAGGGGTCCGATTGACCCCCTCAAACATCCCCTTGCAGGCAGGTGCAGTCAGAGACTGCACTCGCCTGCAAGGGGATCTCTAATCGTCCTTCAAAGTGCAAGCAGGTTGCCGCCTGCACAGTGAAACACGGAGCAGCTGCATTAAAGCTGCTCCATATTTTGCTTGAATGCGCTGCCCCTAGGGCAGCACGAGTTCACAGCTGCCCTGGGGGCAGCGCATTCTATGCAATAGGGTGCACTTTCCCTGTTTGAGCCCGTGCACCTGATCTCCATTCCTACATTTGCATTTAATGAACAATAATATTTTCTTTTAATACAGCCTCTGTCCATTTTTCAATTTAGTATCAGGTACAAAAAGCCCATTGTGGTTTGGAAAAACATTTTCAAATGACACTCTGCTTTTTGTACATTGCAATCTGCATTTTTGTGGTTACAAAGACTGTGATTTTGTGATTAGCAGGCTTTGTACATTGGGGCCTAAATTATGAATTTTAACACCATTCTGCCTTACATTTCTGCCAGAGACATTCTTTAGGTGTCACAAAGGATAGAAAATGCAACCACTATTCTTCCTGAAGGGACATTTGCCTGCTTTGGCAACTCTGGGACTCTTCATTGTTAAATGCACTGTTTCTTGAGTCGCTAATCTCAGAGGATGCAGTGATAAGAGCACTTTGCCCTACTGGTTCACCCTGCATAAACCAGAAATGTTAACAGATGTGCACTACTTCCTCTATTCCATAACATTTTTACTGCAGCTCAAGTTTATCTCATGGCACACAATTTTATGTAATCTACCTCATTGTTTTAATGTTTGAAATGCTTTGTTAAAGAAATTGTCAATACAAAGAGATATCAGCAGTAATCAAAGATAAAGACAAAAATCCGAATACGTTAACCAGGCTAATATCAGATACAGAAGAGTAAAAGCAATATGTAACATTTTATAGGAAAGGGGATAAGGGAGAAAGAAGGGAGGGAAGGCAGATAAAGGATGAAAGGGGGGAAAGGGAAAAAAATTAACACTACAATATAATAATGTAAAATATGGCATACAAGTACAAATAATTGCTGTAGGTAAACAATAAATACTGATCAACATAGTAGGAAAACTAGAGAAATATAAAAACCCTATAAAAGAAAAAAGAAAAAGAAAAGATGCAATCTCCTTCAAGGAGGTTTAGAATTCTCTGAGTTGATGTGTGGTATAGTCTTCAGGGCCATCTGGTCCAAGTATGAAGTAATGGGTAACCAGGAGAGATCCCTATTGTGAATGGGATTGCAGGAGGAGGCAAAGGCAACATCAAGTCTATGAAAATGACATAAAGTGTTCCACCAACTACGTATAGAAACCTTTGTAAGGGATTTCCAATTAGAAGAAATGTGTTGAAAAGCAAGAGCAAGCATGAGATCAAGGAGGCCATGAGAGTGTAAAAGAAGGTCTAAGGAATCAGAAAGGCTGCGAAGAAAAAGAAGAGGAATAGAATACGGAACTGAGAGAGTAAAGATACGAGAAATATACAGCCAAATATTTCCCCAGAATTGAGAAACTATAGGACAGAGAAAAAAGAGATGAAGAAGATCAGCATTAGGAGAACCACACGTCCAACAGTTAGAATCGGAAGAGGCAGAGAAACGTGCAAAAGAAAGTAGAGAAAGATAAAGTCTGTGAGAGAAATAGAATAAAGATTGAGTAAGAGAGGCAGAACGAGAAACCTTCAAGGATCTGGACCAAAGTTTATCCCATAAAGCAACAGACCAGACACATCCTAAATCCGCCTCCCAAGAGAGTTCCAACTTAGATTTAACGCGATCTGGATTAGGAGAGGAAAATAATTTATAAATGAGAGAAGCTTTAGGAAGGGCAGAGAGGAGTTTGAGACAAGGATGTTGGGAAATAGAAGAAGATGAGGAAGGAAGAGAATAAAAAAGGTCAAGAATAACTGTCATAAGAGTAACAAACTTCTGCAAAAAGGAACGAGGGCAATGAAAGAACAACTGAAATTGAGGAAAGGAGCAAGGTGACACTCCGTCAAAGAGCTGATTAACCCATATAATACCCTTTTGTCTCCAAGAATTCCAAAAGATGGGTCTATTATTTAGAAGGATAAGTGAGTTGTACCAGATAGGGGAACGCAGAAAAGACTCACGGGTAACAGAGGTAGGGCCGACCAGGGGTTTTACAAGAGAAGAGGTATATTTAAATAAGGGAAATAAAGTAGGAGGAGCCTTAGCAGAGAAGTTTATGATTTCACTAAGGGAGAAAGGTAACAGTAGTGTTTGCTCAATGAGAAGCCAAAGAGGAGTGAAAGGAGAAGGAACTTATGTAAGCCATCGTGAAGCTTGACATAAAGAAAAGGATTTGTGGTAGAGACGAAAGTCTGGGAAATTGACTCCACCATTAGGCTTGGGTTTTCGAAGAAGTGATAAAGAAATTCTAGGCTTCTTGTTATTCCAAATAAATTTTTGACAGACATGAATCAATGCGCTTAAAATAGATTGTGGGGACGTGAACGGGTAACATGGAGAAAATATATATTAGGATAGGGGCTATCATCATTTTGATCGAGTCCAATCGCCCCCACCATGAAAGAAAAAGAGGGTTCCAAGTGGAGAATGATTGTTCGATTCGAGACAAGACTGCAGACATATTCAGTTTAATTGAAGAGGGAATAGAATTAGAGAACCAGATACCTAAATATTTAATCTTTGAGCTGTTCCAAGCAAACCCTGTAGATGAGAAAAAATGGGGGAAACAAAATTTAGTAAGAGGAAGAATTTCAGTCTTATCTGAATTAATTTTGTAACCTGAGACCTGCGAGAATGAGTCGAACTCAGATAGTAAAGGGGGAATAAATGTTTCTGAATCGGAAATGAATAAAATAATGTCATCTGCATATGCAGAGAGTTTCAATTGATTATTACCATAAGGAAAACCAGAAATGGAGTCGTTGTTACTGATAGAGGATAAAAAGGGCTCAAGGGCTAGAACAAAGAGAAGTGGAGATAAGGGGCAACCTTCGTGAATGCCCCGTTGGAGAGGAAAATATGAGGAGACCTGGCCATTCACTAGAACCGAGGCTTTAGGAGCAGAATATAGCAGACAAATAAGAGAGATAAAATGAGGACCAAAACCATGCCAATGTAGTGAAGCAAACAAGAAAGACCAATCAACTCTGTTAAAAGCCTTCTCTGTATCCACAGAGATAGCAGCTAAAGGATCAGAGAGGGAGGAAGCTTTATTTAAAACATTAAGGAAAAGACGCGAGTTGTCAGAAGTAAGGCGACCCTTAACAAATCCACATTGCTCTTTACCAATGAGATGGGGCATAAAAGAATCTAAGCGCAAAGCAAGCACTTTGACAAATAATTTGAAGTCTACATTAACTAAAGAAATCGGGCGGTAATTCTTACAAAATGGATGAGGCAAATGGTAGCTTCTTGAGAGGTGCCCTCCGCCTTACCAGACAAGTGGAACGATTGGAAAAGAATTAAAAGTTTGGGAAGTAAAAGATCAGAAAAATGTAAATAAAATTCAACTGAAAAACCATCTGGACCTGGTGATTTACCTTTGGAGAGAGAACTACCTGAGAAAGCCTCAGGTAGTTCATGTAATGAAAGGTCGACTTCAAGATCTGGAAAGTTAAGATGAGAATGAGAAGGAGTGGGAAGTTTCTCAAGATAGGATTAAATAAGAGACGGAGTAGGAGGAGATTCTGGCGTATAAAGAGTACGATAAAATAGCTGAAACTGGTCAAGTATATCTTGATCTTTATGCAGTAAAGTGTTATAAGAAGAATAAATAGAGTCAATAAAGGAACGTTCTTTGCAAGATTTAAGATAGTTAGCTAAGAGCTTCCCTGCCTTATTGCGACCACCATAATAACGAGCACTACGAAGAAGTATCAAGGAAGCGTTATCAGTGGTGGATCTATTAAATTCCAATTTAGCGCGGATGAGGTCAGGAGAGAAGGAATTGTTTGAGGAAGTATAGAATTCGTGTTGCAGGGATTTAATACGAGCCAATAGGGTTTTCCGTTTCTGAAGAAAATGTTTCTTCTTCCTAGAAACAAATTCAATAATAAATCCCCGTGCTGAGGCTTTAAAGGAGTCCCAGAGGAGATGGGGTGGAGTACTGGGAGTATCATTGAACAAAAAGAAATCATTAACAAAGGAGTGAAAAGAAGAGGAGAAATGAGGGTCAGTAAGAAGAGAATTATTAAAGCGCCAATGAGAAGACTTGGGATGCAGGAGAAGTAAGTCAAGGTCTGCTACAATAGGGGCATGGTACGAAATAACTATGGGGAAGAAGATAATAGGTTTTGAGATAAGGATTGAGAAAGAAAAATGTAGTCAAGACGAGAGAAAGATGCATGAGGAGGAGAGAAAAAGGAGTAGTCTAGGGTGTCAGGGTGAAAAAGTCTCCAAGAATCAATAAGATGCGAGTGAGAAATAGTGTCTAGAAACTGTTTGTGAGGTTTGTGAGGTGTGAAACGGACAGTTGACTTACGATCAAGAAATGGGTCTACAATCTGGTTACAATCGCCACCTAAAATGAAGAGGTCATCTCTATATTGAATACATTTGTTCGTAATTGAGGGCCAGAAAGAAGAATCAAGTTGTGTAGGACCATAAACATTAAAAACAGTTAGAGGAATAGAATTAATTAGCAACTTAGTTAGTATCCATCTACCATCAGCATCAGTTTCTTGTAACAAAACTTTACATTTTAATTTCTTGTGGCATAAAATGGCAACACCATTCTTTTTATTGGTAGAAGGTGAGAATAAGACTGTACCCACCCAGCCTCTTTTTAACTTAAGAGACTCAGCCTCAGTGAGGTGAGTCTCTTGTAAGAGAACTATATCAGGGTTGTATGAGGCTAGATGGGAAAGGACTCTCTGCCGTTTAATGGGGTTAATAAAACCTTTGGCATTCCAGGAGATAACTCTGAATTTAAAAATTGCAAAAAGGCAATAGAAACAAAAATTACAGCAACAAACAGAGAAAAGAAAATGTGAAAAAGTGAGAGAAAAAAGGAATGAAAACAGAGGAAGGAATCAGAGGAGGAGCCAAAAAGAAGTGAAGAAGAAAAAATTGGAACTATACAAATAAGAAAATAGGATAATAGTAGAAACAGAGGAAAAATGGCTGTAGGCAGAAAGGGAGAAGGAAGGAAAGGGAAAAGAGAGGAAGGATAAAAGGAAGAAAGTATGAGATGAGACAGTACATATCCAAAAAGGATGACTGAAAGAAACATACCTGAGGGGGACATAAAGGAAGACAACGTGGCCATGGCGACACTCAACAAGACAAACCTCCCGAAATCAGGAGTCCAGACCGCACCAGGACGGAAGATGTAGAAGAACCATATGAGATGAAGGGAAACACACCAATCAATCTAAATAAATAAATATAAAGGCGATTAGGACGAGGGAAAAAACATAGGAAAATACATAAAAATATATACTACAATCCAACAAGCAACTGGAAGAAATAGAAAACTAGAGCAAAAAGAGACATTTTAAGGAAAACAACCAGAAAAAGAAGTAAACATTGAAGGGAACCATACTTAAAATTCTTTGAAAATATCCAAAGGCAAACCTACAATATAACAAGCAAAGGTAAGTACAAAAAACATTATCCGAGAAAACCTGCAAGAATAAGAAAAATTAAACAATCAACCACAAGCAGAAGTGGAGGTGTCCATGCCACTACTAGTCTGAATATGAATAACGTTTTTAAGTTCAGCAGGGTCTTGAAAAGTCCAAGTTTGATTTTGGTGAGTAACTTTGAAAATACATGGATGAAATAAACCATATCTGGCTCCAAGAGAACGGAGAGGAATGCGTAGATTCAAAAACTCTTTCCTTCTTGACGCAGTGGCATTAGAAACATCTTGAGAGAGAAACACCCTCTGACCCAACCAGGAGACTTGACACTTGGATCTGGCAGCAGAGAGGACTAAAAGAAGATCCGTGAATTTCAAGAAGAGAATGATGACTCCTCGTGGTTTAGTTGAGGTAGATGAGCGAGCGAGGGTCAAGCCTGTGAGCCCTTTGAATACTAAGAGAAAGTGGTAGGAGGCATATCTAGAAGTTTCGGAAGGAAGGAGGAGAAGAACGAGACAGGATCATCACCTTCCAGAGTCTCCGGCAGACCATAAATGTGTAGGTTATTCCTCCTATTCCTGTTGTCCAAATCCTCAGTATGCTGTTGAAGAGCAAGGACATACTTTTCCAAAGAGGAGATGCGTTGAGAATTGACTTGGATCTCTGAAACCTGTTGCTCCATGGAAGTCACCCTGCTCTCCATAGTTGACCATTTCACCTCAAGAAACTGCATTTTATTGTTGGTTTCTTCTACAAATGGACGCAAAGCGCATATCTCCTCTAAAAGTAGCTCCGTGGAGATAGGAGATGGCGATTTATCTGGAGGAGGAGAGTCATGTTTCAAACGTTTAGTGGATGTAGAAAGAGGAGAAGATTTGTTCGAACTTGGCTGCGGCGAGGAAGGGCGAGTGGGAGCAACTCCCGCCATTTGGACTGTGGTGGAAGGAGAGTCTGGTGATGGGGAAAAGTAAGATACTACCGTGGGAGCACTCTTTGAAGGCACAAAAACTAACTTTGGATTACGTAGTTTGCCCATAGAAACCGGAGTGGTCTGATAGTGAAGTGAGTGAGAACCGCTGTGATGAGGGAAATTAATGGAAGAAAAGATCCACTCAAACAGTGACAAATAATCAATATTGAGCAAGCAAGTCCATGACAGAAGCGTTGAAGCGTCGCACTGGAGATAGTTGAGGCTCCCAAAACAATAAAATTGGATGCATATAGGAGCAGGAACACGAAGAGTCTTGACACTGTGTGACTGATAGAGAACTGACAAAACAGGCTTTATATCAGGAAGAAGGTAAAAATTATGGCATACATAATACAGGGATATCCAAAAAATCCCTCAAGACTGGTGCATTCTGCAATGAAAAAGAACCAGTTAGGTAAGCATGTCAGTAATGCCAGAGCCGGGTCTGTGAGATATAACAAGGCAGCATGTTTCCTGTTGTGGTTGGTTATCCAAGGTGAAAGAAACTAGTAAAAAGGTAGCAGATGAGATGAGCAGAAGAATGTTATTAATGATAAGAAAGGCCACTAGAACCTGAAAATAGCCATTGTAGAAGCTGGAGATGGAAAGTCCTTAGCGCACGCTTGCAGAGGTTAAAAACCGCAATGAAAAAGACGTTAATTGAGCATCAAAAAGGAAATAATGACGCTCACCAGGTGCGCGCTGTATTCCGACGCCAATATCTGACATGATTTTGAAGAGATAAGCGCGGAAACGGGATTGGCGATCAAAAATCCGTCCCGGTGCAGCGGAGTCCCGGGCTCAGGCGGCCATCTTTGTCGGCGCTGAGGCC
The DNA here is from genome assembly GCF_964204655.1 of Triturus cristatus. NCBI lineage: Eukaryota > Metazoa > Chordata > Amphibia > Caudata > Salamandridae > Triturus > Triturus cristatus. The sequence continues at coordinate 789,432,477 of NC_140586.1, read as the reverse complement.
ATGCCCCTACCATATTTTAAAGAAGAATAATGCTACTGAACACCATGGCAGCTCTTACTGTATTGAAAATATTGTAAACCTGCCTGTTGGAAATAGGGTTTTTGATTGAGGGTGTGAAGACCCTTCTCACAGTGCTTAATTTAATATATTAAGTGCTAGGGCTCTGACCAGGAGGCCACTGCAGCTCGCCCTAGTCATCACTGCCAAAACAACTACTAACCATCTCTCTCGCATGTAAAGGCGACAGTTCAGATTATTCCAGGTCCCCAAAGCTAAAGGAATGGCTGGGGAGGCAGGTATGAGCCATTTTAATGTATATTGTATTCCTAAACAACTGTTGTTCTGCTCATCCCTAAATTATATGAGCAGCGCCACCATGTGGTAGACTGTTTTAAGTATGGTGCTGACAATTAGGTGGCGGGCCTAAGCACCGGAAAGCACCGGCTCAAATCAAGCACTGGTCCACTGAGCCATACTCCTACGACTTGAGTCCGTCACAATCCTTACGCCTGCTTCAAGCAGGCATAAGGAGTGATGCAGGGCCTTTTACATGTGACTTGCCCCATGTGTAATGACACATTGCTGGAGTTGCATCAGTTTATCAACACACTCCAGCAATGCATCATTACTGCGCCACCAGATACGTCAGCCTTCCTGAGGTATCTGTGCAATCCTTGTGACATGAAGTATCGTAGTGTAAATATGGTGCCTCCATGGGGTCGCATGGAGGGTGCAATGAAAAGTGTCACATCGCTGTTTTTTTAAGTTTAAGTTTATTGAAACCAGCAAGAAAATTCAATGTACAATCAAAATCCGGTCAGACAACATGAGTAATTATGATATGAACAATAAAGGATATTAAGCATAAAGGGTACAATAAACACGGTGTCCTAGAAAAGAAAAAGGGGAGAAAGAGGAAGAAAAAAAAGGGGGGGGGGGGAGCAATATGAATTTCATTGGAGAGAGTTCAGAGGAATCGAGGGCAACAAAAGAGGTAAAATGAAGCATTACACTGCATGTATTTTAAAACTCTAAAACGCATATAGTGATATAATGGGAGGAGTACAGTATGCAAGAAACAATAATAAATTATTCAACAAAAGACAACGAAACTAAATCAAGGCGGTTTGCGGACATCGTCCGATGTTCTGACAATAGCAGTAATGGAAGTATTCGAAGGGGGGGAAGCAGATAAGTATGTAGTGAGAGGGAGCCATAACAAATCCCTTTTAATTGCTAGAGATATAGGGGTAACATAGTTGGTGTCAAGTCTGTGATTGAAACAGATGGCGTTCCACCAGGCTCTGTAAGTGACTTTATCCGCGTGTTTCCAATTCAAGGTGATTAGATGTAAGGCGATAGCAATTAACAAATCTATTAACTGACAGTGTGGCGTAGGTTGAGGCCATGAGGGGGATAAGGAACCAAGGAATATATTTGAGAGGGAAAAAGGAACTTTAGTGTTAAATATCTTGTTAATTTGAGACCAAACTAAGAGCCAGAATTTAGCAATGTTAGGGCAATCAAATAGCATGTGTTTTAAGTCAGCCTTTAAACATGAGCAGGACCAGCAGTGTGATGAAGTGGTGGAAGAAAAGGAAGCCAATTGTGCGGGTGAATATAATGCACGCTGGTATACAAAATAAAGAGTCTGAGTGGTATTGGCCGCTCGTGAAGTTTTATGGATCTTTAACCACAGCTTATCCCACAAAGAGACAGACCAGGATTGTAATAAGTCTTTTTCCCATGCCAGCTCAGTCCTTGTTTTGCACCGCGTTACAAGAGATAAGAGACCATTGTAGAGGGAAGATGCAGAAGGGGAAGCGTTTATCAATGGAAACAATGTAGAGCAAGTTGTAGGGAGATTTGGAGAAGATGGAAGCGATGAAAGATATTGGCGAAGAGAGGGAAGCAGAAGGTCATATTGCTTCTTACAGGAATTAGGAAGGGCAAAGTTAGATTTGAGGACTGAGAAGGGTAGAGGTGCACCATCCATCAAGAGTTGGGAAATCCACTTCAAGCCCTTGGAGTGCCATATCTTCCAGTAGAAAGCACGATTTTTAATACGTAGTAATTTATTGTGCCAAATAGGTTGTTGAGAAAGTGAGTTAAGTGAGGGATAAGAGGCTGGTAGGAGAGGAGTTAAAAGTTTTCGCGTGTGAGAGATAACAGGATGCCGCAAAGAAGAAGTGTGCGCAGAGAAAGCAAGGGATTCCAAAAAGGCGAAGGGGGAAGTGAAAAACTTCTCGATGTTAAGCCAAATTGGAGGATAGGTAGGAAGGTCCGAGGAAAGCCATGAGGAGGCTTGTTTTAAGGAAAATGCGTGGTGATAAGATTTAAAGTCAGGAAACTTAAGCCCACCATTTAATTTATCTTTTTTGAGAGTAGATAAGGCTATCCGAGGAATTTTAGTAAAGTGCGATCTAATATCTTAAAGTAATAATCTGGGATGTGTACAGGAATCATTGAGAGAGAATATAAAATGACGGGAGCAAGCATCATCTTAATAGAGTCTAACCTACCCCACCAAGAGAGAAAAAGAGGGTGCCACTTGGTAATAGAATCTTTTAGCTTCTTAGTAATGTAATCAAAATTGTGTTTAAGAGTTTCGGAGATAGATGGGGAGAACCATAAACCTAAATATTTTAATTTAGAGGATTGCCAGGAAAAACCGGTATGATCAAAATAGTGTTTGAGACACAAAACATTGAGGGGTAAGACTTCACATTTATCACGATTTAGGCGGTATCCTGAAAGTTTTGAAAACGCATCTACTTGGGAAAGGAAAGGAGGAAGAGAATTATCGGGATTGGAGCAGTATAAAAGAATATCATCTGCATAAACAGACATTTTGACTTGGCGGGAGTCTAAATGGAATCCTGTGATTAGAGAGTCCTGTCTAATTTTGGTAAGGAAAGGCTCTAATGCCACTACAAATAGGAGAGGGGATAGGGGGCAACCCTGCCGTACACCTCTTGAAAGAGAAAAATAATCGGAGAGCTTACCATTAGCAAAAATAGACGCCTTAGGACCAGAGTACAGGAGAGAAATCAAGGAAATTAACTTAGAGGGAAACCCTATCCACTGAAGAGCATGGAACATGAAGTCCCAACCAATCCTATCAAAAGCCTTTTCGGCGTCTAAAGCTATGGCAGCAAGCGGGTAGTCTAAGGAAGAGGCCTTGCTAAGAATGTTAAAAAATACTCTAGAATTATCAGAGGATAAGCGACCTTTTACAAAGCCCGATTGTTCCGGACCAAGAAGCTCAGGTAAGATTGGGTCAATACGTAAGGCAAGAATTTTAGCAAAAATTTTATAATCCGTGTTCACTAAAGATATCGGGCGATAATTTTTACAGAAAGAGGGGTCTTTGCCTTCTTTGGGGATTAGGCAGATCATAGCATCTTGGAAGGTACCTTGAGATGTTCCGTTTGCGATAAAAGAAGTAAACAAAAGAAGAAGTTGTGGAAGGAGGAGTTTCGAAAAGTGTTCATAAAATTCAATGGTAAATCCGTCAGGGCCAGGGGTTTTCCCTCGCCTCAAAACCGACACGGCATGAGAAATTTCTGCTAATGTGATATCTAGCTGCAGTGAATCAAAATCAATATGTTGCGAGGGAGGAGAAGGGATGGATTGGAAGTAGGAGGAAAGATCAGATTGAAGAGGTTGGGCCTCAGGGGTGTAGAGAGTTTTATAAAAGGAGACAAACTCATTTAAGATATCTTCATCCTTGAGAAGAATGTCACCATTGGAATCCTTCAGAGACTCTATCCTAGTTCTGTCCCGCCGAGATTTTCGATAGTTGGCCAGTACTTTCCCCATTTTATTCTGACCTCCATAGTAACGAGCACTACTCTTCAGAAGATAAGAAGAGGCCGCTTCTGTGGATGCTTTGTTGAAGGTAATTTTGGCAGTGATAAGATCTTTCAAAGAAGCTTCAGAGTACGAGTGGTAATAGGCGTATTCTAATTTTTTAATTTTGGCAAGCAATTGAGCCGAATGTTTCTCAAAAACTTTTCTCTTCCGAGAAACAAAGTTAATAATAAAGCCTCTGGCAGCTGCCTTAAAAGAATCCCAAATCATAGCAGGGGAGGAATCCTGAGTAGTGTTTATGGTGAAGAATTCCGACGCAAAAGAACTGAACTGGCTGGAAAAATTAGGATCTGCAAGCAGCGAATTATTAAAACGCCAACGTCCAGCACATGGGGTGTGAGGAAGAAGGTCAAAATCAACAGAAACCGGGGCATGATCTGAAATTAAAATGGACCCTATTTCTGATTGAAGTACGTGTTGCGTTAGAGGTTTACTTAAAAAGAGGTAGTCAATACGAGATTGTGATTTGTGTGGGGGGGAGAAAAAGCTATATTCACGGAGATCAGGGTGACACAGTCTCCAGATGTCAACTAAAGACTTTTGACGAATGGTGGAAGCAAATTGTGAGTGCATTTTGTTGTTTACAAATCTGACTGGGGAATTCCTATCTAAAATGGGATCACAAACTTGATTACAATCACCCCCAAAAACAATATAATCGTCTGTAAGGGAGAGCAACTTATCAGAAATATGTAACCAAAAAACATTGTCAACTGAAACTGGAGCATAAACGTTGAAGAAAACCACTGGTATTTTGTCAATAAGTAATTTAACAATTAACCAACGACCTTCAGAATCAGTTTCTTGAGAAATCACCGATACATTAAGCTTTTTATGAGTGAGAATAAGAACACCATTTTTCTTACCTAAAGCTGGAGAAGAAAACACATTACCTACCCAACATCTTTTTAATTTAGATGCTTCAGCCTCAGGAAGGTGGGTTTCCTGAAGGAAAGCAACATCAGTTTTTAACTTTGCTAAGTGGGAAAGAACTCGTTGTCTTTTAATGGGATTGTTCAATCCTTTAACATTCCATGTGATAACTCTGAACTTGACTGGATGAGATTGAAGTCAAAAACCATGAACATACAATGCGATAAATAGGGTTGAGAATGAGAAGAGTAGAGAAATGAGAACTCAGAAGTGTACAAAGAAGAAGATAAGAGAGGGAGAGATTAAAAACAATAATATTAAGAAATTCGGTAAGGGATACGAAACATAAGCAAGGAATATGGATTTGCGAATGACCAAAGAAAGGGAGAAGAGGATAGAATGAGGGAGGTGTAAGCGGGAAGAAAAGAAAAGGAAAAAAGAAAAAGAAAAAGAGGAGAGGAACAATGGCAGAAGACAGCAAAAAAAGCATAAAAGTAGAATATGAACAAAAGGCATACTTACATGAAGAAGATCCAAGAGAACAAGGGGGAGGGGAAGAAGCCACACGAGACAGACAGCCCATCCAGGCTGACCAGACGGAGGACGAGGGGGAAAACGCCAATAAAATGGGATATCTACGGATGCGAGAGAGAACAAAAAACAAAAACGTAAAAACTATTTAGCACAGTAAGCGATGAAGAATAGGAGAGTTAAAACAGAACAAAACGATTAGGTACCAACTCAAATTAAGAAGACCATCCAAGCTACAAAAGAACACCAAAGAATACATGAGGGACGGTGATAAAGAGAAGCAATGAATGAGAGAACCCTAAGAAAAAATCATCAGAACATCAAGTAACATTTGAAGACGAGGGTCCCGAAGCTTCCATGGTCTCCGTCCTGTGAAAGTTTATGAAACTCTGTAACTGCTGCGGATCTTCATAGGATGTCGTCTTGTTATTAAACGTGACCTTAAAGAGGCAGGGGTGAAAAAGACCATAACGCGCTCCCATGGCACGAAGAGAAGGTCTCATATCAAGAAAGGCCTTACGTCTGTTGGCTGTGGACTTGGCATAATCTTGAGCGAAAAACAAAGTGGCGCCGGACCAGGTGACTCGTTGAGAGGATTTAGCCGCTGACAAAACCTTTAGCAAATCCGTGTACTCCAAAAAGTACAAAATGACACCTCTCGGCCTCTGAGAAGAAGATGCACTCGATGGAAGACGTCCTAACCTATGGGCTCGTTGAATGTTGAGAGCGGTGCCTTCCGGCATATGGAGAATCTTGGGTAGAAAAGTTTTAAAGAAGGTAGGAGGATCCGACCCCTCTGTTCCCTCCACCAGACCATAAATACGCAGGTTGTTCCGCCTATTACGGTTTTCAAGATCCTCGACTTGGCGTTGGAGGGCAGACACTTGAGATTGAAGGTGAGAGACATTGGTGTTAGTGTCTGTAAAGGAAGACATATGACTTTCAACTGCAGTAATTCGTGAATCAAGTTGAGCCCAAGTGTCAGTGAGAGCTTGTAGTTTATTATTTGTTTCCTCCATAAAGGGACGAAGGGCCCTAATTTCTTCCAGTAGTGTTTCCATGGAGACAGGCGAGGTCGATTTAGGAGGAGAAGGCGGGTTGTGCTTTAAACGCTTGGTGACAGACTTCACAGCAGGCACTGGCGAGGGAGAGGGATCCATATTCTCCATAAGGTCTTGTGAGAATAACAGTGAATCCTCTAGTTTGGAGAAGGCAGTAAAAACGTTTGAATTTTTGATGAGGGTATGCTTAGGCGTAGGGTGTTTAGCAAGTGAGCCTTTCGTTCTCCCCATAAGAGGCAAGTCCAACAGTCCAAGTGAGTGAGAGGAGCAGAGACGTGGCCCAGAAGGAGAGTAGCACTGGTTAAATGGTTAACATCACTGACAGATCCAGCAAGTATCAGCAAGCCTCATTGAAGCGCGTGTTTGAACGGAATTAAAAAAGTAGTCATTGAATTGACGTATCCGAAAAAATGAGGCAGTTCCATACAACTGTTTCAATATCTGAGACAAGAACACTTGTCAAGAACAGCCATGAGTGAGGAAGAACTGTGTTATCTGAGGAGAACAGCACAGAAAAACACTCTCGTGAGGTGCATGCATAAAATGGCGGCTGATTCGGAGAAGAAGAAGACGCTGCACAAACTACGCACCTTCCGTATTCTCCAGATATGTATCAATAAGATTGTCCAAAGTTGGTGAAAAAATGAAGAAAAAGCCAGAGGTGAGCAGAAATAATAGCCAAAAGGGGGAGAAACCACTTTTGCAGCATGCTTCTTCAAGTCATTAGCTTACATTCTCCTCAGGCGAAAAAACAAAATGGCGGCCGTTCCGAAAACGGGGCCTCCGAGGGAATTAAAGAGGATTAAATGTAGCTTACTGACATAGCGACTGCAAAATTCGGTGCTCCGGATGTTCAGACAGCCTGTCCTCACTTTGTGGCATCCTCGTACTCGTAGTTACGAGGGAAAAAATCGGCGTTATCCTCCCGACCCCGGGAGCGTCAGGGAAAAGCCGCCATCTTCGTAAGGCGTTAACCACGCCCCCCGTCACATCGCTGTTTTAACCCAATAATGCAACTCTTTTCATAAATGAGGCCCTAAGATTATACAAGGTGAGGAAACACAGTGTGAAAAACGTTATGATTTCCCATGCACATTTTTGCTCGTCTTGAAAGCAGGAGGAAAAAGTGCCTGGGAATGCGCCCAGGATTAGGAGAAAACATGCAGAATAGGACTGCGTAACTCTGTATTCCTCATATTTTCTCGGATTCCAAACCTGTAAACTCAGGATGCTCTATAGCTGTTGACGAGATGATGCTCAGAATTGCTAGCTCCATCAGCAGTATCTTCCTCTCTAAGGGGCATATTATCAAGAAACAGCTTCAAAATTATCGCCGCTTTAGCAGCAGAAAACCGTGAGAATTCCAGTAGAAGCCCATGTTCTGTTGTCAACATGGGCTTCTATTGGAATTCTCTACGGCATATTATCAAGCCCATTATCGCCGCTTTAGCGGCAGTTTCCTGCTGCTAAAGCGGCGATAATTTTAAAGCCGTGCTTGATAATATGCCTCCCTGTTTTAGACAACCGGTATTTAGGGGCATATCAGCAAAAACCGGCGATAATTATCGCTCAGCGCTCTTAGCGTGAGGATAATTATCGCCGGGTAACATGGATTTTTATCGCCGATATACCGTGCTATTAGCAACGCTTATCTCAAAAGCAATAAAAATCCTAGCGCTAACTGCCAAACGTGAGATTATCGCTGGAAACCCAGAGATAATCTCACGAAATGCGGCGTTAGCTTGTTGATAGGAACCTCACATACTTAGCCATGATATCCACCTTCCATAGGATATCATGGCTAAGTCAGTCCTGAAGCAGGCGTAAGGAATGTAGCGATAACAGGGGTTATCGCTACTTTTCTTGCCGCTATGCTTCATAGCGTGGGGCTTGATGATAGGAGAAATGTTGCTTAACGACATTTCTCCTGTCATGTCAGGTCAGGAACGCCCACTTTGCATCGCGTTAGCATGGCCGTGCTAATTAGGCGATAAAAATTAGGCGATTAAACGTATATGCGATCAGGCCTTTACGCATTTTAAACACACATTTCTAGAATCACACTATCAGCATTGATTTCATTATACTTCATATATGAATAAGCAAACTACGCGTGCAGACTTTAATATGGTGCACGTTTAAACCTAATGCATCATATTTTACGGGAACCAACACATCATGTGTTGTCTAAAATACATTTTCGATTAAACACTACATTGAGCTTCGTAAATGCCATGATTAAATTTTTATTCGCACTATTACATGCTGCTTTTAGTATTACATTTCTAAGCCACGTGTTAATACAATCCCACTAAATATATGGGTGCAGACTAACAGTGATTATGATGCACCACTACAAATTTCAGAAAACATGGCGCTCTCTCAGCCTTAATTTGTCCGTAGTTCCCAAGTGCCCCGTTCTGATCAGGGCACAATACATTTTTAGAGATGGAAACAATCTGGGGGTATTTAGCAGGCATCTAGGGGCAGATTTACAGGCCCAATGCGCCACTTTTGCATCACATTTCCAATGGTAAAAGTGACACAAATGTGGCACAAGGGGCTTGTAAATATGCCCCCTAGTTTCTTGTGAGACAGGGTAGACGTAAGTGCCCCTCGGCATACTGGTTAACATTCTAAAACTGATTTACTCACGGTTTTATTTCTATGGAGCATCTTAATAATGGCACAACAGACTATACTAATGGTTTGAAGTTTAGTTGGTGTTGTCATAAAAATGCAGCCCCTATTGGCAAAGCCCTGTAATAGCAAGCACAGGCTCCAAAGTAGGCAGGGTGTGTTGGGATATGCATATAATATTCATTGTCCACTTCAGGAGGGACTGGGTATCGGTTATTTTCTCTAGGAGTGAAATATAGTCTCTCCTTTATTTCTACTTTCCTCTCAGTAGCAAACAACAATGCATTCCTCCCCAGATGAAGACAAGCTTGCAAGGTGAGGAGGGCTTGGGTGAATGCTCTGATCCACCAGTGCCCTTCATTGCACTGAATTCTCCTCTTCCTCCTCACATTCTTAGCAGTATGCTTGCAGAGAGGCAGCATTTTACAAGAATCGATGCCACATGTGGATATTATATTCAATGCAAACACATCTCAATGAACAAATCTAACAGGAAATTAATGAGACTTGGACTAGGAATGGGCAGGGGAGGAGGCAGTGAGGGAAAATGACAACAAGACACCGAGCACCATCAGCAGGATAAAGGCAGCTGAGCCCCAGAAGGGAGCAGGAGTGTGAGGGTGGAAGGGTGAGGAGTATCCTAAACGTAAAATTATTACACAGACATCCAAGAGATATCAACGTTGGCAAAGTGCTCAATGGCACATCCACTTACTAACAATGCACCACATCAGTTTCAGTAAATCCTCCTCTGTGCTCTCTACTCCTTGCAAAGAAGCAACCTCAAGAAATTGCATCGACTACTTAAAACCAGTGCACACCAAACAATTACCACAGCTGCAAGCTCTGAGCATTGTCATCCTGCCACTTGTAGACAAGCAGCTTTGGAACAGAATCCTGCCAATTCATGAGCAACACCCCAAGAGACACAACACTTTAAGGTGCGTCCCGTGCCTTCCAGGGAAGCAACTTTTGAGCAGTGCACGTAACACTTCAAGAGAAACAACTCTAGAATAGTGCACCCCACGGCCCCCAGAGGACCAAGCTCTGAGAAGTGGACCCACATCCACAGACACAGCTCTTGAACAGTGCACCCCATACCCTTCAGAGCAGAAACCTCTGAACTGTGTAGATAACATTTCAAGATATACAGTTCTTGAATAGTGCACCTCACATCCTCCATTTAAGCAACTTCTGACCATGAACACAACACTTCAAGAGACACAACACTTTAAGGTGCATCCCACGCTTTCCAGAGAAGCAACCTCTGAGCAGTTCACACAACACCTCAAGCAACACAACACCTTTAGGAGCACCACACTCCCTCCAGAGAATCAACCTCTGAGCAGAGCACACAACACCTCAAGCGACACACCACTTTTAGAAGCACCACACGCCCTCCAGAGAAGCAACTTCTCAGCAGTGCACATTACATTTTAAGAGATACATTTCTTGAACAGTGCACTCCAGACCGTCCAGAGAGCCAAACTCTGAGCAGTGCAACCACCTCCAGAGACACCGCACTTGAATAGTGCACCACACATCCTTCAGAGAAGCAACCTCTGAGCAGTGCAGGTAACACTTCAAGAGATACAGCTCTTGAACAGTGTACCCCACACCCTCCAGAGAAGTGCATTCACTTCCAGAGACACAGCCTTTGAATAGTGCTCCGCACATCCTTCAGAGAAGCAACCTCTGAGCAGTGCAGATAACACTTCAAGAGGTACAGCTCTTCAACAGTGTACCCCACACCCTCCAGAGAAGTGAATACACTTCTAGAGACACAGCCTTTGAATAGTGCACCGCACATCCTTCAGAGAAGCAACCTCTGAGCAGTGCAGATAACACTTCAAGAGATACAGCTCTTGAACGGTGTACCCCACACCCTCCAGAGAAGTGCATTCACTTCCAGAGACACAGCCTTTGAATAGTGCACCGCACATCCTTCAGAGAAGCAAGCATTGAGCAGTGCAGATAACACTTCAAGAGATACAGCTCTTGAATGGTGTACCCCACACCCTCCAGAGAAGTGCATTCACTTCCAGAGACACAGCCTTTGAATAGTGCACCGCACATCCTTCAGAGAAGCAACCTCTGAGCAGGGCAGATAACACTTCAAGAGATACAGCTCTTGAACGGTGTACCCCACACCTTCCAGAGAAGTGCATACACTTTCAGAGACACAGCCTTTGAATAGTGCACCGCACATCCTTCAGAGAAGCAACCTCTGAGCAGTGCAGATAACACTTCAAGAGATACAGCTCTTGAACGGTGTACCCCACACCCTCCAGAGAAGTGTATTCACTTCCAGAGACACAGCCTTTGAATAGTGCACCGCACATACTTCAGAGAAGAAACCATTGAGCAGTGCAAATAACACTTCAAGAGATACAGCTCTTGAACGGTGTACCCCACACCCTCCAGAGAAGTGCATTCACTTCCAGAGACACAGCCTTTGAATAGTGCACCGCACATCCTTCTGAGAAGCAACCTCTGAGCAGGGCAGATAATACTTCAAGAGATACAGCTCTTGAACGGTGTACCCCACACCCTCCAGAGAAGTGCATACACTTCCAGAGACACAGCCTTCGAATAGTGCACTGCACATCCTACAGAGAAGCAACCTCTGAGCAATGCAGATAACACTTCAAGAGATACAGCTCTTGAACGGTGCACTCCACACCCTCCAGAGAAACAACCTCTGAGAAGTACACACAACATGTGCTATGTAGGATTTAAGAAACAAGGGCAATAACTAAATTAATGCATTAGCTTTGTATTAGCCTTTGAATGTGACAATATTTAGTCATTCACTTGCTCAGCAAAAGATGTTCAATTTGTACAGTTAATCAGTGATATATATACACATCCATATTAAATAATTCATTAAGCTTTAAGTGTTTGACTTAAGAACATTTACAAAATAATAATTACTGTGAAATAAAGCGCTAATGGAGCAGTGCACAAATCATGAACAGGTGAGTGCAGTGCTTAATTTGTGCTGGTGTTTTCTGGTGCTCAGCACTAGCACTAAACACCAGGCACCTATTTATATTTTTTACAGCGTTTTATATAGCGTGAACTTGACCCGAATCGGGTATCAGAGCGCTTTACATAGCACCAGTTGCATTACGTGAGGACACATTCATTTTTGTTAGGCACAGGGAGATTAACTGATTTACCCAGAATCACAGGGTCATTGCCGATACTCGAACCCAGTTCCCCAGATTCGAGGTCGGTCGCCCTAGCCGTTAGGACAACTCCTGTCCCTATCATGAGATTGCACAACATGGTGGTGCTGTGTGTCTTTTAGTAGACCAGATTGCATCTGCATGAAGACTGAACACCTTTATGACACTCTAACAGGCAATATGAGAAATTTACACTGCCTCAGACTCCTCTCCAAAGCTCTCACTCGTGTCCTGTCACGATCACTCACACAGACACTAAGAAGTGACTCTGTTCTCATAAAAGAGTTCTATGTTACATGAAAATCCAAAGAATCACAACACATGGAAAAAACACAATACTCGTAGGGATTGCAAGATGCAATGTCAATAAGGATTGCATCGCTGCTATGGATTACCTCACGGCTTTCTACAGTCATTGTCGGGAATTAGAGCATTGTTCTTGCCTGTAAAGGACATTAATTTATGACCCAATAAAGACCCAATTCAAAGTTTTGAATTGCTGCTGCATCTGAGACATGGGCAGGGCCAACCGAATTAACGATGACACTGTGACATGGTGTGGTGGGCAGTGGCCTAATTAAAGCCATGCATTAACCTCAGCCTCCACCTCACACAAATCTTCACAGGTCACTCTACACAATTCCAGCCCCAGTATTATTGGTGGGGTGTGCTACTGAAATCTCAAGCCACATGCCTGGCTCTGGCCCCTCTCAAGGTCCCTTTTGACTAATGAACCCAAAACAAGCTGAGCTTTCATGTGGTGTCTGCCTGCCGCCACGTTCTAACTCATGCACCAAGAATAAATGACAAAACAGTGATCTTCTATGTAAAATGCCCTAGAGAAAGAGATACCTATCTAGAAGCTTAAATGCATATGGCGAAACCATAAAATCTGGGGTCAATAACGGATTCCCCACTTGAACACATTTTTTGACCCTCAGCAAATATTCTATTTCACCAAGCCTCCCTTTTCGTCATTATCACAAATGAGTGTATATTCAAAGGTGTGAGTTCAGGAAGTGCGTTGTACAAATAACTCTTTTGGGCAACAGACTATGGTGCCGATTCCGATCCGTTAAAAATAATACCGTACGAATCTTATCCAGATTTTTTTACGTATGAATCATACAAGTCCCGTACAAACTGGCAAGTACGATTCGTATGTTAAAAAATCCATACGAATCGCATTGGGAAAACTCCCCGACACGTCCTCGGGTCGGAAAAAGTGTCCGACACGTCCCCGAACAGTTTTACGTACGAATCGGGAAAGTGAAGTCCGAGCGCGCAAGTACGATCCGTCCCGTCCGTCCGAATGCACAACCGTATGGAAAAAACACCGTACGGAGCGAACTCCCATAGCAACCATGGAGACGTCCAAACATGTGCCCGCATACGCGCTGAACACCCCCAGCCCACCCCCCAAATACGCGCCATACCCCCAGCCCCCCCATGTACGTGCCGTACCCCCACCCCACCCCCGTAGGCACGGAGCGTACCCCCACCCCGTGTAGGTACGGAGCGTACCCCCACCCCGTGTAGGTACGGAGCGTACCCCCACCCCACCCCGTAGGTATGGAGCATACCCCCACCCCACCCCGTAGGTACGGAGTGAACCCCCACCCCCCTGTATGTACGGTGCGTACCCCCAGCGTGTAGCGCTGGGGGTACGCACCGTACATACGGGGGGTGGGGGTATGCACCGTACATACGAGGGGTACGCACCGTACATACGGGGGTGGGGGTACGCACAGTACATACAAGGGGTACGCACCGTACATATGGGGGTGGGGGTACGCACCGTTCATACGGGGGGTCGGGGTACGCACCGTACATACGGGGGTGGGGGTACAGTGCGGACGTGTAGGGATGGGGGTACGGTGCATACTGGGCTGGGGGTACGCACCGTACATACGGGGGTGGGGGTACGCACCGTACATACGAGGGGTACGCACCGTACATACGGGGGTGGGGGTAGGCACTGTACATACGAGGGTTATGCACCGTACATACGGGGGGGGTACGCACCGTACATACTGGGGGTGGGGGTTCGCACCGTACATACGGGGGTGGGGGTACAGTGCGGACGTGTAGGGATGGGGGTACGGTGCGTTCCGGGCCCCCTTTTCGCCGTGCATCGTGGCGTACTTAGCTTTTCCGGCACTTTTTGGGTCCCGTAAAAATATTGCTGTGCGAAGTGCTGTGGGTATGAATCGTACTTGCTGGTCCGTAAAACGCTGCCTGACTCCGTGCGAATAGCGTTACAACAAACAAATGATGGACGGAATGCTGACAATGCAGACATTCTCCCCCAGTCAAGAGATCTGGGTTAAATCCATCGTTCTTTTGCCCACTACGCCACCCCAGTTCAGACATGGCCATATGCAAATCAGTCTTGACCCTGTGCCTCATGGGAACAGTCCAGCCCGAACTGCCAAGCCATGTCTTCCCTGGACCGGAATCAAGCATCCTAGGACCGGTTTCTGGCTATCAGCCGTCATCAGCCAGGATAGCTTGACTCCATTGGCGTAGTGAGCACGGGTCCCACGTCTGGGAATACCCATCCCACTTAGGGCGAAAAGCGTTACAACAAACAAATGATGGACGGAATGCTGACAATGCAGACATTCTCCCCCAGTCAAGAGATCTGGGTTAAATCCATCGTTCTTTTGCCCACTACGCCACCCCAGTTCAGACATGGCCATATGCAAATCAGTCTTGACCCTGTGCCTCATGGGAACAGTCCAGCCCGAACTGCCAAGCCATGTCTTCCCTGGACCGGAATCAAGCATCCTAGGACCGGTTTCTGGCTATCAGCCGTCATCAGCCAGGATAGCTTGACTCCAGTGGCGTAGTGAGCACGGGTCCCACGTCTGGGAATACCCATCCCATTTAGGGCGAAAAGCGTTACAACAAACAAATGATGGACGGAATGCTGACAATGCAGACATTCTCCCCCAGTCAAGAAATCTGGGTTAAATCCATCGTTCTTTTGCCCACTACGCCACCCCAGTTCAGACATGGCCATATGCAAATCAGTCTTGACCCTGTGCCTCATGGGAACAGTCCAGCCCGAACTGCCAAGCCATGTCTTCCCTGGACCGGAATCAAGCATCCTAGGACTGGTTTCTGGCTATTAGCCGTCATCAGCCAAGATTGCTTGACTCCAGTGGCGTAGTGAGCACGGGTCCCACGTCTGGGAATACCCATCCCACTTAGGGCGAAAAGCGTTACAACAAACAAATGATGGACGGAATGCTGACAATGCAGACATTCTCCCCCAGTCAAGAGATCTGGGTTAAATCCATCGTTCTTTTGCCCACTACGCCACCCCAGTTCAGACATGGCCATATGCAAATCAGTCTTGACCCTGTGCCTCATGGGAACAGTCCAGCCCGAACTGCCAAGCCATGTCTTCCCTGGACCGGAATCAAGCATCCTAGGACCGGTTTCTGGCTATCAGCCGTCATCAGCCAGGATAGCTTGACTCCAGTGGCGTAGTGAGCATGGGTCCCACGTCTGGGAATACCCATCCCATTTAGGGCGAAAAGCGTTACAACAAACAAATGATGGACGGAATGCTGACAATGCAGACATTCTCCCCCAGTCAAGAGATCTGGGTTAAATCCATCGTTCTTTTGCCCACTACGCCACCCCAGTTCAGACATGGCCATATGCAAATCAGTCTTGACCCTGTGCCTCATGGGAACAGTCCAGCCCGAACTGCCAAGCCATGTCTTCCCTGGACCGGAATCAAGCATCCTAGGACCGGTTTCTGGCTATCAGCCGTCATCAGCCAGGATAGCTTGACTCCAGTGGCGTAGTGAGCACGGGTCCCACGTCTGGGAATACCCATCCCACTTAGGGCGAAAAGCGTTACAACAAACAAATGATGGACGGAATGCTGACAATGCAGACATTCTCCCCCAGTCAAGAGATCTGGGTTAAATCCATCGTTCTTTTGCCCACTACGCCACCCCAGTTCAGACATGGCCATATGCAAATCAGTCTTGACCCTGTGCCTCATGGGAACAGTCCAGCCCGAACTGCCAAGCCATGTCTTCCCTGGACCGGAATCAAGCATCCTAGGACCGGTTTCTGGCTATCAGCCGTCATCAGCCAGGATAGCTTGACTCCAGTGGCGTAGTGAGCACGGGTCCCACGTCTGGGAATACCCATCCCACATAGGGCGAAAAGCGTTACAACAAACAAATGATGGACGGAATGCTGACAATGCAGACATTCTCCCCCAGTCAAGAGATCTGGGTTAAATCCATCGTTCTTTTGCCCACTACGCCACCCCAGTTCAGACATGGCCATATGCAAATCAGTCTTGACCCTGTGCCTCATGGGAACAGTCCAGCCCGAACTGCCAAGCCATGTCTTCCCTGGACCGGAATCAAGCATCCTAGGACCGGTTTCTGGCTATCAGCCGTCATCAGCCAGGATAGCTTAACTCCAGTGGCGTAGTGAGCACGGGTCCCACGTCTGGGAATACCCATCCCACTTAGGGCGAAAAGCGTTACCCCCTTTTGTACCGCTTTGTTTGCCATAAGTTGGCAGGGTATGCTCAGACGTGAGTCCCTTGCTCACTTTGCCACTGGATTCAAGCAAGCCTGGCTGAAGACGGCTGAAATGCCAGAAACCGGTCCTAGGAAGGTTGTTTCCGGTCCAGGGAAGGCATGGCTTGGCAGTTCGGGCTGGACTGTTCCCATGAGGCACAGGTTCAGACTGATTTGCATATGGCCATGTCTGAACTGGGGTGGCAAAGTGGCCTAAAGAACGATGATGGATCAAACCCAGATCTGTTGACTGGGTGTGAGTGTTTGATTGGTTCTGATGCTCTGTCCATCACCACCCCCTTTTGTACCGCTTTGACTCCGTGCGAATGTCGCATATGCGGTGTCCCGGATCGGAATTGTGGGTATATTTTAGCCGGTCGGTGTTTTTTATGATTCGTACAGAAATGGTGTTTCTGTACGAATCATACTTGTGGGTTTGTAAGGTGGTTTTCCCGCGTACGAGTTGGACGGAGAAAACGCTCTGTTCAACGATTCGTACCCGGTTATTCCAGGATCGGAATCGGCCCCTATATTGTTGTTCAATCCATAATAATCTAGCTCACCTAGGAGGTACACATGACAACAAATATCTGATGTGGCATTGTCGACAGTGCGGGGGGAGTTAAAATATTTTCTAAGTTAATTTTAAAACTATTACTTTTAATAAAAAATGCTTCTCAAGGCAATGACATTACCTGAAGTAGGATTCATGTTAAAGAAAGTTTCAAAAAAAAGGTTTAAAGTGACTTTATTCTATTTTTACATGATATTTGTAGCATGATTTTCATGCCAAATATAACCTTGTGTAGACGCTTGTTAGTCCTAAACTCAATTCTTGGCTCAGTTCAGGCTCAACTCCCCAGGTAATATGTCGGCTTGCCCTCGTCTACCCAGTCTGCAGCAATATCAACTAACTAAGTGTCACTGTTTGTGCAAATTGCTGATCTGACTGACACTGCCAGAAAAGTAATCGTTATGGGGGTGTCCCATTCCATGCACTTCCCCCACGCAGGGGCAGCTCCTCCGCTAAGGCAGAGGAGCGTCACCCCACTGATCTTACAGCAGAATAAAGGAAAAATAAAATATTAATAATCCCCATATTATACTTTTATTTTTCACTATGGGGCTAGGGTCACAGGGGGAGGAGTGGTTTGCACTCCCTAAGTGCTCATGACTGTTTGGCCTGCCCTCTTGGCCAAACAGTCCGGCCCTCTTTGCATGTTCCCCACCAGGTTGCATTACACAGCCTGGTGAGGAACATGCCCATACTCCTTTTCCCCTTCATAGCGTTGAACCACAGTGCTCGGACCAATCACAACGCTGCATTGCAGATTTGTGATTGGCTATCGGGAGGGAGCCAGTGTGCTTCCTGCTTCCGTCGAAGCTGAGGAGAAGGCGACGTGGGAAGGGACCGAAGTGGAGCAGAGACGTCGGACGCCAAAAGGCATGTTTTTAAAAAGTTTTTTTGTCCCCAAGCCACCCTCATTCCATGCCAGCTGCCACTGCCCACATCCCAAATCTATATCCCTGTGTGCAACAATGTTTGCTTTAGCAAGGATAAGCAAATTAAGTTTATTCGAACCACTGAACTAAAGTGATCCTCAAAATTGAGATTCCAATCTCAGGTGATGCCCAAGTTCTTTGCTGTTTCTAGAATGGAAGTGAAGATCCTGAGCAGCTTGGTGCTGAAGTCCACCGATGCCTGAAAGTTCTGACTCTGGTCCATTAGGAGTACCTCTGTTTTGCCTTCATTCACTTCAATCCACTGTTGTTCACACAGACAGAGATCTCTTCCAGCTCCCTTTTTAGGGCAATGTAGTCCTCATCAGGATTTTAAATGCAGATTGATGCAGATTGATCTACATGTCAGCTGCATGAATCAATAGGCATGTGGCTCTGAAGACTGGCTTGATGGCATAATGAAGATATTAAAAAGAAGTGGCAACAGATGAGAGCCAAGGAGTACCCCATCTTCTACCCTTGCATCTGATGATTGAAGAAGGCAGGTCTAAGACTCTTGGTGTGATGAGTTGAAAACAACTCAGACCATTGCAAAATGCACCAGATATGGCCTCTGAACTGAGTCAATGAAGCAACAAATCAAATTTCACAGAATCAGAAGCCACAAACAGATCAAGGCGACAACATCAGCATATCTCCTTCATCTCTGGCATCTAGCACATCATCAAATAAAGAGATAAGTATTTTCTCAGTTATACGATTTAGATGAATCCCAAAGGGTGGCTTTCCACCTGTTGAAAATTATCAATGGAAACCTATAGCAGTGAGCTCGCAACCCTCTTTTGGATTTCTCGATGGAGACCTGGGCCTATATTATAAACAAATGCTATGGATCCGAAATGTATTGGGTATGTTACCACACAATTTAATTTAAACAAATGAATTCTTATACGAGAGAGAAAAGAGTAAATACATATTTTCATATACTCCAGAGGAAAAATAAAACACTTTTTTAGGGGATGGAATCCCCTTTATCTTTTCTTTTTGAATAATAAATCAATAATATATGTAAATACAAACAACATTTCAATTGACGGTTGCTTTGAAAGGGTGCATAGAAGAGTGCTCATTTGCAGAGTGAATAAGAGAAAGAAAATTCTGGAGAGAATAGCGAGGGAACAACTTTTATCATCTTTCACATAGACAATGGTTGGTGGTACTTTAAAAGAATAAACCAGTGTGTAGTAGCCTGTTTACAAGGCAATTTTGTTCCCTTCAGTGTTGATATTGAAGGATAGTGCTCGTAAAGTCTAGATGCACAATCCAAAGGGAACTAATAAAATGTCATCCAGGCCTAACATTAGATGGTCAATAAACAGGTTGGTAGTAGCATTCCCTGAAGGGAAAAACCTCACATCAAAAAGAAGAAGAAACAGACAATATAGCAAATAACAGGTACAAGCGTGAGTAATAATACAAATGTAAATATATCGGGGTGCTAGGATAACACTGGTCACCCACTACCAAACCGTTCTATCGGCAAGTTCCAAAGAACATGAACCTAAACATTTATGAAAGCGCTGTTACAGCACACCCTTATTAGTTACAACAAATCCAAGATACGTGTATTGGATATGGATACTGAAGCCAGTAATTGCTGGGAACTTTGTTTACTTCAATAAAATAATTTTTCTGTGGAGGTTGTTCGTGAATTACCTCTGAAAAACCTGTATGGGAGTGGAATATACTATACTCGCCTTTGGACTTTAGGATTTGATCAGTTGGGGTTATGATACATCAATATCCAATACACGTATCTTGGATTTATTTTAACTAATAAGGGTGTGCTGTAACAGCGCTTTCATTGACATTAGATGGTGTTGACATTTTGACCCGACTTAGGCATAGAGGGTTAATTTAGACCTCCCATGTGGGTCTTCCCCAGCACAATATGACATGTGTAAGGCAACTGTATATTGCCCCCAAGGGGTCAATATTGCTCAATCACCAGCTTTCATGAGTGAAAAGTCACCACAGTGGTGTAGAATAATTTAGTAGATAAATTAAAAATACTATTTGGTGTACAGAGATGTCACCGTATTATCTTTCAGTACGATCCCAGCAAATACAAAAAAGTTTAAGCAGCACTGTTTCTTTTAAGAAACTTGGGCTGTTTTGAAAAAGAAAGTAGGGAATGGTGATCTGATGTTCCTTGCAAGCCACCATCCCTTTGACTGTAGCCAATAGCAGAAGGTTGCAAATTGTGCCCTGCCTAATGAATATTATTAGGAAGGTTGCTCTCCGGCACACTGTGATTCATTATTTTGTGAACTGATGGGTTTGGTCACAAAATTAGATTCCATTCGCAAAAAGATGTGCACAATTTACGATTTCTGTGGGTGGAATCTTTGCACACTGTCTCACTGCTCATCCTAAGCTTGGTCTTCTGATATTAGCAATGGGCTTATGCTAGCATGCTCTCCTGGGTCTCTCTACCCTACATTACTGGACTAGAGTAGACAACACACTCCAGACTATACCTACACTAACTTGACTTAATGTTTACAAATAACTGAAAAATAACACCTTTAATCCGGTTTGTTACTACAGTCTAGTCATGCCAGCCCACCCTATCCTTTTAAGTTTGGTACACCTTGATGCTTGTTGACAAAAATATCTGCCTCAAGACCATTAACATTATTGACTAAGCTACACCCATCTGTACACATGGTTACACATCGACACCGCAATTAAAAAGTTGACTCATAGATCCAAAACTATGGAATGTCAATGCCTCAAAAGAGGAGAGGGCTGTCTAATAGCCTCATCATGAGTATCCAGTTAAATTCCCTTTACCTCAACCAATGGTGAGTTATTGATATCACAGAATATTGGAAAGTGGATTATTAATAGTGATAAGTAGTGATTTACCACTACTATTAAGGCCACAAACACAATAAGAGTCTCAGTCAAGTTCTCAATACATTATTCCCTGGCTCAACCCTTGGTCACTGCCAATGAGCAGGCAGGCGTAACTTAGAAGAAAGGTGTGTAGAGCATTTTTTTTAAAAATACTTTAAATAAGTAAGACACAACACAAATAAAACTACAACTTTGATTTATAACAATAGATTACATTTTTATGAACAAATAGGCACCAAAATGGCAGAACTCCAATGTTGGGACACCGGAAATATTAATTTTTAAAGGATAAACCCTTTTTAGTGCTTAAAAACATATAGTGCTACTATGGTACATATGGCGGTGCTTGACCGGAACAAAGTCAAAGTTTGAGGCCGACTATGATGTAGTCCTGGTCAGATAAATTAAGTGGGAGGCCTCGGTCAAAATGTCACCTTTGGACTTAAGAAAAGTTTCTGGAGGATTTTCTCTCGATGTTGAGCGGTTCCCTCCAGCAGGCCATTTCAATGCAATGTCATCAGATTGCTTCTCCGCGAGGCCCTGGTCAAATCCTGGAAGTCTGGAACTCTGGCGCTTTGAGTGGGCCGAAACTGAAATCCAGGCTGGGTCGTGGTTGAGGGTAGCTGGCTTGACTCTCAACGTCGATTCAGTCACCTTATGGAGTTGTTTCCAAAAGTTGCTCTAAACTTCTGGAACTTCTTCCTGGAGTTTCTTTTGAGGGTCTAAAGAGTCCAAAACACAAATCCAATGGTTTGAAATCTCCTAGATGGTCCCTGGGGTGTCTGGACTACAATTTCCACAAAGCACCTGGCCAAATCCTTAAAAATCCACAAGACGCACTCCAGGATGGGGGCTCTTGGTGAAGATGATGCAGGTGGGCTCTGTTAACCTGTAGCTTGCAGGGAGTCTGCTCCTTAATCCTCCTGGAAGCAAGGCAAAGTCTTTAGGGCTGTGGTACCAGATTGCGACGCAGGTGCAGTCCATCAGAGTGCAGTCCTTTGGGTGCAGATCCAGACTCTAGAGGGGCAGTCATTCTTCTCCTAATAGTTTCAGGTAGCAGATCCGAGGAGCTTTGCAGCTCTTCCATATTTATCCAGTGGTCCTGGGCGTCTAGCAAGGGGGCACCCCTGACCAATGCAATGCAGGGTGCCACTCAGGTGTATGGTGACCTTCTCCAAAGTGTGACACATTCTTATCCTTGAAAGCACTATTCTCTCAAATTCCAAAATCAAGAAAGTCTCTCCAGAGGAGCTGGATCAGTCTTACCCAACCTATTGGTGTAAATATTTTTCCTAAACACTCCCCTTCCAACCCTCTCCCTAATCTAATTACAGGGTCTCCTGTGTGGCTGGTGGGGTCAGCCTGTGCTGTCCTAAAGTGTCATTCTTCCTTTGAAGACCAATTTGGCTACCCCTTATTCCCTTCCTGTCATCTGCTCTCCAGCTTCTACTTCTCTGCCCAAAGGAAACCCATTGTCTCTTCAGCAGGGCTTTTCACGCCTCGTTAGAGCAGCCTGGCCAGCCTGAGCAGGCTGACAAATAAGGAGAGAGCAAATGAAAGGCTGGATTTTGGCTCTCAGAAAAAAAAACAATTTTCTGTCATAGTTATTATACATCTAACCGTGGCAGGTTGTTGGATTTATCTGAACTATTCATTTGATACCTTGAAGTATATTACACGTGGCTCCTATCAATATTTTTACTTAAATAAAATATTACAATGTTAGCCTATGAAGCCAGTCACTACCATGGGGAAAACAAAATTGGCAGTTCACCATGGCTTATAAAACACTGATTATAATGTCTCTGCTTATAGTTACGAGGCACACTACCCCTGGGGCACCTAGGGGAGACCTCAGAGATGACGTATATGCAAGAATAAAGGTAGATTAATACTTTGGAAGGACCTTTTAAGCCAAAGGCGAATTTGCACATAATTCCAATTTACAAGCAGCCTGCAAGGCATGGCTGGCTTTTAAAATGGCTGCAGTCACCACAATAGTGCACACCCCAGTGCAGGAAACCCTACTAGGTACCTACAGGGGTTTGACCCTGCCAATTGTAATTATGCCAAATTACCATGTACTTTTACACAGAGCACAGGCCCAGGGTCTGGTTAGCACAGCCCAGGGTATAGTCAGAGTCCGAAAACCAGCACCTAGTAGTCAAAATGGAGGCAAAAAGTGGGGGACACTGCAAACAGGTCCTGATTTCTCACACTGAGCATGTGCCAAAATTCATCGGTGGATGCATGAAAACACCCACACTCCACCTTTCTTTAGCATGGGAGATCATGCAGTCTTCTTACTCTCTGCCAAAACTATTCTTCCCTTTCCCTCCCCTACAACCTCACCCCCTCCCTATGTCACACCCCAACTGAGATGTCAGGGCTCCAATTTGCCATTTGCTCAGAGTCTGGGTTACATGGGAGGGTCAAATCCCTTGTTAAAGGAAATACCATGCAGAATTCTGTACAGTAATTATGTGTCAACAAAATTATTCCCCATTTTGAGTGATCTAACATGTGCTAGGTGGATTTCCATGAAGGATACCCACAACTTTTAATCTTGGCATAGAATTCATCGCAGCTTATCATCAGGGCCTTAGGGGCTTGCTTAGTTGCTAGATGCCTTAAATGAAAGGTCCTAGAGCACCTGCAGGAGACATTGACTAGATATTTGTCTACTTGCAGCCTCAGAGCTGGTAATCTGGGTCTCTTAGAAATTCCTGGAGTTGATAGTTTGGATCTTGAATCAGGTTCAGAGTTGCCTATAGTGCAATGTGGTGGTGCCAGAGGGGCTGTTAAGGCAGGTCAGTGTGTGTGCCTAATTTTAGTTGTTTGTGGACCTGTTTTGTGGTCTAGTGGGCCAGTTTTACTTTTGATTTCTGTGAAGTTAACAGAAACCTTGCCTGCAGCATGCACAGATGCAAGCAGTCTACAGTACCTTGCAAAATACCTAAGTACAAGTTTAAAATTACCCCGATTTGTACCACTTTTAGAGCTACCGATTCGCTAATGAGGGCTAAATTAATTTTGGTGCCCTGCCTTTTTTTCTGTCCCATTCTGACCCTCTGTGGATCTCACTGCCCTCAGGCATTAAAGAATACAGGGGCATATTAACAAGGGTTTTATATCCGCTTTTTTGGCTTTAAAAGCCAAAGAAGCGGAGATAAAAATATCGCCCTATCAACAACAGGGTGCTAACATGCAAAATCGCATGTTAGCACCCTTTTTCACTACGCTCCCTTTGCATCTCTTATGAGATGCAAAGTGGGCGTTCCAGAGCAAAATAAGCGACATTTCTCCTATTATCAAGCTTCACGCTAACCCTGTTAAAGACAAAAAAAGCAGCGCTAACCACGGTTAACCCTGCTTTTTTACGTCTGCTAATTTTCAGACTTAGCCATGTAATCCAATGGAAGGTGGATTACATGGCTAAATCCACCATGGGCTATCAACAAGGATATCCCTATCCTTGTAGTTTTATCGCTGCATTACCAGCGATGACCTCCCAAAATGCCGCTATCGCTGGATTTTTTATCGCCTAGGCGGTTAGCGTTGTTAATAACGCGATAACCAGGCGATATTATCCAGCGATACTGGGCGTTAAAAAAATTAACGCTATGCACCATTAGCGTTAATTTTCCCTGTTCCTTGTTAATATGCCCCACAGCACCTTGTAGTACTAGAGAAACACTCAAACATATTTGTTTACGAAGTAATTTTTTTTGCCTCTGTCACTGCTTGTAGTTTTCAATCCATATCTTTACCTTTGTGAACAACAGAATGATTTTATTAGCTGCTACAGACAAGAAAGTTTATTGTATACTTCATAAATAAGCTAAATTAAATAAGCTTTACATTTATTTAGAAAGTGTTTGATTGCAAAGATTTAGAACCAGATAATTAAATGTTGGTCAAATTATCCTGCATTTACTCTACAAGACTTTCACAAAATATTTACTTGGACCACAGTGGTGCACTCAATGCTTAACCCAAATACAAAGATTATTTCGATGCTGTACAAAGAAGATTGCAGTGTTGCCTGGTAAAATATTGTTTTTTCCTCCTAAGCCTGCTAAACTCCTCGCAAATCTGTTTCCCCGCTGTCCCTTTATTCACCTGCCATCGGCTGTTTATTTCAAGACTTGACTGCCACACTTTAAAGTTGCAGCTTTGAAATCTCTTTTTGAACTTTTAAACTGTTCTTACTATTTCCAAGAGACCCTTTCTCTGCGCCCATCTTTGTACTTTGCTACCCGCTCGGAAGCTCAGCTGGTGTCCAGAGAAAAGGGATGACAATTTATTGAATTTTATTCCAACAATAGCTAGCTATTCCTCAACTGAAGAGGACAGAACTTTTCAGGCGGACTCACATGACAGAGAAGACTTCAGTTCTCTGGTTTATCAAGTCTCCCTTTTCTTTCTTTCTTTCTTTAAAATTACCTTTCTTTGTATGTGGGGTGCACCTGGACCGCTCTCCTTACTTTGTTGGTGAGCCACTGTCTTTTTAGTGGATAGAAACTGGGGCGAATACATAAATTGCACAGTTGGTGCTCAATTGATTTGAAGTGCTGCTTACGCAGCTGCAACAATCATAGGTTTTTTAAAGTCTAAATACCGTACAAACATTGGGGCATATGTACAAGCCCCTATCACCACCACAACCTCACCTGGCTTGTGCAGCACACATGGAAAAAGCAAAATGCCATGGTTATGTTCAGGAAGGTGTTCCTTCCTGTACATAAATAAACTTTTTTTTAAACGCCATTTTGTCACTTTCATGTATGATGCATGAAGCCTCACACATGAAAGTGACAGAATGGTATTTCTAGGATTGTTTATGTGCAGGACACCTTCCTACACATGAACAATCCTCCCCTGCACGCAAACACTCTTGCACTCTGGTGAAAGGGTGCCTGCGTTGGCTCTAAATTGTTAAACTTAGCGCAGTTGCAGGGGGAAACACAAGGCTGCACCATATTCTTGTGAATATGGTGCAGCCTTGCGTTTCAGAAGTGGAGGAGAGAGGCGTTAAACCAGGAAGGCTAATGCTTCTCTCCTCCACTTCCTTGTACATATCCCCCATTGTTTTTTAAATTGCTCCCGCAAGAAAGCCATGGTTGTGACTAAATGAAAAAGAGAACGCCATTGAAAAGGGCACCTCCCACCAATGGCCTAGCAACTGAGGCTTGGATTGGTGGAAACAACTTTCTTTAGCTCATTACTCTGCCGCCTCGCTGTCAGGAGGGGCACTTGCATGTTTCAGAAGATGGACTCCTTAACAAGGCCAGGAGTTAGTCATGTGTTGGATAGATGAGATTCCACATGCCACCAGAAATCCATGCATACTCACATCTCTGAATCTTAGATATCTGCAGTAAATTATATGCAGTAAATTAACCACTGCAATAAAAACACCAGCACCCTCTGTTTGACCAAGAACTTGGCAGAAGGGGGCGTGATCTGGCGCCGACGAAGATGGCGGCTGTTTAGTGCCGCTCCGTGCCGGGCATCGAGGAAAGCTGCCTTTTCGCTCGGTGACAGTGTTTCGGCACCAAAATTGAAGCAAGCATTCAATCCATGAAGGCATGCTGCTTCTTACAATGCCTTTCTTTGTGATGCAGTAAGCGGCACACACACTGTTTTTCATCTTTGAAGCGACAGCGCGACTCGCTGACTGGATTTGCGTCCGCCATTTTACATTTTAATTACATGACCCTTGCCTCAACATGTTTCTCACCTTAACGCTGCAGACTTCAAAAACTATTTATTCCGGGAAATTCCTCTACACTCGTTTTTAAAGAGTGTTTTGCCAGCCAGGAATGCTTGGCCTCTTCCTTTAATGAACATGCAGACTGCCTCTTAGTAATACTTGTGCTACTCAATAATATCTGTGCTCTTTTTCCTACAAAGACTGGTGTCTTCATACATTATTTACTATGAATATATAGTCATTTTTGATGGTTTCAAAATATTTCATCTGCTTCTTAATATTGCAATATTGAAGCTGTTTTGGGCAATTTTCTCATTTTTTCTTCAAAGACTATTCTTTTATTGACTTGCCATTTATGTCTATGGGGAAAACATGGGGCATATCAGCAACAGCCGGCGATAATTATCGCTAAGCACGCTTAGAGCGAGGATAATTATCACCGGCTATCGCTGGCTGTTATCGCAGAGACAGCGTGCTATCAGCAACGCTTATCTCCAATGCTATAAAAATCCAAGCGCTAGCTGCAAAATGTGCAATTATTGCTGGAAATCCAGAGATAATCGCACAAACATAGGTGATAGCTTGTTGATAGGGCAGGGCAGACTTAGCCATAATATCCACCTTCCATTGGATATAATGGCTAAGTCAGATTCAAAGCAGGTGTAAGGAAAGTAGCGATAAGCGCGGTTAGCTCTACTTTTCTTATTGCTATGCAGGTTAGCGTGCAGCTTGATAATTGGAGAAATGTCGGTTAGCGACATTTCTCATGTTATTTTGGTCGGGAACGCCCACTTTGCATCACTAGAGATGCAAAGCTGGGCGTTAAGGTAAATGGCGTTGAGGCATGGAAACACGTGTTAGCGTGTCCTTGCTTATAGTGCGAGAAAAATTATTGCTGCTTTTCGTCCGAAAACGGATGCTAAAGTGGCGATAATTTTATCGCGGGACCTTGATGATATGCCCCTAGGTCTGTTAGGGGTGCTGCTAACTGCCCGAACCGACCACGGGGGGAATCGCCATCGCACACAAAACCTCCCTCAAACTCAAACTCACCGTACCGGGCCCAAGCAGCACGCTTCCCAGCCTGGAACACCTCCACTTCCAGGTACACACCAACCCCAGGACAACACTGAAGGGCACTCTCATATATAGACCACCAGGACCTCGCACCCAACCCATTGCGACCATCACAGAACTCGCCGCAGCCCGCGCCATCGCCTCTACAGACTTCATTCTGCTCGGAGATCTAAACTTTCACTTCGATAACCTTCAGGACCCCGACTCCAAAGCGCTATTGGAGAATCTCGCCAACCTAGGACTCAAGCAGCTAGTCAACACACCCACCCACAACACGGGACACACTCTGGACCCCATCTTCACCAAAGGTCCGGTTCACCCACACCACCCGGCATCCCTGGACAGACCATCACTGCATACACTTCACCTTCAATTCCAGCACCACGCCCAAACCAGCCCCGCGTCTGCCTACACGGAACTGGAGCAAGATCACTCCAGACCTCCTCAACACTACCCTCCTCCACGACCCTCCCGCAGCCACCACCGACCCAAACGCCGCTGCCAAGGAACTCCACCGGTGGATTACCAGCTGCACTAACACACTAGCCCCCCTCCAGCAGTCTTCCAAGACACGCCCTGCAAAAGCCGCCTTGTTCAGCACCAAACTCCTAGAGACTAGACGCGCATGCAGGCGACTCGAGAAGACATGGAGGAACCAGAAGACAAACGAAGCCCTCATCAACCACAAGACCACCATGAAGAACTACCACCAACTAATAAGGGACACCAAAAGAACCTTCATCAGGGAAAAAATCAACGCCAACGCAGCGAACTCTAGTGAACTTTTCAACGTCATCAAACGTCTCACCAAACCATCATGCGAAGCCACTGACATCACACCCACCCAAGATCTCTGCAACAAGCTCAGCACCTTCTTCCACCAGAAGATTATGACCCTTTACGACAATTTCAACGAACCAACTACGGCCTTCGCCCCTACAATCACGACCAGCGCCACCCCAACACTCTCCACATGGAGCCCTGCTTCAGTCGAACTAATCACCACAACCATGAAGAAGACCCACTCGGGCGCCCCCACGGACTCCTGCCCCCTGCACATCTTCCACAGAGCCATCACGGCCATCGCTCCCGAGCTAACCCGCACCATCAACTCCTCCCTGGCCTCGGGCACTTGCCCCATGGACTGGAAGCGCGCCGAAGTGAGGCCCCTTCTCAAAAAACCATTATCGGACCCAACCGACCTCAGGAACTACAGACCCATCTCCCTCCTCCCTTTCGCGGCCAAAGTCTCAGAACGAATCGTGAACACCCAGCTGACAACCTTCATCGAAGAAAACAACATACTGAACCCTTCCCAATCTGGTTTCCGCAGCAACCACAGCACCGAGACAGCCCTAATCGCGGCCACCGATGACATCCGCATGCTGCTCGATCAGGGACACACCGCAGCCCTCATCCTCCTCGACCTCTCTGCAGCCTTCGACACCGTCTCATATCGCACAATGACCACCAGACTCCACAACACAGGAATTCGCGGAGACGCCCTCAACTGGATCCGATCCTTCCTCTTCAGCAGAACACAGAGGGTCATGCTCCCCCCTTTCCTCTCCAAACCCACCGACATCATCTGCGGGGTCCCCCAGGCATCCTCTCTGAACCCGACCCTTTTCAACATCTACATGGCCCCCATCTCTGTCATCGTCAGACAGCACAGACTCAGCATCATATCCTACGCCGACGACACCCAGCTCATCCTCTCCCTAAATACCTCAACGACCGAATGAGTTTTCACAAACCCAAGAGGAACCTTCGCTCCTCCGACCTCACCCTGGCAGAGGTCCCCCGCATCCACCGAAGCAGAGCCGGAGGGAGAGCCTTCTCCTACACCGCTGCCACAGCATGGAACACTCTCCCAGTTGAAATAAGACGCTCGACTACCCTACTTACCTTCAGACGGGCACTCAAGACCTGGCTTTTCAACTGATCGGAGCTGCTAGACCTACCCCTCCCCCAGCGACTTGAGACCCTCGCGGGTGAGTAGCGCGCTTCACCGACCCCTAATTGATTGATTGATTGCTTCCAATGCAGTATTGCATCCTAAATCCCCTGTTTTGGCAACTTCAAATCCATTTTCCATATTACAGTGTGATATGGAAGGCACAGAGCATGTTGTGTCGCCCACCCCTTTTGGGGGTGTCTGCACCTACCTCTGCATTTATCCTTACGTCTACTTCAAATCCTTCTCTTACAAGTGCAAAAAATGCATCTAAACTAGTGACTTCTTCATCATTGTCATCTACAAAGCGAGTTGAAAAAGACCCTCCTTCGTCTGCCATATCTCTCCCTCCAATATCTCTAGAGTTACTCTTAGAAGAGATACAGGATCTTAAGCTCCATGTGGAGGAAACGAGCAGATGCTTACAAAGCTTAGATGTTAAATGGTCTACTATTGATAACAAGGTCACTTTAATGGAACAAGTGGAATCTCTACAAACATCCTCTCAACAACTTCATCCTATGAAGAAGGAAATCTCTCAGCTTCAAAAACAAGTGGAACATTTTGAAAATCATAGCAGTCGCAACAACCTACGCATATATAGTTTGTCTGAGGCTTTGGAGTGATCTAAATCTATTTCTTTTTTTCAGTTTTCCTTCCGCAGATTCATGATTTACCTAAATCTCCACAATTGAACATACAAAGAGCACATTGACTTGGCCGTGTTCCACGTACTTCATCTTCTTTGCACCAACCAAGAGGAGTAATATTATTCTTTCTGGAATATACTGAGATGTTGAAAGTTCTGCAGGCAGTTAAATTCAAACGTCTTATCTCTTGGCAAGGGTCTCAATTCTGCCGTGGCAGATAGAAGGAAGAGTTTCTTGGCTATACATTCAGCATTACGAGACCTAAATGCTAGATTTGGTTTAATCCATCCATCCATTTTCAAAGTGACTAATAGAAATAAAACCACTACTTATGAAAATCCTGTTTTTGCTACAGCGATTCTTAGACAACTGTTAAGAAGAAACCAACGAGATTGCAAGATCGTCTTTTACTTGATAGTTTATCTATGCAAAGCATTGTTTATTCTGTTTATATCTGTTTTGTGAAATATTTTGAATAATTTGTAAATTTTCTTCCCCTTATGTTTTTTCTTGTTAGGTGGTGTTTGTTTATTTCAGCCAAATTTCTTATAGTCCGTTGAATCGTTGTCCTTCCTCCTTGCCTGCCCCGGAGTTCCAATCGGCTGTTCCGTCTTCTCTTTGTGGCCTCAACACCCTCCACTCATGTTTGTGTCTTTGGTATTTTATATTGTTTATTTTGTCTACTGTTTCTATCCACTTTTTCATCTATTCCTCCATATTTCTTTTTCTTTTCTTCCTGTCTT
Organism: Triturus cristatus; assembly: GCF_964204655.1. Classification (NCBI taxonomy): domain Eukaryota; kingdom Metazoa; phylum Chordata; class Amphibia; order Caudata; family Salamandridae; genus Triturus; species Triturus cristatus. Next base: position 789,401,223 of record NC_140586.1, on the reverse strand, counting down.
CCTCTTTTTTTCTTCTTTCATAAATTCTCTCATTTCTTATCTCACTTCGCTTCTCTTTGAGGGCATTGTTTTCTGCTATTCTATCTGTTTCAAGTTTTATAATAAATATGATGTCATTTTTTCTATTTCTCTGTTATCTTTTGCTAAATGACGTTGTGCGTCACTTCTTGAAATGTCAAAGGGTTGGGTATGCCCATTAAGAGACAAAGAGTGCTTTCCCATTTATCTAATCTTAAATCAGATATAGTGTATTTTTACAAGAATCCCATATAGTTGGTTCAGAAGTCTTAAAGCTTAAACGCCAATGGGTAGGGAATGTTTTAACTTCCCTGGTACGGGCAAAAGAAAGAAATGGGATGATAATTATTTGCCATAAAAATCTTAATGTTTCCCTTCTTTCTCAGAATTCAGATGATGAAGGTCGTTGGTTGGCTCTTCATCTTAAGGTTAATGATATACCTATCTCTTTGTTTAATATTTATGCAATTACTAAAACTGATAATATTTTTTGGCCTGCTATATCTACTAAATTGATGTCTATCCCTACAAAATATGTTATTTTTGGTGGTGATTGTAACTTAGGGGCCGATTATGATGGCGATGTAACCACCACCATCAGGCTGTTGCTGGCGGTCCCACTGCCATAGGACCATGCAGGACCGCCCGCCGCATTACAATGATGGGCAGATGGAGGGATGGCGGAGAGACCGACTGGCATGTATCTGACAGACCCAGAGGGACTGCAATCCCTACAAGATCGGTGGTGCCTGCTCAGGCACCACCATATGGATTACAGTTTCCCTTTACACCGGCCATAAGGCAGATGGAAAGTGACTTAGGGGGCCCATAGCAGGTCTCCCTTTCTCCCTGGACCTCTGGTATGGGTCTGGGGGGCACCTTTGGTGCCCACATCTCAGCACCGTGTGGCCGGCACTGCATGGTGCCTGCCACTTGGTGCAGGGATGTTCACAAACATGCCTCTTAGCAGTGAGGTTTGTGCTACAGCCCTTTTTTGGGCCACAGCACAAGCCTCAATGCTAAGAGGCATGTTTCCAACTGCCTCCATGGTGGTCGGATTGTAATTTCCCTGCCGGAACCACTGGCTCCCTATCGGCCGGTCCCATTCCCGACAGGAAGGCCGTCCGACTACCATCATAATCAGCCCCTTAGTTGTTGATCCTTATATAGCTCTTACCTCTAAAGTACCATTTTGTCCCTTCTCTGATGCACCAACACTTCACTACGCTTATTAATCACAGACCTCTCATTGACTCCTGGAGATTGTGTAACCCGCAATTAGGGGAATATACATTTTTCTCACCCACTCATTTATTTCAATCTCGTATAGATTATTTATTTGTCTCTAAATCACTAACACAACACATATTACATGCAGATATTGGCTCCATATTAATTTCTGACTATGCTCCAGTAATTTTAGATTTGGAAATACTATTACTATGACCAATAAAGGATGGCGCTTTAACACTTCTTTATTAACTGATCAGGCTTTTACCTCTATTTTTTATTTTGTTTATTTTTATTTTATAGTTTTAGACCCGTGAGGGTATCAAAGCGCTTTACAGGATTAAGGGTGGTATACAAAGAGTTAGGAGGGAGGGACCAATTGGATAAAATAGGTGGATACATTAAACAAGAAAAAAGAGCACGCAGTCTAAGGTCCCGGCTACATATGGGATAAAAAAGAAAAACAGGTAGCTACATTATAAAAGAGGCACGCAGTTTCAACTCTTGGGTGGGATGCCCAGGAGTGCAGGAATAGGTATCATCCATAAGAGCCATGGATAATGTCGAAGTGGAGGGTGAAACATGTCACTGAGGTGATTGTAATGTGATCGTTAGGCGAGGAATTTGCCCATTAGGAAAGTTTCGGTCTCCTTTTTAAAATGTGCCAAGGACGGAAGTCTTCTGATGGCGGGTGGGAGAGAGTTCCAAATTCTTGGAGCGGCCCCAGAGAAGGCCTGATTGTAGGTTATTTTCTTCCGGAAGCGTGCTGGTTGGAGCAAAAGGTCTTTCGCAGATCAGGAGTTTCTGTCTCCTCTGGATATCATGAGTTTTTGGGCGAGAAATGCAGGAGAATTGGAGTAAAGAGCTTTGTGAGTAATGCAGGCCAGTTTAAGTTGGATTCTGGCCTCTAGGGGAAGCCAGTTCAGAGTTTTGAGGTGGGGAGAGGTGTGGTCGAATTTCTTTGAGCCAGTTAGGACTCTGGCGGCAGCGTTGAGGCAGGCTTTCAATGAGGCCAGAGAGTTCTTGGGTAGCCCTGCAAGAGTAGAGCATCCATATTCTAGTCTGGAAATGACTAGTGCCTGGATTGCCGTTTTTAGGTCAGAGGCATCGAGGAAGGATTTTATGTTTCTTAGGTAACTGGGGTGGAATCTGGCAGTTTTGGCCATCGAGTTGATATGGCCCCGCTTGTTCAGGCTGCCATCAAGGGTTATTCCAAGGGATTTCCCAGTGTCAACAATGGTAGGAGGGCAGTTTGGTGCTGTGATAGCCTTGATCCATTCTTGGATGTCTGGATTGGTTTTGGGGGGGGAGAATAGAAGAAATTCAGTTTTATTTGGGTAAAGTTTAAGCTGGTTGGCAGTGAGCCAGTGGACAGTCACCTTCAGGGCCTCATTCAGGGAGAAAATGTCCTCAGGGGAAGAGATTTTGATATAGATCTGTGTATCATCGGCATACATAAGGTAGGAGATATGGGCAGAGCGTAGCACCTCTGTGAGTGGTTCAAGGTAAAGATTGAAGAGGGTATGGGAGAGGGTTGATCCTTGGGGGACTCCAACCATGATCTTAGAGGGAGCGGATAGATTACCGTTGATGAGGACTCTATGTGAGCGATTTTGGAGGAAGGATCTAAACCATTCATGGTCATCCAAACCCATCCTGAGTTTGAGGCGTTCAAGGAGAATTTCGTGGTTAACCGTATCAAACGCAGAAGATAGGTCTAGGAGGATTAGGAGACAGGTTTTGCCTTGGTCGAGGGCTTGGAGGGTGTCATCCACGATGTGGAGGAGGGTGGTGCCCATGCTGTATCCAGGTCTGAACCCGGATTGGAAGTCATCTAGAAGGTGGAAGTTGGTGATGTGTAGGCTCAGCTGCTGTTGCACACATACATCTACTTTTGAATCTTTTATTACTGATTTTATTAATCGCAATACTTCCTTAGATCTATCTTTTCCTGTTATGTGGTATGCATTTAAACCTTCAGCCAGAGATTTTCTTATATCTTATGTCGCTAAAAAGAAAAGACGTGATTCTCAAAATGTGCTTGAAATTCTTAAACGCATCAAATTGTTAGAACCGAGCTCTTCTATCGCTAATTCTAAAGCGTACCTTAATAATATTATTATAGAACAATTTAAATATAATAAAGTATCTACAGAGAATGCTAATTCCTATTGAGGCCAAAACAAAGCAGGTTAACTTCTTGCCACATATCTGAAAATCCGGAAAGAATGTACGAACATTGATTATATTTTACATTCTGACTTGTCTTCAATTATCAAAGATGCAGATATTTTAGAGAAATTCAAAAAATATTATATTACACTACTCTCTATACCCCTGAACCCATTCCAGATCCTGGGGATATACAGCACTATCTTTCTTCGCTGCAAAAACAGTTTCCAAATGATCTAGACTTTTCATCAATGGATAGGGATATTTCTGTGAAAGACATCTCTCATGCATTAAAGCTCATCAATATTGGGAAGGCTCCTGGACCGGATGAATTTCCTGTAGAATCGTATTCCCATTTTTCTAAATCTCTACTTCCACATCTCAGTTCTTTATTTACACACTTTATTTCATCTAAAGCTTCAAGTGGCACTTTACAGTAGGGTCTTATTTGTCTAATCCCTAAAGATGGAAGAGACCCACACTTTTGTAAGATTTATAGACAACTCTCTATAGTTAATTCTGACTATATAATATTTGCTAAAATTCTTGCGCTTCGACTAGACCCAGTGTTGCCATCTATAATTTGCAGAGAACAATCAGGTTTTATTAAAGGTAGAAATATCTCTGATAATACTAGAGTTTGCTTTAACATATTGAATAAATCAAACAAATATCCCCATTTACTAGCGGCCGTTTCTCTTGATGCTGAAAAGGCTTTTGATAGTATGGATTGGTCTTTTATTTTTCATACACTTTCTTGGTTTGGTTTCAGTCCTAAATTTATTTCTTATATATCTTTAATATATACTGCGCCACAAGCTTTTACTTTTGCTAATGGCTCTATTTCCCCTTCTTTCCCCTTAAGAAGAGTTTTTCGTCAAGGATGCCCTCTTTCTCCACTTCTTTGAATCCTTGCATTAGAACCTTTCCTTGCTAAACTGAGACAAATTAAAAAAATGTCTAGTTTTCAACATGGTAAAAATCATATTAAATTCAGTGTCTATGCAGATGACATCCTATTATACTTTTCTAATCCAGAATCTTCTCTACCAGCTTTTCTTGCGGAAGGTGATGCCTTTTCTTTACTTTCTGGTTATAAATTGAATCATGATAAATGTGAAACTTTTCTTTCAATGTTTTCTGTTTTAAACAAGATTTTTCTTCTACTACTTTTACACGGAACTCCCAAAAAATTTAATATGTGGGTCTTTGGTCTACTCCTTCTGTCAAACATACTCTACTTCCTTTTCTGTTTACTATACAGTCAATTTAACCATAGCAACCCATTAGGCAGTGCTCAGCGCCAGTACACCCTAGGGTATCAGTCGCACTTTAGAAATTTTATTTACATAACATTAACATAATGTAACATTTATCTACTTCTTTTTCTAAATGGCACCCTCTTTATCTAGCTTGGTGGGGTAGACTTGATACTATTAAAATGATGCTTGCCCCTGTTGTCTTTTATACTATTTCTGTTATTCCTTTCATCATTCCCTCATATTCTATATTATCTTCTTTTTTATGGAATCATTAAAAAAAGTGTTTATCCCTGGTTATGCTTAAACGCAATAAATTACATGGTGGTGTAAACTCTCCTGACTTCCAATGTTATCATAATTCTTTTCTCCTCAAACAAATTTCTAAATGTTTATATGATTCGGCTTCAGATCCCCTTCCTTTTTGGAAAGATATTGATCCTTCTTTTCTTTCTCCTTTTCCGTTCCAAGAATTTCTTTCATTTACTCATAAGACACACTATCTATCCTCACCTGTACACAAAACTACTCACAAACTTTGTCAATCCATGCTTCTTTCACATCTTTCAGACAGTGACCAGTTTCTTAAATCATCAATTTGGCATAATTATCTTATAAAAATTAACAATAAAACCATTTTTTGGAAAACCTGGTGGGATAAAGGTTTATTTTGGGTTCATCAACTTTACCCAAATAATAATTTTCTTAGATTTTCAGCTGCACAATCACTATACAACTTTCCAAAATCATACTCTACTAATTTAATCATTTGATCCAAATCATATCCACCTCCTTGTCTTCATTATCCTCAATTTCTCCTCCACTACTCCTTCATGACAGTATCCTTCCTATTTTAAGTGCTCAACCAAGGGCCTCTTCTATTTATAAATTCCTCATTAAGCTTCCAGATCATAGGAATACGACACACATTGAATTACAATGGAAGCAAGATTTCCATACCTTGTGGTCCATTACGTTTTTGGATAAATTGTGATTAGAAATTCATAAAACCTCAAGATTGGCCAGTTCAACTGAAACACTTTTCTTCCTATATAACAGACTTATGAATACTCCAACTACTTTACATAAATTTAATTCTGTTATCACCTTAAATTGTTGGTCATGCAATGCTATGAATGCTGATTTATTCCCTATGCTTTTTTCCAGTCCCTGTATTCATCAATTCTCGTCAAAGTTATGGTCTCAAATTATTATAATTTTTCACACCCATTTTTCATTCTCTCCTACAAATATTTTTCTAGGCACACTTTCTGAACATTGGCAATCTCTTATATGTAATACGCCTATTGTAGACTTACTGATTGCAGTCGCTTTTCAGAAAATAAATAAAAATTGGATTCAATCTTCACAACTTTCTTTTCAAGCTTGGTGGTACAGTGTTTGTTATAATCACTGACTTGATCAATCATATGTCCCCCCCCTTAGCTCTTCCTCTAAAAAGAGAGCATATGTGGTCCCCTATAATTATTTTCTTAGATACTTCTGCTCAAAACTTTACTCACCATTACCCATTGTTGGAACAAGTTTCCAAACCACCATGAATTGTTTTATCTTCCTTATTTTTTGTTTCTCTTCTTTTTTCTAATCCTATATTGCAACTATTACTTTTTCAGATTGTTGAAATTTGTTATCATGCTTTATGCTCCCGTGTGCTTTTTGTTGTTTAACGCCATATTATCAACTCATTATTTCTCTTCCCACTTTCTTCTCTTTAGATCCGTTGTATCCACTCTCATTTATGCAACTATTTTGTTTTTATTGACTTTTATTGTATTAATAATTACTCTATGATTAATAGTGCATTTAATGTTTAGTTTATTGTATACACTCTTGCATTTTTCTTTAATAAAGTTTACTTTTAAACTCAAAAAGAACTTGGCAGAACCTAGGGAACTGCTCTTCAAGCACAAACACTCTACACAGTCTTCAAGGAACTTCTAAAGACCAATTTCTTCAAGAGGCACTTGACATGTAATGTGGTGAACAACTTCTGCTTAAAGTTCCTATTCTCTCATTTGCATTCCTCTTTCTAGAGCAGAATTAATTCCTGACTGCCAGTTCCACAGCCAACATTACACACTTTCCTACTAACAGTTGCTTCTGTTGCTAAAAACAGAATTTAATTCAATATAACTAATTAATAATTAATTTTTCATAGTATTTTATAAATTACTTAATATGTTAATTGTGTTATCTTTTTTTATTTTAATTATATTTAAATTGTGTGTTGCTATTTTCCTCGAAGTATAATGTGTGTGTTTTAATTAAATTATTAATTAACAACAAATGTTAAACTTTAAATTAATTATTAAGATTAAAAAACAATATTTCAAATAAGTAATTGTGTTTATTTAATTAAAATATATATATATATATATATATATATATATATATCACGCACAACAATCTTCTTCAAAGAAGGACTCGCGCTCAGAACAACACCAGAAATGTATTCACCAAGGTTACGTGTTTCGAGAGCAAGCTGTCTTGATCACACAAAGTAATACACATTTCATTAGAGTCTATATAGGTGCTGATACAAAGAAAGGACTAATGTTTGACAAGTGGTGATAGTAAACACGGCGGCCATTTTAGAGTGGAGTCAAAATATATGTAACTGAAGTAGAATTCTTCTCTAAATGTTATAATGTGACATCTGTTATTGTTATAGTAAACATATTTTAAAATCATAATAAGTTCTGATACAGACATACGAACAGGTTCAAAGTGCATGATATGTCAACTGAAATATAACCACATCAAACGCCAAAATGAGCGCAATGAATACAAAAGCATAATGCAGTGTTTTGGGAATATTTAACCAGCAATAGTGCATCCAATACTTTAGTGTATATTATGGACAGACACCGAAAACCTGTCCTGAATTCAAAAGTATGTGCCTAAGGAGATAATATCTCCGATATGTGTGCTGCAATAGTCATAGCCTGTGAGATAATCCACAGTAACATGTGCCCAATAGAATCAGCGTAGTGCTGTAACCCAGCAGAATTACCAGCGGCATAGTGCCCATGTAATAGGCTATTTGTATATAATATATGTATACAGTCAAAGAACTTGAGGGATATGTATACAACGTTGTTACCATGATGTATCATAAGAACATAAAACATAAGAGATCATTACAATGTTAATCGGCCGACACTCTGTCAATAATATGAAAACCTGATATCTAGCACTCTATAGCAGATTCCTGAAACAGAGAAAGAGAAGAAAAGAAAGTACCCCAAAATTCAATATATAATGTAACAAATAGAAAATCTTATCTGGGATGGACCCACAGGACGGGGAAGAAAAGGGTAGGGTGACCAGAACGAATGAGAGAGTCCGCAACAGAGGTGACCCTTCCTTTCCTCCTGTATAAAGAAAAAAATATTAATATTAAAATCTAATAGTATACCTATAATTAAAAACAATTCAACAGTAAGAATACATGCAGTCATATCAGAATGGTTCTTATCCCCAGGTTGAAACCAGTCTTAATCATAATGTAAGTGTGAACTCAATTCTTCATCAAGATTGTGGCCCTTCGGGTACTTAGTTTCAAGTTCAATTATCCATCTGGATTCTCGTTTACGTAACAGTAAAGTTCTGTTACCTCCTCTAGGACCAGTGTGGACTTGTTCCAATGCAAAATAACTAAGCAACGAGCTGTTAGACAGGTGGAACAACTCAAAATGTCTGGCAATAGGATAATGGGTGTCATTTTTATTTATGGCACGCATATGTTCCCGTACTCTCTTTTTATCCATAAATGTTTTACTGCCCACATACCACATTTGACATGGACATACCAGGACATATACATAGTATGTAGAACTGTATGCAAGAAATTGGTTGATAGTCTTAGATGAACCATGACCTGGAATTGGCACTGTTTTTTTCATACAACTGTTGCGGCAGGCTTTGCAATGCCCAGAGGGATAAAAACCTTTAAGGTTGTGTTCAATTATAGGTTTGCTACGTGCCAGACATTTTGAGTTGTTCCACCTGTCTAACAGCTCGTTGCTTAGTTATTTTGCGTTGGAACAAGTCCACACTGGTCCTAGAGGAGGTAACAGAACTTTACTGTTACGCAAACGAGAATCCAGATGGATAATTGAACTTGAAACTAAGTACCCGAAGGGCCACAATCTTGATGAAGAATTGAGATCACACTTACGTTATGATTAAGACTGGTTTCAACCTGGGGATAAGAACCATTCTGATATGACTGCATGTATTCTTACTGTTGAATTGTTTTTAATTATAGGTATAAACTATGCAGTAATAGTCTATACTATTAGATTTTAATATTGATAATTTTTTCTTTATACAGGAGGAAAGGAATGGTCACCTCTGTTGCGGACTGTCTCATCCGTTCCGGTCACCCTACCCTTTTCTTCCCCGTCCTGTGGGTCCAACCCAGATAAGATTTTCTATTTGTTACATTATATATTGAATTTTGGGGTACTTTCTTTTCTTCTCTTTCTCTGTTTCAGGAATCTGCTATAGAGTGCTAGATATCAGGTTTTCATATTATTGACAGAGTGTCGGCCGATTAACATTGTAATGATCTCTTATGTTTTATGTTCTTATTATACATCATGGTAACAACGTTGTATACATATCCCTCAAGTTCTTTGACTGTATACATATATTATATACAAATAGCCTATTACATGGGCACTATGCTGCTGGTGGATCATCTCCTTCCTCACCGGAAGGACACAGAGAGTCCGCCTGCCCCCGTTCAGATCAGAAGCCACGGAAGTCACCTGCGGCATCCCTCAGGGCTCCTCGCTCAGCCCCACCCTCTTCAATGTCTACATGAGCCCCCTTGCGGCCATCGCACGCCAACACAACCTGAACATCATCTCCTACGCCGATGACACCCAGCTGATCCTCTCCCTGACCAACGACCCCGCCACCGCCAGAGCCAACCTACACGAAGGGATGAAAAACGTGGCCGAGTGGATGACGACCAGCCGCCTGAAACTGAACACAGACAAGACGGAAGTCCTCATCCTGGGCTCCTCACCCTCCGCCTGGGACGACTCCTGGTGGCCCCCTGCCCTGGGCAACGCACCCAAACCGACAGACCACGCACGCAACCTGGGCTTCATCCTGGACTCCTCCCTCTCCATGACCAGACAAGTCAACGCCGTCTCCTCGTCCTGTTTCAACATCCTGCGCATGCTACGTAAGATCTTCCGGTGGATCCCCACCGAGACCAGGAAAACAGTCACCCAGGCCCTCGTCACCAGTCGACTGGACTACGGCAACGCCCTCTACGCCGGTACCACCGCCAAGCTCCAGAAGAGACTCCAGCGGATCCAGAACGCCTCGGCGAGACTCATCCTCGACGTCCCCAGACGAACTCACATCTCCAGACACCTGAGAGACCTGCACTGGCTCCCGATCAACAAAAGAATCACCTTCCGGCTCCTCACCCACGCACACAAAGCCCTACACAACCAAGGCCCGACCTACCTCAACAGCCGCCTCAACTTCTACGCTCCCAAACGCCACCTCCGCTCGACCAGTCTCGCCCTCGCAGCCGTCCCCCGAATGCACAGAGCGACTACAGGAGGTAGATCCTTCTCCCATCTGGCCGCCAAGACTTGGAACGCCCTCCCCACCGAACTACGCCTGACCCAAGACCACCTCTCCTTCAGGAAGAAGCTCAAGACCTGGCTGTTCGAGCAGTAGCGGACCCCCCCCCCCCCAGCGCCTTGAGACCCTCCGGGTGAGTAGTGCGCTTTATAAATGCCTTTGATTGATTGATTGATTGATTGGTAATTCTGCTGGGTTACAGCACTACGCTGATTCTATTGGGCACATGTTACTGTGGATTATCTCACAGGCTATGACTATTGCAGCACACATATCGGAGATATTATCTCCTTAGGCACATACTTTTGGATTCAGGACAGGTTTTCGGTGTCTGTCCATAATATACACTAAAGTATTGGAGGCACTATTGCTGGTTATATATTCCCAAAACACTGCATTATGCTTTTGTATTCATTGCGCTCATTTTGGCGTTTGATGTGGTTATATTTCAGTTGACATATCATGCACTTTGAACCTGTTTGTATGTCTGTATCAGAACTTATTGTATGGTTTTAAAATATGTTTACTATAACAATAACAGATGTCACATTATAACATTTAGAGAAGAATTCTACTTCAGTTACATATATTTTGACTCCACTCTAAAATGGCCGCCGTGTTTACTATCACCACTTGTCAAACATTAGCCCTTTCTTTGTATCAGCACCTATATAGACTCTAATGAAATGTGTATTACTTTGTGTGATCAAGACAGCTTGCTGTCGAAACGCGTAACCTTGGTGAATAAATTTCTGGTGTTGTTCTGAGCGCGAGTCCTTCTTTGAAGAAGATTGTTGTGCGTGGTTTACATTACCGGGAGACTTGCCCGGTTTGACTCACCACCTGTCTACGGGACACGGACTTTGGTAATCTTGGTCGTTTTGTGTGTATATATATATATATATATATTAATTCTCAACAAAACCAAGCAGACTGTCATCACTCAGAACACTCCCAAAAAACAGTAAGATTCATAACGAAATTTTGCAGTCAATCCAATCAGATGCGGAGTATCCTCAAAAATAGATGGGACATCCTTAGACAGGACCCAATTCTGAGAAATGAAATAGGGGCTAGCCCATCTATTACATACATGAGAAGTCCATCTCTCAGAGACATGCTGGTACATAGCCATTTACAAACAAAAGAAACTAGCTGGCTTCAGCAAATGAAGGGTTTCCGGAAATGTGGGAATTGTAAGGCTTGTAGAAACAGCAACAATGTATCAGAAGTCACACTAAAAAGAACGAAAACGCTCTGGAAAATACCTAAACTCATTACATGTAATACTGACTTCGTGGTATATGCAATAGTATGTCCTTGCCAGCTATGGTATATCGGATCAACCACCTTTCCGATCAAAAAACGTATCCTAGAACACTGGCGAGCAATCACGAATTGCGACCAAACTTACAGCACGGCAAGACATTTCTTGAAGGAACATGGGGCGGACTGGACCAAAGCCAAATTTTTTGGATTGGATACAGTCAAACCCAATGCTCGAGGTGGGAACCGCATTGCCTCTTTACGCAAACTCGAATCACGTTTCATCCTCCTGGCAGGCACCAAATTCCCGGATGGCCTGAATCAGGACGAGGAACTTTATTCCCACCTACAATAAGACACCAATTGATACTGAAATAGTTAGACCTTGGTGGGCTACTCATGCCCTGCCCATATCTCTCTCCCCCTTAAAAAAACCCCCCCTCCCTATAAACATGTGCACTTTTGTTTTTCTGATCGTAATTTATTGAATGTACAGCATTGATGCAATTACATGTGACCAGTGAATGTGAAATATAGCTTTGTCCTAAAACTATGGTTTTGTTGAACTATGGCATTAATTCAAACTGTCTCTTTGATTCTATACAGGAACATCATTATGAATTCACCTGTATCTCACACCAGTGATAGAATTACGAGCACCGGAGTTCTCCCGACTCCAAGTCACCATTTGGATAAGATGTTCAAAGGGCACTAGACCCTCCATCACCTTTTTTCGCCTTTTTGTTGTGAGAACAAGTCTCCATCACACGATGTTGAAACTACACCACATTTGGGCACATAGTTTAAACAACAGGCACTAGTCCTCTATGACAGATAAAACACATACAAAACTACACCTTTGCATACTCACCACATGGTCACTGTCACAATCATACAATGAATTAAATTGTATTGTGAAATTATGTTCCTTACTTCTCTGGAATTGTAATTCCGTTAAATTTGCAATTATTCAAATTTGCTATGTATTTCTTTTATGTCTATGCTTATAAAAAAAGTGCACTTACCCTATTTAACTGGTGCAAATGGAGACTATGGTCATGTGACCAAGACCACGGACGTGGTCGAAACGCGTCGTCCTCTTCTGCCCTGTGAAGAATAAAGCTGCTTTTGATGATCGAGTGGGCTCGTGTGGATTCTTTTCCGGCTTGGAATCAACTGTTGTGAAATATATATATATATATATATATATATATATATATATATATATTATCCACTGGCGGTCGCCAGTAGATAGTTATAGTTAGGACCCATAGGAAATCTGAAAATTCTATTTTGAATAACTTTGACGCTGATGCCTTTTGCATGTATGGTGTCAATCTGTTCAGTAGTTCCTGAGAAAATCAAAAGTAAAATCACATATATATCTGGGCGGAGCCTAACCACACATCTCATCGTGAGATCTGATTGGCTGTCACCACTTCATTCAAGAAGTGTTGGCAGCCATCTTGGGACCAATATACATGATAGCACCTCATTAAAAAGCGTTAATAGAAGGTTTTAAGACTTTAGTTACATTATAAATCATTTGTTGATGGTACCATACTCATTTTAGGAATTGTGGTGTGTTCTAAGGGGATTTTACCATGTGAAAAAGCCGTCTGCTGTGATATCATGTTTGAGAGAAAACTATTTTCTCATGCTTTTCCCACAGAGGTTTGGAAGGTGATCTATAAGCTAAACTGAGAGCATATTTTCTGTAAATTTACATTATCTTTCTCAGTCATGTGAGAATGAAGTCTGACATTCTCAGTAAAACATGTACATCCAACAAGGGCAGAGACTGTCAGTTGATTCCTTTGTGTTCTACTGCAGCTTCCCAGAGTGTTCTAAAGAACAACTAGAGCGCTAACAGTCCTACTTATGACAAACGTATGGCACACCTGAAGCCATCTTGGTTGGAATAAAGTGGTAACTCTTAAAACATTTAATTTAAAAAGGAACAAAATGAGGGGGTTCATTTTGCCATAGAAAGTATGATTAGTGGTGCAGAAAGAAAAATTAGGGCACATTTTGAGTGACTTCTCAAATCCTCTTCTATTTTATTAAAAAATTCTGACATGCAGAATGAAACATGCACTTTCAATACCAGCAGCAGACTTCCCTGGTGAGCAGTAGCTTTACTACAGTGACCTAATAAGCAACTAGAGTGCTAACATTCTGAATTTATGGCAAATGTGTGACACATCTGAATGCCTTTTTGATGGAATCAAAGTAAAAAACTGAAAGTATTTCCTACTGAGGAGACTGTAGTAAATGAGGAAATTAGGAAACATCATAACAAATAAGTCTCCCAAGATGGCCACCAGAGACAAAAGAGCCTAAATGTAGCCCAAATATCACCCAGATGTAGCCCAAGTATAGCCCAATGACAGAATGTCCCAGAGTGTTCTTAAGAATAACTAGAGCGCTTACTGTCTTACTTATGACAAAAGTATGGCACACCTGAAGCCATCTTGATTGGAATAAACTGGTAATACTTAAAACATTTAATTTAAAAAGGAACACAATGAGGGGGTTCATTTTGCCATAGAAATTATGATTAGTGCTGAAGAAAGAAAAATTAGGGCACATTTTGAGTGACTTCTCAAATCCTCTTCTATTTCATTAAAAAATTCTGATATGCAGACTGAAACATGCACTTTTAATACCAGCAGCAGACTTCCATGGTGAGCAGTAGCTTTACTACAGTGATCTAATGAGCAACTAGAGTGCTAACATTCAGAATTTATGGCAAATGTGTGACATATCTGAATACCTTCTTGATGGAATCAAAGTAAAAAACTGAAAGCATTTCCTACTGAGGAGACTGCAGTAAATGAGGAAATTAGGAAACTTCATAACAAATAAATCTCCCAAGATGGCCACCAGAGACAAAATTGCCCAAATGCAGCACAAATATCACCCAGATGTAGCCCACATGTAGCCCAATGACAGAAGTGTGCGAAACACTTATTTTTTGTGTATTTGCAGTTTTATATAGTGCAGACTTGTCAGGTATTGGAGTGCTTTACATGAGCATTGGTTACATCACACAAGATCAAATTCATTTTGGTTGTAGACATGGGGAGATTAAGTGATTTGACCAGAATCACAAAATGTTGAGCTGAAGCAGAAACTCCCCAGTTGCAAAGTCTGCAGCTCTGGAAGTAACAAAACATCCTCTCCCCTAGGTACAACATTTAATCAAGTGGTCAACTGGATAAAAAAACATAAAGATTACAAATAGTTTAAAAGTTCTTTGTCACTATTTGAAAACTCAGAAAATATGTGCTCATTTTAGTTTTTTAGAGCACTAACCATAATTTTGATGCAAATAAGACCCTCTCATATATGTAATTTCTAAAGGAAATACTCTAGGTATTACAGTTTTGATTACATCAAGATGACGTCAGGCGTTCCACACTTTTGTAAAAAATATAGAATGTTAGCAATCTAGTTGTTCATTGGGATACTGTTGAGAGGCAGAGGCCAGGGGCACGGACTCTGAAAATTGAAGGCAGGTAGGAGAGTGCAGATGCAACAATTTGACCACACTGGGCAGGCAGGAAGGGCAGTGGCAGCACAACAGACTATGGAGGGCAGTGGAAAGGGGGGCAGGGGCAACAAACCAACAATACAGGACTGGCAAGAGAGGCTGTGGCAATATAATAGACCATTGTGGGCCAAAGGAAGAGGCAGTGGTAGTACAACCACACATGCCAACAGCCCCGTTTCAGCCAGGAAACGTCCAATGTTTTTAAGCTCAAATGGGCTTTATTTGATCTGTCTCCTATCTACAATCTCCTCTTTTTCAATGTAACTCAAAGGGGAAAATCAATACCCCAGTTTTTTTTCAAAATCTCCCTCTTACCAAGTTCAAAATGTTCGCAAGTATGGTACATTGGATCATGGTAGGCAGGAGGAATGGGGTAGGGACATGGACTCGGATAACAGAGGACAGGTGGGACATGGAGAGGTGCACCAAACTGACCCTACAGGGCAGGCATCAGGGTTTGCAGCAGCACAATACACCACACAGCGCATGCGGGACGGGAGTGCAGCACAACAATCCATAGAAAGTAATAGGGAGGGGACAGGACCATGCACATGGACAACAGAGAACAGAGGGGAAAGAGGCAATGGTAGCTAGCTGACCATAATGGACAGACAGGAGAGAAAGCTACAGCATAACAGACCATAAAGGGCAGGAGGGACGGATCAGGGTCATTACAATGGAACAGACAAGCCAGGAGGGAGGGAATAGGGGTCTGCACATGGGTGGGGGCAAGGGAGCAGGAGCAGCAAGATGACCATGGAGGTCAGGCAGGATGGGCACTAGAAACAAGTCACACCATGGAGAGCAACAATGAGACTATGATTGCACACACACAGACCATGGAGGGAAGATGGGAGGGGGTCAGGGGCAGCTAGCTGACCACACAGGGAAGGTGGGAGGGGCCATGGCAGCACAGAAGATAATGCATGGCAAGTGGGAGGGTTAGTGGCAGCACAATGGCTATGAAGGGCAAGAAGAAGGGTGCAGGGGCATGCACAAAGGACCACGGAGGATAGAAGGGAGGGTCAGGACCTGGGCACAGACAAGAGAGTTCAGGGGAAGGGGCCTCACAACAGACCGCGTGAGGCAGGCAGGAGGAGTAATTGCAGCACAACAGACCAGGGAGGGCAGAAGGGTGTGGCAGTAAAATGGACCATGGAGGACAGGAGGAAGGGGATAGGGGCATGGCATGTGGACAGGCAGGGTAGAGGTGGCAGGGACAGGTTACAGTCATCTGACAATGCTAGGCAGGTGGGAGGGGAGTGGCAGCTCAACAGAACACTCAGAGTAGATAGGAGTGGCAGGTCCATGGAACATGGTGGGCAAAAAGGATGGAGCAGGGGCATGCGCAAAGACATCGGAGGGCAGGGGGAAGGAGAATAGGGACAGCAAGATAAGCACAGAGGCTAAGCTGGAGGTCAATGATGGGCCATAGAATTGGGCAATGGAGGGCAGGAGGAGTGGACTGGTACATCATGCTAAATGGAGGGCAGTGACATCACATCAGACCATGCATGGCAGGAGGAAGGAGGCTAGTCCATGGATTCAGACAACAGAGGATAGGGAGGAGGTGGATGGGGCAGCAAGCTAACTGTTCAGAGAAGGTGGGTATTAGGAACTTTATTGTTTTTAATATGTGTGTCTGTGCAAACTACTTAAAATATAAACAAGTATGCAGCATAATCTCACTTTTATTCAGGAAGAAGAGGACGTTTGTGACTGTGACTCCGGGCTCACTTGGCAGAAACACCCCCTGACCCTCCACTCCCCATCGCAAAATGTAATGCCCGTGAAAAGGGTAGGTGGACGCAGTGTTATATAGAACATAGTCCTGAGAGCACGATTGAAAATGAAAACTAGATGTAGTATATGGTATAAACTATGCACCGAAAAGTGTGAAATAAGATGAACTGGGGCGTGAAATATAATATGCAATACATTGTGCGCAATGACAGATTCATTGGAGAGCGCGAGATAGCACAGGCACTAGCACGTGCTATGCGATATGCGCCTTGGAGTGAAATATGCACAGGGCAGTGTTGTGTAACCTAACTGGTCTCTAAAGTTGTACTATAAAATATGTGCTGGGGAGTGTAACGTTGCATATGCACTGTGACATAGATACGGATCCCAGATTGTAATATGTATGGCATAGCGCTGTGCGTTATAACATAGGCATCGAGGAAAGCACGTTAGATGGGGTAATATAACCCGTGCGAAGGCAAGTGTGGCATGATATATTCACGGGGTGGTGTTACAGTGCACATGGGCTAGAGAGTGTCATAGCATACGCACTAGCTGGTGGAATACAACACAGAGGTGTGAGGCACTCGGCGGGCACTGGTGAGTGTAACCCAGCACTGGGCTCAGCCAGGAGCATGCTGTGACTCTCAAGTGTGGTTCGTCTCCTTTCCAGAGAGTAAAATAAAAAGTATTACACATCCGGCGGTGGATGTGTGTTTTATTAACCGTGAGCTGGGTTTCTTGCACAGTTTGGTCGAATTTTTGTCGAATCCCCTTTGAATGGCTTGGTGTGCGTGTATATTAAATGTGCCCGTCAATAGCTACCCATGTTTGTATAAATAAACGACAAGGGTGTCTACTTGGAGAGTACCCACCGGCGGGGGCGCCGGGATTAGGCACGGTAGGGCATCAGACACGTCAGAGCTTCACTAGTGGTGTAAATACATTCCATGTGGATTCCTTCTATGCATAGTCGCCTTTTAATGAATATCACGCAAATCGTCATGGTGATAGGTACATACGGTTTGTCCAGCATGTCCTAGGTTTTTCTATAAATATATATGTTTTTTTAAATATTAAAAAACAAAGGCCGGCCCCGGGGGATGGGGTCCCTGGGGCCATAAGTGGCCTGAGGAGGGGGGCAACACAGGCCCCTCCAAAGAATAAAAAAAAAAAAAGGCCATGACCCGGGGGTTGCGGTCCCCAGGGCCGACTAAGGCCTTGGGAGGCCCAAATTAATTTTTTTCAACAAAACAAATTAGGGTGCAGGCCCTGGGGGATGGGGTCCCCAGGGCCAGTAATTTAGAAAAAGAAGGGGGGCCACTCAGCCCTCCTTCTTAAAAAACTAATATAAATAAAAGGAGGCCACGCCCCCTCCTTGCAGCACTCTGCAAACGCGCCCCCTGGCCAGTTGTAAGTTAGGGAATTAATTCCCCTTCAATACTGAGGGTCCCTGAGGGCCAACTAGCCCAACAGGTATCTCCAGTATGCGCCAGGGAGCTGTGTTGCAGACAGGTGTTCTGAGGCCACGCCCCTTTTGACACCTCTATGCAATGCAGCTCTGTGGCGCTTACTGGAGGTACCTAGTGGTCTAGTTTGACCCTAGGGACCCTTAGGATTCAAGGGGACTTAATCTCTCAACTTAGAACAGCCACAGGGCGCGTTTACACAGTGGTGAAGGGAGGGGACGGGGCCTGAGGTGACGTGTGCAAACACGCACTATGGCACGTTTTAAATTGGGGATATAATTTTCCTTCAATACTGAGGGCCCCTGGGGGCTAACTAGCCCACCAAGTGCTTCCAGTAAGCACCACTGAGCTGCACAGTGGGGAAGGGAGGGGACGGGGCCTGAGGTGACGTGTGCAAACATGCCCTATTGCGCGTTTTAAGTTGGGGAAATAATTCCCCTTCAATCCTGAGGGACCCTGGGGGCCAACAAGCCCACCAGGTGCTTCCAGTAAGCGTTGCAGAGAGGTGGTCTAGGCCGTGCCCCTTTTTACATCTCTCTGCAACGCAGCTCTGTGGCACTTACTGGAGGTACCTAGTGGTCTAGTTGGACCCTAGGGACCCTCAGGATTCAAGGGGACTTAATCTCCCAACTTAAAACGGCCACAGGGAGTGTTTACACAGTGGGGAAGTGAGGGGACGGGGCCTGAGGTGCGTTTTAAGAGGTAATTTTAATCCCCTGCCCTATTATATACTAGGGGCTTACAGAGGAGGTCATGCTGATCACAGGGGAACCCCAACGTATAGTGTTTCCTAGTGTATGTAGGTATTTCACTGTATTCTGAGTGTCTTTTAACATAGCACTGGCCCTAGGACTGGTTAGTCAGACTCAGTTACCACCAGTATCCGTCTGAAAAAGTTGAGGGTACAGGATGATTTTGCAACAAGGCTTCTTTCTGCTCTTCTGTTTGTTCTTTCTGCATGTTATCCTTCTTCCTGCACTTTTCTTCGTCTTTGAGGACTTCTGTTGCTTCTTTCTGCATTTCTGTTTTTTTCTTTCTGTGTGTTCTTTCTTCACATGTCCTATCTCTGTAGGCATAGTTAGAAATTAGCATTTAAAAAACCTTTGAAATTCACTGAAAAAACCATAGGTTTCAGGCACATTATAGTTAGGAATTAGCATTTAATAAACCTTAGAAATTCACTGAAAAAAACATAGGTTTCAGGGTCGTTATAGTTAGCTGGACTTTTCACTCGTACAAAACCATTGAAATTCCCCCATTATAGTTAGTTCAGCTAACTATAACTCGCGCACCCGCAATGCACTGCTGATGACGTCACATATTACATCACTCATGACATGGTCAGTGACATCACTCATGACATCACTGATGACATCTCAAATGACATCACTGATGACATCATCCTTGTGATAGAGTGGCAGACCTCCTCTCCCCCTAATATAACCTTTGATACACACATTCAAAAATAGAAACTAAAATTTTCAAAACAATGGACATACCAATATCAGTTACAACAACCTATTCAGTAATTCTAAGATTCACATACACATCCACTCATTCACCAACAGTCCTATACAGTCACTCATACATGTACTCACTCATCATATGTACTCATACACCTATACATCCTGTTACACAACGCCACTCATCCATAGAGTTATTTACACACATAGTCACTCATGCTAATAAAGAATCAAACATCCATTTACTTGCATATACAGTTATACACACACCACCACACTTACTTCTACAGAAACTTACACAAACTTAGTCTTTTAAACAATCACTTATAGAAACACATACTTATTCATACAGGAACTCTTTCAATCTCTCACTCTCACATATACTCACTTATATACACCAATAGTCACATATACTAGTTTAAAACATATGTAGTTACTCATAAAGACACTATTGAGACAGGCATTCACTCACTAACACACCCATGCACACACTCATCCACCCATACAGTCCTGCACACATGCTGTCTTCAACACATACAAACAGTGAGTCACTCATTCATGCACCTATGCACTACGTAATACCCCCCACCGAACGATACAGACACTCAGACACTCATACTGATACTCAAAAAAACAACTATTAACCTATATAGACACTCATGTAGCTACTCACCAACCCATGCAGCCACTTATACACAAAGTGAGAGACTGATACAGATATTTACATATTTAAACATTACTCACTAAGCCATGTATTCACTAAGATACACTTAATCAGTCAGTTATACAATCAATTTTTCAAAAACAAATCATCCATTTAGACACTTATATACCCATTTATTCTTCCATCGACCTTGAGATATACATATATGAAACATGTATTTTTCAGAAAAACAGACATTCACTGGATGATGTCATCAGTAATGTCATCAGTGATGTAATTTGAGATGTCATCAGTGATGTCATGAGTGATGTCACTGACCATGTCATGAGTGATGTAATATGTGACGTAATCAGCAGTGCATTGCAGGCACGCGAGTTATAGTTAGCTGAACTAACTATAACGGGGGAATTTCAATGGTTTTGTACGAGTGAAAAGTCCAGCTAACTATAACGCCCCTGAAACCTATGGTTTTTTCAGTGAATTTCTAAGGTTTTTTAAATGCTAATTCCTAACTATAACGTGCCTGAAACCTATGGTTTTTTCAGTGAATATATTACCTACTGGCGGTCGCCAGTAGGTAGTTATAGTTAGGACCCCTTTTCCATAGGAAATCCGCAACATTCTATTTTGAATAACTTTGGCGCCGGTCGATGAATCCTCGCGAATTTCTCAAAATAGGTGGGGCGCTACGCTCCGCTCCTACCCTGAAAGTCTCGGGGGGATACGTCAAGCGGGGGCTGAGATAAAAGGGGGGTCCCAAAACGCGTTTTTCCCACGCATTTTTCCATAGGACCTTTAGAACGAGCTACAGCCCGAACGGCTGAACAGAATTACTAGAAATTTGGCAGAGAGGTAGTCCCTATGTCAAGGAAGTGCCTTTTGTAGGTCTGGTGTAAATCTGTTCAGTAGTTCCTGAGAAAATAGCATTTAAATCAATATATATATGTGGGCGGAGCCTAACCACACATCTCATCCTGAGATCTGATTGGCTGTCAGCACTTCATCCAAGAAGTGTTGGCAGCCATCTTGGGACCAATATACATGATAGCACCTCATTAAAAAGCATTGCAGTTAATAGAAGATTTTAAGACTTTAGTTACATTATAAATCATTTGTTGATGGTACCATACTCATTTTAGGAATTGTGGTATGTTCTAAGGTGATTTCACCATGTGAAAAAGCCTTCTGCTGCGATATCATGATTGAGAGAAAAATATTTTCTCATGCTTTTACCACAGAGGTTTGGAAGGTGATCTATAAGCTAAACTGAGAGCTTATTTTCTGTAAATTCACATTATCTTTCTCAGTCATGTGAGAATGAAGTCTGACATTCTCAGTAAAACATGTACATCCAACAAGGGCAGAGACTGTCAGTTGATTCCTTTGTGTTCTACTGCAGCTTTCCAGAGTGTTCCAAAGAACTACTAGAGCGCTAACCGTCCTACTTATGATAAATGTATGGCACACCTGAAGCCATCTTGCTTGGATTAAAGTGGTAACTCTTAAAACATTTAATTTAAAAAGGAACAAAATGAGGGGGTTCATTTTTCCATAAAAAGTATGATTAGTGCTGCAGAAAGAAAAATTAGGGCACATTTTGAGTGACTTCTCAAATCCTGGCATGCAGACTGAAACATGCACTTTCAATACCAGCAGCAGTTTTCCCTGGTGAGCAGTAGCTTTACTACAGTGATCTAATGAGCAAAAAGAGTGCTAACATTCTGATTTTATGGCAAATGTGTGACACATTTGAATGCCTTCTTGATGGAATCAAAGTAAAAAACTGAAAGTATTTCCTACTGAGAAGACTGCAGTAAATGAGGAAATTAGGAAACTTCATAACAAATAAGTCTCCCAAGATGGCCACCAGAGACAAAAGAGCCCAAATGTAGCCCAAATATCACCCAGATGTAGCCCAAGTATAGCCCAATGACAGAATGTCCAAGAATGTTCTTAAAAACAACTAGAGCACTTACTGTCTTCATTATGACAAAAGTATGGCACACCTGAAGCCATCTTGATTGGAATAAACTGGTAACATTTAAAACATTTAATTTCAAAAGGAACACAATGAGGGGGTTCATTTTGCCATAGAAATTATGATTAATGCTGAAGAAAGAAAATGAGGGCACATTTTGAGTGACTTCTCAAATCCTCTTCTATTTCATTAAAAAATTCTGACATGCAGACTGAAACATGCACTTTTAATACCAGGAGCAGACTTCCATGGTGAACAGTAGTTTTACTACAGTGATCTAATGAGCAACTAGAGTGCTAACATTCAGAATTCATGGCAAATGTGTGACATATCTGAATACCTTCATGATGGAATCAAAGTAAAAAACTGAAAGCATTTCCGACTGAGGAGACTGCAGTACATGAGGAAATTAGGAAACTTCATAACAAATAAATCTCCCAAGATGGCCACCGGAGACAAAAGAGCCCAAATGTAGCCCAAAATCACCCAGATATAGCCCAAATATAGCCCAATGACAGAAGTGTGCAAAACACTTATTATTTTGTGTTTTTGCAGTGTTATATAGTGCAGACTTGTCAGGTATTGGAGTGCTTTACATGAGCATTGGTTACATCACACAAGAACAAATTAATTTTGGTTGTAGACATGGGGAGACTAAGTGATTTGACCAGAATCACAGAATGTCGAGCTGAAGCAGAAACTTCAACCTGGTTCCCCAGTTGCAAAGTCTGCAGTTCTGGAAGTAACACCACATCCTCTCCCCTAAGTGCAACATTTAATCAAGTTGTCAACTAGATAAAAAAACATAAAGATAACAAATAATTTAAAAGTGCTTTGTCGCTATTTGAAAACTCAGAAAATATGTCCTTATTTTAGTCTTTTAGAGCACTAACCATAATTTTGATGCCAATAAGACCCTCTCATATATGTAATTTCTAAAGGAATGCTCTAGGTATTACAGTTTTGATTACATCAAGATGATGTCAGGCGTTCCACACTTTTGTAATAAATATAGAATGTTAGCAATCTAGTTGTTCATTAGGATACTGTTGAGAGGCAGAGGCCAGGGGCACGGACTCTGAAAATTGAAGGCAGGTAGGAGGGTGCAAAGGCAACAATTTAACCACACTGAGCAGGCAGGAAGGGCAGTGGAAGCACAACAGACTATGGAGGGCAGTGGAAAGGGGGGCAGGGGCAACAAACCAACAATACAGGACTTGCAAGAGAGGCTGTTGGAGGGAAGATCTATTACGGGTCAAGGAAGCTAGGGGCGGTCCCCAGAGCCCCGGGAGCCACCACAGAACTGAGCAGGAGAGTGAGTCAGGGACAAAAGGGGCACCTTAATTTGAGCCGGGGTGCCTAGGAACGCTTGCTCCAAAAATGAAGAAAACAGACATATGAGACATGGAATTGGAGGCAGAATACAATGGCAGTTTAATGAGAAGATGCAACTTCAAAGAAACCGCAGAATAGAGACATAAAGTACAAAATACAGAATCCAGATAATCATACAGCTGTCATGATATTCTCTGTATCTCAATTAATGGACTGACAGAGAGAGAGAGAAAACACATCTATAAATGCATCATGAGAAACAAGTTACACCAAGGAAAATGTTACCTAGGGACACTCACATTTACTCTTAGAGCAAGCATTCCTGCAATTACAATACAACATCTTTTAAATGCAAAAGTAAAGAGAACAATGGTTAAACATAACATGACATTTCATATAGGTAAAATAGAATAAGATACTTCAAGCAAAGCAGAGCAAGACATTTTAAGCAAAGGAAGACAAGAGCTCCCAGTTCTTGGGGAAAACCTGCACAGCCTGTTAACCTACATACAGACGGCGAGGTTGTCCGTCGATATCTGTGGGTGCTCCCTTTTTATATCATTTTATGGGCTCCTTTGCACGCTACATCTACCTACGTATGCTACCCAAAAGCTTCGTCTGCAGATTTTACCAGACATTTCGTCATTTACCCACTTAATGCTGACAATGGACTGGGTGAAAAGGTCAGTCTCTCAGGCCAATCGCTTATCGTAAGTTCCATAGAGCAAGCAGAAAATAATGGGTATTGTACAGGAATTCAATATATTCATGTATAAAATCTCCTCAGTTCTCCTAACTTGACGCTCTGCGGTTGCCACTTCCTTAAAAGCGGGAAACCTGCCCAGGAAGCAAGTACCAGTCCAGGATGCAGCCTACTGTATGTCGACAGCTTCAGGGGGATGTTGAACTTTGATACCGAGCACGGAGCACTCGGGTAGGGTGGGGGCTACTAGTTTGGAGCAGAAGGCCTCGCAGACCTGCCTTCAGACTGCTATACACTAAAATTGCAGAGCTATGGTCAATTTAACAAAGAGGCCTACATATTGAATAGAAGGGCCTACACAGGGGTTTTATGCTGGCTGAGTGGTAAGGATGTCTCAGGATAATTATATAGCAACACAGGACCCGCTGGTCAATTTAATACGGCCTACAAATGCGGCTGGCAGGGCAAGGACAAGGGTCTCATACTTCAGGTGTGGACAGAACGGGCCAGGGGCCCCCTGTGATACAAAATCTACCCTCCTTCAAGGCTGTGGCAATGTAATAGACCATTGTGGGCAGAAGGAAGAGGCAATGGTAGTACAACCATACATGCCAACAGACCCGATTCAGCCAGGAAACGTCCAATGTTTTTAAGCTCAAATGGGCTTTATTTGATCTGTCTCCTGTCTACAATATCCTCTTTTTCAATGTAACTCAAAGGGGAAAATCAATACCCCAGTTTTTTTTCAAAATCTCCCTCTTACCAAGTTCAAAATGTTCGCAAGTATGGTACATTGGATCATGGAAGGAAATGGGATAGGGACATGGACTTGGATAACAGAGGACAGGAGAGACATGGAGAGGTGCACCAAACTGACCCTGCAGGGCAGGCATCAGGGTTTGCAGCAGCACAATACACCACACAGGGCATGCAGGACGGGAGTGCAGCACAACAATCCATAGAAAGCAAGAGGGAGGGGACAGGACCATGCACATGGACAACAGAGAACAGAGGGGCAAGAGGCAATGGTAGCTAGCTGACCATAATGGACAGACAGGAGAGAAGGCTGCAGCATAACAGACCATAAAGGGCAGGAGGGACGGATCAGGGGCATTACAATGGAACAGACAAGCCAGGAGGGAGGGAGTAGGGGTCTGCACATGTAAACAGAGGGCTGGGGGCAAGGGGGCAGGGCAGGAGCAGCAAGATGGCCATGGAGGTCAGGCAGGATGGGCACTAGAAGCAAGACACAACATGAAGAGCAACAGTGAGACTGTGATGGCATACACACAGACCATGGAGGGAAGGTGGGAGGGGGTCAGGGGCAGCTAACTGACCACACAGGGAAGGTGGGAGGGGCCATGGCAGCACAGAAGACCATGCATGGCAAGTGGGAGGGTTAGTGGCAGCACAATGGCTATGATGGGCAAGAAGGAGGGTGCAGGGGCATGCACAAAGGACGATGGAGGATAGAAGGGAGGGTCAGGACCTGTGCACAGACAAGAAAGTTCAGGGGAAGGGGCCTCACAACAGACCACACGGGGCAGGCAGGAGGAGCAGTTGCAGCACAACAGACCAGGGAGGGCAGAAGGGTGTGGCAGTACAATGGACCATGTAGGACAGGAGGAAGAGGATAGAGGCATGGCATGTGGACAGGCAGGGTGGAGGTGGCAGGGACAGGTTACAGTCATCTGACAATGCTAGGCAGGTGGGAGGGGAGTGGCAGCTCAACAGAACACTCAGAGTAGATAGGAGTGGCAGGTCCATGGGACATGGTGGGCAAAAAGGATGGAGCAGGGGCATGCACAAAGACATCGGAGGGCAGGGGGAAGGAGAATAGGGGCAGCAAGCTAAGCACAGAGTTTAAGCAGGAGGTCAATGATGGGGCATAGAATTGGGCAATGGAGGGCAGGAGGAGTGGACTGGTACATCATACTAAATTGAGGGCAGTGGCAGCACATCAGACCATGCATGGCAGGAGGGAGGAGGCTAGTCCATGGATTCACACAACAAAGGATAGGGAGGAGGGGGACGGGGCAGCAAGCTAACTGTTCAGAGAAGGCGGGTATTAGAAACTTTATTGTTTTTAAAACATTTTGTCTGTGCAAACTACTTAAAATATGAACAAGTATGCAGCATAATCTCACTTTTATTCAGGAAGAAGAAGACGTTAGTGACTGTGACTCCGGGCTCACTTGGCAAAAACACCCCCTGACCCTCCACCCCCTATCGCAAAATGTAATGCCCGTGAAAAGGGTAGGTGAACACAGTGTTATATAGAACATAGTCCTGAGAGCACGATTGAAAATGAAAACTAGATATAGTGTATGGTATAAACTATGCACCAAAAAGTGTGATATAAGATGAACCAGGCGTGAAATATAATATGCAATACATTGTGCGCAATGACAGATTCATTGGAGAGCGCGAGATAGCACAGGCACTAGCGCGTGCTATGCGATATGCGCCTTGGAGTGTAATATGCACAGGGCAGTGTTGTGTAACCTAACTAGTCTCTAAAGTTGTAATATAAAATATGTGCTGGGGAGTGTAACTTTGCATATGCACTGTGACAAAGATATGGATCCCAAATTGTAATATGTATGGCATAGCACTGTGCGTTATAACATAGGCATCGAGGAAGGCACGTTAGATGGGGCAATATAACCCGTGCGAAGACAAGTGAGGCATGACATTTTCACGGGGTGGTGTTACAGTGCACATGGGCTAGAGAGTGTCATAGCATATGCACTAGCTAGTGGAATACAATACAGAGGTGTGTGGCACTCGGCAGGCAATGGTGGGTGTAACACAGCATTGGGCTCTGTCAGGAGCGCGCTGTGACTCGCAAGTGATGTTCGTCCCCTTTCCAGAGAGTAAAATAAAAAGTATTACACATCCGGCAGTGGATGTGTGTTTTATTAACTGTGAGGGGGGTTTCTTGCATAGTTTTGGTCGAATTTTTGTCGAATCCCCTTTGAATGGCTTGGTGTGCATGTGTATTAAATGTGCCCGTCAATAGCTACCCATGTTTGTATAAATAAACGACAAGGGTGTCTACCGGGATTAGGCACGGTAGAGCATCAGACATGTCAGAGCTTCACTAGTGGTGTAAATACATTCCACGTGGATTAATTGCATGCATAGTCGCCTTTTAATGAATATCACGCAAATCGTCATGGTGATAGGTACGTACGGTTTGTCCAGCATGTCCTAGGCGTGTCTATAAATACATATTTTTTAAAAATAATAAAAAACAGTGGCCGGCCCTGGGGATTGGGGTCAAAAAAATATAATTAGGAGACAGGCCCTGGGGGATGGGGTCATCAGGGCCAATAAATTAGAATAAGAAGGGGAACCACACAGCCCCCCTTCTTAAAAAAATAAAATAAATAAAAGACTGGCATCGTGCCGGAGGCCATGCCCCCTCCATGCAGCACTCTGCAAACGCGCCCCCAACAGGCATCTCCAGTATGCGCCAGGGAGCTGCGCTGCAGACAGGTGTTCTGAGGCCAAGCCCCTTTTTACACCTCTCTGCAACGCAGCTCTGTGGCGCTTACTGGAGGTACCTAGTGGTCTAGTGTGACCCTAGGGACCCTTAGGATTCAAGGGGACTTAATCTCTCAACTTAGAACAGCCACAGGGCGCGTTTACACAGTGGTGAAGGGAGGGGACGGGGCCTGAGGTGACGTGTGCAAACACGCACCATGGCACGTTTTAAATTGGGGATATAATTTCCCTTCAATACTGAGGGCCCCTGGGGGCTAACTAGCCCACCAAGTGCTTCCAGTAAGCGCCACTGAGCTGCCTTGCAGAGAGGTGGTCCAGGCCGTGCCACTTTTTACACCTCTCTGCAACGCAGCTCTGTGGCACTTACTGGAGGTACCTAGTGGGCTAGTTGGACCCTAGGGACCCTCAGGACTCAAATGAACTTAATCTCCCAACTAAAAACGGACACAGGGCGTGTTTACACAATGGTGAAAGGAGGGGACGGGGCCTGAGTTAACGTGTGCAAAAACGCCCTGTGGCCTGTTTTAAGAGGTAGTTTTAATCCCCATGCCCTATTATATACTAGGGGCTTATAGAGGAGGTAAGGCTAATCACAGGGGGACCCCAACGCATAATGTTCCCTAGTGTATGTAGGTGTTTTCACTGTATTCTAAGTGTCTTTTAACATAGCACTGGCTCTAGGACTGGTTAGTCAGACTCAGTTACCACCAGTATCCGTCTGAAAAAGTTGAGGGTACAGGATGATTTTGCAACAAGGCTTCTTTCTGCTCTTCTTTTTGTTCTTTCTGCACGTTATCCTTCTTCCTGCACTTATCTTCGTATTTGAGGACTTCTGTTGCTTCTTTCTGCACTTCTTTTGTTTCTTTCTGTGCATTTTTTCTTCTTTCTTCACATGTCCTATCTCTGTAGGTATAGTTAGAAATTAGCATTTAAAAAACCTTTGAAATTAACAGAAAAAACCATAGGTTTCAGGCACGTTATAGTTAGGAATTAGCATTTAAAAAACCTCAGAAATTCACTGAAAAAACCATAGGTTTCAGGGGTGTTATAGTTAGCTGGACTTTTCACTTGTACAAAACCATTGAAATTCCCCCGTTATAGTTAGTTCAGCTAACTATAACTCGCGCGCCCGCAATGCACTGCTGATGACGTCACATATTACAACACTCATGACATGGTCAGTGACATCACTCATGACATCACTGATGACATCTCAAATGACATCACTGATGACATCACTGATGACATCATCCTTGTGATAGAGTGGCAGACCTCCTCTCACCCTAATATAACCTTTGATACACACATTCAAAAATAGAGACTAAAATTTTCAAAACAATGGACATACCAATACCAGTTACAACAACCTCTTCAGTAATTCTAAGATCCACATACACATCCACTCATTCACCAACTGTCCAATACAGTCACTCATACATGTACTCACTCATCATAGGTACTCATACACCTATACATCCTGTTACACAATGCCACTCATCCATAGAGTTACTCACACACATAGTCACTCATGCTAATAAAGAATCAAACATACATTTACTTGCATATACAGTTATACACACACCACCACACTTACTTCTACGGAAACTTACACATACTTAGTCTTTTAAACAATCACTTATAGAAACACATACTTATTCATACAGGAACTCTTTCAATCTCTCACTCTCACATATACTCACATATATACACCAATAGTCACATATACTAGTTTAAAACATATGTAGTTACTCATAAAGACACTATTGAGACAGTCATTCACTCACTAACACACCCATACACACACTCATCCACCCATACAGTCCTGCACACATACTGTGTTCAACACATACCAACAGTGAGTCACTCATTCATGCACCTATGCACTACGTAATACCCCCACCGAACCATGCAGACACTCAGACTGATACTCCAAAAACCAACTAATAACCTATATAGACACCCATGTAGCTACTCACCAACCCATGCAGCCACGTATACACAAAGTGAGAGACTGATACAGATATTTACATATTTAAACATTACTCACTAAGCCATGTATTCACTATGATACACTTAATCAGTCAGTTACACAATCAATTTTTCAAAAACAAATCATCCATTTAGACACTTATATACCCATTTATTCTTCCATCGACCTTGAGATATACATATATAAAACATATTTAATTTTCAGAATAATACACATTCACTGGATGATGTCATCAGTGATGTCATCAGTGATGTCATTTGAGATGTCATCAGTGATGTCATGAGTGATGTCACTGACCATGTCATGAGTGATGTAATATGTGACGTCATCAGCAGTGCATTGCGGGCGCGCGAGTTATAGTTAGCTGAACTAACTATAACGGGGGAATTTCAATGGTTTTGTACAAGTGAAAAGTCCAGCTAACTATAACACCCCTGAAACCTATGGTTTTTTCAGTGAATATATATATAGATATCATTTTTATATGTTTAGTTTTATATTTTTGGTCAATTAATAGTTATTAAAAGATGTTATGTGTGTGAAGTGAACTACTTTTTTGACGTTGCAGACTGGAGTGGAATATTAATTTTACCCCTATGGTGTCCAACACTTTCCCTACTGTTGCACAGACTGGAATGGGAATAGTACATTTTACCCCTTTAATGCTCAACGCTTTCCCTACCATTGCACAGACTGGAGTGGGAATACTAAATTATACGGCTTTTCAGTCCAATGCTTTCTCTACTGCTGCACAGACCACAGTGGAAATAAGGTGTCCAACGCTTTCCCTACAGTTGCACAGACTGGAATGGGAATAGCAAATTTTACCTCTCTGGAGTCCAACGTACATTTTCCCCTCCGGCATCCAACGCTTTCCCTACTGTTGAAGGGACTGGAGTGGCAATAGTAAATTTTACCCCTACAGGGTCCAACGCTTTGCCTGCTGTTGCACAGACTGGAGCGGGAATAGTAAATTGTACCCCTTCAGAGTCCCATGCTTTCCCTACTGTTGCACAGACTGAAGTGGAAATAGTAAATTATACCACTCCAGTGCCCAACACTTTCCCTACTGTTGCACACAGTAGATTGGGAATAGCAAAGTTTACCCCTCCAGAGTCCAATGCATTCCCTATTATTGCCCAGACTGCAGTGGAAATAGCATGTGTAGCTTTTACAGAGTTTTACTTTATTTTTATTATTGTATAAAGAAATGTAATATTAATATTTGTTTGTCTTTCTAATTATTTATTATATATATATATTATCTACTGGCGGTCGCCAGTAGATAGTTATAGTTAGGACCTATTTTCCATAGGAAATCCGCAACATTCTATTCCCAATAAGTCTGGCGCCGGTTGACGAATCTTTGCGAAAGTTTCCAAACTTTTGGCTAGCTCCGCTCCGCTCCTACCCTGAAAGTTTCGTTGGTGATTGGTCAAGCGGGGGCCGAGAAAAAAGACGAGTCCCAAAATGCGTTTTCCCCATGCAATTTCCCATAGGATCTGTTGTCGCAGCTACAGCCCGAACCGCTGAATGGGATGACACCAAATTTGGCAAAGAGGTAGTCCTCAGTTCAGACTTGTGCCTTTTGCATAAATAGTGTGAATCTGTTCAGTAGTTCCTGAGAAAATTAGGGTAAAAAGTTAGTGATATCTATGGCCGGGGAGGATCCGCGGACCCTACCCGCACCGTACGTGCACCCTCCCCGAACCGAGCGCGCACCCTCCCGATCGCGCACTGAATGCTAATTGGCTGTCGAGTGTCTCTCTACATTCGAAACCAGGAACTGTTGGCGGCCATTTTCTGCCTCGGTAGAAGCGAGGCTGAAGAAGCAAGGGGAATAAGTGTCTAAAACATATAAAGGGGGCAGAGTGGAAATACTCTGACCCTCTAGAGGTGCTTAGGGGGTCCCAGAAGGACCCCCTAACGCGTTGGGTGCACGGATTCTCACGCGTTGGGTGCACGGATCCACGGCAATGTTTTTTGAAAAAACACAAGAAATCATTGGTTGTATGACTACTTTCTACACTGAAAGATAGGGTGTATGTTTCAGTTTTTTAAAGGTATGATTCTTATTGGTTAACACAAATAGATTGTGAGGAACATTATATATGATAAGCTGATATGTTGAAAAGTGAAGCACACTTCCTGTCTTGTTTAGTAACATTGTGTGCTGAACTTGTGACCATTGAGCTCAGTGCAGTGTTCCATGACCTGTTTCTATGGTAACAGGCAGAAGGTAGTTTGGGGGAAGGGTTGAAATGTATTTCAGTTGGAAAGGGTTGAAATGTTTAACCAATAGAAATGTGTGTTTGCTTTTGAGTTTATGTGTGAAGGATTGTGATTTGATGTTTACATGTATATGTGTGGAAAATGAAAGGGAAACTTTTCCATTCTTTGTTTTTGTTGAGAGGTGCACAGTGCAGAGATTCTGTAAAAGAAAATATGGTGAGTGATTGATATACTTCTTAATCTACAAAAGAACTTGAAAGATGAGTTTTTTAATTGTGAGGGGATGTATGTAGACTATTTTGATTTTAATCAGACTAATGTATTTCTCCTGCTAAAGTGTGGGGAGTACTTCTTTTCTCTACAATGTGTGTGCATGCAGAAACCATTCTGTGTTATGCATTTGTGTTTTTCATGTGTTTGTAGACAGATAACTGTGCTGTTTTTATATTTTGGTAGAATTAGAAACCAGTCATTGTTTATGAATTTGTGAAATGAGTTATGTTATGTTTCTATACTAAAATGTAGTACTACTTGTAGATGAAGAAATGTGTTTTGGTATAGTGCAAGGGATAGTGTTATTTGCCTAGAATCACACAGTGACTATGTGTGCATTTGGGAACCACTGTGAGAGAAGCATTTGGTACCATCGTGTATTTGCTGACAGATAACTGTTTTAACTTGTCATGTTGTCAAGTTTTAGTAGCATTAGAAGACAGTTATGGCTTATGCTTTCATTAAATGAGTCAGGCATTGACAGTAAATTGCAGTCGTGAAATATGTAGATTGTGTGCAGTTCCCTTACCACTTGCACTGTAGTGAATGAGTTTTGGTAAACTCCTAGGGATAGTGGTGCTTGTCTAGAATCACACTGTGAGTTAGTGTGTATTTGGGATCAGTGTGAGAGAAGCATTTGGTAACATCATGTATTTGCTGACAGATAACTGTTTTAAAACCTGTCATGCTGTGAAGTTTTAGTAGCATTAGAATCCAGTCTTTGCTTATGCGTTGATTAAATGAGTCATGCTTTGACACTGATGTGCTGTACTTAAATATGTAGATTGTGTGCAGTACCATTAACTCTTCCAGACTAGTGAATGAGTTTTGGTAAACTCCTAGGATAGTGTTGCTTGTCTAAAATCACACTGTGAGTCTGTGTGCATTTGGGTAAGGATTGTGAGAGAAGCATTTGGTAACATCGTGTATTTGCTGACAGATAATTGTTTTAAAACATGTCATGTTGTCAAGTTTTAGTAGCATTAGAAGCCAGTCTTTGCTTATGCTTTGATTAAATGAGTCAGGCTTTGACACAAAAGTGCAGTCCTGAAATATGAAGATTGTGTGCAGTTCCCTTACCACTTCCACTGTAGTGAATGAGTTTTGGTAATCTAATAGGGATAGTGTTGTTTGTCTAGAATCACACTGTGAGTCTGTGTGCATTTGGGAACCACTGTGAGAGAAGTGTTTGGTAACATCGTGTATTTGCTGACAGATAACTGTTTTAAAACATGTCATGTTGTCAAGTTTTAGTAGCATTAGAAGACAGTTATGGCTTATGCTTTCATTATATGAGTCAGGCATTGACACTAAAGTGCAGTCGTGAAATATGTAGATTGTGTGCAGTTCCCTTACCACTTCCACTGTAGTGAATGAGTTTTGGTAATCTGCTAGGGATAGTGTTGTTTGTCTAGAATCACACTGTGAGTCTGTGTGCATTTGGGAACCACTGTGAGAGAAGTGTTTGGTAACATCGTGTATTTGCTGACAGATAACTGTTTTAAAACATGTCATGTTGTCAAGTTTTAGTAGCATTAGAAGACAGTTATGGCTTATGCTTTCATTATATGAGTCAGGCATTGACAGTAAATTGCAGTTGTGAAATATGTAGATTGTGTGCATTTCCCTTACCACGTGCACTGTAGTGAATGAGTTTTGGTAAACTCATAGGGATAGTGGTGCTTGTCTAGAATCACACTGTGAGTTAGTGTGTATTTGGGATCACTGTGAGAGAAGCATTTGGTAACATCATGTATTTGCTGACAGATAACTGTTATAAAACTAGGGGTGGGCAGAATTTGCGAAATCCACTTTCGCAAATTATCGCAAAAATGTTAAAAATTATCGCAAACACGTGGAAATATCGCGAAGATGCCGAAGTTTTTACCCGCATGTTCGCGAGATTTTCTGCATGGTTGCGGCTCGCCAACTTACCCATGTGGTTGCTCGCGGGCGCGGCCATCTTGTTTTCAGTTGTCTCGCGTTGCATAATCGTGAGAAGAAAGACGTGATCGCGCAACGCATGACGTCTCTGCGGGCGCGAACTGTCGCGAGACAGCGTAAATGGCTAAAAACAATACAACATCTCATGGAGAACGCGACCGGATCAAGAAAACTTGTCGGCGAACGCAGGGATTCAGGTAAGGCGATCGCACGTGCGAGAGAATGTATTATTTTACAGCGCGAGCAAGAAACAAATTATCGCCAAGCTGCGGAATGCGGAAATTTTGACATTTTTCGCGCTCTCCGTGGAACGCGAAAATGTCAAATTATCGCAATTTTCGCGAACGGAATGAAATTTTCGCCCAGGCCTATATAAAACCTGTCATGTTGTGAAGTTTTAGTAGCATTAGAATCCAGTCTTTGCTTATGCGTTGATTAAATGAGTCATGCTTTCAAACTGATGTGGTGTACTTAAATATGTAGATTGTGTGCAGTACCATTAACTCTTCCAGACTAGTGAATGAGTTTTGGTAAACTCCTAGGATAGTGTTGCTTGTCTAAAATCACACTGTGAGTCTGTGTGCATTTGGGTAAGGATTGTGAGAGAAGCATTTGGTAACATCGTGTATTTGCTGACAGATAACTGTTTTAAAACCGGTCATGTTGTCAAGTTTTAGTAGCATTAGAAGCCTGTCTTTGCTTATGCTTTGATTAAATGAGTCAGGCTTTGACACAAAAGTGCAGTCCTGAAATATGAAGATTGTGTGCAGTTCCCTTACCACCTCCACAGTAGTGAATGATTTTTGGTCAACTCCTAGGTATAGTGGTTGTTGTCTAGAATCACACTGTGAGTCTGTGTGCATTTGGGAACCACTGTGAGAGAAGCATTTGGTAACATCGTGTATTTGCTGACAGATAACTAATTTAAAACTAAGCCTGGGCAAAGCACTATGCTACGCTCGCGTAGTTTGCGAAGTTCGCACTACTTCGCACTACGCGAATTGCACGTAGCACAGTGCGTACACGCATAGCGTAGTGTTGCGTAGTGCTGCGATCTTTTTTTGCTTGCTCGCGGTCCTCAACGTCAAGTTGGCGACCGCGAGCAAGCAAAATGACATCCCGGCGAGACTTTTTTCTTGTTCGCGATCAGCAACATCAAGTTGGCGATCGCGAGAATGGAAAATAAACCTCCCGGCGAGATTCCCATCGCGAGGAGGTCAGGTTTCTCATTGCGAGTGGTCGCGTATGCTCGCGACCGCTCGCGATGAGAAACTACCAGTTCGCGTTGAGAAAGCTGCCGCTCGAGTAAAAATCTACTCGAGCAGCAGAAAACTACAGCTCGCACTGTGCAAGATGCCATTTTCAATGATTGCACAGTGCCGGTTGCTTGTCCGCACTGTGCAATCATTGAAAACGACATCTGGCACAGTGCGAACAAGGTACTACGCAGTTCGCGAAGTGCTACGCGTAGCTCGCGTAGTGCGAACTGCACTTTGCGTAACTACGCCCAGGGTTATTTAAAACCTCTCATGTTGTCAAGTTTTAGTAGCATTAGAAGCTAGTCTTTGCTTATGCATTGATAAAATGAGTCAGGGTTTGACACTAAGGTGCAGTACCATGTACTATTCTGTTCACTGCGGCAGAACTGAAAATTTAAAAATTTTACCTAAGCACTGTCCTAGAAGTAGTCTGATTATTTAGTCAGTTTCTAAGTACCAAATAGATTGCTTCAAATGTCTATGCAGTATGTATGTAGTGTTCTAACATACTATACACTTGTCTTTTACACCTTCAATTCCCTAGCCAGTATCCATACACTTCCAGGAAACATCCTGTCACTTCCTTTGCAGTCCTCTAGAGACCCATTCCACAGCATGTACTAATCCATTCACTGTGACAAAACCCAAACACTCTCTTTCCAGTACTCTAATGATTCAGTCACTGCCTAAGTATTCATGCACTGAGCCAGGTCTTAGCACATGGTCTACTTCAAACCCCTATCCACTATGCATGCAGTCCTCTAACCACCTACACACTTGTCTTACACACCTTCAATTCCCCAGTCAGTATCTGTTTACTTCCAGCAAACACCCTGTCACTGCTGTTGCACTCCTCTAGTGACCCATTCAGCATCATGTACTAATCCATTCACTGCGCAGAACCCTAATAAATTCACCCAGGCACTCTCCTTGCAGTACTCTAATCATTCAGTCAGTACCCAAGTACTCATCCAGTGACCCAGGCCTTAGTGTATGGACTGCTTCAAACCCTTATCCACTATGCATGCAGTCCTCTAACCACCTACACAATTGTCTTTCACACCTTCAATTCCCTAGTCAGTATCCATACACTTCCAGGAAATACCCTGTCACTCCCTTTGCAGTCCTCTAGTGACCCATTCAGCACCATGTACTAATCCATTCACTGTGCTAAAACCCAAACACTTATAAATTCACCAAGATACTATCTTTGCAGTACTCTAATCATTCAGTCAGTGCCTAAGTATTCATACACTGAGCCAGGCCTTAGCACATGGACTGCTTCATACCCCTATGCACTATGCATGCAGTCTTCTAACCACCTACATACTTATCTTTCACACTTTCAATTTCCTAGTCAGTATCCATACAGTCCAGCACTTGTCACTGCCTTTGCACTCCTCTAGTGACCCATTCAGCACTAAGTACTAATCGATTCCCTGTGCGAAAAGCCTAGCACTTATAAATTCACCTAGGCACTCTCCTTGCTGTACTCTAATCATTCATTCAGTACCCAAGTAGTCAAGCAGTGATCCAGGCCTTAGCACATGGACTGCTTTAAATGCCTATGCAGTATGGATGCAGTCCTCTAATCACCTACACAGTTGTGTTTCACACCTTCTATTCCCTAGTTAGTATTCATACTCTCCTAGCAAACACCCTGTCACTCACCCAGTGTGTCTCCTTATAGTACTGTAATCATTTAGTCAGTAAGCATGTAGTCTTTTAGTGAGGTAGGCTTTAGGGCATGAACTGCTTCAACGTAGTGTGCACTCTGCATGTAGTGTTTTAACGATCGTCACACTTGTGGTTCAGGGCTATAGTTTCTTAGTCAGTTTTTATATAAAATGTGTTTGTGCAGTAATGGAATAGTATAAATTTGAAAGTTATTAATATTCATTTATTTGTGATTCTTTTTTGCAGATACAGAACAGGAGTGTTTCTCATCTGTTTGCACTCTTCTCGTGCAAGATTGTTTGGATAAAGGGTCCTTAGGTGTTTCATCATACTTGCTGTGCCGCACGAGTATTTTTTGTTAGGATTCCCTCGTAACAGAACTCTTTGGCAAATCTTGCGAGTGACGAAGGTGGCATTGGTCTTTGTTTGCCCCTTGGGAAAAGTAAAAAATTTCCTCACCACTGAAGAAAAACGTTGTGGGCGTGGTGCTTTCTGCAAAACATTTTCCTCAGATTCGGTAAATATTTTAAAGCAGCAACATTTGCAGTTTTTGTAAGTTAAACTTATAAAATTTTGTTAGCTGTATGCATTTTATATATCTGTGATTTGTTTCTTGTGGTATTTTGTTGAGAATACCATGTTGTTGTGTTTTTTAACAATCTTTCTGATTTTCCAGGTCTGTCGTCGACATCCATGGTCCCCACAGGAGTGTTCCGCCTTGTTGTTTTGTATTGTTGTTGTTACATTTTGTTTATTAGTTTATTGTTCATATATATGTTAATAAAAAAATAAAGTTTGAAAATAGTTTATTGTTTATATATTTATTATTATAAAAAATAAAGTTTGAAAAAAAAATTAATAACGTTTTTGGTTGTTCTCTTAACTGCTGTGTGACTCTTTCTTGTTCTTATTACTGTTATTTGATGGAGTCCACCATGGTGTTAAATTTTGGGGCACTTATCGCTGGACTACTGGTGATATCTGCAGTTTGCACCAACTTCTGAATAGTGTGTTAGATTTATCTCAACTTTACTTCCGTTAAAGTGCTGATAATGAAATGGAGAGTAGCCGTTCCCGTGCAAAAAGACACGAGGTGCACATTTCCAATTTATTCTAAATACTAAAATCCTGTATTGAATTGCACTGAGGTATTGGCTGCACTTACAGTGTACACACAAAATCTATTAAGAAATCTCATTGTATTTATACTGATTGGGAATAGTGCGTCAGGTGCTGGATCTTGACGAGATACATTGCTCAGTTTGTATATTGTTCTGCACACGAAAAAAATCACATCACAACTTTCACACCAATTGCAATGCGAAACAAATTCCGGCGATAAGACACGTTAGCACCAGGGATTTTACACCTGCTTTCTGCTGGTGTTAAGCAGGACAACTACCTGCACCATGAAAGGGAACACAGCCAAGAGCCACACCAGAACACCCACAGGTGCCATAGAGTCAATGAGCATGATACAGGGATACCCATGAGTGTCAGAAGACTCATCTCAACAACTCCACGACCGCCAATGCCCCCCAAACCCACATCTTAGTAAGTGTGTCCCTGTGGTCATTGTCTTAGCATGATAGGCACGAGCCCTGCAACATCACAGTGTGCTGTCACCTCAGCGTTGGCAGTGAGCCTGGATGTGTAGCTACGCACGCATCCTCCTGCATGCACAACTGGCGTGTGCTGGTCTGGGGTTCACAGGTCAGTGCAGGGGTGTGCCTATCCGGCAAGGGGAACGGGGTGTCTCAGACATGTCCATGTACAGGAAGTGCAGAAAGTGTGTCTCTGTGTTCTGGTGTGGCCTGCTACAAGAGCTGCGGCAGTCGATGTTGTAAAGTGGCATGCACCACCTCCAAACGGCACTGTGATGTTGTAGTTGGAATGTAGCAGGAAATGCGCAAATAGGCATTACAATGGTGTGCCGTACGAGTGCACAAGATACAACAGCGCACCGTACAAAAGTGTGGGGGCTCGTGGGAGGGAGGAGCAGCCGTTTGGCAACATAACACACAGTGAACTCGACCATGTGCCACATGCTGGGCATCTCATCCATGATGACCACGGTCGCAGACATCCCACAACACCAACGACTGGCCTTTGTACACATCCTGTATGAATGCAGCGTGGTTTTCACTTCTATGCTCGTTCAGTGGTGTGATGTTGGAGGGTTGTGTGACTTGTGCTCCTTGTTGGTGTGTTTCATTTTGGCCATTGTTAGTCTATATGTGTGTTGTACTTAATTGTGCATGTGTGCCATTCTGCCCATCTCCCCCCACCCCTCCCCCCACTCCCTGTTTCTTCCTCTTCCTAGTGCTGTTGTGCCTATAATTTTGTTGCAGCACACATAAATACACGTAAACAATAAATTAGAATAGTTCCTTGATTCTATTAGGTTTCAAAACTTCTCTATTGGTTTCTTTTTAATTTTCCATATGAACCGGTTTTTTAATATTCAACAACACATAGAAGTCATAAGTGCAACGTATTCTATCAACACACTTTCTAGAACATTGTACAACACATGTAGGTTAAAAGTTCATCAATTTTTTAAAACTTAACGATATTTTTTTGTAACATTTTCTTGAACATTTAACGACACGTGCAGGTTAAAAGTTGACATTTGTTTTAAGTTCGAACAGTGCCTTTCAAATGCAAGTAGCAGGTGTGGTTGAGCTGAGCAAATTTTATCCTAAGATATGTACTCCACGTTGAAACTGCTTTTTCTTAACCAATCACAAAGATGCTTTCCCACAAAACTAATGTGCACCCTACTTTTAAAAACGAATGCTTTTCATGCTATCTTTCGAGATAAGTTATAGATAGGAATTAGCATTTAAAAAACCTTTGAAATTCACTGAAAAAACCATAGGTTTCATGCACGTTATAGTTAGGAATTGGCATTTAAAAAACCTTTGAAATTCACTGAAAAAAACATAGGTTTCAGGCACGTTATAGTTAGGAATTAGCTTTTAAAAACCTTAGAAATTCACTGAAAAAAACATAGGTATCAGGGGCGTTATAGTTAGCTGGACATTTCCCTCGTACAAAACCCTAGAAATTCCCATGTTATAGTTTGTTCAGCTAACTATAACTCGCGCCCCCGCAATGCACTGCTGATGATGTCACATATTACATCACTCATGACATGGTCAGTGACATCACTGATGACATCACTGATGACATCTCAAATGACATCACTGATGACATCACTGATGACGTCATCCATGTGATAAATTACTGCATCTTCTCACGCCCTAATTTAACCGTTGATACACCGACTCAAAATTTCAGACGCCCATTCTCAAAACCATAGATACTCCAATACCAATAACTACATACCCACTTATTAACTCTTAGGTCTACATACACCTTCACTCATTCACCTGTACAGTCACTCATACTTTCAGTCACTCCGTACAAGACTATCATATGCATTTATACACCTACATAGACACTCACACACCACCAATCATCCATAGAGGTACTCTCACACCTAGTCAGTCATGCAAATAATTAATTACACTCCCAGTTACTCACCTATGCAGTTATACA
Organism: Triturus cristatus; assembly: GCF_964204655.1. NCBI lineage: Eukaryota > Metazoa > Chordata > Amphibia > Caudata > Salamandridae > Triturus > Triturus cristatus. The sequence goes on along the minus strand of NC_140586.1, from coordinate 789,360,284 downwards.
CACTCAAGTTCACTTACTCATAAAAATAGTACCACATTCTTACGCTCTTATACAATCATTGATACAAGCACACACTCATCCATACAGCCACTCTCACAATCACACACTGTCACATAAACCGACTTATATACTCTTACATGCATATATACTGCCTTTCACATATGTAGTTAGTCACAAATGTACCACTGAGATATACATTCAATCCCTAACACACCCATACATACACTCACTCAACCATACAGTTCATCACAGATGCACTCTTAAAACCAGGCACCCATAGAATCACCCACTCACACATCTATGCACAGAGTTACACACAGCCTACACACACAAACACTCAGGCACCCATACAGATACTCAGACAACCAATCAATAACCCATATAGACAGTCATATAGCTATTCACAAAACCATGCAGCCACTTATACACCAACACACAGAAACATACAGACATTCACACAGTTTAGTCACTAGTCTGTAGTAAGATACATTAAATGACTCACTTATAGAGTCAGTTACACACCTACGAAATCATCCATTCACACACTTGTACACCCACTCATTCTTCAACAGGCCTTTCCCTATATATAGTAAACATATTAAAACTTTACAGAAACACATACTCACTGGATGACGTCATCAGTGATGTCATCAGTGATGTCATTTGAGATGTCATCAGGGATGTCATGAGTGATGTCACTGACCATGTCATGAGTGATGTAATATGTGACATCTTCAGCAGTGCATTGTGGGGGCGCTAATTATGACAGGGGAATTTCTAGGGTTTTGTATAAGGGAAATGTCCAGCTAACTATAACGCCCCTGAAACCTATGGTTTTTTCAGTGAATTTCTAAGGTTCTTTAAATGCTAATTCCTAACTATAACGTGCCTGAAACCTATGGTTTTTCCAGTGAATATATATATATATATATATATATATATATATATATATATATATATATATAATCTACTGGCGGTCGCCAGTAGATAGTTATAGTTAGGACCTATTTTCCATAGGAAATCCGTAACATTCTATTCCCAATAAGTCTGGCGCCGGTTGATGAATCCTCGCAAAATTTTCCAAACGTTTGCCCAGCTCCGCTACGCTCCTACCCTCAAAGTTTTGTGGTGATTCGTCAAGCGGGGGCCGAGAAAAAAGGGGGGTCCCAAAACACGTTTTCCCCATGCAATTTCCCATTGGATCTGTTGTCGCAGCTACAGCCCGAACCGCTGAACGGAATGACACCAAATTTGGCAAAGAGGTAGTCCTCAGTTCAGACTCGTGCCTTTTACTTAAATGGTGTAAATCCGTTCAGTAGTTCCTGAGAAAATTAGAGTTAAAAGTACATATATATCTATGGCTGGGGAGGATCCGCGGACCCTACCCGCACCGTGAGCGCACCCTCCCCGAACCAAGCGCGCACCCTCCCGATCGTGCGCTGAATGCTAATTGGCTGTTGAGTGTCTGTCTACATTCGAAACCAGGAACCGTTGGCGGCCATTTTCTGCCTCGGTAGAAGAGAGGCTGAAGAAGCAAGGGGAATAAGTGTGTAAAACATATAAAGGGAGCAGAGTGGAAATACTCTGACCCTCTAGGGGTGCTTAGGGGTTCCCAGAAGGACCCCCTGGGGCCCCCTTTGTAAAAAAAAAAAAAAAGCGAAATGCGCGCACGGTGCGCGCATCCTATAGCGTTGAGTGCACGGATTCTCTCACGTTGGGTGCGTGGCTCCATGATAAAAAAAATTGAAAAAAGACAAGAAATCATTGGTTGTATGACTACTTTCTACACTGAAAGGTAGGGTGTATATTTCTGTTTTTTAAAGGTATGATTCTTATTGGTTAACAAAAACAGATTGTAAGGAACATTATGTATGATAAGCTGATATGTTGAAAAGTCAAGCACACTTGCTGTCTTGTTTAGCAACATTGTGTGCTGAACTTGTGACCTGTGTGCTCAGTGCAGTGTTCCATGACCTGTTTCTATGGTAACAGGCAGAAGGCAGATTGGGGAAAGGGTTGAAATGTATTTCAGTTGGAAAGGGTTGAAATGTTTAACCAATAGAAATGTGTGTTTGCTTTTGAATTTATGTGTGAAGGATTGTGATTTGATTTTTACATGTATATGTGTGGAAAATGAAAGGGAAACTTTTCCATTCTTTGTTTTTGCTGAGAGGTGCACAGTGCAGAGATTCTGTAAAAGAAAATCTGGTGTGTGACTGATATACTTCTTACTCTACAAAACAACTTGAAAGGTGAGTTATTTAATTTTGAGGGGATGTATGTAGACTAATTTGATTTTAATCAGACTAATGTATTTCTCCTGCTAAAGTGTAGGGAGTACTTTTTTTCTCTACAATCTTATTGACAGTGTGTGTGCATGTAGAAACCATTCTGTGATAAGCATTTTTGTTTTTTATGTGTTTGCAGACAGATAACTGTGCTGTTTTTATATTTTGGTAGAATTAGAAACTAGTCATTGTTTATGAATTTGTGAAATGAGTTATGTTTCTATATTAAAATGTAGTACTCCTTCTAGATGAAGAAATGTGTTTTGGTATAGTGCAAGGGATAGTGTTGTTTGTTTAGAATCACACAGTGTGTATGTGTGCATTTGGGAACCACTGTGAGAGAAGCATTTGGTAACATTGTGTATTTGCTGACAGATAACTCTTTTAAAACCTGTCATGTTGTCAAGTTTTAGTAGCATTAGAAGCCAGTCTTTGGTTATGCATTGATAAAATGATTTATGCTTTGACAGTAAAGTGCAGTACTGAAATATGTAGATTGTGTGCAGTCCCCTTACCCCTTCCACAGTAGTGAATGAGTTTTGGTAAGCTGCTAGGGATAGTGTTGCTTGTCTAGAATCCCACTGTGAGTCTGTGTGCATTTGGGAACCACTGTGAGAGAAGCATTTGGTAACGTCGTGTATTTGCTGACAGATAATTGTTTTAAAACCTGTCATGTTGTCAAGTTTTAGTAGAATTAGAAGCCAGTTTTTGCTTATGCTTTGATTAAATGAGTCAGGCTTTGACACAATAGTGCAGTCCTGAAATATGTAGATTGTGTGCAGTTCCCTTATCAGTTCCACAGTAGTGAATGATTTTTGGTAAACTCCTAGGTATAGTGGTTGTTGTCTAGAATCACACTGTGAGTCTGCGTGCATTTGGGAACCACTGTGAGAGAAGCACTTGGTAACATTGTGTATTTTTTGACAGATAACTCTTTTAAAACCTGTCATGTCAAGTTTTAGTAGCATTAGAAGCCAGTCTTTGCTTATGCGTTGATTAAATGAGTCATGCTTTGACACTAATGTGCTGTACTTAAATATGTAGATTGTGTGCAGTACCATTACCTCTTCTAGACTAGTGAATGAGTTTTGGTAAACTGCTAGGGATAGTGTTGCTTGTCTAAAATCACACTGTGAGTCTGTGTACATTTGGGTAAGGATTGTGAGAGAAGCATTTGGTAACATAGTGTATTTGCTGTCAGATAACTGTTTTAAAATCGGTCATGTTGTCAAGTTTTAGTAGCTTTAGAAGCTATTATTTGCTTATGCATTGATAAAATGATTAAGGGTTTGACACTGAAGTGCAGTACCATGTACTAGTCTCTTCACTGTGCCAGAACTGAAAATGTAAAAGTTTTACCCAGGCACTAACCTAGCAGTAGTCTGATGAGTTAGTCAGTTTCCAAGTAGTCATGTTGTGAACCATACATTACCACATAGATTGCTTCAAATGTCTATGCAGTATGCATGCAGTCTTCTAACATACTATACACTGGTCTTTCACATTTTCAATTCCCTAGTCAGTATCCATACAGTCCAGCAAACATCCTGTCACTCCCTTTGCACTCCTCTAGTGACCCATTCAGTACCAAGCACTAATCCATTCACTGTGTCAAAAGCCAACCACTTCACTCAGGCACTCTCTTTGCTGTACTCTAATCATTCCGTCAGTTCCCAAGTACTCATGCAGTGAGCCAGGCCTTAGCACATAGACTGCTTCAAATGCATATTCACTATGCATGCAGGCCTCTAATCACCTACACAGTTGTCTTTCACACCTTCAATTCCCCAATCAGTATTCATACACTTCTAGCAAACACCCTGTCACTCACCCAGTGTGTCTCCTTATAGTACTGTAATTATTCAGTCAGTTAGCATGTAGTCTTTTAGTGAAGTAGGCTTTAGGGCATGAACTGCTTCAAAGTAGTATGCACTATGCATGCAGTGTTTTAACGATCGTCACACTTGTGGTTCAGGGCTGTAGTTTCTTAGTCAGTTTTTATATAAAATGTGTTTGTACAGTAATGGAATAGTATAAATTTGAAAGTTATTAATATACATTTATTTGTGATTCTTTTTTACAGATACAGAACAGGAATGTTTCGCATCTGTTTGCACTCTTCTCGTGCAAGATTGTTTGGATGAAGGGTCCTTCGGTGTTTCCTCATACTTGCCGTGTCGTATGAGTATTTCTTGTTAGGATCCCCTTGCAACAGAACTCTTTTGCAAATCTTGCACGTGACCAAGGTGGCATTGGTCTTTGTTTGCCCCTCGGGAAAAGTAAAAAATGTCCACACCACTGAAGGAAAACGTTGTGGGCGTGTGGCGTCCTCCAAAAATTCATCCTTAGATTTGGTGAATATTTTAAAGCGACAACATTTACAGTTTTTGTAAGTTAAACTTATCAAATTTTGTTAGCTGTAAGAATTTTATATATCTGTGATTTGTATCTTGTGGTATTTTGTTGAGAATAGCATGTTGTTGTTTTTTTAACAATCTTTGTGATTGTTTTTTTTTTGCCCGCTGTTAAGTGATGAGTACGATTGAAATCACTATTTTTAGTGAAATTTAATATATTCTGAGAACAGCAAAAAAGGCAAACAAATTACTTTGTGGAAATTATGCTGTGATTTGAGATTTGAGGGGTTCATAATATTTCCCATTTTAGCTATTGAAGGACCGCAATTATTTCAATCTTTCTTCTTTGAACATCTTTGCAGACAAAACTCTGTGCTTACCTTCTATCATTCGCAAGAAATTTTAAAAACGGAAATATGTCACTTTTTGTAACATAGTTATTCTGCAAGATACTCTTTCATATTTACAAAGAGAGGAAAAGGCACTCTGTGCACTTTTTATACTCCATGTAAATACAACCTCATCATGAACACCACTTTGTGTTGAACGGGTGTTCTATAAGTGTTTTATGTGCATGATTGCAATTAATACTCATAGAACAAGACACATGTCTAGATTTATCAGAAATCATAAATCACGATATGTGTGTGAATGCTGCACCATTCTAAAATTGGTGTAGAAAAGCACAACAAGGAGAATTGTTTTAATTTCTCCACATTTTTATATCTTCTTTTTTTTTTTAATTTCTTTATTGAATAGAGATCACGGGTACAAACAAAAAAAGAAACATAACACACGATTCAATTTGTTATGCAATGCAGGATCAGTTCACAAGATTTAAATTGCTATAATATTCAGCAAATTTCAGGCTGTATAGCAGCCGGTATAGCTAATACAGAAGGAAAGAAAAATAATTCCATTATATCATTCAGTACAAAGATAATAAATAAAAAAGATAAGACCAGGTAATTAATAGGTACACCAAATAACTCAAGACCATCCTACTTATCCATATATGCACGGACAGCACCCCATATCATCTGCCCCAATGCCATTTTCCGCCTCCCTTTAACAGTATATAGGTTATATTCCATATTATACGTGAACAAAAAACGAGTTCTCCACATCTCAAATGGGGGGGCATCAATTTGTAGCCACACTGAGGCAGTACACATCCTAAGCACTGCTGCTGCCATAAATATCAAATACCTAACTTCCTTACTAGAGTCCGTGCGCGCCCCACCTGCATCTATACCCAATAGAATCTCACTAATTGACACTTGTATAGAAACACCAAGAATCTCAGACAAAAACCTATTTATATGTCCGATCAATTCTGATAATTTAGCACAGGTGGCAAAGATATGTGCTACATCAGCGTGTAAAATATTACATCTGAAACACTTTCCATCTGGATCTCCCCCCCACTTTGCAATTTTATCAGGCGTGCGATAAAGATAGAACATAGTCTTGTAATGCTGCGCCTTAAGATTGGCTGACATAAATAAACGGTTAGCCCATTCCATCGAGAGCTCCAACGATATTTCAGAGCATCCCAATCTTTCTTTCCATCTCGTTCGATGAGTTTCCAGATCGTTGGACATTGTCTCAAGAATGATATTGTACAATACTCCTATACGAGAGCCCTTTTTATTTGCCTCAATAAGAGGGTTAGATTTATTCAAAATATTTATTTTAACAAAATACTCACGCAACTGAAGATACTTAAAAAAATGCGAAGTGGGTAACAGATATTGTTTCTTCAGTTGGGAGAAAGATTTTAACCCGTCTGGTGTATATAAATCTCCCACTGTTATTAAACCTCTTAAACGCCAATTGACTACTATGTAATCCCAGCATATATTGGGGTGCAATACCGGTGCAATTAAAGGAGTATAGGTAGACACATTTCGAATATTATATTGTTTCCTTATTACCTTCCAGACCTTATATGCAGCGGCTATCACCTTAAATCTAGTACGCTTGTAATAGTTCCAATCTATGTCAATAAAGAGGCGGTTCCTGGCATCAGTCCCTAAAAGCAGAGAATATATAGAAGGTTGTAGTGCTGGCTCCACAGGTCCCTGACCAGTTAATAAAACATTCATACGCTGCAACATACATCCATAATAGTACAAAAAGAAATCAGGGAATGCCCAACCACCCACTGCCCTAGGCAGCATCATATATTTCTTAGCCCGTCTTTCTTTCCCCTGAGACCAAATAAACCTCATACATATTGCTTGCAACTGTGATATACGTACACTAGTAATCACTAATGGTAGGCATCGATAAAGATACAACACCTTAGGCAATACCATCATTTTCAAGATGTTGCATCTGCCAACCAGTGTCAAATGTAAACATTCTAACTGATCCAGCTGTTTACGGACCCCGTGTATCAGCTTCTGCCAGTTAGCCTCTACCGTAGTGGAGGCACCAGCACGAATCTGTACTCCCAAATAAGTAACCTCATCTAAGACTCGTGGATCAACATAAGACTTGATATTCATACAAAGTATTTGAGTCTTAGCAGTGTTTAATTTATATTCCGATACCGCTCCGTATATCTTTGCAAGATTTTCAATTTCGGGCATAGCCATAGACGGTCTTGGTGAAAGCACTGCAACATCATCAGCGTACGCCAATACACGGTACTGCTGTGTTTGTATCCTAACTGGAGGTACCCTACTACTCATCTCAATCATTTTTAAAAAGGGATCTATATACAGAGCAAACAGCAGTGGGGAGCATGGACATCCCTGCCTAGTCCCTCGTTGAATTAATACCACTGCGGATTGAAGTCCCATTACATTGATCCGTGAGCTAGGTTGTTGATAGAGCACCTGTACTGATTTAATAAAATTGGGCCCAAATCCCTGTAACTTCATCAAGTCCCATAAGAAGGCCCACGATACTTGATCGAAGGCCTTCTCTGCGTCCAGTAATATAAGGCTCAGTGGATTCCCTGACACAGTTGCATGATCAATTAAAGTGATCACCCGGTTAACATGATCGGTTGTACCACGCTTTGGGATAAACCCATGCTGATAAATAGAGACCAGAGGGGTTATCACTTCTGAAAGTCTGGTAGCTAAAATCTTAGAGTATACTTTCCCGTCTGCGTTTAATAATGAAATAGGCCGATATGAGCCTGGTAAATCCGCCGGTTTTTCCTTTTTTCTAAACACTGCTATACTCGCTTCGCCCCATGTTATAGGATACTCCCCTTGCTGGGCCATTCGGAATGTAGCTAACATATCCCGTTTTAAAACTTGAAAAAAAGTCTTATATACTTCAAGCGGGAGCTTATCAGGGCCCACAGCCTTACCTACTGGTAGTGCTTTAATAGCCGCTTCTAATTCAAACATCTCTATAGGGGCCTCTAATATGTCTGCCAGTCCTTGATCCAGTTTTGGCCCGAGATTTTGCCCAAGAAAGGATAAAGCTCTATTGCTATCATATTCTTCTACTGCATATAAGCGAGCATAGAAACTTCTAAAGACTTCTAAAATTCCACTCTCAGTTTCTTCATATTGCCCAGCCTCATTTTTCATACTTTTAATTCGTTGAGCGGTTTCCCTGTTCCTCATTCTCTGAGCAAGACACCTCCCACTAGCCTCCCCATATTCATACAGCACCTGTCTCTTAACCTCGAAAGTCTTTGCTGCTTCCTTACTCCAATGGTTATTAACCTTGGCCTGGGATCGCGTCACCGCAGCTGATGTATTATAGGTATCCCTATTATAAGCAATGTCTTGAGTCAACAGCTCCTCAGCCTTACCTAAATCCTGATAAAGCTCCTGCAGCTTTTTTCGGTTCTGTTTTTGAGCATACAATCCATAACTAAACACCTCCCCCCTAAAAGCTGCTTTAAACGTATCCCAGACTACCCCAACTCCTGCACTTCCCCTATTTAAATTGAAAAACTCACAAATCCACTTGCTCATATTTTCTTGAAATTTAACATCCAGCAGCAACTTGCGATCAAAAGAGAAATCACGGGGTTTGCAGGGTGGAAGTAAAGCCCGGATGGACAATACTACAGGCCCGTGATCAGACGCCGCTCGGGGATTAACCTGTATTTGTGCGTCATGAAGCAGTTTATGTGTAACTAAGAAGTAGTCAAGGCGGAATAATTTTTGGTGAGGGGCCGAGAAAAAAGTATAGCCGGGCTCAGTCTTCCTGAGATGAGCCCAAGCATCGGTTAGTCCATGTGCTTTCACCAATGAGCTTAGTGCCCTGTATACCTTTGGTTTCCTGCCTACATAACTATATTGATCACTACCTAATGTTCCAGGATGAAGATTAATATTCAAATCACCACAGAGAATTACAGGAGCGGGCCAGGTTGCCAATTCAACATTCAAATATTCCAGGACTGCTGCCTCATCAAAATTAGATCCATAAATGGAGCAGACAGTGCATTTAAAAGTTCCTACTCTACATTCCGTAATTGCCCACCTTCCAGCATTATCCTCTAAGACTCGTCCACCTTCAATTAGATTTCTCTTAGCTAATATAGCGACCCCCCTCGTTGTAATGGACTGCTTAGTGGACACCAGCACACTATACCCTAAATCGGTTAAGTACTTTCGTTTAGACCATGCAAGATGTGTCTCCTGCAATGCTATAATATTGCAATTAAGCCACTGCAATTCCCGAGCAACACGTTGCCTTTTATTTAAAGCATTCAAGCCTCTCACATTTAGAGTACTATTCTTAATTTTCTAACTGCCATCTTCTCTAGCTCTAGCTCTAAAAAAAATAGAAACACTCTGCGCCCTGTCCTGCATTGTTTCCAAACAATCAACAAAAATTATACCTGTGATCCCTGTTTTCCCCTTTTCAACCATCCCACTCTGACCCACCCTCTGGCCCCGAACCGAGGCCTCCCTCCCTTCCCCCCTCCCCCTCCCTACTTCAGTCACCCCTTGTGAGCATAAGGACATAGTCCTTGGTGATGCGAGTGTGCAAGATCCACCTCGACAGAGGATCCGCCAGGTTATTGCCCTCTTCTGACTTTTATTAGTAGTCTGTTTTTACTTAAACAACACATTACTAAGCATCTTGTCTGCCCGGTAATGAGAAAAAGAAAAAAAAAAAAAAAAAACATCTCTTAGAACGACACTTTATCCCTCTATACCTTAAATACTATTAATTACATAGTCATCCTCCCTTTCTTTTTAAGCAGTGTTGCTCTTTTGGTCAAACCAGTTTTCTACCTTGGTAAAAAAAAAAAAAAAAATCCAAAACAAAAAGTCAGAAAAGAAACAGACCATAGATGTTTGAACAACATTAAGAAGCCGTAGAAGCCGTAAAAGTCCGATTCGTGCAAGTTGATACTACAGCTCCTGCCTCCAATATTTGATTCACCTCTAATAGATAGTACACCCTATACATCTCATAAATATTTTAACTAGCTAATTATTATTTTTTTTTTCCTTTTTTTTCCTCTTCTCCTTTCTTTCCCACCCTCCCTCACACCTTTCTTCTTCTCATTCCAGACAATTTAATTCCCACCTTATTTTTTTTCCTTTTCACCCTTTTTCCCCTTCAGGGTGGACCTACTTTAGTGGCGATAGATTTCAAATATGCTTGCGCTTGAGATTCCGAGGTGAAGTATTTAGACTGATTCTTATAAATCACCTTGAGTTTAGCAGGATTCAGGAGAAATACCTGCGCACCCTTAGCTTGAAATGGCTAAATTAATTGTCGGAATTGCCATCTTAAAGTCACAGTAGCTGAACAATAGTCCGGCCTAACAAAAAAATCACATCCGGAACCCTTACGCCGCTTATCAGGGCGAGCCAAGTCATATAGTGCTTCTCTCAGAACAAAGTTATTTACGCAAATTAGTATCGCTCGCGGAAAGACTTTCGAGCCTGTCGAGGGATTTAATTCCCCTCGGGTCTTGCGCAAAACAAATGGATATCTATGCGCCCTGGTGATCTCCTTCTCCCACTGCCATTCGGCTAACTCTGGGAAGGCTTCAATGAAAGTCTCGATAATGAACTTTCGGGCATCTTTCCCTTCTTTCATCTCTGGAATTCCAAGGACGCGAAGGTGATTGCGCCGTGCGCGATTTTCCAGATCAGTCATCTTCCAGTCAATATCTTCTCGGGCGGCCTGTAAAGTCTCTATCGCAGTTTGTTGCTTAGTAAGTATGTCTTCGGTACTCGATATTCGTTCCTCTGTATCTGTCACCCGCTTGGTAAGTTCATTTACAGACTTAACCATCCGCCGCATAGTGTTCTGTAACTTCTGAACTGCACCCTGAGTACGACTACTTTCAGCCTTAGTCTCAGCCCGATGGGCCATAATACTCTTGTATATTAAGTCCAAAGTTACTCCTTTAGCGCCTTGCTCTAGATCCTGTAATGGGGGTTCTTCTCCCCCCGGTTCCCAATTAGGTTGTGTCAGAGGAGTCTTGTCCTGTTGTGCCCCTTCAATTTCGGGATTTCGCCGGACTGTGTCTTGTTGATCCCCTAGCCCCCTCGTCTGTGTAGGTGAGTGTGTCATATCGCCATCTTCCTCTATCAGATCTTCATCATCTGTAAGAACCACCTCATCACCCCACTCAGCTGGAAGGCTGTTATCATCATCTTCCGACATCACCGATAAATCTGGCATTGAGTAAAATTTGCCGTCAGACAGTGCAGAATCAGTATCTCCCAGATCCCCTGTGGCAATGCATTGCTCATTTGAGCCACCTTCTCTTTCTCCTTTCCTGATGCTGCGCTCAGAAGGGGCCGAGCCGTTAGAGTCAGCCCCATCACCACCTGTCGCGCCTTCAGTGGATCTTGAGATTATAGCAGCGCCTTTTTTTTTCATAAAGATTGCATGTAGCATAGGTGCTTTTGCAGCATCCAAATTCCCGGGCAATGCAGGCATTATAGGAGTAGTAAGCGTGTTATTGCTACCAGTCTGTGCACCATTATCGCTATTACCGCTAGTCAGGCCAATCCCAGCTCCAGTCGGCGCTGTAACCTTCAAATCAGTTAATTTGGAGGAGAGTGCAGTAATCCCAGTTACATTAACATTGCTGTTGCTCATAGTAACATTATTGCTGGCATTAGTAGCATTATTAGTACTCGTGTTATTCACACTAACAGCAGCCTTTCGTGTGCCTCTGCCTTTCGGCGCCATATCCGCTTTCTTAGTATTTATTGAAGAGTACTCACTTTAGGCATAGGAGGGAAGACCATTCTCTCGTTTTCTCTGAAACTCTAAGTTCTTTCTTGTCCTCTTAACCGCTCAAACCAAGCATTAAAGTTTGCTGTAGCATTCAAGTTTACTATAGGGAATCTCACCGTAGTTTGTAGCGCTGTAACACCGTAGTTTATGGCAATGTAACACTGTAGCGCTGTGACAGACTCGCAAATCCCGTGAAACAGAGGCACAATTGCAGAAGCTACAATGTAGTCATTTCACTCTCATTTTACTTAAGCAGTCAGCTCCTTCACTCGGCTCCCACTGCGGCTCCTGCTCTGGCTCACTGTAGTTCCAGCTCCGGCTTCAGCCCCAGCTGTCTGTGCTCCGTTTTTCAATTGAAGCTATGCTCGCCTCGCTCTCCACTCCATTTTCGCTTTCCTTCGGGATTCGAATTCGCTGCGGCCGAATGCCGCTTCAGCGTCTTCAACGTCTCCGGCGCCTTTTACCCGCCCTCACTCGTCCTCTCCGTAGCCTCGGTCACAGCGTGGATTAGAACACCGCAAGAGCCCTCAGAGTGGGCAAAAAGCAAACGGCGCGATTTTCCGACCAACGGCCAGCCACAGCTCCCTCTAATGCGGCAATCCTGGCATCTCTTCTCCGCCGAGGTATGGAGCTGCTCACTCAAGCGGCCGTGCAGCCGCCATCTTGCTCAATTTTTTTTCCGATCTAAAAAATTTAAATCGCAAAATTTTGATTACTAAAGTCTCTGGCAAACAAAGAAAAAATATTTTTATATCTTCAATGCATGCTGAAATGTTCAGCATACATTTAAGGAGAAAAATGCATTTTCTCATTGTTTTTGTACAGGAAGGTTTGTCTTCCTGTAGAAAAACAAAGAGCACATGACACAGTTATCCTTGCACTATGGTGCAAGGGTGCCTGTGTCACCACATGGCTGCAGTTTAAGCAGCCGTGCAGAGAGAAGCATAGATTTGCAACATATTTATGTACATATGTTGCATCCCTGTGCTTCGGAAGTACTGCAGCACACTGCAGTTAAAGAGGTTAATGTGTGATGCTGCAGTACATCCTCATAGTTCTGCACTTATACATTCACCATATGCTACTAATGCATTCATTCAGTCAATTACGTACTACACATACATTCATCTAAACTTTCACACACTAACAAAGAAATTTAGCTCTTTTTTTAAACCAGGAAAGTTAGTTCTTACAAGAATTTTTTTTTTCTTCTTTCTTCTTTTATATATTTTGTGGGGTTTTCTGAACAATTTTTAATTTTTGGGGGTTTTTCTGCAAAAAAAAAAAATAAATAAAATAACAGGAGGAACCCATCAATGAACTTCAGGGAACAATAAAAAAAACTAAAAAAAACTAGCAAATGTGACTTTCTTGCCGGCGGCAGATCAGATCGATCGACTGCTCACCGTAGCACAAAGTCGCATTGCACTTAGTGCAGAGTATTTTTAAATATTGAAATTGAGGACGGATGTCCAAATTTTGGGCTGATGGATGCACTCTTGAGGTGCTCGGCTGCGATGAGGTGGAAGGCGCAGGAGCAGGAGTGTTTCTCATCCGTTTGCACTCTTGTCGTGCAAGATTGTTTGGATGAAGGGTCCTCAGGTGCTTCATCATACTTGCCGTGCCGCACGAGTATTTCTTGTTAGGATCCCCTCGTGACAGCACTCTTTTGCAAATCTTGCACGTGACCAAGGTGGCATTGGTCTTATTCTGCCCCTCGGGAAAAGTAAAAAATGTCCACACCACTGAAGAAAAACGTTCTTTGCGTGGTGCCTCCTCCAAAAATTCATCCTCAGATGTATGAGGAGATGCAGGTGATGCCTGCTGCCCTGAAGCCATTTTTTGTTGAAAATAGTTAGAGCTAAGTGTAAACTTAGTCTAAAAAATCTTCTTCTCTGCAAAGAGATGCTCCTCCAAAGAAGGTAAAAGAAGAATGATTGAATTGGGTGAGGTCTTTCAATAGTTAGAAGAGGAAGTGTAATGAACCAATCAAATCTCTTTTTTTTGCAGGTCACATGGGATCCGCGCACCCAGCGCGCATCCGCGAAATTGAATTAAAAAACATTATATGATTAGATGTAAATATATATTAGTTTTAAGACTACTTTAGAGTTTGTCTTCAATTAATATTCACATGAAATACATATATATATGTTTTTTTAAATGTTAAATATTTCGCGGGATCCACGCACCTACCGCGCCATAGACGCAGATGACGCATTGCGGAAGTGCGTAAACGTCGCGTTACGTACATCGAACGTGTCGCGTATAAATAAAGTTTTGAACATATAGTTAAAAAAATATTTTGAAAAATATAAAAAAATATGTTTGAAAAACCCATTAAAATCAAGTAATATTTTTTAATTTTTAAAAGAATTAATTGAAAAAAATAAGTTTAAAAAATGGTGATAAAAAAGTATTTAAAAAAAAAAAAAAAATTAATGAAATTGACACACTGAATTTCAAAAATATAGAAATCCAATCAAAATCATTAAACATTATATCTTCAGAGATAAGTTAAAGATAGGAATTAGCATTTAAAAAACCTTTGAAATTCACTGAAAAAACCATAGGATTCATGCACGTTATAGTTAGGAATCGGCATTTAAAAAACCTTTGAAATTCACTGAAAAAAACAAAGATTTCAGGGGTGTTAAAGTTAGGAGTTGGCATTTAAAAAACCTTAGAAAATCACTTCATAGGTTTCAGGGGCGTTATATTTAGCTGTTCATTTCTGAGGAAATATGAATTTTATGATCAGTTATGTCCCCTATCTTAGACCCCAACGGCTCCATGTGCATGCTACAAGTACATGTATGTTCCCTCCAGTTCCAGTTATGAAGACGCAAATACATGTGCGTCCACCGTCAACATGTCCTCTTTCAGATCCGCCATGAATGAGTCGGATATTCCGTTCCTAAGTATGAAAGGCCACCGACTTTATGTGGTTCACTTTCCACGTTTTACAGTTCAGGCGAGTAGGCCCTGAATTCTGCCATCAAGCCTTTTCCTGCTTTCTGCCTCTGAAAGCTCCAGTCCGAGCCCGCATCTGTATCCATGAACTTTGTCCTACTCCCTGCGCGGCTAACGGTGCCTGATCCGGCCTGTTGCCTGCCAAAAACTGTATTTCACCTTCAAGATTATCTGCTCCGCTCCTCATCCGATGCATTCCTGTCTAGTAGTTTAGGTAAACATTCTTCCAGCTACCGAGCAAAGGGCCAGGCCTCACTGTCCTCATGCAAGTAATTCATAGCCCCTGTTACTATGGAGGATTCCTGCCCCCTCGCATCTCATGTAGACACTTAGACGCTTGTACACGCACTAACAGTCAGTATAGAATAGATTCCGTCCGAGAGACCTTTCCTTTTGGATAATACAGTTCTTTAAACATAAGTTATTAGATATGATTTGGGATTAGGTTGACATGACCCCTCAGACTTCTGTCTCCACATGTAGAGCTAAATGTCAAGTCCCCTTCACCCTCTAGTTGCACGTCAATCACACGTCATGCGGCTGCGCACGCATCTCTGCCAAGTATTTCTGCTGACATTGCAGGATTCTCTTATGGATCCACCCACTTGTGACATCATGTTTAATGACGTTTCTAGTTACGCCTATATGTACGCTTTTTTCATTACGAATGTGTATTATTATCTGTATTATCAGCTGTTACGCCTCCTGCATCTGTCTTAATGTAATGCTTTTCATATAAATATCTTTACTTGTCAATAATGTATTGCCTTCCCTTCCTGAACCCTCGTGGTGATGGAATTTGATGCCTATGGTTCGAACCATAATTCCTTGTAAGGAATAAAGCCTTTCAGAACCTCTAATACCACGGATTCTGCCTCTTATTTTTACTGAGTTATTCTTACTAGACTTTACCGCATAAAAAATAGTACAGGTAATTAAATATTTACCACATAAATTGGCGCCCGAACAGGGACACTTTCTCATCTCACGCGCCGGAGGTGCGTTGCAGGCCCGGTCTCCTGCCACAGCTGGACGGACAACAACGCGTACCTGCAGGATTTCTTGTATCTCCCTCCGGCCAAGCGGGGGTGACTGAGGCTGCGATCAACACCCAGACGAGGCGGTGAGAAGTGCGAAGTATCCCGACCAGAGCCTAGCTGAGAGAGCAAGATCCGAGGTATACAGAGGCCCACCAGGTTCCGAAGTTCCGAGTCGAGTCGAGTCCAGTCCGGTCCAGTTCAGTTCAGTTCCGAGGCCTTCCGTTCCGTGCTACCCGGTGAGTACCATTGCCGGGGAGGCATTTAGACGTGCACATAGGTTGTGCCGGTCAAGACGGGTTTGGGTACACAAATCCGGTCTGCACTGTTTCAGCAGTGTATCTGTACTGTTTAGCAGTATATCTAGTATGTCTTGCATATAATTCAGTATTATTTAGTGTTAGTATTATGTCAGTAACTAGTTTTCTATTAGTTATCATCGTTCGTTAAATGTTAAATGTTAAATGTTTTAATACGTTCTACATATTGTGGTGTGAATGATTGTTCATTATTGTGTTTATTGTATTAAGTGTGTTCAAGATTAAGTAATAAGGTCTAAAAATGCCGCTCTTTTCAAAATTAAGACAGATCAAAACCAGAAAGGGGGTACTCGAAGAAGCTGTTCCCATTCCACCTAGGGACACTCCAGGGTACTTTATGTATCATAAACATGGCCTAGATGCCGTATTATTTCTTGATTTATGGGTGGACTACACCAAAGATTTACCAGAAAGTCAGAGATGGCCCGCAGCTGGGACCTGGGATGCAGATTGCATCATGAGAGTAGAAGAAGAATTATGGAAAAATAAAGCCAGACAGTCACAGAAAGATGCCATTGAATTATGGCGTAAAGAATCATATAGACGTACAGAAAAGGCGCTCAGACAGGAAGAGAAAGGTAGGGAGAATTCAAATAAAGCCCGAGAAAATATATTAATTGAGGAAGGTACCCGAGTAAAAGCAGAACAAGTAGACAGACAACGAAACACTCTTATGAATGGTATGTATCCTCTTTTGGCCGAAGGGTTACCTCAGGCCACCCCGGAAATACCGAAAGACTTGACACCTCCATTACTCCCGATAAAAGCACATCCCAAAACAGCAAAAGACGTTTTCCTTTCTTCCTATTTAGATGATGTAGCTCCTGAATATGCTAATGTTCCGCCACACACACCGCCCACCGATGGTGCTCAACGCCAAGATCATCCGTCTGTATCCCCGCAACAACAAACTCCTACGCACATTCCCACAGATCCATCTGCTTCTACCGCTTTTCCTACATCTACAGTTTCTATCTTACATCCAACAAATCCTTTCGTGCCTAGCACCTCAGACGGTGCGATAGGAGGTACGACAGAAATTTTTGCCACGCCACCCCGAGGAAATAAATTATCCCTTAGGGATTTAGCATACGAACGTACACCCCAACTAGCAACTTCCGACATGTTTAAAGAGCATCTAGTGGATTGTAGATATGATCCTGTGCCCGGTAGACGGGACGGTATGCTGCTGTCATCACTACGTATACGACGAGCTTCAAGGTATTTAGCGACGCTACCAGGAATGGTGGCACATTTAGACAATATATATCACTTTGTCCAATCAGGACGAGGCCCTGAAAGTATTGACGAAGCTATGGAATACCAGAAAGTGGATGTACAGAGACAACTGTTACGCTTCTTCATAAACTGTGTGATCAGAAACCAAGACAGGCCTGAGGTAGAGCAGAAGGACATGCAAGTACTTACCAAATGGGGTCAGAATATATCAGAAGGGAAACATGATAGACAGACATGTATAGTAGTTATGTGCCGAAAGATCCGCAAAGAAGTAGAACGAATACATAAAGAAAGATTAGAGACAGACCAACATGAATCAGAGGGAGAGGAGGACGAAGAATCAGAAATGCCCACAGGACACTTAGAGACAATGGCTTATGTAGGTAAAGGAAGATCTTTTAATAATACCAGATGTTTTAATGATCCAATACGTCCGATACGTCCAGAATGTAACAGAAATTTTCAAGCCCCTATGTTAAATACAAGGTCTCCTGAACACCTATTCCAAGCTGCTGATAAATTACTCCGAGACCGAAGGGGGTACCATATGCTCGATTCCATGGATGAACAAGAATTAGCCAGGTCAGCAGTACAATGGGCTGACAGTCCCGGCAAATACAGTGATGATGCACTAGCACACACGTTTCTGAACCTTGCCCCAGACGAACAACGATTAGCTGGTATATACATGATTCAACACCTCCTTATATTATATAAAAGCCAACACTCCGATCCTGGACCCCTACCTGACATACTGACAGAATTACTCACGAATAAATGGAGAGGGTCAGGTACTGATTTAATTAAAGAAATTCTAGAATTTCGAAACCAGTATATAGTTTTCGTATGCCCGGAACATGTTCCAGTTCCCACTATGGGAAGAAAAATGTATCACATAGATAGACAGAATCCCTTACGCGAAGTACACCCAATCAGAGGTGAAGATAATACCTTTAAACGCGTGTTTGTGTACACGCCTATAACTAAAATTGAATTATTAGAAATGAAGAAAGTAGTACCCAGCCATGACAAGGATCCAGCAGGTTTCCACCGTGAGATAAAAGACATGTTACTCATGGGAGAGTATACCTACCCCGACATTATGAAAATATTAAAAGTATTAATGCCTGCCGGTATTTACGAGAAACTCAAAGAAAAGGAATGGGAGGTGGGAGACCAAAAGATAGATTGGACAGCATTAGAAAACGAAGAAAAGGCCCGAGCTGCAGGATCAGGGCTTGGGGAAAAGACTACAGCACTACCAGGATTACTAGTGCAGGTACTGCCACGTTTATTAACTACGAAAAAGGAGGACTGGGGTGCAATCTCAGCCTGTAAACAAAAGCAAGATGAGGACACTAGTGATTTCTATTCCCGATTTGAAAAATGTTTTGGTATAAATAGTGGCATAAAAGCAAGTAGCGAGTCATACCCACATCTGTTTGTGACAAAATTAGTTGAAAATTCCCTACCGCAAGTTAAGAATAGAGTATTGAAATTTGAGAGTACCTGGCAAGGTAACACCCCGTCACAGATGTTACAGATGTTACAATATCACCACAATAGAATTAGAGAAGAACAAGAACATGAACAAAGACGTATGAAAGACACGAAAATGAAAATGCTTGTGGCTCAGTCAGTTCCAGCTGATGGTCATAAAAAGGGTGATTCCGCAGGTCCGACGAAAGGGACGTGCAACTATTGTAAACAACAAGGTCATTATATACACGATTGTGCAGTTCTGAAACATAATATCGCCACGGGTAAAACTCAGGAAAGACCACGTCCACCTAGACAGGATCAGAACCAACAACAAATCCCTCAGCATGCACAATCTAGGCCAGCTCCGCAACAGGCAGCTCCACAACAGACCGTAGCCACATCACAGCAGCAGCCTATTGCTGCAACACAAAACACGACACAACAGATGTACCAGTATGCACAAACTGATTATCCCGATTATCAGCGATACACATGAAATAGCCTAGAGAGGGAAGTTGGCTTACCCCTTATCGAGGTTCCTGTAGATCAAGAGGGACCTTATGTACATAGTGAACTATTAGGGGAAGACAGAAAGTTTTTACTTGATACAGGGGCAAGCAGAACAACTATACGACGCAGTGAAGTTCCAGGGGCACCCCTCTCAGGCTCACAGAATATTTCCCTTGGATTCTCAGGAAAGCCTATCATTAATGAAGTATCGCAACCCCTTCCACTTACGGTTGGTCCATTGACACGAACTACAGATTTATTGCTTACTAAATCATGTCCAGAAAACTTGTTAGGTATAAAAACATTGAAAGCTCTAGGAGCTATAATATGTTGTTCTCCGGAAGGAGTACGATTATTTTTACGTGACTTCAAAGGTCACTACGTGTCCAGAGACATGGATCACCGGCTGCAGAATTTACCTACACATTTATGGGCACAAGGCCCTACTGATGTTGGTTGCATGAACATTACACCATATCGAGTCACACTAAAAACAGGAGTGGTACTACCACGAATGCGACAATACAAGTTACCACCAGATGCTGTTGTGGCTTTGCTGCAAATCATTGACGAGCTCATTGCACAAGGAGTGGTTGTGGAAACCGACTCCAATGTATGTAATTCCCCGATAATTCCGATTCTTAAAAGAACGGATCCAAAAGCATCACCAGTATATCGATTAGTTATTGATCTGCGCGAATTAAATAAATGTATTGTACCACAATACCCTGTGGTCCCAGATATCTCTTCATTATTAACAGCTATTGATTCTGGAGCAACGTTCTTTACTGTAATTGATCTCAAGAATGCCTTCTTTAGCGTCCCAATAGATCCGGAAAGTCAATATTTGTTCGGATTCAGTTTAAATGGACGAAGTTTTAAATTCACACGCGCTCCTCAAGGATTCACAGAAAGCCCCAGCATCTATAGCCAAGCACTGAAACGAGAACTTGACAGTATCCACATGCCAGTTAACACTGGCCTGCTTCAATATGTCGATGATCTGCTGATCACCGCCCGAAGCGAACCTGAATGTGAAAAAGCGTCACTGACGGTTTTACAATTTCTGGCCGACAAGGGGCACAAGGTGTCCCCTTCTAAGCTGCAATTCTGTGTCCAGCAAGTTGTTTACCTTGGGCACTTGCTGTCCAAGGAGGGAAGACAGCTTACACCCGACCGCATCCAGTTAATTGCTAACATGCCACCACCTAAGTCACTAAAGGAGGTGCGGGCTTTTATAGGTCTCACTTCATACTGTAGGCAGTGGATCCCTCAATATGCATTTCTAGCAAAACCACTCATTCAGTTGACAACACAGGAGGCAGCCACATCGACTGTCCTCCCTTGGACTCAAGAACATACGCAAACCTTTGAAAGCTTAAAGAAAGCTTTATGTCAAGCACCTGTTTTAGCAACACCATGTTACAGTAAGCCTTTTCCACTATTTGGTACCGAACGCGAAGGTACTGCCTTGTCAGTACTCACTCAGGAACAAGCAGGATCACACAAACCATGTGCCTATTTTTCCAGTACATTAGATCCCGTAGCTCAGGCTCTTCCTGCGTGCCTGAAATCAGTGGCAGCAACAGCTTTAGCAATCAGACAAAGCGATGCCATAGTGTTAGGACATCAATTGACAGTACAAGTACCACACGCAGTAGAGGTTCTCTTGAACCGCACACAAACACAACACTTGACTATAGCAAGACTCACCGGTTATGAATTAACATTGTTTCAGCCACACATAGAAATCAGACGTTGTAATACATTAAATCCTGCCACACTTTTGCCAGTAAACGGAACAGATCCATTAGCACATGATTGTATTGAAGTCATTACTATCACGACGAAACCCAGACAAGATTTGACAGATATCCCTTTATCAGATCCGGACCTGACATTGTATGTAGATGGTTCATGTATGAGAACAAGTACAGGAGAGTTAGTGGCCGCTTACGCAGTCACAACAGACACTGAAGTCATTGAAACAAACTGTATTAACACTTTGTCAGCTCAAGCAGCAGAGCTCATCGCTCTGACACAAGCCTGTATTCAAGCCAAAAATAAGAAAGTCAACATATACACAGATTCACGTTATGCATTCGGAGTCGTCCATGACTTCGGCGTACTGTGGCGAGAGAGGGGTTATTTAACTTCTCATGGTACCCACATCCAACACGGACCCCTCATTCAAGCTCTATTAGACGCGATTCATCTACCTACTGCAATATCGATTATGAAATGCAAAGCCCATACAAAAGTTACCGATATCATTTCTCAGGGTAACGACCTAGCTGACAGAACAGCTAAACAGACTGCTCAGAATCAGACTCATACAACTGACATGACAAAGACAATAGTTCCGACACCAACACATTGCATGACAGTTAAGGATCCCGCCCTTGATGTAATTGACATACAGACACATGCTACACCAGAAGAAATAAAGAAATGGACTGAATTAGGAGGGATCCAAACGGATCAAGGATGGATGACGAAGGGAAAATCTATATGGTTTCTTCCCGATTCCATGGTTCAAGTCATCATTAACACAATACATAGTCCAGCGCACCTAGGAGAAAAAGCTATGCTAGACAGCATTCAACACATTTGGTTCAACAAACACTTGCGAGAAGCAGCCAAACAGAAAGTACGTACCTGTATGATATGTTGTCAGTTCAACCCAGGTAAAAGCATTCCCGTAGAGCAGGGTGGATTTCAACCTCCCGATCACCCTTTTGAAGTCCTCCAGATGGATTATATCCAGATGGAACGATGTCGAGGATTCAAATATGTTCTCGTAGTTGTCTGTGCTCTTTCCCGTTGGACAGAAGCCTACCCGGTTTCAGATTACACTGCCCCGACTACTGCCAAACAGCTAGTCCGAGAATTCTTCCCACGGTACAGTTTGCCACGTGTCGTGTACTCAGATAACGGCCAGCCATTCTCATCCGAACTAATGAAACACGTTTCACTTCTGTTAGGTTACCAATGGAAATTCCACTGTGTCCGACATCCCGAGGCAGCAGGTCTCGTGGAACGTCATAATCAAACTCTGAAAATTAGATTGTCCAAAATATGTAGAGAAAAAGGTGTCGATTGGATAGTAGCCTTACCAGTTGCGCTCTTTTACATGAGAATGGTAGCACATTCTCGAACAGGGCTATCCCCGTATGAGGTGATCTTCGGTAGACCACCAAATATGTGGGGGATGCCTATACCTCGTAAAATCACTGATGTTGACTGTAATATGCTGACAGATTACCTGGCTTCCTTGATGTCTGCACTACAATCTTGTCGTTCACAGGTAGCTGCAGCTTTTCCCGATAACACTGAGGTGAAGCCCCATGACGTGGTTCCAGGTGACCTGGTTCTTGTGAGGAATTTCGACCGGAAGACCCAGCTGGAGCCTAGGTGGCAGTCGCCCAAGCTCGTCTTGCTGACAACAAGGACAGCCGTGAAGATTGAGGGACGTAAAGGGTGGTTGCACTCGAGCCATATCAAGAAATTTTATGGACTACCGTCCGATGTGAACACTCAGCCCTGCATTCCCTCACAGACAGACTCAAAGCTCCCCTTGGTTGAAAGGACGGAGAAGGAACTCTATAAACTGAAACTAAGGTCTAGCAAGTCAGACAATTTGATTGTTTAAGTCCTCTCCAAGGTGAATCGGTTGAATTTGTCTCTGACATGTATCCTCTAGACCGAAATAGAGAGAGAAATAGACAGATACAGCTTAAAAAACATGCGTACTGTAAATCGCTTCGTAGTCACTGCATAATGACATTATTAATTTTGTTTTTTCTAAGTCTTCTGATCATCATTTCTAGTGTATTGCTACATATGTATTACCCTATTTCTAAGCGTGCTTACAATGCTACTGCTAAACATTCTTTTAGCGAACTACCTCCGCATGAGTTGTCTTATAGATTTGCGTTGCGCAACAACACTTTTATTAGTATGTTACATCATTCCCATCAGACCAACAATGCTACCAATTGTTGGATATGTGGCCGACTCCCTCCCTATCAGAACTATAAGGGAGTTTTGCCTCTCTTTCCGTATCCGTTCACACACAATGGCTCCTGTGGAGCATGGTTTAGTTTGATTAATTCCCTAGATTCAAATTCAGTAGTTTATCAAGACAACTGGGTATGGGGAAACCTGAACCTAGTTTTGCTTAAAGTCTGCTACCCTAACAAGGAGGGACTTCCCAAAAGAACAGGAACTGATCTAGAAAATGAAGTATATGGATTAGGTAACTTTACACTTAACCTCATGATTCTGAATGTTGAATCCGAAGCTACACCAATCTTGCCCGCTATGTCAGTATTTCCAGTTAAAGGTGAATTATGTGTAAGAAAGAATGGTTCCATACACATGGGCCATAGTAAATGTACCACTGTGATAAAATTCAGTGATCAAGGCAAGTCTACATTCAGAGCTTCTCGTCATTCCTACTTCATATGTGGCCAGACTGCATATATACGTTTACCTCTAGATTGGGATGGTACCTGTTACATAGCATTCCTTCTGCCACCTGTTTTCCTAGCCCCTCCTGATTATCACAGAAATACCCATTTAGTACACAATAGACAGCAGAGAGATCTCCCGATTGTCGATTACACTGAAACGGCATGGGAGCAATACACAGATTTCAATAAAGGTTTCTTTCCCTATATAGGTACAGTCACTAATAGTAAGCTGATACGTAGATTAACCAGAACCCTTGAAGCAGTAGTGAATGAGACTACTTCCGCCCTAGGCAACTTAACAGAGGAGCAGTCTGCGATGCGGATTGTTGTGCTTCAAAATCGTCTTGTCCTTGACGTCATTCTGGCCGATAGGGGCGGAGCTTGTAGGGTCATCGGATCAAGTTGCTGTGTTTTCATACCAGAAAACTCGCCGTCAGTATATAAAGCCATAACTCGCCTTCATAAGATTATAAGCCAGATACACCAGAGTCCAGGCACCTGGACTTGGTCCGGTTGGTTCTGGAGCGTGTTGTCAGCCTGGGGATGGAGGATTCTATCCTTCCTAGGTATTGGCTTTCTCATACTATTCAGTTGCTGCTTATGTCTACAATGTGGGCCAGCATTTGTGGTCTGTGTGCCACATCGTGTATCCCGCCTTCAAGTTTTCGTTCAAGATCCCAGAAGAAGAAAGAAGAACAAATGATGCTATATGAACAGATTGATGGATTGATGAAGATCGATATCTCCTGAGGGTCCGTAGGGGACAAGGAGGGAATGAGGAAATATGAATTTTATGATCAGTTATGTCCCCTATCTTAGACCCCAACGGCTCCATGTGCATGCTACAAGTACATGTATGTTCCCTCCAGTTCCAGTTATGAAGACGCAAATACATGTGCGTCCACCGTCAACATGTCCTCTTTCAGATCCGCCATGAATGAGTCAGATATTCCGTTCCTAAGTATGAAAGGCCACCGACTTTATGTGGTTCACTTTCCACGTTTTACAGTTCAGGCGAGTAGGCCCTGAATTCTGCCATCAAGCCTTTTCCTGCTTTCTGCCTCTGAAAGCTCCAGTCCGAGCCCGCATCTGTATCCATGAACTTTGTCCTACTCCCTGCGCGGCTAACGGTGCCTGATCCGGCCTGTTGCCTGCCAAAAACTGTATTTCACCTTCAAGATTATCTGCTCCGCTCCTCATCCGATGCATTCCTGTCTAGTAGTTTAGGTGAACATTCTTCCAGCTACCGAGCAAAGGGCCAGGCCTCACTGTCCTCATGCAAGTAATTCATAGCCCCTGTTACTATGGAGGATTCCTGCCCCCTCGCATCTCATGTAGACACTTAGACGCTTGTACACGCACTAACAGTCAGTATAGAATAGATTCCGTCCGAGAGACCTTTCCTTTTGGATAATACAGTTCTTTAAACATAAGATATTAGATATGATTTGGGATTAGGTTGACATGACCCCTCAGACTTCTGTCTCCACATGTAGAGCTAAATGTCAAGTCCCCTTCACCCTCTAGTTGCACGTCAATCACACGTCATGCGGCTGCGCACGCATCTCTGCCAAGTATTTCTGCTGACATTGCAGGATTCTCTTATGGATCCACCCACTTGTGACATCATGTTTAATGACGTTTCTAGTTACGCCTATATGTACGCCTTTTTTCATTACGTATGTGTATTATTATCTGTATTATCAGCTGTTACGCCTCCTGCATCTGTCTTAATGTAATGCTTTTCATATAAATATCTTTACTTGTCAATAATGTATTGCCTTCCCTTCCTGAACCCTCGTGGTGATGGAATTTGATGCCTATGGTTCGAACCATAATTCCTTGTAAGGAATAAAGCCTTTCAGAACCTCTAATACCACGGATTCTGCCTCTTATTTTTACTGAGTTATTCTTACTAGACTTTACCGCATAAAAAATAGTACAGGTAATTAAATATTTACCTCGTACAAAACCCTAGAAATTCCCCCGTTATAGTTAGTTCAGCTAACTATAACTCGCGCCCCTGCAATGCACTGCTGATGACGTCACATATTACATCACTCATGACATGGTCAGTGACATCACTGATGACATCACTGATGACGTCATCCATGTGATAAATTAGTGCATCTTCTCAACGGTGGGTCCAGACCGTGGAGGATTTGCACCACCCTGATACTCAATATGGGGTCTGTGAGATTTGGAATTTTGCTGAATCTCTTGGCGGCAAAGCTGATTCATTATTTTCATGAAACCGGACTTTCATACTGAGGCCCACTGGAGGGCTTAAAAATGTGTGTCCTTTTAAAATGCGGAATTTTACACATAACCCACTGAAGGGTAATAATGGAGCGTAAAATAAACTACAAGTTCCGAAATGCTTTGCAAGAACATCAATTAAGCAGGCACACCGGCGGCCTAATTAATTTAAGCAAGAAGTTGGAACTGTGGCAGCGCGAAATGCTTGTGTGTTCTGGGGCCTTCGAAAGAGGAGCATGAAGCTCTGAAACGCGTCAGGCTGAAGGATGGAAAAAGATCGGTATGAAATGCCAGTTTCCTGTTGGATTAAATATTTGTGAAAATCATCAGCCTGGGAGTGCGTCCTCATTGCATGGGCAATTTTGGGAACATTTATACATGGTGGGTCCAGACCGTGGAGGATTTGCACCACCCTGATACTCAATATGGTGTCTGTGAGATTTGGAATTTTGCTGAATCTCTTGGCGGCAAAGCTGATTCATTATTTTCATGAAACCGGACTTTTATACTGAGGCCCACTGGAGGGCTTAAAAATGTGTGTCCTTTTAAAATGCGGAATTTTACACAAAACCCACTGAAGGGTAATAATGGAGCGTAAAATAAACTACAAGTTCCGAAATGCTTTGCAAGAACATCAATTAAGCAGGCACACCGGAGGCCTAATTAATTTAAGCAGGAAGTTGGAACTGTGGCAGCGCGAAATGCTCGTGTGTTCTGGGGCCTTTGAAAAAGGAGCATGAAGCTCTGAAACGCGTCAGGCTGAAGGATGGAAAAAGATCGGTATGAAATGTCAGTTTCCTGTTGGATTAAATATTTGTGAAAATCATCAGCTTGGGAGTGCGTCCTCATCGCATGGGCAATTTTGGGAACATATATATATATATATATATATAATAATAATATTAGTATTTTGTTATAGATATGTAGACTTAAACATATACACATGTTTTTATGTGTGTATTTTTATATACTTATATATTTATATTTATTATTAAATGTTACTTGCATTTATGTAATTTACATTATATAATTGTTATGTATTGAAATGTTTGTTTTACTATTTTAAACTGTATATTTATTGCAAAACAATAATTTTGTCTTATTTTTAACAATATTAATGTTAACTATATTTTAATCGCAATATTTTTGTACTTACCTTCATAAATATAGAAAAATTATATTTGTGTCAATGATATTTTTGACACTGTATTTGTGTGTCACAATATTTGTGTATTTGATATTATGTCACTGATCCATTTTCCGCCAAAGATATATTGTATTATGGATTTCCATACGACCACAGTACTTCGTGGAAGAAATGCATCACTGTCATGTAAGATAAATGTTGCATGTGAGCTTCATTGTGTATTTACTCTACCCACATATAAGACAAAACTAATACCTGCCAGCAGAAGTTAAGAGTATGAAAACTATACTTATCTATACTGACCTATACCTGATTATATTGATGATATACTAGTAGTCGATATTGTGGAGTTGATATAAGGGCAGGCTGGAACTATTGTCCTCAGTATTATGACATACAACTATAGGTTAATGGGTTCTACAATGTACGCATGAACTCACAACAATGGAAAAGATAAACGCTAGGATTTTATTGACTTTCAAAGTCACATTAGCATAGCCACTGCTACTAACACTTAAACAATAATTCTAAAGCGATCAAACCAGGGATCAAAAACTCTGAAATACTTTGGTCCGTTCACTAATGTGTCTTTACACCTGGCACCTCAAAAAGCAGTGCATTTGAGGATCTGAGTTGTCTATAAAGATGATGGCATTAAGAAAGGTTTCTTGCCATAAATGTGCAGTGCATACGATTTCAAATAAGATAAGGCCATGCTAATAAAATAATGTAGATGACAGAAAAGAGGCTTAGGGTCACCTAAATGGATATTATTACTTTGCTTTGCATCCTTTCTGCAAGTTAAACCAAGTGGTTTGACAATTTCAAATGCAGTGTGTCACGAAAGTTCCCAGTTAGGGCTGAAATGACCATGCAATTGGGTCATCCTGGACAAGCTGGGAGCATGGGCCAAAACAAATTCCTTCTTTTCTAAAGCCCAGTACAGTTTTCTTCTGTGTTTGTGGACAACCGAGCTGGCACACAACCTATCGCTTATCATGGGAAAATATGTCAAGGCCAAGAGAGGCTCACTACACATGGCGTTTCTGGACCTCTCCTGTGCTTTTGACTTGGTTAATAGGGGAAAGTTGTGGAACTAGGTGGAGTCTGCTGGGGTGAACCCCCCACTGTTTATTCTCATCGGGCGTTTACACTGGGACACCACCACTAAGGTCTGCTATACACAACATGGCGACTGTACACGAGCTATAAAGGTAGCTGGAGGGGTCAGACAGGGCTGCATAATGGCACCATTCTGGTACTTATGATCCAGTGCCAAATCAGGGGGTTGATAACACAACACAAAGATAACGGGCCCAATTCACACACTTACCCCACATAACCCTCTGTACTTTACGCTGTATATTTTTTTCTCAGTTATCAAGACTAAATGAACCCTAATGGAAATCAGCTGTTCATTATACAGGCTCGTATCTAACACTCTAAATAAACTAACTGAGCCTGCATGTCAAACTTCTTTCCTCTGGTCGAAGGACCAAAAGTTGAGAAGTTGATGGTAATAATCGTACTAACTATCTATCTAACCATGTCACTAAATAACCACAAACTCAGTGAAAGGTTAATAGTGTTTATCTTCAAATAATGTAAAATAAGAGCTCAAAAATGAACAGAATCACAGGCAAACAATGTATTGAACACAAAGAGAGAGAACATTTATCAATGCAAACAGTGTCAAACTCATATCAAAATAAATAAATGCACATGAAGGAGTGGATAAAAAAAGAGACAAAACTTTCAGAGACAAAATACATTTGCAAATTATTATGCAAAGTACAAATTATTTAGCTAATACTAACCTAAGGAAAATAGAGTAAATACCACCCCCTGGCCATGGAGATAGTAAGAAGTCCCCCGAGACAGGTTCAAGGAACAAAGATTAAATCAGGATACAGGATAACAGGAACAGGTAGGCCTCTATCAGCAAACCGACGGACAGCGACGATCTCCCTCTACTCTCGCGGGAAGCCTCTTTCTACACCCCCCTGGAGCACCCCAGTTATACCCTAAAATCTACATGTCCAACCCACAGTAGTTGAAACATTTCATGAAAACTCAGTCTTTCATTGGTTGATTTGGGGTGTTTAATCACACCACCATAGTCTTATTCATATTCTTCATAGAGTTATTTGTTTAATACAGCTTCCTGTGACATTACTACATCCACTGAGCACATTTCCTTTAGTAGGTAACAAGTTGCAACGTTTTACATTCTCGTTGTACAGCACTGCCGCTTTCAATGGAAGAAAGTTGTACATCTTCCATTCATTCCCATGGCCACCTTTTTGTTCTTTGGCAGACACGCAACATTCTTTTCCGAAGGTCAATAACACTAGCCTCTCCACGTCTCTCCTCTCTCTGTCAGAGCTCGATTTTCAGCATACTTATTTCATATTTTGTTGGTTTTTACCCTTAACATTCATGCAGCAATATAGGCCTGTACTTTCTTCTAGAATGAATGAGAACACAGACATGTATTATTTTCACGAAATGTACTTTTCACTGTTTACCTCCCACTAATGCACTAGCCCAATGTTATGTTTTTCTAGCAAAAGCGTTATTGCACAAAAGCAGAGTTATTTTATCAAATTTAGAAGCGGCCTTGTCTTTCATGCATTAGTCTTAGCATTAGTGCACGCATGCGCACAGCATTTCCCAATGTATTCGTGTTGGTGCATATTATTATCACAGCACACTATTAGTAAACATTACTGGGGCATTAATTTGTGCAGCTTTTACTTCACAAAATCCTGCTCCATCACTTATTTTACATTAATTCTCCAAGTGCAGCCCTGCTCCAGTGTAGTAACGGTATTTCAAGAATCGCCTATTGCCCAGTCCCAATTCTTTTACATGCCGAAAACTTGGTTTTAATTTCAAACACAGCAATTGGCCTCCAGAAACTGTTGAGTGGTTTTAATAGTTTTATGGCTTATTTAAATCTAAAAGTTAATCATCAGAAATCGTTTATTTTAACCTGTGGCCCAAAAAACACTGAGGGACAAAATACGAGTCTGGCGGTCCAAGGACTGTTAAGCCTGTGGTGGCATGGTGGTGGTTCAGCCACCACCGCACCGATTATCCGCCTGCCCCATTACGAGGCGGGAGTTGGGCTGTTGGACCTCCCTGGGACTGCTGATGCCACCATGGAAATGCTATTCCCTCGAGGTGAAGCGGCAGTCAGAAGCCGCAATATGCTTGGTGGGACCGCCACAGTTACACCAAGCCTATTACGAGGTTTCCTCTCTGCTGGCGGTGACATGGAGGTTTTCACTCCATGTCAACCCTGGCGGAGAGAAAAAAAAGGGGGCTCTAGAGGGTCCCCTGTGCCTCCTCCACTTGTGCATGCACACAGAGGGGCATAACATGTGCTCCCTGTGTGCATACACAAGAGTTCGAGCACCCCATTGCAGCGCACTACTCTGGGAATGTCACGCTGCCCACCCACTAGATGACAAATAAGTTATGATCTGGCGGGCGGGGGGGTGGCAAGTCTCAGCGATGCGTTGGCCCGCACCACAGAAACTCACAATCGGGCCCTAAATTTAGAACCTCTTTCACTGGTGAGACACCATTAAAGGTGTTTCATTTTAACTTTTCAGGAATTTTGTTTGATGCTAATTTGACATGGGGCAGTCTGCTTAATGAAAGATTACAGAAAATGTAAGTAGTTTGTGAATCAATTTTAAGATTCGCAAACAAATTTAGGGCATATGCCAATAAAAGAGATGGCCCAGTTATACAAAAAAAAGTTTGGCGATTGAAACTTACATAGAATATGTGTGGGGCTATGAAGTCCCGGCGAGGATGCAGGCCTTTGAAAATGAGTTACTCTGGAGGATTTTGGCCTCCCTAAATCAACCCCAAGTTTTGTCTCACATAGTGAATTGGGCATGGGCTTCCTCGAAAACCAACTTAATATGACTCCACTCTTACTGTGGGTCAAAATCTGGAGGACCCCAGAGGCTGGTTTCTCGAGGAGTATCTTGACCGGTTGCCTAAATTTGGATAACACTAACTCCATCCCTTGGTTAGAGTACATCAGGAAAACCTTTTATGACATGGGCCTGGAAAATCTTTTTGATTTTCCACATAGTATGGGGTAATAAACTAAGGCATTAGTTAAGGAAAAGTTCCTTAAATTTGAGATCAGACTCGTGAGATCAATACATATGACCTCAGTCCTAAATGATTTAACAATTTCTACAACCCATGTGATGGAGCAGTATTTAACATGGGTGGAAAATCCAGAACATAGGTTCTACATCATGAGGTTGAGGCTACACTCCGTAGATCTTTTAGTTGCCTTCCCCATCCTTGGCTCTTGGTTTGAATCTCTTCCAGGCTGCCCATGTAATACTACCTCGTCCCAATCGATGGTGCACTTTATGCTCTTCTGTCTCCTACAGTTGTTTGAGAGGTCGTTTTTAATGACCTATTTTAAAGCGCATGCACTTTACATCTCAACAAGAGGGGCTGTTTTTTTTTAAATGTTTAAATACAACAACAATTTGTTTTACTGTTCTTAATTATATTTTGGCTGTAATTAAATTGAGTAAAAGGTATGCTATAGAATAATGTGTTATCTTAGTTTATGCAAGATTGTTATATCATATTTTAAAGTTTTTCAAGCCTTCCTAGGTATTTGAAATGACTGTAAAGTTGTGTTTGATCATTTTATGATATAAGCTTTTACTATTTTAAATTATTTCTCATGATGTATATTTTTAATAATATTTTATGTGATGTCAGATTAATTTTTATTCTCCTTTTTTTAATATTAAGTACAATGTATGTTTTTTAAACTTGTTTTTTTATGGTAATTATTCTGGCTGAATAAAGACTATTGACTGGCCATGCGATTAACTTCATCAGTAAGAAAAGGCAATTCTTTTCTCAGACATTGAAGAAGAAATGAACAATGGGATTTGAGGATTCAAGAAGGGTTCATTAATCCAGGTTTTAACAGCTTTCAGAGATACAACTCAGGACCACAGTAGCTCTGTAAAGCAGTGGCTCCCATAGCGCAAGCCATGGGCACCAGGGAAGTTCTCATCTCGGCATGCACATTTGCAAAGATACTTGGGTTATATTGTCTCACTTAAACAAGCATACTTTATTTTCCACACGTGTCCTTTGGTGTAATACACCACCTGGAAAGCAAGTCTCATTAGGTTTTGTCTAGACGTGCATGCGCTGTATCTGCAAGACCTGTTGTTTACATACAGTGGACTAATAGACTGCCCATAGCTTACGATTTGTTAGCTTCAGCGTTGCTCTCTTTTCCTTCATCCCACTTGTCAGGGAATGCAGAGGTCATGCTTTCTTCTTCTGTTTGGTCCTCCCCTGGAGCATGGACCAAGTACTTGTATCTTTCCACTTCTCCTGTTTTTGGAGTAACGTTTTGGTGTTCGAGCACTCCATATGAGTGCTTGTAATTTAAGTCCATCTCCCATATCCCTGTCCATGTAGCTTCTATTCTCAACCACCTGCATCTCTTCTATGTTGCTTCTTTTTCCTCCCAACCTGTACTCTATGCAACTGCATTCTACACCACTGCACTCTACTCTGCACCACTCTATGCCACTGCACTCTCTGCCACTACATTCTACACTAATGCACTGTACATCACTGTACTCTATTCCACTGCACTGTGTGCCATGCTACTCTACACAACTCTATGCCACTGCACTCTATGCCACTCTGCTCTTCTCAGCACCACTCTGCTCTACACCACTGCACTCTTTGCCATTGCCCTCTCTGCTTATCTCTTTTGCAGCACTCTAAGCGACTGGACATTCGGCCACCGTACTCTTCTTTGCACCACTGTACTCTATGGAACCGCACTTTGCACCATTACACTCTCCTCTACTGCACTCTACTCTACACCACTGCACTCTATGCCACTGCACTCTGTGCCATTGCACTCTACACCACTGTAATCTATTCCACTGCAGTATATGCCTCTCTAATCTACTCTTCACCACTCTGCTCTATGCCACTCTACTCTGTGCCACTGAACTCTATGCCACTGCACTCTACGCCATTGCACTCCACACCACTGCACTCCACACTGAACCACTCTACACCTTTGCACTCTATGCCACTGCATTCTATTCTGCACCACTCTGGACACTGCACTGTATGCCACTCTAGTCTGCGCCACTGCACTCCATGGCACTAAGCTCTACGCCACTGTATTCTACTCTTCACCACTCTACTCTACTCTACACCACTGCATTCTATGCCACTGCATTATTTGCCACTCTACTCTACACAACACTACTCTACTGTACTCTACGCCACTCTACTCTACACCACTGCACTCTACATCACAGCATACTATACGATTGCACTCAATGCCACTCTTCTCTGCACTTTTTTGCTCTACGCCATTGCACTCTATGCAACTCCACTGTACTCTGCCCCACTCCAGGCAACTCTATTGCACTCCACTCTTTTCTACTCTACACATTCCACTCATGCAGTCACTCTACACAACTCTACTCTATGTCACTACACTCTACCCTACTTCACTTTACCGCACTTTATGCCACTCCAAGCCACTTTACAGCACTGTCCTCGACACCACTTAATGCCATGCCACTCCACACTACTCCACTTGATGCCACTCTACACCACTCTAGTCGACCCCACTCCACTCTATGCCACTCTACTCAATGTCAATCCACTATAACTGACTGCACTCTACACTCTACGCCAGTCCATTCCTATCTATGCCAATCCACACTACACCATTCTACTCTACGCCACTCCACTCTACACTACTTTATGCCACTCTGAGCCACTCTATATCATTCCTAGTCACTCTACTCCACTCAACGCCGCTCCACTCAACACCACTCTACACCACTCCACACCACTCTACGCCATGCCACTCCATTCCATTCCACTCTACTCTACTCCATGCTTCTATGCAATATGGCTGAAACACATTGCCAAAGCCAATAGATCTCACGTAGGCTAAACCTATTGGCTTTTCCAATGCTTGTTTTTTTTAGTGGGGTGACTATACTAAAAATGTTTGAATACGTTTGCTTAGAGACTTAGAAAAACAATCAATCAAAACTTACCATTTGACCTCATGTTGCCTTGTTGGGACCCACTCAGTTGTGTAACAGTCCTCGTTCTTGAAGACTTTTTCTTGTTCCTGAAGATAAGAAGAGGAAGTTTGTTTTCTTGTACTGTACAGTAAGGGCCCTGTTTTACTCAACGTGCGCACTAGAAATGAACCAGTCAGCTACCGAAAATTTCCTTGGGATCAGTGAGGCATCATTACCTGCGCTTTTCCCTGCCTTGTGAGCAGATACAAATGCTTTGAGGTTCTGATGGTAACCTACTAGATGTGAGTCCCAAAAGAAAATGCGAGCTTCCACATAAAACTCTAGAAATGTGGGAGGCTTGACTGCATTTTTTCCTGCTCCTTGACTTGACACAAGTGAGACAACTGTGTTACTGCCAGATGACTTGTGGTGTTTCTGGGACGTTGTAATTTAGTGACCAGCCTGAGAAAGCTTGAAAGTCCAAGAAATGCCCAATCTGTCCTTATCATGCTAGCTTCATAAAGGCACAAAAGAAACCCTTAAACCCACAAGTTAGTAGAGTGCTATAGAAAGATACAGGTGTCGGAGCCAAATTACCAGTATAACTATTGGAAAGCCTCCAACAAAGCTTCCGAGAAGCGGAGTGATCCTACTTAAGTAATCACCTTTGTGGCTGATCAAATGTTCTGAGTTAACACTCTGGTCATGCTGAATCTTGGCGGTCCTCTGCCCTCTTCGGGATGTGTTTGATTTTAAAAAAGGTATTTAAAATTCCTCACTTGTTAAAAGACCTAAACATTAGTTAGGGTGGTTCTTTTTCAAAGAGACCTATTCAATTGTGGATCACTGACAGAATATTGGAATCAGAAATATCGTGTGGAGAGAAATTTGTGTGAAAAACTATCGATGACCAAAATATCGAGAAGGTAAGTGCAAATACTTAAGTATATATTTATTATTCTTAACTCCACACCTATGTACCTTCAAGATAGATATATTGTCAAGGTAAATATATGTGGAGTTATGTATAGTAAACCTTTAGTTACTGATAGAAACTTACCCTCGCGATATTTGCTTTCTCAATATTCTTGACACAATATTTTGGTCCACGATATATCTATTTCCAATATTCTGCCTAAACAGCTTTAATTCTTGCTTCTGTACACTTTTTTTCCTTATAATTAAACAATTTGCAGTCAAAATGCCCAAGGGTGAATTATCCCTTGGACTATTTAATTCTGTGATCTCATTTTATTTTCAGTTTACCTTTATTTTGCTAAGTTGTTTTCAGCTCCACATTGTATTTTCTGTCCCTCTGCACTTCTCCCCAAACATAGCAATAAATCCTTGGGTAATATTACAAAAAGGGCTAAACAATTGGACCTTTTAAGAGATACATGTTGCCCTTGATCAAGTACATTTGAAAATTCACTTTATCCTTTAGTATCTTTGGTCACGCTCCCCTATCTGCTTCTCAGGTGGATTTTCAACAATGCGTGAACACCATTTTCTATCGAATCAAGATGAAGAGCGGAAGAGAATTTGTTTTAGATTCAAAAAATAGAACATGCATAAAATATGAACACAAATGTCAAAACAGCCTGAAATGCATATCACTTCCAACTTTCATATTATGTGAAAAAGCAAACTTATGAAATAAGCATTTAACACAGTCTTCCAAAATATTAAAATAGCTAATCCGTTAGTAGAGTTTAAAATGTGAAAAAATATGTGCTTGTGCACCAACAGACCAAGGGGCATATGTATCAAGCCTTTTCCCATTCGCAAACGGGCCGATTCTCAGAATCGGCCCGTTTGCGAACGGGAAAAGGCCTTTTTGGATGTATCATCCCAAAAGGGCATTGCAAATTAGAGAATCGCAAAATTTCTCTAGTTTGCTATTGCATTTAAGGAATCGCAAATTGCGATTCCTTAAATGCAATATATGAATCACAGCAAAAGTGCAATTTGTCCGTAAGAAATCTCAAATTACCACCAACTTCAAGTTGGTGGTAATTTGCAATTTCTTTGAAAAATGCACCTTTTGGCTTTTTTTTTAAAGTGCCATGTGACGCACAGACATGCCCTTAGGGCATGTATGTGCACCACATATGCACACATACATATTTCAGGGGTGCAACAGGTTATCCTTTTGACACCCTGGCACCCTTGAAATTGCATTCTTATTCTGCGATTCGCAAATTGTGAATCGCAAATTGAGAATGTCTTCCCATTCATTCCTATGGGCCTCCTAGCCCATAGGAATGAATGGGAAGGTATTCCTTAATTGCGATTAGCAATTTGCTAATCGCAATTAAGGAATGCCAAGGAATTGCAAAACATTTGCGAATTATTTGTTACATCCAGTTTGCGATTCTCAAATAGCGATTCCCTAAAAATCGCTATTTGAGAATCGCAAATACGGTATTTGATACATATGCCCCCAAGTTCCTTTAATACAATCAGTACTTGGTATAAGAATTGAGTTTGATCAAATCACAAATGTGCCTTACCCATCTTTCTGAAATACCCAAAGGGCTGATATACATTGTTTAAAGCCTGCAGAGGCAATAATAGGCTTTATATATTCATGTTATGGGTTGATACAACAAATATAAAAACATAAAATGCACAGTTGTTCAGTACAGTCAGCCCTCATACAGAAAACAGCTTTTTGAACCATTATTCCTATATCAAATTGATCAACATGCTTCTAGTCGCAGCAAATTAAATTTAAATCATGATAGCAGACTCCATTCAAGACTCAAAGGACTGTTGGTGCTTTTTACTGCTAAAAGGGCTGATTTGACAGGTGAGACTGTGAGTCCCAAAGGAGCCACACAGAACAAAATTAAAGTCCAAACCATTAAGGCTTATTTAAAATTAAGAATAATTCCAGAAGGCAAAAAAGCAATTGGTTAGTCAATTGAGATCAACACGATCAAAAGTCAAGGGAAAAGTTTAAGTCTAGGAGCAACAAAAGGACTGACTTGAAATCTGCCTCTGAAGAGAGCAAGGAAAAGTCTTGAAAATGTTCCACGTACGAAAGTCAAAGAGCAGTCTGCCATAGGGACATGCTCAATAGAAGTTTCAGAAAAGTCTCAGAAAGTCCTCAGAAAAGTCTGGCACATCTCCCAAAACCAGCACATTTTATAGTTTCACAGCAGTAGGGAATCAACCTCTACATGCCGTTAAGTGGCACCATGGACTGTATTAATAAAGATACATTAACAGAAAACAATCAACATTGTAGAAATTGTATTACGTAAAACAGGCTTACTCTAGAAACCCTCCTGAAATTAATATTCAATGAGTACTTCTAACCTACATAGAAGGAGAAATGGCATTGCATCACTAAATAATACACTGTTAATCAAATGAATGGAGCACAGTTAACCCAGCAAGCAGCCTTAACCTTGAGCATTTGCAACATTACATGCAGGCTTCCTCCAAAGTACATTAGTTGGTACAAAGCAAATAAACACAATGAAACACATATATTTTCATTTATTTTAGGGAACGAGGAAAAACACAGCATGAGGGAGAGAAGTCATGCACGCAATGCAACTTTTGTTTAAATGCCACGCTTCTTTAGGATTCAGTGCAACTAAATCAGAGGCCCAGTAAATTAACTTTGCATCCTACTTATGCTAACTTAAACACTCGAAAATGAACATCAATCTTTAATAATATTGTTGTTTAATAATTAGCATGGTAACATTTCAGGGTGGAATTAGTCATCGTCTTGTCTTGAGCTCTAGTGAATGTAAAATGTCCCCTACTGGGTCATTGGCGGTTGGTGGCATTCAAAAGTGGTGAGGCACACAAAGAAGCTCACAGACACACACACTCATACAATCACAATCATAAGCACAGCCAGACAAACACACATAATCAATCACACAGCGAGTCAGGAAGGCAAAGAAACATAAAGGTTTCACTTACCTTGCAGCACATCATCATGCTCTCAAGTCTTTGGCTCCAACTCCTCTGAGGATGAAGTGATGTAGCAAAGCAAACTACACCTTATCCAATCTAGACGCTGCTCAGAACAGCATCTGGATTGGCTGGAGCAGGTTGAATCAGCGCTCCGAAAGGCACTGGAGCCCTGTGCCTGATTTCCAACCCAGCTGTCTAAGACAACTGGGTTGGTGAGTTTGAAATGCGCATGTCAGTTTGGACGGAGCAAGGTAGCTGGCAAAACCGACATACGCACTTCAAAATGAAAGGGCCACTTGTCATTGGTGCTTGACAGCAATGACGCACAGGCCCCGCCCTGTCCTCTGCATTTGGCAGAAAGCGGAGAAGTAAAATGGTAATACAACCATTTTTATTACTATTTTATTTTCCCAGATTTCTACACAGCAGTATGGGGGTGCAATGCACCTTCGTTCATATGGAGGCACCACCACTGCCCTAGGCGTATTTTTCTGGGATGTCCTGCTCATTTTAATTTCGAGTCAAAACAAATGCCAGATCAGAGAAGAAGAACTCAATTCCCTACCTTTGCAAAATACTGCAGCCTTTTCTTAATGAAATTTAGGATATTCTGCATTTTCATAATTTTGACATATGCTGAAAAAATGCACTGGAGGCCATTACATGCATGAGAACGTAAAGCTGCATTATATACATGTACCGAGAGAAGCATGCTATCAGGGCCAACCTTTAGGATACACTCTCTCCTCATGCTGACTGACAGCAGTTCCAAGTGTAATTTTACGACTTACTCGTGAGGTGTTTTCCAAGCACTTTATGCTACTCTAAAAACACTTTTAATGTAGACGCGAAAGGGTGAGTTAGGGCCTGATGTACTAAGTTGGGGACCTACAGCTGTCACTGTTTTTCTGCAACATGACTACTTAGAGACCCCACCTTCATTTGGCACTGCCACTGCTGTGCTAATCAATTACAACACAAAAACTAGATTTGCTGGGAGTTGCAAAAACTCTTTCCCCGTTAATATTTAGGAGGTCTAGGAGTTCTCATCTGCCAATATTCAAAATATCCCCTTAAGTTCTTTGGCTGTGATTGCATGGACAGAGCCCTGCAAGAGAGTGCCCCGGGGGCGCAACAGGCATTTGCGCCCCCATTGTGCAACCCCAAGGCACTTTGGTATTACAGAAGAGGCCACAGGAGCTTGTGCGGCCCCTTCTGTAATACCGATAGCGCTGGTACACATAAAGCACCAGCGCTATCTGCAGGAGGTGTTCCCCATGCAAATGAGGGAATCCCTCTGCCTCTGCACCCACGCCGTATTTTAGCTGTGGGCACAGAATCAAAGAAGCTTTCAGTGCAACCCCTGAAAGCAGCCCTCTGCAGGGGGTAAAAGGGGTCCTATGGACCACTCAAAAATCCCCTTGCAGGCGGGTGCCTGCAAGGGGATCTCTAATCGTCCTTCAAAGTGCAAGCAGGTTGCCGCCTGCACAGTGAAACACGGAGCAGCTGCATTAAAGCTGCTCCGTATTTTGCTTGAATGCGCTGCCCCCAGAGCAGCACGAGTTCACGGCTGCCCTGGGGGCAGCGCATTCTATGTAATAGGGTGCACTTTCCCTGTTTGAGCCCGTGCACCTGATCTCCATTCCTACATTTGCATTTAATGAACAATAATATTTTCTTTTAAAACAGCCTCTGTTCATTTTTCAATTTAGTATCAGGTACAAAAAGCCCATTGTGGTTTGGAAAAACATTTTCAAATGACACTCTGCTTTTTGTACATTGCAATCTGCATTTTTGTGGTTACAAAGACTGTGATTTTGTGATTAGCAGGCTTGCTACATTGGGGCCTAAATTATGAATTTTAACACCATTCTGCCTTACATTTCTGCCAGAGACATCCTTTAGGTGTCACAAAGGATAGAAAATGCAACCAATATTCTTCCTGAAGGGACATTTGCCTGCTTTGGCATCTCTGGGACTCTTCATTGTTAAATGCACTGTTTCTTGAGTCGCTAATCTCAGAGGATGCAGTGATAAGAGCACTTTGCCCTACTGGTTCACCCTGCATAAACCAGAAATGTTAACAGATGTGCACTACTTCCTCTATTCCATAACATTTTTACTACTGCTCAAGTTTATCTCATGGCTCACAATTGTATGTAATCTACCTTATTTTTTTTTATGTTTGAAATGCTTTATTAAAGAAATTGTCAATACAAAGAGATAGCCGTAATCAAAGATAAAGACAAAAATACGAATACGTTAACCAGGCTAATATCAAACACAGAAGAGTAAAAAGAATTTGTAAAATGTTATAGGAAAGGGGATAAGGGAGAAAGAAGGGAGGGAAGGCAGATAAAGGATGAAAGGGGGGGAAGGGAAAAAATGTAACACTACAATATAATAATGTAAAATATGGCATACAAGTACAAATAATTGCTGTAGGTAAACAATAAATACTGATCAACATAGTAGGAAAATTAGAGAAATATAAAAACCCTATAAAAGAAAAAAGAAAAGATGCAATCTCCTTCAAGGAGGTTTCAAATTCTCCGAGTTGATGTGTGGTATAGTCTTCAGGGCCAACCGGTCCAAGTATGAAGTAACGGGGTAACCAGAAGAGATCCCTATTATAAAATGGGATTGCAGGAGGAGGCAAAGGCAACATCAAGTCTATGAAAATGACTTAAAGTGTTCCACCAACTACGTATAGAAGCCTTTGTAAGGGATTTCCAATTAGAAGAAATGTGTTGAAAAGCAAGAGCAAGCGTGAGATCAAGGAGACCATGAGAGTGTAAAGAAAGGTCTATGGAATCAGAAAGGCTGCCAAGAAAAAGAAGAGGAATAGAATACGGAACTGAGAGAGTAAAGATACGAGAAATATACAGCCAAATATTTCCCCAGAATTGAGAAACTATAGGACAGAGAAAAAAGAGATGAAGAAGATCAGCATTAGGAGAACCACACGTCCAACAGTTAGAATCAGAAGAGGAAGAGAAACGTGCCAAAGAAAGTGGAGAAAGATAAAGTCTGTGACAGAAATAGAATAAAGATTGAGTAAGAGAGGCAGAACGAGAAACCTTCAAGGATCTGGACCAAAGTTTATTCCATAAAGCAACAGACCAGACGCATCCCAAATCCGCCTCCCAAGAGCGTTCCAACTTAGATTTCACGCAATCTGGATTAGGAAAGGAAAATAATGTATAAATGAGAGAAGCTTTAGGAAAGGTAGAGAGTAGTTTGAGAAGAGGATTTTGGGAAATGGAAGAAGATGAGGAAGGAAGAGAATAAAAAAGGTAAAAAATAACTGTCATAAGAGTAACAAACTTCTGCAAAAAGGAACGAGGGCAATGAAAGAACAACTAAAATTGAGGAAAGGAGCAAGGTGACACTCCGTCAAAGAGCTGATTAACCCATATAATATCGTTTTGTCTCCAAGAATTCCAAAAGATGGGTCTATTATTTAGAAGGATAAGTGACTTGTACCAGATAGGGGAACGCAGAAAAGACTCACGGGTAACAGAGGTAGGGCCGACCAGGGGTTTTAAAAGAGAAGAGGTATATTTAAATAAGGGAAATAAAGTATGAGGAGCCTTAGCAGAGAAGTTTACGATTTCACTCAGGGAGAAAGGTAACAGTAGTGTTTGTTCAATGAGAAGCCAAAGAGGAGTGAAAGGAGAAGGAACTGATGTAAGCCATCGTGAAGCTTGACGTAAAGAAAAGGATTTGTGGTAGAGACGAAAGTCTGGGAAATTGACTCCACCATTAGGCTTGGGTTTTCGAAGAAGTGCTAAAGAAATTCTAGGCTTCTTGTTATTCCAAAGAAATTTTGACAGACATGAATCAATACGCTTAAAATAGATTGTGGGGACGTGAACGGGTAACATGGAGAAAATATATATTAGGATAGGGGCTATCATCATCTTGATCGAGTCCAATCGCCCCCACCATGAAAGAAAAAGAGGGTTCCAAGTGGAGAATGATTATTCGATTTGAGACAAGACTGCGGACATATTCAGTTTATTTGAAGAGGGAATAGAATTAGAGAACCAGATACCTAAATATTTAATCTTTGAGCTGTTCCAAGCAAACCCTGTAGATGAGAAAAAATGGGGGAAACAAAATTTAGTAAGAGGAAGAATTTCAGTCTTATCTGAATTAATTTTGTAACCTGAGACCTGCGAGAATGAGTCAAACTCAGATAGTAAAGGGTGAATAGATGTTTCTGGATCGGAAATGAATAAAAGAATGTCATCTGCATATGCAGAGAATTTCAATTGATTATTACCATAAGGAAAACCAGAAATGGAGTTGTTGTTACGGATAGAGGATAAAAAGGGCTCAAGGGCTAGAACAAAGAGAAGTGGAGATAAGGGGCAACCTTGGCGATCACCCCGTTGGAGAGGAAAATATGAGGAGACCTGGCCATTCACTAGAACCGAGGCTTTAGGAGCAGAATATAGCAGAGAAATAAGAGAGATAAAATGAGGACCAAAACCATGCCAATGTAGTGAAGCAAACAAGAAAGACCAATGAACTCTGTCAAAAGCCTTCTCTGCATCCACAGAGATAGCAGCTAAAGGAGTAGAGAGGGAGGAAGCTTTATTTAAAACATTAAGGAAAAGACGCGAGTTGTCAGAAGTAAGGCGACCCTTAACAAATCCAAATCCACATTGCTCTTTACCAATGAGATGGGGCATAATAGAATCTAAGCGCAAAGCAAGCACTTTGACAAATAATTTAAAGTCTACATTAACTAAAGAAATCGGGCTGTAATTCTTACAAAATTGGGGATCCCGACCATCTTTAGGGATGAGGCAAATGATAGCTTCTTGAAAGGTGCCCTCCGCCTTACCAGACAAGTGGAACGATTGGAAAAGAGTTTAAAGTTTGGGAAGTA
Organism: Triturus cristatus; assembly: GCF_964204655.1. NCBI lineage: Eukaryota > Metazoa > Chordata > Amphibia > Caudata > Salamandridae > Triturus > Triturus cristatus. The sequence continues at coordinate 789,317,079 of NC_140586.1, read as the reverse complement.
AAAGATCAGAAAAATGTAAATAAAGTTCAACTGAAAAACCATCTGGACCTGGTGATTTACCTTTGGAGAGAGTAATCAAAGCCTCAGATAGTTCATGTAATGAAAGGTCTACTTCAAGATCTGGAAAGTTAAGATGAGAATGAGAAGGAGTGGGAAGTTTCTCAAGATAGGATTGAATAAGAGACGGAGTATGGCGTATAAAGAGTACGATAAAATGCTTAAAACTGCTCAAGTATATCTTGATCTTTATGCAGTAAAGTGTTATCAGAAGAATAAATAGAGTCAATAAAGGAACGTTCTTTGCGAGATTTAAGATAGTAGCTAAGAGCTTCCCTGCCTTTTTGCGACAACCATAATAACGAGCACTACTACGAAGAAGTATCGAGGAAGCGTTATCAGTGGTGGATCTATTAAATTCCAATTTAGCGTGGATGAGGTCAGGAGAGAAGGAATTGTTCGAGGAAGTATAGAATTCGTGTTCCAGGGATTTAATGCGAGCCAATAGGGTTTTCCGTGTCTAAAGAAAATGTTTCTTCTTCCTAGAAACAAATTAAATAATAAATCCCCATGCTGAGGCTTTAAAGGAATCCCAGAGGAGATGGGATGGAGTACTGGGAGTATCATTGAACAAAAAGAAATCATTAACAAAGGAGCGAAAAGAAGAGGAGAAATGAGGGTCAGTAAGAAGTGAATTATTAAAGCGCCAAAGAGAAGACTTGGGATGCGGGAGAAGTAAGTCAAGGTCTGCTACAATAGGGGCATGGTCCGAAATAACTATGGGTTCAATAGAAGAAGATAATAAGTTTTGAGATAAGGATTGAGAAAGAAAAATGTCAAGACGAGAGAAAGATGCATGAGGAGGAGAGAAAAAGGAGTAGTCGAGGGTGTCAAGGTGAAAACGTCTCTAAGAATCAATAAGATGCGAGTGAGAAATAGTGTCCAGAAACTGTTTGTGAGGTTTGTGAGGTGTGAAATGGACAGTTCACTTACGATCAAGAAACGGGTCTACAATCTGGTTACAATCGCCACCTAAAATGAAGAGGTCATCTCTATATTGAATACATTTGTTCGTAATTGAGGGCCAGAAAGAAGAATCAAGTTGTGTAGGACCATAAACATTAAAAACAGTTAGAGGAATAGAATTAATTAGCAACTACCATCAGCATCAGTTTCTTGTAACAAAACTTTACATTTTAAATTCTTTTGGCATAAAATGGCAACACCATTCTTTTTATTGGTAGAAGGTGAGAATAAGACTGTACCCACCCAGCCTCTTTTTAACTTAAGAGACTCAGCCTCAGTGAGGTGAGTCTCTTGTAAGAGAACTATATCAGGGTTGTATGAGGCTAGATGGGAAAGGACTCTCTGCCGTTTAATGGGGTTAATAAAACCTTTGACATTCCAGGAGATTACTCTGAATTTAAAAATTGCAAAAAGGCAATAGAAACAAAAACTACAGCAACAAACAGAGAAAAGAAAATGTGAAAAAGTGAGAGAAAAAAGGAATGAAAAAAGAGGAAGGAATCAGCGGAGGAGACAAAAAGAAGTGAAGAAGAAAAAATGTGAACTATACAAATCAGAAAATAGGATAATAGTAGAAACAGAGGAAAAATGGGTGTAGGCGGAAAGGGAGAAGGACTGAAAGGGAAAAGAGAGGAAGGATAAAAGGAAGAAAGTATGAGAAGAGACAGTACATATCCAAAAAGGATGACTGAAAGAAACATACCTGAGGGGGACATAAAAGAAGACAATGGGGCCATGGCAACACTCAACAATACAAACCTCCCGAAATCAGGAGTCCAGACCGCACCAGGATGGAAGACGTAGAAGAAGAACCATATGAGATGAAGGGAAACACACCAATCAATCTAAATAAATAAATATAAAGGCGATTAGGACGAGGGAAAAAACATAGGAAAATACATAAAAATATATACTACAATCCAACAAGCAACTGGAAGAAATAGAAAACTAGAGCAAAAAGAGACATTTTAAGGAAAAGAACCAGAAAAAGAAGTAAACATTGAAGGGAACCATACTTAAAATTCTTTGAAAATATCCAAAGGCAAACCTATAATTTAACAAGCAAAGGTAAGTACAAAAAACATTATCCGAGAAAACCTGCAAGAAAAAGAAAAATTAAACAATCAACCACAAGCAGAAGTGGAGGTGTCCATACCACTACTAGTCTGAATATGAATAACGTTTTTAAGTTCAGCAGGGTCTTGAAAAGTCCAAGTTCGATTTTGGTGAGTAACTTTGAAAATAAATGGATGAAATAAACCATATCTGTCTCCAAGAGAACGGAGAGGAGTGCGTAGATTCAAAATCTCTTTCCTTCTTGACGCAGTGGCATTAGTAACATCTTGAGAGAGTAACACCCTCTGACCCAACCAGGAGACTTGACGCTTGGATCTGGCAGCAGAGAGGACTAAAAGAACATCCGTGAATTTCAAGAAGAGAATGATGACTCCTCTTGGTTTAGTTGAGGTAGATGAGCGAGGGCCAAGCCTGCGAGCCCTTTGAATACTAAGAGAAGTGGTAGAAGGCATATCTAGAGGTTTCGGAAGGAAGGAGGAGAAAGAGACAGGATCATCACCTTCCAGAGTCTCCGGCAGACCATAAATGTGTAGGTTATTCCTCCTATTCCTGTTTTCCAAATCCTCAGTATACTGTTGAAGAGCAAGGACAGACTTTTCCAAAGAGGAGATGTGTTGAGAATTGACTTGGATCTCTGAAACCTGTTGCTCCATGGAAGTCACCCTGCTCTCCATAGTTGACCATTTCTCCACAAGAAACTGCATTTTATTGTTGGTTTCTTCTACAAATGGACGCAAAGCGCGTATCTCCTCTAAAAGTAGCTCTATGGAGATAGGAGATGGCGATTTATCTGAAGGAGGAGAGTCATGTTTTAAACGTTTAGTGGATGTAGTAGGAGGAGAAGATTTGTTCGAACTTGGCTGCGACGAGGAAGGGCGAGTGGGAGCAACTCCCGCCATTTGGACTGTGGTGGAAGGAGAGTCTGGTGATGGGGAAAAGGAAGATACTGCCGTGGGAGCACTCTTCGAAGGCACAAAAACGAACTTCGGATTACGTAGTTTGCCCATAGAAACCGGAGTGGTCTGATAATGAAGTGAATGAGAACCTCTGTGATGAGGGAAATTAATGGAAGAAAAGATCCACTCAAACAGTGACAAATAATCAATATTGAGCAAGCAAGTCTGTGACAGAAGCGTTTAAGCGTCGCACTGGAGATAGTTGAGGCTCCCACCACAATAAAAAAGGAAGCATATAGGAGCAGTAACACAAAGAGTCTTGAGACTGTGTGACTGATAGAGAACTGACAAAACAGGCTTTATATCAGGAAGAAGGAAATAATTATGGCATACATAATACAGGGATATCCCAAAAATCCCTCAAGACTGGTGCATTCTGCAATGAAAAAGAACCAGTTAGGTAAGCATGTCAGTAATGCCAGAGCTGGGTCAGTGAGGTATAACAAGGCAGCATGTTTCCTGTTGTGGTTGGTTATCCAAGGTGAAAGAAACTAGTAAAAATGTAGCAGATGAGAAGAGCAGAAGAATGTTATTAATGATAAGAAAGGCCACTAGAACCTGAAAATAGCCATTGTAGAAGCTGGAGATGGAAAGTTCTAAGCGCACGCTAGCAGAGTGTCAGCGTCGCGCTGTACACAAAATGACGGTCGTTCTGAGGCGGTTAAAAACCGCGATGAAAAGGACGTTAATTGGGCATCAAAAAGGACATAATGACACTCACCAGGTGCGCGCTGTATTCCGACGCCAATATCTGACAGGATTTTGAAGAGAGAAGCGCTGAAACAGGATCGGCGATCAAAAATCTGTCCCGGTGCAGCGGAGTGCCGGGCTCAGGCGGCCATCTTTGTCGGCGCTGAAGCCATGTCCCTACCTTATTTTAAAGAAGAATAATGCTACTGAACACCATGGCAGCTCTTACTGTATTGGTAATATTGTAAACTTACCTGTTGGAAATAGGGTTTTTGATTGAGGGTGTGAAGACCCTTCTCACAGTGCTTAATTTGTAAAATATTAAGTGTTAGGTCTCTGAGCAGGAGGCCACTGCAGCTCGCCCTAGTCATCGCTGCCAAAACAACTACTAACCATCTCTCTCGCATGTAAAGGCGACAGTTCAGATTATTCCAGGTCCCCAAAGATAGAGGAATGGCTGGGGAGGCAGGTATGAGCCATTTTAATGTATATTGTATTCCTAAACAACTGTTGTTCTGCTCATCCCTAAATTATATGAGCAGCGCCACCATGTGGTAGACTGTTCTAAGTATGGTGCTGACAATTAGGTGGCGTGCCTAAGCACCGGAAAGCACCGGCTCAAATCAAGCACTGGTCCACTGAGCCATACTTCTACGACTTGAGTCCGTCACAATCTTTACGCCTGCTTCAAGCAGGCATAAGGAGTGACGCAGGGCCTTTTACATGTGACTTGCCCCATGTGTAATGACAAATGCTGGAGTTGCATCAGTTTATCAACACACTCCAGCAATGCATCATTACTATGCCACCAGATACGTCAGCCTTCCTGACGTATCTGTGCAATCCTTGTGACATAAAGTATTGTAGTGTAAATATGGTGCCTCCATGGGGTCGCATGGAGGGTGCAATGAAAAGTGTCACATCGCTGTTTTAACCAAATAATGCAACTCTTTTCATAAATGAGGCCCTAAGATTTTACAAGGTGAGGAAACACAGTGTGAAAAACGTTATGATTTCCCATGCACATTTTTGCTCGTCTTGAAAGCAGAAGGAAAAAGTGTCTGGGAATGCGCCCAGGATAAGGGGAAAACATGCAGAATAGGACTTGGTAACTCTGTATTCCTCATATTTTCTCGGATTCCAAAACTGTAAACTCAGGATGCTCTGTAGCTGTTGACGAGATGATGCTCAGAATTGCTAGCTCTATCAGCCGCAGCCCGTGGAGGGAGTTCCGTGGGGCAGAGAGGCGGGGCGGGGGAGAGGCAGGGTGGGGGGTACTAAAAACCGGAGTATGGATAATTGGAGGTAAGTAAACAATTAAATAAATAAAACGAATTTCGCAGCGCGCGCTGCAATTTATTTAGCTACTCTAACGTGTCATCCCTACACAATATTCCCTTCCAGATGAGAAACTCCTAAAAGGTGTCAGCCGTGAAACTTCCTAAAAAGTCTTCACTAAATGAGAGCTCGATCTATAGTGCTCCTTTCAGTCTCTCTCCTAAGTCTCGTCTGCTCAACCCACGGGGCGCTGTCCCTAATACAAAACCCCAAAATCTTGTACACACCCTTCAGCACACCCCTTCAGGCAGATCTTCTTCCAGTAGATTTCCATTCGGGCCCTTTCATCTTCCTTTTCATTAACTCAACCTTGGGTCCCAGACTTCTTCTGTACCAGGAGTTGCAGTTTCACATTCCAATTCACTCCCTTCCCGTCTACTCCTTCTATCTCGATTTCTTTGAACAAAGACTTATTCTAACTAACAAGCTACATGGCATTGTACCTGTAACAAAAATAGGGAACGGAAAAACCCTTGCATCATGTAGTTTCACAAGTCACTGCAATTTAAGCTTTACTATGAATTCTGGCGGCCTAATAAAACATGGCTAAAATAAGGAACAAAAGGCCTACACTTTTACATACATGATTAGGCCTTACAAACTAAACACATTACTATTGCTACTTCAACTTATTCGTCTCATACTTATACATGAGCAACCTACATTATTCTTCTAGCATAACCTAATATCATTTAATGCATGATATCATTGCAAAACTAAACATTACACATACACAAATGCATTTAGTAATAACTGATGGCCTTTTCTCTTCTCTCGAGGCCTGTTTACATTTCTACTTTTCTATATCAACGAATACATTTCTATTATATTTTAAACATTCTTACATTATATGTGGATGCTGACTAACAGTGACTATGGTGCACCCCTACAAATCTTTGCATCAGCAACGCTCTCTCAGCGGCGATAATTTTAAAGCCGTGCTTGATAATATGCCCCCCTCTTTTAGACAACCTGTATTTAGACCCTTGGAGGCAACATTCTGTCTTGAGCTCTCTCGGAATCCATGCCCTATTGCTGTCGAGCGGAAATGTTCCAAATCTTTTAGCTTGGCCATTGTTCAAGTACATGCGGCTCTGCCCCATCCCCATGTGCTATCTGTGCAGAGAGCCTTAGGGAGCAGGGAGGTAAGTGGCCAGGATTGTCATTCAGTGTCACAGCGGTGCTATGACCAGTGAACTATTATTGTCCAATCTGTGCCTGGAAGGAGGGCTTCAGCTTTCAACAATCCCCACGTGGCACTGCTCAAGAGGATCACGTTGACACAAAGGAATTTTAAAAAAACAACCCTGGTTGTGCCAACCTCGTTGAGTTTAACCTGCAAATCTCCCGTGACAGGAAGTGACCCTGCTCTATCTTGCAAACACAGGACAAGCCGGGAGAAAGAGAAAAAAAGGCGGCCCATAAGGCGCAGAAAATTGCTCACCATCTGTTCTCAACTTTTAATTTCAGCTTTGTACTGCATTTGTTCAATCACGATGCCCCCGCTGCCAATTTCACTTGGCACTCGTAGCATCTCCCCCGTCGTTCAGTGAGTCAGCCTCCTTTTGTGAGCTGGCTGATGTCACCACATGCCACTCTATTTACTCATCAAATGCCTCATTCAGGTTCTGTGTTCAGACTCCTTTGGCTCTCTCCTCCCTCCCAAGACTGCCATGTCTATAAATGTCACTCAAAGCAGGATTTCACGTCATGGCTGCAGTGGCCTTGGAACACTGCTCACTGCTTTTAGCGCTGTCTTAAAATTGACTCTGACAAAGCTGCTGAGAATGTTAAAGCAGTGGGAGCTTTAAACTCACTGCCTGATAGTCTGACTGGCTGCATTTGCTTGAAAAAGGAGAGTATGTAAAAAAGTGACAATTTGAAAAAGAGAGGGAACACCGAATTCGTGTAGAATCAAAGAGGACGAAGGGGCATATTATCAAGAAACGGCGTTAAAATTATCGCCGCTTTGGCGGCAAAAAACTGCTGCTAAAGCGGCGATAATGAGCTTGATAATATGCCCTTGAGAATTCCAATAGAAGCCCATGTTCTGGTGTCAACATGGGCTTCTATGGGAATTCTCAAGGGCATATTATCAAGCCCATTGTCGCCACTTTAGCGGCAGTTTTCTGCCGCTAAAGCGGCGATAATTTTAACGCCGTGCTTGATAATTTGCCCCGTGGTAATGGATGACACGTGGCCTTCCTGGTAATCGTTCTAAATCGAACCTTACGTGAGCTCTGGAGCCACAGGAAAGCTGAAGAACCAAGGTAACAAAGGGCCCCGTCACAAAGGTGACGGAGGACCCAATGCAGAGAGGCAATGGAGGGCACAATTTGCAAAGATCTTTTATTGACTAATTGTGCCACGACCCTGGAAATTCAGGAGTCAGTCAAACCTAGGTTGGAGTAAGTAAGCACACTTTGGATGATTTTGAATCAGGCCAGAGATATGCATTTTAAATATGGATTCTACTACCGAAAGGCTCAATCAGGGGTTAATTTGTAAAATACTACGTGCTAGGGATCTGACTAGGAGGCCACTGCAGCTTGCACCACCCATCGCTCCTGTCATCACTGCCAAAACAACTACTAACAATCTCTCTTGCGTGTAAATGCGCCAGATCAGATTATTCCAAAATTTCCAGGTCCCCAAAGCTAGAGGAATGGCTGGGGAGGCAGGTATTAGCAATCTTAATGTATATTGCATTCCTAAACAACCGTTGTTCTGCTCATTTCTAAATTAGATGAGCAGTGCCACCATGTGGTAGACTGTTCTAAGTATGCTAAGTATGATGCTGGTGCTGAGCACCGGAAAGCACCGGCTCAAATTAAGCACTGGGCTCAATTATGGCTTATCTTTTTTACGGATTTTCTCGAGCAGGAAACAAAAAAAATTCGAACAATAATACATTTAACTGCTTTAGCACACAAACATATCTAGGCAGCAGATCAGCAAACCTAGCTATGATGTCATCCAAGACCCATCATTTCCAGTCCTGAACACTCTATAATTATTCCTTCATAATTCCCCAAGTCCTCTTCTTTGCTGCTTTAGAAAATATATGTGCATTTTGTTTAAAATGTTCAGGTCTTCTTATATTATATTTTGCATTTGTTAAAGTTTTATTGTGAATGTACCTTTCTATCACAGTGATTTCCTTTTTTGGGCCCACTTTGATTCTCCCAAGTTTTGCATTTTAGACGTTTTAGGCTGACTCTGCTCTGCATAGCCAGATATCATACATTTGTTTCGCCTAAATTCTTCTAGGAATACGCCATACATTTTTCTTGTTATTCAGGGACTCCTCTTAAGATTATGTGTGCACATCTTGTACAAGGTTGCTCCGCATACATAACAACAAGGGTGCCGATTACGATCCTGGAGAAAATTTCCCCGTACGACTCGTATCCGGTCTTTTTACCGTAGGAATCGTACAAGTGCCGTACAAACTGCCAAGTACGATTCGAATGGGAAAAAGTCCATACGAATCACATTGGGAATAATTCCCCACACGTCCTCGGGTCGGAAAATGTGTCCGACACGTCCCCGGACGATTTACCATACAAATGTGAATAGTGAAGTCCGACCGCGCAAGTACGATCCATCCCGTGCGTCCGATGTTACAACCGTATGGAAAAAACACCGTCCGCACCGAACTCCCATAGCAACCATGGAGACATGTGCCCGCATACGCCCGGAACACCCCCCCAGCCCCCGTATGTACGCGCCAAACCCCCACCCGTGCATGTACACCCCCGTACGTACGGACCGTACACCCACCCGCGTATGTATGGAGCGTACCCCCACCCCAACCGTGTATGTACGGACCGTACCCTCACCCGCGTATGTACACCAGTGTATGTACGAACTATACCCCCACCCGCGTATGTATGGAGCGTACCCCCACCCCAACAGTGAATGTACGGACCGTACCCCCACCCGCGTATGTATGGAGCGAACCCCCACCCCAACAGTGTATGTACGGACCGTACCCAGGCCTTTGGCACATGGTACGGGCCGTACCGCCATTGTTGGGGTGACGTGGGTGTGGGCGTGGTACGACTCGTACCCATGCTCTTAAGGCATGGGTACAGTACGTACCTGTATTGTTGTGTTGCCGGTTCGCGTCATCGCCCACTTCCGTTGTGGCGGACGCTGGCGTTGCTGGACACGCCCCCACCCCCTCGAAGTGAACAGGGCCTGGAGGTCAGGTATGTCCAGGGCATGTGTGCTGTGTGACTTGGGTGGGGGTTTTGTGCCCTGCCCCTGCCCCCCCCCCCCTTTTGCCCCTGGGTGTTGTTCTGACCTTCTGCGGCATCTGCGTCGGTACCTGTAGAGGAGATCGACTGCTATGAGGGCTGGGATGACACGTATGTTCGGGTCCATATCTGTCCGTCGCGTACAGGTGCTCCGTGTGCGCGTCGTCCTGATTTCCCGGCAGTTTTTGGCTGCCGGAAAATATTCTCCGTGCAAGATGACGTCGGTGCGAATCGTACTTCCTGGTTCATGGAACGTAGGCTGCATACGTCCCGACGTCACGTCGGCGCTTTTACGGATGTCATTTGTATGTTTATTTTCCTCGGTTGGTGTTTTGTACGAATCGTACGGAAATAGTGTTTCCGTGCGAATCGTACTTGCATGTTTGTAAAGTTTTACAACCGGGTACGAGTCGGACGGAGAAAAGCCTCCGTCCGACGGTTCGTACCCGGTTTCTCCAGGATCCTAATCGGCACCATAGTGTACTGTTTTTCTCTGCTCATTCAACAGCAGCTCTTAACATTAGATATAACACAGTCGCACAACTGCATTTTCCAACACAGTCATTTTTGCCATATAAACTGTGCCCTTGGCAAAAAGGAGGATTCTGGGAGAGAGGACTGTTCTGGAATGACAGCAATGTCTGACATGCAGCCCTGTGTAGACTAAAAGGCTCATATACAAGGCCCTTGCACCACCATGGCGTCACTTTTCCCATATACATAGTGATGCACCAATGGCACATGAGGCTTGTAAATAAGCCCCTAAGTTTAGACTCATGATGCAGACTACCTAGTTTCATTCTCCAAGTATGGGGTCAGGGGCCAATCCCTGAGATCACATATATCCTTGTGCTCATACAGTGAGAGCAGATTTAGCTAGATACACAAATTGCCATGGTTCGGATGTTCGTCCTATACAACCTGTTAGTAATGCTAATTACTTTATTTAGCTACATCTACATAATGATCACAGCCCATTTACTTCATAATAGACTATGATAGTTTCAATAAAATGTATTGTAACATTTCTTTGTGTCATTCTTCTGTTTACCATGGGCATGCATGAGTGAGTGAGTGAGTAACAAAAGGGGAGGATCTGTTTCCACTGTTCCCTTGTGGACTAGAGGGTCATGTTCGAGGTTGCCAAAATCACCTGCTACTCTGGAAAGGCTAGGCATTCAGGCACTATGAACTAGCTAGAATTTGGGCCAACAGGTACCGTCGTTGTAGAGGGACTCAGTTCCTACATTCTGAAGTCCTGTCATCCTAATTCACAGTTTTGCTTTATCAGCAGGATCCGTGCCACATGGTGCTACCAACATTGGTCAGGTACTTATTTAACAGGTCTCCTGAGAAGTACTTGTGTGTGCCCTTGGTATCCTATACACCTCTACCAGAGACATCCATAGTGTGAGGGATTGATCCTCCACAGTATTTTAGGAGGTACCTATATTTATTCAGTTGGTTGTTCAAGCATGAAATTTTAAGAGGATACCCATGTTAGTTTTTCCATTCTGTTTCCTTTAATTCATTATTAATGGTGGCCCTGCAACCTATACTTATAGCTGCTGATTGTAAATCTGCCGTTCATGCGCATTCAACTTTACATGGACTTGGCAATGTGGGAGGTGATGTAACCTTCATGGTTGAAGCCCACGATGCCTATTTTTTGGAAAGTATTTTACTGTTGGGTCAATTTTCCGGCTGTGGATGCTAATGCACATACATTTCATACATACACTGACATTGTACCACCACACCAATACAGAGCATATCTGCAGTTAGAAATTCCACTATCTGTTTTGGAACATCAAAATTGGTTCTGAGGAACCCTAATATATGTACCAGAACATGTACGCTCATGCCCTCTTAGTAACGAAGGGGCCACATGGACAGCACTAGCTGGTTATAAACCATTCCCTAATACACAAAACCTCAATGTTAATGAGCTGTGGACATTATACATTGGTCTGGTGAGACTATATAGATGCTCAACTCAGTCTGTTTAATGCTCCTTGATGGCTGTCTCAGCAAGGGCAGTTCAAGCAGGGCAACTGCAGTTGCCTGCTGAGCCTACAACTAGTCCTGAAATTGTTAATGCAACTATGAGTAAAATCCCCTCAAAAAGTGACAAAATTCCTTTTTGGACAGCTCAATAAAATAATCAACTTGAAGCTGTGTTTCCTCGTACGGAACCACAAGACAAACATAGAATATTAACTATGTACTTACCCTTTGGGATTGTTCCCCAGATAGGTGACTGCGCCACTTGGGGCACAGTCTTTGCTGCAGTCTATACCATAACACATGGTACTCCATCTGTGGCAGTCTTACCAGAGGTGTTGAAACAAATACAAAATGAACACGGGCAGCTTCTCCCCTGGATTTGGGGATGAAATTAATGGGTCATTTTCCTGCAGTATCTTCAGGGATTCTAGCCAACATTAAAGGCGAAAGAGCTGCTTTGTCTATATGCTAATGGCTCACACAGGTTACATCAGATGACCAGGAACATAACTACCTATAATTATTGTTGAGGTATATGCCTCTATTGGACATGATCATTTTGGGCCAGACCAAATAAACCACAACTTGGCAAACCTAGCTCCATGAAGGACAATGCCAAGCTAAACCCAGATTTGCTAAAAGACAGTGGGACAAACCAAAACCTGAAGAAAAAGCTAGGTTTCGAGGAAGTTCTCCGCAACTGGAGCCTCTTTAAAGACGCTATAATTTGCGTGATCACACACAATTGAAGCAACCTGATAGGTATCAGTATTCTGATACTTGTCCTTCTCATTCCTTTCAGGACTCATCGGATAAATGATACGAGAGTTGAAGGCTTTTTGAATGCAGACAGGATGAGTAAGTGAAACCAAAAATGGACTCAACGCTCATCTGACGTGAAGATTAAAAATGACGAAATACTTCCTAACTTAAACCCCAATTCCAGAAAAAGAAAGTTGTGGCCATTACCACAAAATATGCCGAATACACTGGGAACTCTCCTCCTGAATAGGAGGTGGGTGGTGACTCTCCTCGGCAGCGCGGCAGAGATCACTATAGTGCGGCAGAATCACGGCTAATTTTATATTGAAGTTCAAACACTAGACCGGCGTGTCAGCCCTCCAGGTAGGTTAGATAATTTGTGTTAGAAAATGGCCTTCCCTGAAGGGTCACCCGAAACTTTTTGCCTTCCTTTTCCTCTTTTTCTGACCCTCTTTTTGCTGGCTTTAGGTCTCTGAGTACTTTACCACTGCTAAAGCGCATGTGCTTTCTTCCCTAAACATAGTATAATTGGTTAACAACTGTTTGCCATATTTACTTCTCTTGTAAGTCCCTTGTACAGTGGTACAACATATACCCAGTGCATGTAAATTAAATGCTACTAGTGCGCTTGCAGTGCTAACTGTGCCACCCACTCTCAGGCTTGCCACAGCAGAGCCAGTGTAAGCAGTCTACTGCCACTCTGATTTGGTAGTCTTTTAAACTCCCCTTTATTACACATAGGTCACCCTTAAGGTAGGCCATAGATAGCCCTATGGGTAGGGTGCTGTATAACTAAGAGGTAGGACATGTACTTGTAAGTTTTACAAGTCCTGCTAGTGAGTAACAAACAGCTAAATTCACTACTGCAAGGCCTACTCCTGTCATAGGCTAGCATTGGGAATTCCTTAAAACACTTTTAAGCTGTAATTCCTTTTTAGAAAGGAGTAGCTGCATCATCTTTCATATCTATGAATTGGTAATAGTTAATCCTGTTTAATGGTAAAGTTAGATTTAACATTACTATTTTAGAAATGCCACTTTTTGAAAGTGGCTATTTCTCTGCCCTTTCACTTTAACTGTGTGCCTGCAGTCTATCTCCAATACACGTCTGGGCTCAGTGACAGCTACACTTTGTGCATTCCCTCTAGACAGCCACAAATACAGGAAAGGTGGGTGTGACGGTGGACTCATCTGCATTCATCTGCATTCTGATAGCCTTCCTTGGCAGGAAGCGGGAGAGGGAGCTCACACTTTCATCTGAATAGGCTGTGCCCTGTCACCACACAAGGGACTGATTCCCCCCTCCACAGCTGACAGGGCTGGGATGAAAGGGTACCTGTGCACTTCAAGGAGCTGCTTTGAAGTCACCCCCACTTCAAAAGTATATTTGGGAATAAGTACTGGGGCTTTGACCTTACCATATCAGTACACTACTGGACCTGGGGAAAAAACTGCTGGAATAAAGACTGCTGTACTGTAAGGATTGCACTTTGCCTTTATTGACTGTCCTGAGAAACTGCTTCTCTGCTTTTCTGAGAGGCCTGCTAATCTCTGTCTTGCTGAGGACAAGGACTGGACCCATCTCACTTGAACCTAGAGTAACTCCAAGGGCTTGCTGGCTTGCCACCTGTTTTCTGAAGTCTTGGGGACACAAATGACTTCCTCCAATTCTGCAAGTGCTGGTGGACTCTGACATCTTTGAGTTCTACCCTTGCTTGAATTGCCCCCTCCAGTCCTGGGCTTCAGAAGTGGGCCCTGCAACTGTTTGGCTACACAACTGACGCATTGTTACCTTTGCTCCAATTGGAACCAAAGCATTGCCCTTTGGCATTGAAGCGGAGGCTGTTCGACGACCGCAGTTTTACAGCCTGCATGGCCCACTCACACTATGCGTGGCTAGAAAATAATGCATTTCCCGCATCTAGCTGGAGATCGACGAAGATACAGTGGCCTGACTACGTGGAAAAGATCGACGAATTGAGTCCTCATGGTCGACGGGTTGCTCCATCCAAGGCACTTTTTCAGTAGGACCCGCATGAGTCCACGTAGCCGGCCTGCCATACATCGAGGTCAGCCTGAACTTTGGATTTATCCTGTGAGAGCTTAAGTAACCTTTTAGCGCTATTGACTTCTAAGCACTGTTTTTGCATTTATTCTTTAAACATTAATATCTCTACTTCTACTGATTGGATATTTGTTATTTTGGTCTTGATTTACTCGGATAAATATTCTCTATTTTTCTAAATTTGTGTGGAGTCTTTTAGTTGTGTTTTCATTGTGTTACTGTATGTTTCACATATACCTCACACATTGTCTCTCAAGTTAAGCCTGCCTGATTTGTGCAAAGCTGCCAGAGGATGAGGACTGGTTAATTTAAAGTGTGTGTCTAGCTTACCCTGGCTAGGATTGTGGTCCTTTCTTGGACAGGCTGTAAACCTCTGCTAACTAGAGGCTAAATATTTAACAATTTGGATATACAAGGGTGACATACAGCGCACCATAGCTAATATTCTTGGAAAACGTACCATTGTCATGTGACATTTTCTAGGCGGAGGTCGATCGGCCCCTGTTGTTTGTAAGGACATCCCCGACAGTTGAGGATGTTATAATACCATCATTTTCTGTCCTTGTCCCTGATGAGGTCAAATAAGTGTATGCCACAGAATGGGCTCTTGCACAAGCCCAAGCATTATACTGCAATCATGTTGGTTAGGAGATGTACTCTCCTTGCCATATCATACCCATACGGTCCAGTCCACAAGTTCAACCACAATACCCAATTAAATGGGATGCTAAAGCACCTGTTAGAGGAATACTCTCACAATTAGAATACTTGGAAGAAATTGAGCCCTGTGTCCCCCAAATGAATAACCCTATTTTTCCACTGGCAAAGCCATATCACTCATACCATACAGTCTTAGACAATACACATTTGCGAAACAAAATACCACCCTCAGAGGCACCCTCATCTACAGACCCCCGGGACCACGCACACAATTCAGCGAAGACATCGCGGACTTCATCAGCCCGCACGCCCTTCCTTCCGTTGACTACATCCTCCTAGGGGACCTCAACTTCCACCTGGAGAACAACAATGACAGAAACACCACCACCCTGCTGGACAACCTCGCCAACCTCGGACTCAAGCAACTGGTGAACACATCCCACCCACTACGCTGGCCACACGCTTGACCCCGTCTTCTCATCCAGCAAGCACATCTCAGTCAGCCACTCCACCGGACTCCACTGGACCGACCACAGCTGTATCCACTTCAGCTTCAGAAGAACCACGACTCACCACCACCCGCAACAGGTTCCTCGCCGGAGCTGGAGCAAGTTCACCGCCGAGCAGCTCACCGTCTCCCTCAGCCAGAACCCTCCCACCAGCACAACGGACCCCAACGAAGCAGCCGGCAACCTCACCAAGGGGCTGACCGCCTGCGCCGATGATCTTGCACCACTAAAGAACCCTCCCAACAGACCCGGCAGCAAGAAAACCCCCTGGTTCACCGACGAACTCAAGGACTCCAAGAAGAACTGCCGCACCCTCGAGAAAGCCTGGCGGCACGACCAGACCACAGACAACAGGACCGCCCTCAAGCACGCCACCCGCAAACACCATCAGCTGATCCGCACCACCAAGAAGACAGTGCCAGAAACAACGACATCACTCCCTCGCAAGACCTCTGCGACTCACTCGCCTCGTTCTTCCACCGCAAGACCGCCGACATACACAACAGCTTTGACGCACAGACCACGCACCCTACCACCGAACCAACGCCCGCCACCACCACCCTTTGCAACTGGACCCCGATCAGCACCGAAGACACCACCCGCACGATGAACACCATCCACTCCGGATCCCCCACCGACGCCTGCCCCCACCACGTCTACAACAAGGCCGACGCCATCATCGCACCCCACCTCCGGGACATCATCGACACCTCTTTCCACACCGCCACCTTCCCGGAGAGCTGGAAGCACGCCAAGCTTAGCGCCCTCCTGAAGAAACCAACGGCAGACCCCACCGACCTCAAGAACTACCGTCCCATCTCGCTCCTTCCTTTTCCTGCCAAAGTCATCGAGAAGACGGTCAACAGACAGCTCGCCGCCTTCCTCGAGACGAACGGATCCCTCGACCCCTCGCAGTACGGGTTTCGGGCCAACCACAGCACCGAGACCGCCCTGATCACAGCCACCGACGACATCAGATCCCTGATCGACAATGGGGAAACAGCGGCCCTCATCCTCCTGGACCTCTCTGCTGCGTTCGACACTGTCTGCCACCGCACCCTAGTGCAGCGCCTCAGCAACATCGGAATCCAAGAGAAGGCACTGGAGTGGATCATCTCGTTCCTCGCCGGAAGAACCGAGAGAGTCCGCCTCCCCCGTTCAGATCCGAGGCCACCGAAGTCATCTGCGGCGTACCACAAGGATCATCACTCAGCCCAACCCTCTTCAGCGTCTACATGAGCCCCCTCGCAGCCATCGCACGCCAACACAACCTCAACATCATCTCCTACGCCGACGACACCCAACTGATCTCTCCCTCACCAACGACCCCGCCATCGCCAGACCCAATCTACACGAAGGGATGAAAGACGTCGCCGAGTGGATGAAGAACAGCTGCCTGAAACTGAACTCAGACAAGACAGAAGTCCTCATCCTGGGATCATCCCCCTCCGCCTGGGACGACTCCTGGTGGCCCCCTGCCCTGGGCACCACTCCCAAACCAACGGACCACGCGCGCAACCTGGGCTTCATCCTGGACTCCTCCCTCTCGATGACCAGACAAGTCAACGCCGTCTCCTCATCATGCTTCAACACCCTGCGCATGCTCCGCAAGATCTTCAGATGGATCCCCACAGAAACCAGGAAGACCGTTACCCAGGCACTCGTCACCAGCCGACTGGACTACGGGAGCACCCTCTACGCCGGAACCACAGCCAAACTTCAAAAAAGACTCCAACGCATCCAGAACGCCTCCGCACGACTCATCCTGGACATCCCCCGACAAAGCCACATCACCGGACACCTGAGAGACCTGCACTGGCTCCCCGTCAACTAGAGAATCACGTTCAGACTCCTCACCCACGCACACAAGGCTCTCCACGACTTGGGCCCCAAGTACCTCAACGACCGCATGACCTTCTACACGCCCACCCGCCAGCTACGATCGACCAGCCACGCCCTCGTCACCGTACCACGCATCCGCAGAGCCACCGCCGGAGGAAGATCCTTCTCATACCTGGCAGCCAAGACTTGGAACTCCCTCCCCATCCACCTTCGGCTAACCCAAGACCATCTCTCCTTCAGGAAGCAGCTCAAGGCCTGGCTGTTCGAGCAGTAACGTACCCCTCCCCCCCAGCGCCTTGAGACCCTTCCGGGTGAGTAGCGCGCTATACAAATGTCGTGATTGATTGATTGATTGATAGTACGGCACTTATCCATAGCATAGTACATAAAAAATGCAAAACAACCTTTGATCTTTCCAGTGTTTTTTTCTGCCAGAAAGTAGAGCCTGAAAGCAGGGACTGGCCCTCTTTCTCGGTGCTAGGCTCTCAAAGTTGCTTTTGTCGAATACCCACGGGATATAAAAACATTCCAAAACTGTTTGCTGCCCACATTGTCTCAATATTTCATGCTATTGACCCAGACTAGTTGTCCTATGTAGAAGATATATACCTCAAGGACGATTAATTGAACAATCATTTAGCCAGAGTAGTTCATATAATATTGGGATTTGTTGCACATTGCTACAAATTAAACTTTAAGAAATCAAATATAGCATTTCTAAGTGTCCTATTTCTTGGATACGAGCTTACACATGAGGGAAAGAGCCTTGCACTACATTCCCTGGATAAATGTGCTCGGCTACAACCATTGAATACACTTAGGAAACTGCAATCCTTATTAGGATTCATTCACTTTGGCACAATGTACTTTCCTGATTACGCACAGCACGTTTAAACCGTTATATGAATTAATCCATCTTGACTTTTCAAATTTACATTGGACATCAGACCATTCAGACATACTTAGATCACTACAATCTGACTTGGTTTCTACACAACACTTGCATACACATGTCAATATTACAAACCTAGTCATCCGTATAATCGTGGGTGCCATTCACTTTACATATGTCATCTTTAATAAAGGTGAGGCAGTGCTGATTGCATATACATTGCATTTATATTCCAAAGCAGAAATGCATTTTGCATCCACTGAAACAAAACTGACTGCAGTTCAGATGGCTGTCATTAAGGAACGGCCACATACTCAGGGGGACCTCATTATTGTTCTTACTCCTATTCCAGCCTTGAAGGCTGTTACAAAAGCCAGCATTCCTAAGATTAAAGCCCTACATCCACGGTGGATACAATGGGAAACATCCTTAATGGCTATGGATGTAGACTTTCTCTTTGACCCATCTCTACAAGCAGAAAATGTCTCCACTATGAGCATGGAAATCCCATACCCAGCGATAGTTTGCCTCTTGAACAGTATAAATATATTGTTTATACTTATGGTTCAGCACTGCCTGCTATAGGCACCAAGCACCAATATTTGATGGCATGTGCCTCTGTTCATTATGTGATAATGGATTGTAAATTCCAACCACACAATCCTTAGGTGACTGCTCTACGCAGTTGGCTGAACTGAAAGAGGTACTTTTTGCATTTATTGTGTCCCGTGTTTTAATGATAATTTGCATTATTGGTGTCCAAATGGAATGGATTCAGGGGTTCCAAAGCAAACACTATAAAGCACAAATTGCTTTGGTTGAAGGTAGAGGACGCCAAATATAGGTTACCGTAGACTCATGTAATTCATACATTGAATCATCAGCGTGTTGGAACACACGTTGTTGGGAATTCTTTGACTGCTGAAGCTGCCAAATCTGCAGTTTTGACTGCAACAGTTGCTTCAATTACTCATTCTCATACAAGAGTAGACGATTACTTACTGGCTGCCATCAGTGCTACACGTGACAGACCTCCTTTGCCAAGGGGCTTTCGAGATAAATATACTTACTATTTAAGGGAAAAAAAAATATTCCTTTTACTACAATTCCAGGGATTGGTGATTGTGTGCTTCACAAACAAGACCACAGGCTAGCCTTAGGGATAGCTGCGCATGAAGGTATTGCTTCTGCACATGCTGGTGTGGCGGCCACAATTTTGTTATCACAAGAACATTATTGGTGACATGACTTATACAAACGGGCCAAGAAATATGTTATTTGTTGTCACATTTGTCAGCAAATTAACAGTTCTACCGAAACTATAAACTCCAAACTCTCGGAGCTGGAATATTATACTGTTTTTGAAATCGAAGATTTGTGCCTTAAGTCTGTTAATAATGGTGAAATGTTCTGTTATCATTATGCACATCATTATTTAAATAGAGCTAGTGTTCAACGCCCAGTTTTTAATTACATGCTACGGGAACATTGTCCAACCACCCCTCTTCCCCCCAGAAGGTAGTTTGAAATATTATAGAGATTAGTTTATATAATTTTATGGCCATGATTCATTAAACCCAAAAAATATTAACTTAAACTTGTCCCCACATGACAATAGCTATATTAAAATAGATGCTGACTCAAATCAAAGTAATATATATCGATTTGTTTGTTACACAATTAGCCTTGCAAGGCTTTGAGTACTGGAAAGATGCCATATATTGGTAGGTTCAGGGAACAGACACCTCACTTAGAGCAGGCTTGATTACAACAAAAAGGATTTTTCTAAATGACACAGTTCAACAGGTTAGATGTCTAGGACTTGCTAAAATTAAAAACATGAATTTATCTATTATTCCCTCCATTGCCCAATTTCTCAATTGGCATCATTTTGCAAATTAAAGTGAGGAACAGCTCAATGGTATGGTTCAGAATGCTACGTTCAACTCCCGACTTTTAGGTCCAAATGGGTAGTTATTGTGGTCAGTGGACACAAATAGTTGTTATGCTTGTTTTTTTAATTCCACACAGGAATTTAAGGCAAGCTGACCAGACCCTCGTTATTTCCAATCTCAACACTCAGGAATAGTATTCGATAGGGAAATTGTGACAATAATGGTTGGAACATTCCACCCTGTCTGCAGTAAAACAACATTTACCCCTCCTCTCGGAACACATGGTTCTATCAGATTTTTTGTTGTGATCTAATTATGCCACTTACAATAAAATCTAGGAATTGTCACAGATGGAAGCAACTGCACGTTTAAGGCAAATTGATCAAGATAATTTGGATAAAGTACTTGCTTTTGATGATAATAGCAATAATATGTTGTCTTCTTGCATTTACAGTTTAAATAACATTGTGTTGTCCATAATTGATATTATACAAAATTACATCATGGGCAAAGTCAGCTTAAATCTATTATGCAGTTTAGTTGGACACTTCAGGTACTAATATTTGGCCGAGTGTCATTGTGTTATTAAACTCTACGCAACGTACACAATTTTACACATCAAGAAGTTAGAACAACTGCCTTTCATAGTAGCTGAAACACCTTCAGTAGTGTAGTTAATACATGCCATAATATATTTGCCAATTTCAATATTGAAGTTTACATCTTTCATCAACTATTTCCCTGTAGGTAGATATCAACTCCTGGGAAGGAGCTTTATCCATGAGTTGTGGTTACTTCCTTTTGATTACTGATGTAAAGGAACAGACAGAGTGATATTCCTTACTGGAAATGAATGTGATTCTTCTGTCGGCCACTCACTTGTTTGTAAACATATTAATTTGCATGTAATACTTCAATAGCAAATTTGAGCTGTTTTCCAGCCACTTCAATTCTCCCCCACATTATTGTACTTTCCAATGGAAGTTATTTGATGTTAAATGGCCAAGATTGTTGTGGGATTAGAGCTGGTGTCCCAAACATCTGTTCTGTCTCTTATATAGTGACTTGCTGTAATAACATGCTTTTCCCTCCAGGGCATGAGGTTTCTGATATTTCGTTGTGGCCTTCCTTTCCAATTTTGAAGGCTGATTTAAAAAAACTAAGCAGACTCAAGGCCTAATTGTTTCAAAAGGACTTGGCACTTACATCTACCTGAGAAACCTTTGAATTGTAGGTTGCCTGGATGTCCAGTGAAATACAGTTGCTTTTAAGCTCTAAACCATCACAGCATTTTGGTGACCTTGTGCATTGCAGTTTGAGGCATCCAATGCTGCCAGTATAGTAAGCATATTGTTTAGAGCAATCAGGACTAGCAGAGTCAGTACCTTCCAGAAAATCACTGGAGTGCTACCAGTCTTTATACACTCTCTATTTTCAAGTGTGTTCAGAGCCATAACCTTGTTATTCTTCTTTATTTGCTCCATTTTGGTTCACTTTTTGCTGCTCCGCAGAGGATGTTCCATTTCGTAGCCCACTGGCATTGGAATAACCACCAGTCCAGCTATGCCGTGAATGCATGATATGATTCTTTGGGGCCTCTTTGCTCCAGGAACCAAACACTGACTAGTCATTTTCTTCCAGACCCACCTAGTTTACCTGCGTGCAACCCTTGTTTTATTGCCTGTGGTGTCCCTTCGAGTGGGTACTTGATATTTGCCTTGCAATGCAGTTGACTGTTCCCATGGACATGGACCTATTGATGAGTCCGATAAGGACCCATTCACAAAGATGTCCCATGAACTTGCAGTTGCTTTGAGAGGCATGTTATGAGCTACTCCCTTCTTGGGATATGGGTACTTCTGCTCCTAGACTTTAAAACTTTGGCTCTAATGACACAGATGCAGGACAAGATAATACTCGGCTGATAACGAGGATAATATTTGTTCTTTGGAGCTTTTGAATTTGGCTATTGTGGAATCATGGTTTGTGGATTCCATTCTGGATTTGTTAAACATTGACCCTTTTGATGACATCTTGGGTGCCTCAGGATTCACGTTAATTTGGCCCCCTTTCTAAATTTTTATAATTCAAATTCATTTTTATTATGTGTATATTCTTGCTTTTTACAAATATCAGCATTGTATTGAATTTGTTTGACTTGTGATTTTTAATATTTTGTTAGTAGCTAGGTTTCTCGACCATGGAGGGCATGTAGTGATCTCCTTTTGGGCCAACATTGGTTCTTACTTACTTTTGAATTTTAGGTTCTGCATAGCCACATATCATACATTTGATTTTGTGACATGCTTCTAGGAATATGCTGTACATGTTGCTTGTTATTTAGGGATTCTTCTTAGGATTCTGTCTGCACACCTTGAACAAGGTTGCTCTGAATGCATAACAACATAGTGTATTATTTTTCTCTTCTCGCTTAGCAACAGCTCCTAATGTTAGATATACCACGGTCACACAGCTTCCTCTTCCAACACAGTAGTTTCTACCATATAAACTGTGCCCCTTCACCTTGAGGGCAAAGAGGAGGATTCGGCCAGAGAGGATTATTCTAGAATTACAGCAGTGCCTGATATGCAGCCCTGCATAAAATAAGTTTACACTCATGATGCAGACCACCTAACTACATACTCCATGTATGGAGTCTGAGGCCAATTCCAGAGATCACATATATATCCCTGTACAGTGAGGGTAGATTTAGCCAGATACATAATTTGCCATGGTTTGGATGTTTGTTCTGTACACCCTGTTAGTAATGCTAATTACTTTGTTGAGTTGCAGGTGCAGTACTGTGAGCTAGCTAGGACTTGGGCCAACAGGTACTGACGTTGTAGAGAGACTCAGTCCCTACATGTTGACATCCTGTCGTCCAATTACACCATTCTGCTTGACCAGCAGGATTCCTACAACACTATTTTGCCATATTGCTTGAGGTTTTGTTGGTATGAGTTTGACTCTGGTGCTGCAGTATCAACAATTATTATGCCAGTTACATATTTATAGAGTTACTTGAAGAGCAAGATTGGATAAATGTTAAGCAAGTTGAAAACACATTAAACAAGCATTTACAATGCAATTGGTCTCGCATTTACTAAAGTTAGAGGTATTGGCATTGTAAATGAGAATTTTACCCATGTGTTTTGGATTGGAGTGGAGTGGATGTATGCGGTGAGGAGTAGAATAATGTGGATTGGATTGGAAATGTTAGCTGTGGAATTGTGTGTGGTTGAATTGTGTGGTGTGGAGTGGATTTGTGTAATGAAATTATGTGGCATGGTGTGCAGTGGAAATATGAGGATAGTATTTACATGGTATTAAGTGCACTGGAATTATGTGGAGTGGGGTTGTGTGTCATACAGTGCAATTATGAAGAATGGCATTTTGTGTTGTCGTGCGGTATGTTGTGGCGTTTAATTATGTGGCGTACTGTTAAATTATGTGGCATGATGTGGAATTCCTTGATGTGGATTGGATGTATTTAGTGTGTTGTGCAATTATGTTGACTTGAAAAATGTGGTTTGTTGTCAAATTATGTGGTGTGGAATGGAAATGTGAAGAGTTGAATTGTGTGGCGTGGAAGTATGTGGCGTTAAGTGAAATGTTGCTGTTTGGAATTATGTGGCATGATGTGGAGTGTATTTGTGTGGATTGTGTTACCAAAGAAAAGGCATGAAGCAATGAATGGGTGCAGTAATATAGACTGTTACTAGGTGTCTCAGAGAAGTTATAAAGACACCTCTGTTAGCCTTATAAGCTAATGCACCCTCAATGCAATTATAAAGAGAAAGATTGCATTAAAGCACAAGTACCTTATGTGGCTAATAGACGTGCCTTTACAACTCCACAGGGCCACAGAATAAAACCGTTAAATAGTGCTGGCTCCCACTGATGTTGAGGCAGAGGACACGTAGGGACATTGTAAAAAGGTTTACAGCAAAGCAAGGGTGCTGGGAAGCATGAAGACAAAAGAAATGCTGAAGACTAAAAAGTTAATGAATACTATTTCAAAGAGATGTTTTATAACCACAAAGGAGCAATACTATAAAAAACAAGCATTGGCATAGCCAATAGGTCTCGCTTTTGGGACCTTATAAGTATTTATTTATCCGGCACAAAATCCATGATGCAACAACATTAACTGTTGCATGGCTAAACACTTATAAGGTCCCAATGGCGAGACCTATTGGCTATGCCAATGCTTTTTTTTAACTTTTAGCCACGCTTCTGTACACCAAGCACTTTTATGGAGTGCTGCAACTTAAGAGCTCTGAAAAGAAGGACTTTTAAAAGTGATAAAACTGACACTTACCTCTCAAACAAGAACGCGACTGTGGCCAAATGCAGGGCCTAGCATGATACAAACTGGCATTTTCCTACTACATCAGTACAACGTATAAATATAACCCTGGTGCATAATCGCATCTTCAGTCTTCTGCCCCCCCTGGGGTAGAAGCGCTTTGCGTGCTCAAACTAGGCTGGCTTGAACTATTACAAAGAAGGTGAAAAATATGTACTGGGCGAACGAGATGATTGGAAAATTGATGTAAGCAAGATTTTTGTGCTTGCAATAACCGTGGAACGTTAGCATCTGGTACTGTGCACAATACTGTATTTTCACCTAAATGTGTGTTTACACATGTAACATGGGTCAGTTCAATATATTCCGTGGCTAACACTGTGAAGGCAGTGTGGTGGTGAAGAGGTCGATTAAGGTTAGGGCCAACGACAACACAATTTGTTGTTTAATGTAAACAAGCAATCTTGAGAAACGAAGACCAAAACAAAGACAAATTGAAAGAGCAAGGCCTTTTTTTTTTAAACTTTTTCTTTAGAGTGAATCAAAAGCTATGCGTTTTTTTGTTTAATGTTCCTGGTCACAACGAAAAATAGACTCCCATTACAATGGACATTGCTCCACAAGCAAGTTCAAATAATTGGCAAAATTAATAATGCACCAAGACTGTTCTTGGGATATCATGTTAAATCTTTTTATAGTGAGCACAAACACAGGTTCAAATAGGCCAGTTTCTTTCTCAAATTTACCGGAAAATGTGGGGTCTTGTGCTCTAGTGTTACCCTTTGCAAAGCTGGACTGGTCATCTGCCAGTTGCTTATTACTGTATTTGACTGTTAATCTGGTACTCTTGAGGTGAAATCTTTGATTAGATAGTGTAAAACCACTGAAGGTACATGGTTTCTGGAAAAGCGATAAATGGCCAAATGAGAACACCAGAAAGACTTTATTACAAGGGAAAAAGGAGCGCCCGAAAGACAAATGTCATTTTTCCTGTGGTTCTGAAATCATTGCATAATATGGAAAGCCGTGAAAATGTAGTGGGCTTCTTTTGGAAGAAATATGGCTACCTAAGCATTGGTGTAGCAGGACAGTTTTACGTAGCTTTTATTTACAGTCTGGCTCAAAATTACAAATCACTTGTAGTGCAGACAATAAGGAACATAACTGGAAAGCGGATACCCTCTAGTGTCAGGAGAGGAATACCATGCAATGACGGGTGTGTGGGGGAGAAGGCCTATGTCGAGGGAAGCAAAAATGAAGAAATTGAAACCAAGAGCCAAAGTAGCAACTGCCTGAGCCCAGCTCCCACTGCGGCTCCCCGGCCTGGCCAATTCTTGGCTGCATGTCCAACCCCCACAGCATCCTGTCTTGACAAAATTGCCTCATGAAAGAAGTCCTTTTGCCGTCCATGCTAGGCATATAACAAATCAAAATCGTGCTGACAGAGTAATGCTACAAATTACACAGGGACAGCAAATGTTGAGTGAGAGAGGCCATCGCTGTTCACTTCGACTGCAGGCTGAAAACTGAGACGATACTACAACAAGTGCGTGCTGAAGCTGACGAGGAGGGAGTGGGAGGGGGAAGTGGGGGCGGGGACAGTGGTGCGGCTGCACTTGTAGAAAGCCAGATGGCAAGGCAGCTGTGCACGCGCTGAAGCTGATGAGGAGGGAGTGGGAGGGGAGAGTGGGGGCGGGCACAATGGTGCAGCTGCAGTTGTAGAAAGCCAGATGGCAGGGCAGCTGTGCACGCTGCGCGCGCTTGTGCGCGTAACAGCAAGCTGGTGGCCGGCAAAGGTAGCACTTTCAAAAGCCCCTTACTAAAAGTCGAGCCGAGCAAGCAGCGAATGCGCTGCTCTAGGCTCGACCTAAAAAGGAGTAAAGCTTGAGACCGTTAGGAGAAAGTGAATGGTAAGCAGGCCAGATATGTTTTGCTTGCTTTTATTATCTGCTTATGAAACAGAACAGAAGGTAAAAAAGGCAAAATGAGAGTAAGGGTGAGACTGAGTAATGGGAGAGTAAAACACAGGATGGGCAGAGGCAGTGAACAGAGAGGGGATCAAAAGAGGAAAGCAATAAGAAAAAATATGCGGAGAATGAGAGGGAAGAACCAGGTCAACAGAAAGGTGAAGAAGAGTAGGAGAGAAGAGGCAGCTGGGGGTAAGAAGAGAAGAGACAGAAAGCACCAGGAAGGGAAGCGTGGGAGAAGGGAGGCATGAGACGAGGAGGTGGGGCGTGAGACAGGAGGCAAAAGACGGCTGAAGAGAGAAAGAATGGCAGAGGCAGAAAATCAGAGGGGGAGAGCAGGTGAGGAAAACATGAAGGAGGTAAAGAGGGGGCTGAATATGAACAAACCAATGGGAATGGTACGAACGTGAAGCCACGGAAAAATACATTTAGGGAGGGGCGAGCGGAAGAGGAAGAATGTAGAAAAGCAATCACTGCATGGGAGGGTCAGAGAGTAGGAGGGGGCAAATGTGCAGCATAATCAACATACAAGGCCTTGAGTTGAAATGCCGTGAGTCAAGGACTGTGTGATCTACCTGTAGACGCACCTATTTTCAGTAAAACGTTTCGTCTGCACACATAAGCGGCACAGTGTGTACTTCGTCCATGTTGTTAAGTACCTATATTTTGGCTATCCCTACCCCCTATGATGGTGGCTCTAAGGTGTAGTATGAGAGAAGCGCAAAATTGCACTTTTCTCTCTTTGTCAGTGAAAGAGATGTCGGCCAAAAAATATAGAGCCACAAGATGTGCTATCTCTCCCCACCTTCCCTAAAGACCCGATAATATTAAAAACTGTGCCGTTAGTGAGTGAAGGAAAAAACACTCTCAGGCAGGAAGCATAGAGTGTAGAGCAGTGAAGAGCAAAGAAAACGAGATTTCTCCACAGATTAGTTAAGCAAAAAACATCCGATTTATACAGAGCAATAATAAAGAAATGTTAAATCATGCAATACAGATTTTTATAAATATACAAATAACTCGGCCAGCAGCCCTTACTATCCACCCCGCATCATACGCTTTCTTATATGAGAAGAGTGAGGAGACACTTGGCCGAGCAATTAGAGAGCTGACCTCCTCAAGATGGCAGCTCCATGCGGCAGTAGAAGAGAAGAGAATAAGGGATGGCAATGAAAACGCCAACAATCTTGTTTCTCCTTTATTGAGCGACAAGTTTAAACATTAGTTATCACATTTGCGAGAGTAAGAGCGATTTTCATTGTAAATTAAATTTTTTCAACCTGTGGTTTGGTTTGGGTTCCAGTGGCCTTGAAAACGTGAAGTTTGTGGCGCCCAAAATGTTAGAATCAGACGGCGTGTGGAGTCTGCGTGGTCATGGCATGCCGAGCAGCTGCCGCGCTGGCGGTGCTCTGAGGCAACCGCAGCTGCCGTGGGAGAGAGCGGGTAGCAGCATCCTTAGGCGTGTTTTGAGGACTCCTCCTTAAGCTGTCGTGATTGACCATTCCCACCCCCTGCTTACTCCGAAGAAAATTAAAGAGCGGCCACTTTTGGTAAAGTGTGCTGCTCTGTAAGAAAAATCATTTTTTACTAATTAACAAGTTTTAGCAGAGGTGCAAGTCAAGCGAGGCGCACATTTTAGCAAGCACTGCAAACTCAACAATTCTTGTCTAATAATTAAACAGTACTCAATGGTGCCGTGGGGGAAAATGCACTTGATGAACATAAGCGCTGATAGGTTTCACCAAACTCATGTGGCAGGAGAGTAAGTAGGTGTGTATAGTGTGACGGCCAAACAAAGCGATCTCTTAGTGAAATCGCCAGCGGGGGACCTTAGCCCACAAAGGAGGGACATTTAAGCAAATGCACCAATAACAAGCCAGCATTTGTAAATGAGCAGGATAACAGCCAATGGCAACTGGTAGGTGTGCCAAACCCCACAGAAGAGATAGAACAGGTCGATCAAGCTCGACCTAATGAGGGTGTCGTTGTGTAACATTACTGATGCTCATGTAAAGCACTTCAACGCCTACCAGTCAAATTTGTCGTAAATAAAAAGTGCATTTTTACAATAACTACATGCAGAAACATAAGAGGGATAATTGTATGGTGGGAGTGTGGGAGTACTGTGCATATGTCATTATTTGTGAGGAAATTTAAACTTAGGCAAAACTTAGGCAAATATATGTATATGATATAGTCATTTAGGACAAAGTAAAATTTCATGTCCCATAACAATTCTGTATTAGGAGTTAACCAAATTTTTTTAGAGCTAAACAACATATAGCATAAGTCAGGGCATGTATTTATTAAAATGTGCTCAATATCCTGTGTCAGTGACTGTATAGGAAGGAAGCGTAAATACAAAGTAAACTGAAACTGAAACAGTGCGTTTATAACAGTGAGAATAAACATAACTTCGAGCCTGTTTGTCTATGTGTATGTTTTAGATTGACCTGTTTTATAAGCTGAACACCGTTGGTCTGCTTATTAATAGCATTAAGATACAACAGCAGCGGCAGCTAGCACGTTAAAAATAAAATTGTCACTGAAGCTGTTGAGACAGCAAAATCAGGTATTTTAAAAGTGTAATATGCAACCGCGCACTTCCTATTCAAAGTATGAAAAACTTTGCTGCAGTTTGATGTTACAATGCTGAACACTGTAGAAGCAAAGCAAAGGCCATAGGGAACATTAGTAGTAGTGTGGAGGAATTCAATTGAATCTTTAATAGGGCTGGGCGGAATTTGCGTAATGGCACTTCGCGGAATTTTGAAAGAAATTGTGGAAAACGAGCACACAACCTGAGAGACCGTGTGCCCGGGACTGGGGTCCCTCGTGCTTGGGCAGGCTCCCCGATCTCCCCGGCCTGGCTGCATTGAGAAGCAGGGACCGGCCCCGGGCCTCCTGAGTTTCGGTCAGGGCCTGGGAGCCCACGTCCTGCGGCCTGCCAAGTGTCCATCTGCCCGGGACAAGAGTTCCTGTTGCAGAGCCCCAGAGCCCTGCAAGGGCAGGCGGGAGCCCTACCGCTATGGCTCGGTGTGGGTAGCTGGGAGTCCTTTCGGCCCCGGCCATCTGGTCGCACCTTTCAATCGGCCATCTGGTCATACGCAATGCTTTCCAATGGGGCGACCAGATGGCCGGGCTGCCCCTAAGCCCTGCGTGGGCAGGCGGGAACCCTAGCGCAAAGGCTCAGGGTTGGACAGATGGGAGTCCTTTTGGTCCCGGCCATCTGGTCGCACATCTCCCCTAGGCCATCTGGTTGCGAGCAATGCTTTCCAATGGGGCGACCAGAGGGCCGGGCCAGCTTGGAAGTCCCAATGAGGGCTCATTTGCCTCCCAGATCCCAGCCAGGGCTCCAGGAGGTCGGGTGCATCCGGGCCTAGGGTCCCCTCCGTCACTCGGTGCGCACGATTTACCAGAAAGTCGGGTAGCCTTCCTCTGGATTACTAAGGCCAGGGTATGCCAGGACACCCCTCCTGGCAATGGCGGTTCTCAGGCAGGGATCAAATGGGCTAAGCCCGGACGACTCTTCCCCAGGGCGTCCGGTGCTCCCTCCTCCAGCCCGCGGGGTTCCGTTGTGCCCGGGGAGCCTCCCCTTGCTCGGCTGGGTTCAGGAGCCCTGGTCGGGCCCCTGATGGCCCCAGGGAGGGCGGCCTCCCCACCCTGGGCTCCGTCCTGGGTCCTGCCGCATGGCAGGGTGCCCGAGCCCGAGACGGGGTCTGGGGGGTCCGGGGAGGCTTCCCCTGCGCCTCTGGGCCTGGGAGCCCCGGCTGGGTCCAGGGGCCCGACTGGACCCCGGGTCAGGGACTCCGGCCCCGGGCCCCGGCCTGCGGCACTCCCAAAGGCCCGGGACGGGGAGCCTCCCCTTGCTCAGTTGGGTTCAGGAGCTCCAGCCATGCCCCTGAGGTAGGGACAGGCGATGGCCTCCATTGCCCTCGGCCGATCGAAAGGGAGTCGGCTTCAGATCCCCGAACCCGGAGTGGCGGAGACGGGCGTCCTCGTGGCGTCCAGCGCGGTAAAGCAAACGATCCCGGAGAAGCCGGCGGGAACCCCGGGGAGAGTTCTCTTTTCTTTGTGAAGGGCAGGGCGCCCTGGAATGGGTTCGCCCCGTGAGAGGGGCCCGAGCCTGGGAAAGCATCGCGGTTCCGGCGGCGTCCGGTGAGCTCTCGCTGGTCCTTGAAAATCCGAGGGAGATGGTGTAAATCTCGCGCCGGGCCGTACCCATATCTGCAACAGGTCTCCAAGGTGAACAGCCTCTGGCATGTTGGAACAATGTAGGTAAGGGAAGTCGGCAAGTCAGATCCGTAACTTCGGGATAAGGATTGGCTCTAAGGGCTGGGTCGGTCGGGCTGAGGCACGAAGCGGGGCTGGGCGCGTGCCGCGGCTGGACGAGGCTCCTCCCTCCGGGGCAGCGGCGACTCTGGATGCGAGCCGGGCCCTTCCTGTGGATCGCCCCAGCTGCGGTGGTCGCCTCTCCCCGTGCCCCCTCCCCGGGGGCGCGGGGCTGGCGTTCTGCCTCGGCCGGCACCTAGCAGCTGACTTAGAACTGGTGCGAACCAGGGAAATCCGACTGTTTAATTAAAACAAAGCATAGAGAAGGCCCGAGGCGGTTGTTGACGCGATGTGATTTCTGCCCAGTGCTCTGAATGTCAAAGTGAAGAAATTCAATGAAGCGCGGGTAAACGGCGGGAGTAACTATGACTCTCCAGTGGTCCCGCTGGTAACTGCCTCTATAGTACTCGACTCTGCGTAGAGAAGTCTATAGAGACAGGCTAAACAAGGTTCTATCATGGCAGCGAGCGTGATAGTGAGAAGTGGCGAAGCAAACGAACACATTTTCAGATGGGGTAGTTCCTGGAGAATAAAAACCCCGTTAAGATGGCGTAAGGAGGTGCTGTCTTTCCAAGAAATTATTAACCTCCTCACCGAATTTGACAAACCAGCACCCGCTTCAAACAATACAACAAGCAACAACGATTCAGGTCACGTTATAAGCATTAGTTCGCCATCCGAAGCAGAAGAAGACACAACAGTAGACCTCAGCGAATCCATCGAATTTGTGGCCTCCTCAGCCAAGAATGACATTGGTACAGCCAATTTTGAAAATCTACCTGATGTATACGAGATCAGCAAAGAATTGATAACAAAGACAAGTGACTACACAAAAAAAGTCACATATTGGAAATACCCAAACGAAAAGTATAAATGTGACTTGTGTGGAGACATATTGGGAACTTTCAAAGAATTGAGAAAACATGTCTCCAACAAGCACAAAGGCTTCTATCTCAAAACGTATTGTTCAAAATGTGACAAAGAAGCCGAATACCACAATATTGCATGCCATTATGCAAAATGTAAAGGAAGACCTCAAAAAGGAGAGTTGCCATTCCCGTGCAGCTTCTGTGACCTCAGATTTGGAACAAAGATTGGAGTTTAACAACATGCTCGGCACGCGCATCCAAGAGTGCAAAATGAGGCTAGACTAGCAGCTCTAGCAAGCAGCAAACTATCAAAACTATGGTCACAGGAAGAAATACTGCTATTAGCAGAATTGGAAAAAGTGTATGAGAACAAAAGAAACATTAATGCGCTGATGGTTCCGCATTTTGACAGTAAAAATAGTAAACAAATTGCAGAAAAAAGAAGAGATAGAAGAGATAAGAGCAAAAAATCGGCAAAGGATGTACTCCAAGCATCCAATATCTCTGAGAACGACTCCTGCGATGAACCAGAGATTGCAGTAGAAGTAACAACAGAAAGGCGCAGAGACTTTATCAGTCTGAAACGAGCGCCAAAAATAAAAAACTTTGATGAACTGAATGATAGAATCACAGAAATCGAAAAGTACACCAAAAACATCCAGCATCACGATGCTGCTATGGATCTGATGGATGAGGTAGTGACTTATGTATCAGAAAACACCAATGATATAAGTCCTGTACCAGCAAATCGTACCGAACCAACGAGCGAACCCAATAATGAACCTATGAACTCTGCTCAAGATGAGCAACAGACTGCCTCTGTACAAAACAAGATACCAAAGAAAGATAAGAAAAATGGAAGGCTCAATCAGACAGACAAGAAAAACTATACAAAAGCAAAGGCCAGTTCAATCAATCAATCAATCAATCCACTTTATTCGATTAATTAAAATCATAAAAGTACAAAACAACAGTTACATTCATAGACAAATACAAATACAATAAATAACAATGTTATGCTCAATCATAAATATATCCTTAAAAATTATTTCATAACCATCAAGGCTAAGATACGTACAGAAACGTGCTCACTGATAAATTACCAGCCCGTCACAAACCGACATATTTTGAAAATTACTAAACTGGGACATCAATCAGTTTAACCACTAGGAATTTAAACAAATTGTAAAAGTACGTAAGGGACCGAGAATCGATGTATATTCTATCTGATATAGGTTCCAAAATGTCAACTATTTATAATTTTCCCCCTGATTCTAACGGTGGCCACTAAAAAAGAAGCAATGTAAAAAATTTCCCACGTGTCAGTTAACATTTGCAAATAAAGTAAAGCAGGTTTGGCCTGTTGAAAGCCCCTTTACGAAGTAATGGAACCAAAAACTTCTTCCGGATAACAGTATAGTGTTTACAAAACAGTAAGAAGTGTAGGGTATCTTGAATAGAGTAATTATCGCAAGTACATAATCCTGCTTCCTCAGGTTTAGACCACCTCACAAAGTTCCCCAAGGACAGATGTATCAAATTAAATCGAAATCTGGTC
This sequence comes from Triturus cristatus, assembly GCF_964204655.1. Classification (NCBI taxonomy): domain Eukaryota; kingdom Metazoa; phylum Chordata; class Amphibia; order Caudata; family Salamandridae; genus Triturus; species Triturus cristatus. The sequence goes on along the minus strand of NC_140586.1, from coordinate 789,284,066 downwards.
AGGAGCCAACGATGAAACGGCTTAGTAACAATTAGCAGATAGGCTTCTGTCGACAATATTGTTTTTATCAGAGAATGAGCCCTAACTAAAGGTTTCTGCAGCTCATGCCCTTCCCTTTCCGCCATCATCATTTTTATAAAATTATTTTCAACCCATTTCAGGTCATCCTTCCTAATTTTCTCAGGGTGATCATATAGTTCCTGACGGCCTAATTTAGAAAGCATTGATTCAACATAAACAAGCCACATAATATTACTTGCTTTGTCCAACTTAACACAATCCCGCAATATCTCTTGGTTCAAGGTTAGATCAGAATTAAGCCACACTCTGAGCCAGCAAAGTAACGGCACCAAGCTCAGAGTGTCAGATAAATAACCCAACCCCAGTTCCTGATGTAAAGAGAAATTAGGGCTAGATTGCGGTACTGAAAGGAGATTCCTCAAGAATCTATTTTCAGCTATCTGTAGTTCTAACTGGGGTTTATACCCCCAAATAGTGGAGCCATAACCTGCTATGGCCAGACACTTAGATTCATATATTTTGATAACAGCCTCCACTGGTCTTGCCCCCAGACGTTTAGCAAATCCTAATACAGCAGAGGTTGATCTAATTACTGCATTCTTTTTCGATTTTTGCTGTGGGACCCAAGAACTCCTTTCATCAAAAACTACCCCTAGATAAGTAAAGGAGGGTACAGAAGACACTAGACCCCCATTACAATAAAAGGATTTTGGTTTTGTAACTCTACGACCTGTAGACAGTATATGCGATTTACCAATATTTACTACCAAGTCCAGGGACAACATAAATGCTCCAAACGCATCTAAAAGACGCTGTAAACCTACCGCTGTTCTAGCCAGTAGGACAGCGTCATCCGCGTATAGGAGAACTGGGATTAAAGTATCACCTACACGCGGAATGTCCAAACTTGCTTTAACCAGGGTTTTATCCAGGGCATTAATGTATAAGGTAAAAAGCAGGGGCAACATTATGCACCCCTGTCGTACACCTCTCCTGGATTTAAAAGATTTAGAGCACCTACCATCCTGGGACAGCCTAATTGAAGCAGTAAGGTCACGGTGAAGTTCTGCTAAAAAATTAACCAAAGCTGAATCCAAACCCATTTCCAACAAAATAGTCCACAGCTTCGACCTGTTAACCAGGTCAAAAGCTGAAGTCAGGTCCATAAATGCCAGCTTCAGCGAACCCTCCCACGCCATAGTATACTTTCCTATTAACAGGAAAAGGTTCAAACATTGGTCCATGGTGCCTCGGCCTTTACGGAAGCCATATTGTAGGTTACTTATTACTTTATTTTCATCTGCCCAATCTGTGATCTTACCTAACATGACTTTACCTAGTAGTTTGACAACTGAGTCAATCAAGGATATTGGTCTATAGCACCTTGGTTCACTCCGCTGACCCTTTTTGAAAACCGGTATAATAGTTGAGTGACACCAAGATGCGGGAGGCCCGGTCAGAGCCACAGCATTAAAAACGTTAACCAGAATCTTAGGCTAGTTACAAAGAATACCAGGCAATGTTTCAAAAAGACAAAAAGAAAATTGCCAGGATAATCACTGATGGGGCAGAAGATGCCACCTGCCAAATCAGTGCTGATGAAATCTTCCAATACTATAAAGACATAATTGAAAAAGAAAACAAGAAAAATCCCAAATTCATCCCAATTGACCGGATACCAGATGAATGGGAAATTGGAAGTCTATGTAAAGAAATTACACTGCTCAAAATAGCTAAAGCCTTCGATGAATCAGATTTAAAGAAAGCAGTGGGGCCTGATAAGATTGGTCTGAATGACTTATATAAAGTGCATAGCAGGCAACCAAGACTGCTGCCCCGAATCTTATCGTCTTGGTTATTGATGAGAGGAGTACCAGACAGTATTAAAAAGAACCGGTCAATACTAATACCTAAGAATGTACCGATTAGCGAACTCAAAAAGATAAGTAATTGGCGTCCAATTACCATCAGTACGGCATTCATGAAGTTGTTCACGAAAATATTAACTAAAAGACTCACATTTTTCGTTGAAATAAATACGAGACAAAAAGGCTTCATGAAGGTGAGAGGTTGTCTCGAAAATCTGACTCTTCTGCAAAACATTATAAAAGGGGCACGAAAGAACAGAAGCTCATTGGCAGTGGTGTTCGTAGATATCTCAAAAGCTTTTGACTCTGTCAGCCATGGTCATATTCTACAGAGTCTTGAAAGACACAGAGTTCCATCATGCATCAGAGACATAATAAAAGACTTATACACTGACTCAACAACATTTTTCAAGGGAAAAAACAATGAAGCAACCCCAGAAATAACAATGAAGTCAGAAGTTAAGCAAGGTGACTCTTTATCCCCACTGCTGTTTAATATTGCCATGGATCCTCTGATCTGTGATCTTCAGAAAGACGGAAAGGGCTTCACATTCGGCTCCAATGATCTCATTAAGCAAATCACCGCTCTGGCCTTTGCCGATGACATCGCAGTACTCGGCAACACCTGGGAAGGAATGAGTACAAATCTGAAAATCATTGAAAAATTCAGTGAAACAACAGGATTAAAACTTAATGTGAAAAAAACACATGGATTTTATATAAGTCACCATAAAGATAAGATCCTGGTTAACAACTGTAAACCATGGCAATTTGAAAAACAAAACATTGAAAACATCCATCCAGGAGAAAGTGAGAGATACCTCGGACTGAACTTTGATCCACACACCGGCCATTCAAGCAACAACAAAATTAATGAGGTTCTTGGTGACTGGGCTCAAAAACTCAACAATCTACCACTTAAGCCCACACAGAAAATAGAAATATTGTGTCAATATTTGATCCCTAAACTGTCATTTAAACTGAAATGACAGGAACAGAAGCTAAAACTTTAAACATTCTGGATCAAACCATTAGAAAGTATGTCAAACATTTTCTGCACCTACCTGCATGCACATGTGATGGTCTCCTGTATTCAAAAAGATCCTTTGGGGGCCTCAGTATACCAAAGTTATGTACAACAATTGGGCTGAACAAAGTTAATAACTTATTGTATCTCAGGGAAGCTCCAGATCTGTACATAGCTCATTCATTCATGTATGCAGGAGAAGTAATCAATGAAAAAATTGATAGCATCATCAAAACACACAAACTAAACATTTTAGACAGTAGATTTCTGAGTCATGAATTGAATTTGGTAGCAACATATGATTGGAGGAAAGAGGAATTTGAGAAATAGGCAAATCTCCCTGTCCAAGGTGATGGTATAAAATACTTAGCAAGTAATCCAACATCAAATTTTTGGATCAGCATACATAATAAAAGAAAAGAAAATCAATACATAGCTGCGCTGATGTTGAGAGCTCCGTCCATCACCACCCCCTTTTGTACCGCTTTGTTTGCCATAAGTTGGCAGGGTATGCTCAGACGTGAGCCCCTTGCTCACTTTGCCACTGGATTCAAGCAAGCCTGGCTGAAGACGGCTGAAATTCCAGAAACTGGTCCTAGGAAGCTTGTTTCCGGTCCAGGGAAGACATGGCTTGGCAGTCCGGGCTGGACTGTTCCCATGAGGCACAGGGTCAGACTGATTTGCATATGGCCATGTCTGGGGTGGCAGAGTGGGCTAAAGAATGGTGATGGATCAAACCCAGATCTGTTGACTGGGTGTGAGTGTTTGATTGGTTCTGATGCTCCGTCCATCACCACCCCCTTTTGTACTACTAGAGAAATCATCACTAGGGGAAGAAATCGTACACTTGCTACTTGTAGTTTCTGCAAAGATGTGTGCAAAACGATTTCACATATTTCAGGTGCATGTCCTAAAACCAAGGACATAAGGATAAAAAGGCACAACAAAGTGTTGGAATTGCTAATTGATAGAGCAAAAAGGTGTGGGTGGATGACATACAGGGAACCTCATGTCAAAATAGTCAAGGTGAACTAAGAAAACCAGATGTAGTGTTCACCAAAAATGGTACTGCTGTAGTGGTTGATGTTTCAATTCGTTATGAAAACTCACAGAATTCCCTTGAATTAGCTTATGAGAGTAAATTTAAATACTATCAGGATCTATCACAGCAAATCAAAGATCTTACCAACTGTAAAACTGTAAAATTTCATGGCTTTATTGTCGGATGTCGGGGTATTTGGCCTCAATGTAATGATGTTGCTCTGGCTGAACTTGGTCTGCAAATGTCGTTCCCATTCAAGAAGAATGTTTGCCTGGCTACTTTAATGGACACTCTAAAAATGTGCCAAGTATTCATGGACAATTACATTTCAAGCCAAACACTGAGATGTACACTAACGTACAGCACACATGTCACTTTTATAAAAACGTATTAGCCTAAAATGTTGATTCACTATTATTTACATGTGGTTCAACAGTCACATAAGAGTTAATAGTTGACACAAAAATTAGTAGAGATGTGGATTTTATAGATGTGAATTTTTTATAAAGATGTGTTTTCTAACTAGATGTGCAATTTATAGATGTGTATTTTTATAGTTGTGTGCTTATATCATAATGATTTAGATACAAATGTGTACATCATGACTATTGAAACGTCTTGAATAAAAATAGGTCTCAAATAACTACATACACATAGTCACTACATATTGCATTGATTATTGATGTCCTGCTAAACAGGACTGTTCGTAGACAATTTTACATTGTTGGAATAGTACTGCAGGGTGTACTATCTCTGGCCTATACGTGACCACAGTTCCAGTGAGGACAGCTTAAAGTGTGGCTGTACTCCGGAGCGAACAAATGTTTTATTGTTGGAAGCAAAACCGATTTGACACTGATGGGAAGCATAATAACCAAGAATGAGCCACCGCGAGGTGGTACAGATAGCCAAATGCCTCGTCATCTAATTAGTGACGCGCATGAATGGATGAACTAGATTCCCACTGTCCCTACCTACTATCTAGCGAAACCACAGCCAAGGGAACGGGTTTGGCAGAATCAGATGGGAAAGAAGACCCCGTTGAGCTTGACTCTAGTCTGGCACTGTGAAGAGACATGAGAGGTGTAGGATAAGTGGGAGGCCCTCGGGCCGCCGGTGAAATACCACTACTCTTATTGTTTTTTCACTTACCCGGTGAGGCTGGGGGGGCGAGCCCCGTGGGGCTCTCGCCTCTGGCTCCATGTGCCCGGCGGGCGCCAGGCGCGACCTGCTCCGGGGACAGTGGCAGGTGGTAATTTGACTGGGGCGGTACATCTGTCAAACGATAACGCAGGTGTCCTAAGGCGAGCTCAGGGAGGACAGAAACCTCCCGCGGAGCAGAAGGGCAAAAGCTCGCTTGATCGATTTTCAGTATGAATACAGACCGTGAAAGCGGGGCCTCACAATCCTCCTGACTTTTTGGGTTTCAAGCAGGAGGTGTCAGAAAAGTTACCACAGGGATCACTGGCTTGTGGCGGCCAAGCGTTGATAGCGACGTTGCTTTTTGATCCTTCGATGTCGGCTCTTCCTATCATTGTGAAGCAGAATTCACCAAGTGTTGGATTGCTCACCCACTAATAGGGAACGTGAGCTGGGTTTAGACCGTCGTGAGACAGGTTAGTTTTACCCTACCGATAATGTGTTGTTGCAATAGTAATCCTGCTCAGTACGAGAGGAACCGCAGGTTCAGACATTTGGTGTATGTGCTTGGCTGAGGAGCCAATGGGGCGAAGCTACCATCTGTGGGATTATGAATGAACGCCTCTAAGTCAGAATCCCCCCTAAACCGTAATGATACCGCAGTGCCGTGGAGCCTCGGTTGGCCTGGGATAGCCGGCCTCTCTTGGGGGGCCGGTGCGTAGAGCGGCTCGCTTGAGGACCGGAGCGCGGACGGAAGGGACGCCTCCATCGCCCTTAGTGCACCGCATGTTCGTGGGGCACCCGGTGCTAAATCATTCGTAGACGACCTGATTCTGGGTCAGGGTTTCGTAAGTAGCAGAGCAGCTACCTCGCTGCGATCTATTGAAAGTCATCCTCTGAGCCAAGCTTTTGTCTCTCCTTGCGTGGGCGGCCACGGATGCCCTCCTCCACCACACCCAGGGGTGGGTCCCTCTGCCACCTGGCTGGCAGGAGGGACGCGGAGGGGGTAACGTGGGCCTGCGGGAGGCTGCCTCCACCACGTGCCCTCCGGCACGGGGGCCTCCCCCTCCCGTTCCTGCCCCACCGGGGTGTGGGGATGGGGGCCACCATCCCTTGTGGGTCAGCCGGGTGACCAGATGTCCTGGGGCGGCCGGGCCTCCCCTTCCGGCTGCTCCCGGGCAAGGCGAGCAGAGAGGCGAGCAGTGGCAGCCCCGGGGGAAGGATACTCCCGAGCGGCTGCCTCGGAGCGCCTGGCCACCCTCGCTGGACTGCAAGGGTGGCTGGATACGGCACCCTCCCAGGCCATTCAGGCGCTGGGTCGTCCCAGGTCATCTGGTCACCTGGCTGCACGATCAGATAGCCCTGCGGGCCGGGTGACCAGATGGCCCCGCGGGCCAGGTGACCAGATGGCCCTGCTGGCCGGGTGACCAGATGGCCCTGCGGGCTGGGTGACCAGATGGCCCTGTGGGCTGGTAGCCATTCTAACTCCAACGTTTGTCCTTCTCCAAACTTCTGTAAGCCCCTGTAGTGGGGGGCTTAATAGTTGAGAAAAATGGGCTCCCGGGCAGGCCGTCAGGGAGAGGACGTGGCCTGGGCTTAACCCTCCTTGGTTCCAGCCGAGGGTCTGGGCGCTGGGGACCGGGGTTCCACCGGGGCCCAGGGAGACTCTCCCAGGCCTGGCTAGGGTTCAGAAGCTGGGCCCGGTCCCGGGGCTTGTACTCCGTCCCAGTGTCTCCCCGGCCTGGCTAGGGTTCTGAAGCTGGGACCGGGCCTGGGGCTCGTGCTCCGTCCGGGCGCTGGAGACAGGGGTCCACCAGGGCCCGGGGAGGCTCTCACCGTTCTGGCTGCTTTCAGAAGCAGGGACCAGGCCGGAGCGTAGTTTTCTGCCCACCCCATATATTTATATGTGTAGAAAGAAGCGGGTGCTCATAGTTAAAATCTGTAGAATTCTGGCTATCAGGTTTTGTTTGGCAACCTTTACATTACAAGCTATTTACAATCCGCAGGCACCTTGCTGATAAGATAAAAAATAAAAAAACGTGCACCGTTAAGAAGTCTGTGCTAGTGGTAGCGGTTGGAATTAATTTAAATATGCGTCGTTTTGACTGCAATAGTAACAGTTTCCATCCGGCTACACTCTTATTACAAGCTGTTTCAAAGGCGCTCGCACCTTGTTACCAAAAGAGTAAAGGTAGTGTACAACAAAAAGTCTGTGCCAAGTTTTTGTTTCTCTTAAGCATAGATAAATAAAGTACAGCTACAAGACATAACAAATGTTTTTTTTCTAAAAGTGGTTCAAATAGTAAAAACTCTCCATGTGATGCACAACTGGGTACTAAAGTCAAAAAGCCACACTTGGTACAGCTATTCCTTTGTTTGGTCAATAGTGGTGTTAGGTGGGCAAGAAAGCCATTGTGAAGGTAATTTACAGACTTTTTTTTAAAGCTCTTTGAAATGCGCACCCAACTTGCTGCTAAAAGAAAGAAGGGTGCATTCGTGCCAAGAAGTCTGTGGTGTACCCCAGTGAACCACAATGTGTTCATTTCAACAGTGCATGCACCATGATTTGTGAGAAAATTTCAACTTAGACAAACATATGTATATTATATAGTTATTTAGGACAATATTGTTACCAGCTGCACGTAGTCCCAAAGAAATTACTGATGGTATTTTTAAAAAAATGATTATTTTTTTTTATACCGTGAGTAATTTCTTTGGGGCTACGTGTAGCTGGTAACAATATAGTCCTAAATACCTATATAATATACATATGTTTGTAAAAAAATACATGAATTTCTCACTGGAACATGTGAAATAAAAGAAAATGCATAAAAAAATAATAATAATAATTTCTTTTAAAAATACCTTATGGCCAAAACTCACGACTTTAAGCTAAGGGACCTGGTTCAAGCCTCGGCGTCCCCTCGATATCACTGATTGTGAGCAAAATGCATAATCTCCTCGTGCAAAACCAAAAATTAATATGTCATTATGTTACATCACTGGTGCTCATATAAACCACTCCAATACCTTCCAGTCCAATACGTGGGGAAAAAAAGTAGTTACAAATATAAAATAAAAACTCTTCAAATGTAAACTTTTTGCAATGTGGTCTTACTTTTTGGTCCGTTGAATCCTAATCTTTATTACTTTCAAATACCGAAGGGAGAGAATATAGCCTTACAGCCAAAGCTCATGACTTTAAAGCTAAAGGACCTGATTCAAGCCTCGGCGTCCCCTCGACATCAGCGATTCTGGGCAAAGCACTTATCTCCCCGTGCCTAACCAAAAAAAAAGTGTTGAAATTTAACATCACTGGTGCTCATGTAAAGCACTCTAAAAGCTTCCAGTCAAAATCGCGGTATATTAAAACTGCCAAACACAAAAAAAAGGATGGAAAGAGAGAAGAGAGGCCATCACATGCTGTACTGTGTGATGGCCAACGAAAATGCGCTCTGAGTGAAATCGCCGGAAAGTGATCTATACACACAACGGAGGGACTTCAACCAAAATGCACCGATAAAAAAGCAGCATTTCTGAATGCTGCAGCTACCAACCAATAGCAATAGGTGGGTATGCCAAAGCAACAGAGAGATACAACAGGTCATCGCTGATGCTCGACCTAAATAGGTATAACTTTTTTTTCAAACACAGTGGGCCAAAGAAAGGGTCATGTCTCAACAACTTCAAGTATTATTTAAGGTTGGGAATCAGTTGACTTTTAAGGATCTTGTAGTTTACAGGGGCAACAAAATTATATCACCAGAAAATATCAGAATTACAATTAGCAAGCTTGAACATGTGGGTCACATGGGAGAATATGGTATCAAGAAACTAGTTAGAGAGCACAATATGTGCCTTACGCAGATATAACAATTTCCAATTTTGTCAGACAGTGCTCAGATTTCAAGGATTTTGACAAATTGGTCAAGTTAAGGCACCATTTGTCCTGGTTGAAGTTTCTAATAGACCATAGGAACACTTGGCACTAAAAATTTTGAGACCATTTTATGTCTTACCTGCAGATTGCTAGTACATGATTGTTTTAGTTGACTGCATTTCAAAATCGGTAGATTGGATATCTATCAAGGTAGCCCACCCCTAATTAAGTTATTTTATTTTTAAGACATGGCTTTTATATAGATGGATTTCCATTGCCCATCACCACTGTGAGGAAATTCGATTTTCGATCTCGCTTGTATTCAGCCACCATTTTTTTTTGTGTTCCACCACCATTTTGGGTTGCCCTCACTCAGGCAGCCCAATGAACGAAGTTTTTCTGCTTATCTTACTGCGATGTGTCAAATAACCTTCTGCCTCTGTTTACGAGACTGATGTCAGGGACTGGCTGAGTCCACTAATCCTCGTCTGGCTTGACTAAACCCTGTCTCAACTGTCTGTCGGTTCACACCATTCTTTCCTGACTTTATCTTATCTTTTGGCCTTCGCTATTCTCTACTTGTATTCTCTCATTTCACAACTGTCCTCCAAAGCATACAAATATGTCCTGCCATCTGCAAGTTGAGTTGTAGACACTACCACTGATTAACTTGTGGGGAGGGGTGACAAAAACAGTTGGAAGAGAGGTTTATTTGGGTTACTTGATATCTTGTTTTCAAACTTTTCTCATTGGTTATATCTTGTTTTCAAACTCTTCTCATTGGATAACCATGTATGCATTGGGAGTGTCCTTGGTGAATCTATGCGCTATAAAAGATTGTGCGCCACGGAGTAAAGTGTCAGTCTCCTAAGAACATACTGAGTGTACTTCTGGGACAACTGTACTTAGCTGCAGCTAATAAACCTGATCTTCTACGCTCAACAGAATGTCCTGTGTCTCTGTTCAACAAAGCAGGTGAACTCAGGAGATTAAGGCATACCCTGCGCTGCCAGGCCCATAAGGCCCTGGTTCTTCAATTGGTGCCCTCTGTGAGGCGGCTTCAGAGGTAGCGATTTTGCCTGAGGGTCGTGAGGAACCCCGCAAGAAAATTCTGGAGGAATCGCGAACCACATCAAGTGACCCCTGTATGTCGAAGTGGTCCGAAGGTCTTTTTCAGCGCGGTTTCTCCTTCCTGACGGCTGCTGACGACTGCTGCCCTGACTGCCGCCTTGCTTTGGCCCCTTTTGGTGATGTATGGTATCGCGAGACGTTAGACGGGCCTCTGTTGGCGTAAGAAGACACTTAGTTAAGTATTGGTGGGTAGCTCCCACTATTTTTGTTTTCATTTGGGACTTTGATTCAGCTATTGCAAAAGCTGAAGCCGAGGGGTGAGTACGTTTGTGCTATATTATTTGATTTAACCCCTTGATGTTTGTGAACAGTCCAGTGAAATAACGATGACTGGTCTGAGTAAGTTTAGAAAGTTTTGTTGTTTTGGTTGTGATAGGGATTCCCGGCTGGAGGACTCTTGTCCAATTCCTCCGGTTGGAACTCTCACTTATGAGCTTTATTCTAAACATGGTGTTGGCCCCATTGCCCTTAATGAGGCATGGATCTTATACACAAAGAACGATGGTGTTCTACAGTGGCCACAGAATGGTAGCTTTGAGCCTGACATATTAGATAATTTGGAAGCAATTTTGTTTAAAAGAAAAGCCCGGCTGGCAATGTTTGACTCTTTCCGCCTCTGGTGTAAGGAAGCCAAACAGAGAGAAATTAAACAGGCAAAACGAGATAAGAAAACACAAAGTATGACGATTATACAGGCTGCCCAGCAGTTTAAAGATAATGAGATTTATCATGAAATGGAAATTTCAGAGAGACAGCATCATATGGCGATAGATAAATGCTATCTGGTGTTGCCTATTTCCCCTTCTGATAAAAGTAAGGATCCGGAGGAAGACCCTTTGATGTCTCACTTATTGAGATTGCCTCCTCCCTATGTACAAGGTGCTACTGCACCCCCATTGTTACAACCAGTTCAGCCATTAGTTGCGCCTCCTCCTGCTCCGGCTCTTCCGCATTTGCCCCTTCCGGTAGTGCCACCCCCACCTCTTCCGCCACCGACTTCTTTGCCTCCGTTTCCTGAACATCAATCTCCTTTGCCTTCAGCTCCCCTTATAACTGTTAATTTTTCTGTTAGTTCACCTAATACCTTGTCCCCTGTTCTTATGTCTAATTCTCCTACTGTGCGCAAACGAATCACAGATACTGTCTCTGGGTTTCTGTCTCCTTTCTTTGAGACTTTGAATATGTCTCCGGCTTTTTCTCGAAGACAGTCTCGTAGTCAACTCCCAGGTTCCGACGAACGGGTGGTATTGGACTCTCTCGCTCTCAAATGGATCGAGAAGGGTCCCCAGTATAGTGTGAAAGATATCATGACCACCTTTCATCAGTGGGAGGCGCCCACGCAGAGATATGTATTTAATGTTATGTGTGACACTCTCGCTCAAGAATGGGAGGATATGGATTTGGGTTTACTTCCTCAGGGTTTGTTAGATGTTCAGGCTAATTTTGATAAGGGACTCATTGTGGGTTCTAAGGTTGAGGATGCCGTAAGGACACTTGTCACTTTTAGGTCCTTATTTTCCTCACAGACTTTTTTTGATTCCGATCCTGCTGTTAGGCTGACATCCAAACATTATCCCATGAGAGAGGTTCCTCCAGTGTGGAGAGAAGCGGTTGCACAAGCAGGTGCTAATCTAGCTGTTCACGCGCACTTCCAGCGTATATGGGTACATGTCCCCTGGAAGAGATCTGAAGTTTTGGCTCCTAAACAGTCTCTACCGGATCCCCGTAAAAACCCTGCTGGCTATTTTAAGGAGTTGTCCCAGACTGTTGATGCCTGTATTATGAATGTAGCCGATATTGATATGTTGATGGGAAATGTAGTCCCACAAGCATTATGGGCTCAGATTGGTAGAGAGGATCACGCCCAAGCATTGGGTGGCGATTGGGCTGCTATAACTGCAGCGGATGCAGCCCAAGTGGGTGGTGCTAAGCCTGATGTTTTGATTTCAGAACTCCCTGGTAGGATTATTACTTTAATGAAAACGATGATGCCCGCCTTGCGAGTTAATTGGGATAAATTAGCTGCGTGTAAGCAGAAGAAAGATGAGAGTGTCTCTGATTTCTTCACTCGTTTTGAGGAGACGTTTATTGATCACAGTGGTCAGGATATGACTACGGAGGGTGGACAGCGATTATTTGTAGATAAATTCGTATTTAATTTGCTTCCTGAACTGTCACATAAGTTGAAAGACTCCGAGAGTTCATGGGCTGTTTCTTCTTCTGCCCAGATATTGGCTACTGCTCAATATTATGAGAACAGGGATAAAGAGGAGAAAGATAAGCAAGAGAAGAAGACGAAAGAATTAAAAACGAAGGTTCTTCTGCAACAAGCTTATCCTCCTCGTTATACTCAGCACCAGTTTCAACAGCCTCCACAGTTTCAGAGGGTGTATCAAAAGCCTGAGCCCTTTATTCCTTTATTAGGTCCTAACCAATGTGCCTATTGTAGAGAGGAAGGTCATTTTAAGAATAGCTGCCCGGTTTTATTGCAACGTAAGGGAGAACTATCTGCTCCACGAGGCCGTGGTGGTTTCCATATAATATACAGGGGTAGAGGTCGAGGTGTGATGCCTCAAGAACAGCGTTCCTTACCCCCTCCAAATTCTACGAACTACTTCGATCAGCAGAATACTCAGTCTACACAGTATTACAATGATGATTATCATGTTGAAGGTGAAAATGAAAGCCTTCACGCTAACTAGGACAGCCATAGACAAAGTGAGGGAGTTGTATCAATTCCAGTAAATCAGGATTGGCCTTATGTCAATGTCACTACAATGGGTGTTTCAGAGCCATTTCTTTTAGATACTGGTGCGATGAGAAGTTCTATCATTCATTCTAAACTCCCTGGGGCACCTTTGTCTGGCTTAACAAATGTATCAGTAGGATTTTCTGGCGCCCCAGTTCGTAACCCGGTCTCCTGTCCTTTGCCTATTTCAATTGGCCCTTATGATATGGAAGCTCCTCTTCTTTTAACGACTGGTTGCGGCGAGAATCTGTTGGGTTTGGATCTATTGAAAAGAATGCACGCAACGATATATTGTTCTCCTTCTGGTGTGCATCTTACTTTAGGGTAGAAGGGTGTGATTGAGGAAACGAGAGGAAATGTATGTAATAGTCCTATTCTTTCTGTTCTTAAACGCACTGATCCTTCTAAGCCCCCTGTTTATCGTTTTGTGATTGATCTTCGGGAGGTCAATAAAATTGTTGTACCACAGTTTCCTGTTGTTCCAGATATCACTGCCCTGTTAACTATGATACCTGCCTCAGCGGCTTGGTTTTCTGTTATTGATCTGAAAAATGCTTTCTTCAGCATTCCCATTGCCAAAGAGAGTAGGGATATTTTTGGTTTCTCTCTAGGAGGCCGAAGTTTCCGGTTCAAGCGCGCACCCCAAGGCTATTGTGAAAGCCCCTCCATTTATAGTCAAGCTCTGAAATGTCAGCTCGATGTTTTTCCTTTGCCCCCAGGTGCTACTCTTATTCAATATATGGATGATTTGTTGATTGCTGCTGATTCAGAGGATGTCTGCAAGAATGTGACTGTTGCACTGTTACGTCACTTGTCTGATCTTAATCATAAGGTTTCGCCTGCTAAACTACAATATGTCCGTCGAGAGGTTACCTATTTGGGTCATCTCTTATCAAAGGAGGGAAGGCGATTAACCCCAGAACGAATTCAAGCAATTGCGCAAATGTCTGTGCCATCTACACAAAGAGAGGTGCACGCCTTTCTGGGCATCACTTCTTATTGTAGACAATGGATTCCGAATTTTTCTTTGTTGGCCAAACCTTTGTTAGCACTCACTTTGAAAGACACACCCCAACCCCTTACTTGGACTGACGAATGTCAGAAGAGTTTTTCTGATTTACGTACTGCTCTGTGTTCTGCTCCTGTGTTGGGTACTCCAGATTACAGTAAGCCCTTCACGCTCTATGTCCATGAAAGAGAGGGTTGTGCGTTGTCAGTCTTAACACAACGATTTGGAGACAAACAGCGGCCATGTGCCTATTTTTCAGCTACGTTAGACCCAGTAGCCAAGGCATTGCCTAGTTGTCTCAAAGCTACAGCAGCAGCCATGATTTCTATTCGTCAGTCTGCTGGGGTGGTGCTAGATAATACTCTCATTGTTATGGTACCACATGCAGTGGACACCTTGCTAAATAGGACGAAAACACAACATCTTACAAGTGCTCGATTGTCTGGATATGAGCTGACGCTCTTGGCTAGTCATGTGTACATCAAACGATGTAATATTTTAAATCCAGCCACACTGTTACCTCTTCCAGAAGAGAAAGATATTCGAAAACAACATGATTGTTTTCTCCATACTGAGGAGGAGACAAAAGGCAGGATTGATTTGAAAGATACGCCGTTAGTGGATCCTGATGGGATCCTATGGGTGGATGGGTCTAGTTTCAATCTCCCAAATGGTGAGACAACTTCAGCTTATGCTGTTACCACCTTGTATACAATCGTGGAGACAGCACGCATCAGACATAATTCAGCTCAGGCAGCTGAACTGATAGCTTTGACCAGAGCGTGTGTGTTATCTAAAGGAAAGAGACTGAATGTGTATACCGACGGCCAGTGTGCGTTCGGTGTGGCGCATAGCTTCGGTCGTTTGTGGAAGGAAAGAGGATTCCTTACCTCCCACGGTACTAAAATACAGCATGGTCAATTGGTAACTGATCTTTTTGAGTCACTTGTTTTGCCTACCCAGATAGCAATTGTGAAATGTAGTGCACATAAGAAGATTACTGATGATGTTGGTCGCGGAAATGCTTTTGCGGATGAGGTAGCAAAAAGGACAGCCAGAGATGCTACAAGTCGCATGTATGTTGCGGGCCCTGCGAATCGGGTCAGGGAAAGAGGGATGTGTGAGGACACAATAGAAAGTGTGAGATCGATTCAGGGAGATGCTACAGAGAAAGAGTTGAGAAAGTGGAAAGAGAGTACAGGAATGTTAGATGCAACAGGATGTTGGATGGAATTGTCAGAACACCAGCGTTGGCTGTTACCAGACGCCTACGTACTGCCTGTAGTTACTATGGCGCATGGTCCAGCCCACATCAATGCAAAAGGAATAAGTAAACTTCTGGCTCCAGTGTGGCTGAACGAAGGGATTCCAAAATGTGCAGATAATCTGGTGATGTACAATCCGGGAAAGGGAACCCCAACTCCGGCAGGTTATTTTGCTCCCCCAACATATCCTTTTGAGGTGTTGCAAATCGACTACATTCACATGGATCGATGTAACAATCTTAAATATGTTCTGGTAGTGGTATGTGCTTTTCCTAGATGGATAGAGGCTTACCCCCTGAAAGACAACACTGCTTTGTCCACTGCCAAGGTTCTTCTAAAAGAGTTCTTCCCTAGGTTTGGTTTGCCGCGCATTGTCTGGAGTGACAATGGAAGTGAATTTGTAGGCCAAATTATGCAAAAGGTGTGTACCGGTCTTGGTATAAGGCAAAAGTTTCATGCGGCAAATCATCCTCAGTCCGCGGGTTTGGTAGAGTGCTATAAAGGCACTCTCAAACTTAAGCTTGCAAATGTACAAGCCAGCACAGGTCTTAATTGGCCCGATGCTTTACCTTTGGCTCTCCTGTCCACTAGAACAGCTGTACATTCTCGTTTGGGACTCAGCCCATACGAGATTGTTATCGGGCGCCCAGCTAATGTATTGGGAGTCCCTCGCCCTAGAAAGTATTCTGATATACAGTATCCAATGCTGATTGACTATTTACATGACCTCACCACTAAATTACGTGTTCTTCACCAACAGGTTCAAAACGCTTAACCAGTAGCCTCCACAGACCCAGGTCATTCTATCCAACCTGGAGACTGGGTCTGTGTGAACATTTTTCAGAGGACAAAGAATTTGGAACCTCGCTGGAAGGCGCCTCGAGAAGTTCTCCTGACAACTCGCACAGCAGTAAAAGTCGAAGGGAAAAAGAACTGGATCCACGGCGTGCACTACAAGAAAGTGCCCTTGCCCTTGCCTTTTGATCAGTGGGTTCGTAAGGGTATAGGTGATTCTGAAGGAGAAAAAGTCCCCCGATTTATACCTTTCAGTAGTGCACACCTGGATGGAACTCGATCGGAGAAAGAAGATGACGACATTCTAAAAGAAGACGTACCTTCCCATATCCGATTAAACACTACAGAGCCACAGACCCTATTTCAAGACCAAACTGTACCAACAAGGACTAGATACAATTTAAGACCTAGATTGGTCAAGGACACCTGAGATTTCCATCTCTTCTGCTACATTTATCATCTGTCCAGGTTGCATGGTCACGGTAGGAGTCTTGGTTTGTGACCTGTATAATGGCTAGGCCTCCAGGACTTGCAGTGTCATAGGACGGCTAATAATCACAGCCAAGTGAGTAAGGAAGATTGCCGTGAGCAACAATTTTAGAGGATGGATGTTAAATTAGGAAAGAAGGATAATAAGGAAGAGATGAGAAAGAAATATTGTAAAATATTGTACAGTCGATGTGGCGTAACATTGTGTGTTTCTATATTTTTGTGTATCTTATTGGCTTGTGTAGGTTGGTTTATTCATGCTATGCAGCAAAAAGTTGTCCCTAATTCTATCTCCTTGCCTCTTCATTCTACTATCTCCCCACATCAATTATATACATTTCCCCAACATGAACTAATCAGGAGGACAGAATATTTTAATAATTCATTGATCCAATTGTTGCACCAACACCAATTGGTAGTCAACACAACCGACTGTTGGGTGTGTGTACTTATGCCTCATACCACAGATAAAGGGATGCCATATTTAGTCCTTCCATTTTCTTATGAAGGTTCCGCTTGGGCCTATTTTGTAATATTTTCAAATGCATATCAAAGCCGATTTAGACGTCCAGTTGGTTCCTATGGTAGTAAGCCAGATTTTAGTCATAATTCTCTGATAAAGGGAATGGTGGCTATGACTAAAATTGTGGAGAATAATAAGGTTCCTGTTGACGAGAGACAAACATATACTAATTGGAACGTGACTCGTAACATTACTAGCCTTACAGATAAAACTAAACAGGGAAAATCTCCACCAATTTGGACTGTCCCTCATCAAGGTAATTTCTGTTTACAAATGAATGGCCAGACTACTGACACTGGACAAAGAAAAAGCTTTTGTTCCCATACATACATCTACACGTCTCAGAATTCACCGCCGTTAGTGCCATCCCAGGGCACATATTTTGTCTGCCACGATAGAGCTTACACGTGGCTACCAACGGATTTTTAAGGAACATGCTATATAGCTTTTCTTCTCCCTCCTACATACACTGCTCCTTCAGGCCATCATAGAAACAGATATGGCAGAGGGATTATTGATTCTAAAGTCACGGCAGGACAAGAGGGAAGTGATTTCCTCAAAGGATTTCTTCCTTTTTGGGACCCAATGGCCAACAGCAGAAACATGAGACAGCTGGTTCGTGTTGTTGAGACTACCATAGATGTCACTGTGGGAGCCTTGAGTAATCTCACAGCTGAACTTCAGGCGGATCGTCTCATGACTTTGCAGAACCGGATTGCACTAGATGTTATTCTTGCAGATCGTGGTGGAGTCTGTAAATTGATCGGATCTAGCTGTTGTATTCATATACCTGACGACGCCCCTACGGTATACCAAGCCATCTCCAAATTACACATGATCTCCGAATCGATTCATCAATACGAAGGAGATTGGTCTTTATTAGGATGGTTTTGGGGATTACTATCTAAATGGGGATGGAAGGTACTAACCTTCCTTGGAGTGGTTTTGGCCATAATTTTTTCCTGTGTCTCTGTATGCAGTGTGGCCCGGCCATCTGCGGTCTTTGTGCCACTCTGTGTGTCCCAGCAACAGTTTGACGACCTCATGGTTATTGACATTGATTCAGATTAACGTGAATCTGT
Organism: Triturus cristatus; assembly: GCF_964204655.1. Lineage (NCBI taxonomy): Eukaryota > Metazoa > Chordata > Amphibia > Caudata > Salamandridae > Triturus > Triturus cristatus. The sequence goes on along the minus strand of NC_140586.1, from coordinate 789,266,045 downwards.
GTGTTTTGCCTGAGTTATGGCAAAAGGAGGGTCTGAGGAAATTCTATTTTCGATCTCGCTTGTATTCAGCCACCATTTCTTTTGTGTTCCACTGCCATTTTGTATTGCCCTCACTCAGGCAGCACAATGAATGAAGTTTTTCTGCTGATCTTACTGCGACGTGTCAAATAACCTTCTGCCTCAATTTACGAGACTGATGTCAGGGACTGGCTGAGTCCACTAATCCTCGTCTGGTTTGACTAAACCCTGTCTCAACTGTCTGTCGGTTCACACCATTCTTTCCTGACTTTATCTTATCTTCTGGTTTTCGCTATTTTCTACTTGTATTCTCTCATTTCACAACTGTCCTCCAAAGCATACAAATATGTCCTGCCACCTGCAAGTTGAGTTGTAGACACTACCACTGATTAACTTGTGGGGAGGAGTGACAAAAACAGTTGGAAGAGAGGTTTATTTGGGTTACTTGATATCTTGTTTTCAAACTTTTCTCATTGGTTATATCTTGTTTTCAAACTCTTCTCATTGTATAACCATGTATGCATTGGGAGTGTTCTTGGTGAATCTATGCGCTATAAAAGATTGTGCGCCACGGAGGAAAGTGGCAGTCTCCTAAGAACATGCTGAGTGTACTTCTGGGACAACTGTGCTTAGCTGCAGCTAATAAACCTGATCTTCTACGCTCAACAGAATGTCCTGTGTCTCTGTTCAACAAAGCAGGTGAACTCAGGAGATTAAGGCGTGCCCTGCGCCGCCAGGCCCATAAGGCCCTGGTTCTTCAACTGACATTGGTGTTCTGTTTACTTCTCACAAAATGTTGAAGTTTTTGTCCAAAGGAAGTACCATTCACAAACGCACACAATTGTATTCACCAAGTAATAATGATTTAGTTGAGAACAATGTTGGAGGTCATTCATATGGTGAAATCCAAGGGAATTTCTGCTGGTTTATTCAAGGAAAGATGTGGGCATATCGTAGAGTTCACTTTCAATGCATGCAGGTGTGTTTATCCATTTGTTCTTCTAATAAAACATGCTCCTCTTAACAACATATATTTTGCCAAGGATAGTCCTATCCTTAAATCTTGTAGAAGAAACAAAGAAACCAATCATATCAATAGTATTACACCTGTAGGAGTATGACTTAGCATCTGGTTTGTGTAAAGGTATATTTCTCAGTATGCCTCAAGAAATGTAACTAAAATAAATATAAAAGAAGACCTTGAATCTGCCAAAACTTGGATAAATACACCATCAACATCCTCTCCATAAATCATTTCAAACATATCACACTCTTCAAGTGCAATCAAAAGAATCGTATTAACTCTATTCTCTTCCATATCTAAGTTGGACATGTTGGCATTTTGTTTTTGAGCTGCTTTAATGTTTCTATTGACTTGCCAACTGGATCTGTTGCACACATTTGAAAAGTTTCTACTTTTCTTGCACTTGAATCATTCTTTGTTAAATGCTGGGCATCCTTTAAAAGCAACAATGTGAAACCTTCAACTACATCTATAAAATTTTGTTTTAAAAGAGAATGATGAATTATTTTCTTTGTCCTTAACTCTGTATTCATATCTTTCCATAAGAAATTCAGATTTTACTGAACAAACATTGTTCTTCACTTTTATATCTGCATTTCAGTCATAGATCGTATGGACACTTCCATATGTTATATTATGTAAATTTATAGAGTGCGGCTAATCACCCTTAAGGGTATCCATGCACTTAGTAGGGCAGGCCTGAGAGGGGAGGAGTAAATCATACCTGTTACGTCTGGAAGCACCATGTCTTGAAGTTCCTTTGGCAGTCGATGAGCTAGGGGGAGGTCCTGAGTTGCTTCAGGAGGTTGTTCCAGGGCTTGGTTGTGAGGTATGAGAAGAAGTGTCCTCTGCTTTGAGTCTTCTTGGTGTGAGGGAGATGTGCTCTTTTCTGGGACGCAGATCAAAGGTGTCTATTGGGTTGGTAGAAGTTGAGCATTGGTTGAGGTAAGCTGGATTGGTATTGTGGAGAGCTTTGTAGGCATGAGTGAGTAGCTTGAACTTACATCTTTCCTGGACGGGAAGCCAGTGGAGATTGCTGAGGTGTGGAGGGATGTGGTTATTTCACGGGATGTTCAGGATGAGTCTGGTGGTGGCGTTCTGTGTGGATTAGAGTCAGTGTAGGACATGGGCTGGGATTCCAATGTAGAGACTTGTGATAAGAGCTTGGATGTCTGTTCCACTTGAAAATCTTGCATAGGAATCAATGGATGTGGAAGCATGATGAGGAGACAGCGCTGATCTGTCTGCTCATGGAGAGGTTGGTGTCCAGGATGATCCTGAGGTTTTTAGCATGCTCTGCAAGGGTGGGTGGGGAACCAAGTTTGGAGGACCATCAAGAGGCGTCCCATGGGGAGTGGTTGTCGCCGAAGATTAGGACTTTGGTTTTGTTTGTGTTGAGCTGGAGGCAGTTGGTTTTCATCCAGGCAACGATGCTGCTCGTGCATTTGGCGAAGTTTGCTTTGGCGGTGCTTGTTGAGTTGGTAAGGGAGAGGATGAGCTGTTTGTCATCGGCATAGGATACTATGCTGATGCTGTGAGCTCTGACAATGCCCTTGAGGGGCGTCATGTAGACATTGAAGAGGGTTTGGCTGGGCGAAAGTCCTTGAGGGACTCCGTTGGAATGGAATGGAATGGAATGGAATGGAAAGAGGATTTATAAAGCGCGATGGCTACCCAGGGGCGTCCCAGCGCTGTGGAAAAGATTGGGTTGACCCGGAGGGGCTGGAGAGATTGGAGCTAAGTGAAGATTAGAGCGAGGTTTTACTGAAGAGCCAGGTTTTGAGGAGTTTTCGGAAAGTAAATAGATTGGATTCTGCTCTAATTGGGAGGGGGAGAGAATTCCAAATCTTAGCTAGATTGTAAGAAAGCGAACGGCCTCCACATCTAGCTCTTCTGATGCGTGGTACTGAGACGAGGTGGGAGGACGCGGATCTGAGGGAGCGAGAAGGCTGGTAAGCTTTCACCAGGGGGGAGTTGATGGAAGGGCCAGGTCCCCAGTAGCAGCGATGTGCTATGCACATGCTCTTGAATTCAATTCTGGTTCTCACCGGGAGCCAGTGGAGGTCCCTTAATCTGGCTTTGACTGAGGTTCGGCGAGGGATGTCCAGAAGGATTCTTGCCGCACAATTTTGAATTACTTGGAGTTTGTTAAGTGTAGACTGTGGAGCCCCAAGATATAGGGCATTTCCGCAGTCCAGGCGGGAGAGGATTAGTCCTTGCACCATGATCCGTCTTGAGTGAAACGGAAGGAGAGGGAGAATCTTGCGAAGTAGTCTCATCAGCCCGAAACAGGTGGCGGCAAGCTTGGTAGCTTGATGGTTAAAGGTGAGAGTTTGGTCAAGCCAGATACCAAGACTCTTGATTTGCTCCTTAGGTTGAGGGGGACTTCCTAAACAGAGGGGCCAGATGGAGTCAATGGATTTCGTGATGTTATTTCCAAGGAGCATTACCTCTGTTTTGTCCCCGTTAAGTTTTAAGCAGGAGCCTGACATCCAGGCGGCGACAGCTTCCAAGCATTTGTGTAAGCTGTGGTGGGGGTTAAGGGGGGGGTTCAGTGCTACCACTAGCTGCGTGTCGTCCGCATAGGTGACAATTTTCACACCAAAGGGGCGGACGACATCAGCTAGAGGACTGAGGTATATATTAAAAAGAGTGGGGCTCAGGGAAGAGCCCTGAGGTACTCCGCAATTGAGAGGTTTACTGGAAGAGATGAAGTCCTTCTCAAATACTTGGAAAGATCTATCCGTGAGAAAGGACCTCATCCAAGTGAGTGCTCTGTCTGACACTCCTATTTTATCGAGGCGATGGAGTAAGGTATTATGATTAACAGTGTCGAAGGCGGCACTTAGGTCGAGTAGGACGATGGCCGTGGACCCGCCACCGTCCAGGATCCTTCGTGCCTCCTCCGTCACTGCAACCAGTGCGGTCTCTGTTCCATGACGTGGCCTAAAGCCAGTCTGGGAAGGGTCCAGTATGTTATTGGCTTCCAGGAAGTCAGTGAGAATAAAGTTGACATGCTTCTCGAGGAGTTTGCTGAGCCAAGGAAGGAGGGAGATGGGTCGATAGTTAGCAGGGTTAGATTGATCAAGACTGGGTTTTTTCAGTAATGCTTTAACCATTGCTTTTTTCCATGGGGGTGGGACAATACCCGTATGGAGGGAGGAATTGAGCAAGTCTAGGATAATAGGTGAGATCTGGTGAGTTATCTGGGTAAGAACCCTGGGGGGGGCTGGGTCGATGGGTGATCCAGATTTAACCTGTCCCATGAGTTTTTCTAGGTTGGTAAGGTCTAATAAAGGAAAGCTATTGAGAGCATGAGGGGGGGCTATAGTCAGGTCTGTGTTGGCAAAATCTGTGGGCAGAGTGACGGGATGGGAAAAAGAGGCATTGATGATTTCTATTTTCTGGTGAAAGAACTTAGCTATTTCCTCACAGTGGGTCTGAGTGTTGTTAAGATCTTTTGAGGCCTCAGGAAGTTGCGAGAGGGATTTTGCTATCCGGTAGATCTCTTTAGATTTGGACGCTGCCTTCTAAATTTTATGTTCATAATATTTGGCCTGAGCTAGTTGAATATCTGCTTTATAGTTTTTAATAGCTGTTCTGTAACTCTTTTTATCTGCTGAGAGGTAATCAAGGCGCCATTTCCTCTCGAGTTGTTTACAGACACGTTTTGCCTCTCGTAAGTCAGTCGTATACCATGGGGCTGTTGGATTGCCGCGCTTGGGGTGAATGCTTTTTAGTGGTAGTACTAGATTTAAGGAGCTGGTAATCCATCTGTTATAGTTCTCGTTTCCTTGGGTGGGAACAGATGTATTAGAGGGTTTGGTGCGTTGTAAGAGATCCTGCCACTCAGTCAAAGGAATTTTTGACCAGTTGCGGGAGCGTTGAATCGTCGGGGGTTTGGGAGAGGGGTGGTGGGGCAAAGTCCAAGAGAACGGGATAAGGAAGTGATCGGACCATGGAAGGGGGGAGGGGTTTCCAACGTGGAGGTCTTGACAATTACTAAAGATGGGGTCTAAGAGATGTCCTTTTAAGTGGGTGGGCCCACGGACGAGTTGATGAAGTTCGAGGGCATTTAAGCTGGAGGATAGTTCTCTGGCTATAGGGTCGTTCAAATCATCCAGATGGATGTTAGGTCACCTAGAATTGTGAAATTGGCAGAGCTGAGTGCAGGGTTTGCGGCTAATGAGGCTAGATTGGAAAGAAACTGCGATGAGTACCTTGGTTTCTAAGGTGTAAGGAGTAGTCTAAATTGTTTACTTCTGTCTATGGGGAAGGAGGATATCCACTTGAGGGCCGGTCCACAGATACCCATGCACTTAAGCTTTTTGATGAGTGACTTGTGGGATACAGTATCCAAAGCTGAAGAGAGGTTGAGGAGGATGAGTACAGTCAAAGATTGGTGGCCCTTGTGAGGTCTGTTTCTGTGCTGGGGTTGGTGCAAAAGCCTGATTGAGAGCTATGTAGGAGTTGATGGAGCTCTAGTTGGTCTGTGAGGTGGCTTTGTCAATGACTTTAGCTGGAAAAGGCAGAAGCGAGATAGGTCTGTAGCTGATGAGGCTGTTGGGATCCGCAGTTGATTTCTTCTGCATTTTTCCAGCAAGACGGGAAGGTGGCAGTGGTTATGGAGGTGTTGATGATAGAAGTGAGGGCAGTGGAGATGATGGTTGTTCCAAGGTTGTATATAAAGTGAGGTATAGGTCTAAGGGGGCTGTCGTTCCTGTAGCTGTGGCATTGGAGAGGTCCTAGACAAATGTGAAGAGTAATTTGCTGTTGTTAGAGCTGGCTTTGAGTCTGGGAGTTTGGTCCTTTTTCTTTTGTGTTCCATAGTTGTTGGTGGTAGAGGTTGAGGGCAGCTTTGTACATGGATCTTTCAGGGTTGTTTTCATTGCTTTTCCATTTTCTCTCAAGTTGTTTGCAGTGGCACTTGGACTCCCCGGGATCATTCATATACTAGCTGAGTTGTTTGCTGTTTTGTATGTCTTGTTTCTGGTGGGAGCGGTGCAGTTTGCTCAGTCAGCAAGACATTTATTAATGAGCTGGGTGTCGACATCGAGGTTCCCAGTGTGGTTGGCTGGGTGTTCCTGTAGAGTCCTGGTCCAGATTTCTTCTGTTATTTTGCCCCAGGGTCTTTTTGGTGCTTTGGGTTTTTCTGGGGCAGGTGTTTTGCTGTTGAGGACGTCCCAGATTTTGGTGGAGTGTTTCCCGAGGGATCAGACTTTGGGGAGCATGTTGGACAGTTGGTGTGGGGTGGTGGTGTGCGTTGGTTGTTTGGAGGTGGTGATATCAGCATCTGAGGTGTCTCAGGAGAAATCGCAAAGGGTGCAGGGGAGAAGTACTACCGTGGTGTTGGAGGATGTGCGGCAGCATCGTGATTGCCAGTGTGTGTCATTGAGGTCACGTAAGATGATGGTGGAGTAGTGGTGGCATTCGTTGGTTCCCGTGGCGACTGTGGATGTGGTGTTATGGTGGCTGGTCATGGGGCCAAGTTTCCTGGTGCTGGGCACGGTCCAGATGCAGACATTGTGCTAATGGACTTGCTTTTGGTACATCTTTGGCTGCCAACAATGTGCCAACTGCTTGCTTCCAGTATGCAATCATGCTGTGGGCTGCAATAAGTAGTGCCTGTGGTGGGCAGGGCTTCTGTTTTCGGGCAGAATGGTGAGCGGGAAAAACCCAGGTAGGAAAACCAGGGCAGCAGTGGTGTCACTTGGTCAAAAGGCAGAAGCTGGATCAGGCTGGAACAAGCTGGAACTGCAGGCCACTGACTAGTGGCAAGTTAGGTGTCCAGGTGCCTAGTAATGTGATTGCACTGCGGCCTGCATTAAGTAGGTCCTGTTGTGGGCAGGGCTTCAGATGGTGAGAAGAACAGTGAGCAGGAAAAACCTGGACAGTAGATTTCTTTGCAGTTTGATATAGGGAACAGTGAATTGATGCCTTTTGTTGTACATTAACAATATCTATGCAGTCAGATACATCAACAACTTAGGAGGAACAGGCTCCAAGTTTCTGGTGGATTTAGCCAAAGTATTTTGGTACATCTATAGAGACAGAGGCATAATACTCCAAGTATAATGTCTTCCAGGTCTATCCAGTGGTGTCACAGACTCGGTACCAAGGTTCCTTCATGACAGAAGTGATTGAGCTTTGGACCAAGGGGGTTTTCATCAGCTGAACTCTCTTTAGAGATGATTTCAGTAGGCCCTCTGTGATTCATGTCATCAATCAGGAGCTCCCGAAGCTTTTCCACTGGTGAGTTTATCTGGATTCGAAAACAGTAACTGCTTTTCACCAATGTTGGACGCCTCTTTGGGGTCATGCATTTTTCCTTTCACAATGATTCACAGAACTCTAGTCCATGTCCAGCAGGATGGTGTGACACTGGTGTTGATAAGACTGTGTTGGGGAGCTTAGGTCTGGTACCCACATGCATTATTTCAGGTTGTAGTCTCTTTTTCAAAATCTACTTTTCAGTTCAAGCAGATCTTTGCATGATTAGGTGGTTCTGGGCCATCTTCGATTAAGGCAGGGAGTATTAAGGGAATCCTGGAATAGCTCTTGGCTTTGGAAGAAGGAAGTGTCAGCAATGAAACACGTATGGGTTTTATCCACTCAATCTAGCTACAAGTCTTCTGTTCAGCCCAGGTAGCTTGTGTCTGGGATGCAGGTTAATGCCATTTGTGTCTGTCCTGTAGATGGGGTAAATCATCTGGTTTCTCTGTTTTTTATGGTAATACTTTTAGAAGTATTTATTCCTACGGGAGAGCCATTTCCATGGGACATATTCTGGTCAAAGAGTAGCTGATTGGTAAACATTTCTTGGTGTACAGTGCTTTACATTCTATGCACCTTAAGGTTCCACCCCAACCTAAATACCCTGCACTTAAGGTTGTCAAAGCGATTCTGGAATTTACTTTTAGGTTGGCTCAACAATAGGGATCTTCCCCTTAAACAAGTGTCCACCAAATTAACTATTTTGCTGTGCCTTATATCCTTTAGAAGAGTTTCTTATGCAGGAGCTGTGGATGTTGAGACTGTTATGTTCCTGTGTTAAAGCGTGTTCTACTTGCAGAATGAGCAAGCGCAAGGCAACGCACTCTTTGGTAGGTGGTGGGGTCACGGGGACTCTAGATGCCTTTTTAATCATTACTGGTTCACCAAATCCAGCTCACGGAGAAAACATTTTCCCTGGACTCCAATGTGGCTCAAAAACGTTTGTCTATGGGCGGTTTAGCTATGACTAAACCCCCAATGACGGGGCTCTTTCATGTTTAGCTATGTCGGGAGGTAGTAATAACGCAGAAAGAGCCACCTCTATCGTCCCGCCTCCGCTGTTATCTCCCCGGTCATCCCCACTGTTGCAAGAACTCATAGAGACGCAGTCTGTTGATAGTGGCCTCGTAGAGAATGTTGTAAGGGATACTGTAGGGGATACTGATTCTGGTTTACTGTCAGGGCAGGGGGCTGTGGCCATTGCACTGATCCCACCGACTGCAAGTAATGTAACTATCTCAAGTTCAGGTGGGGAGGTTATCACTCGCTCAAAAAGGGCATCTAAACTTAATAGCTCCAAAAAGCCACCAGATAGCGACCCGGCTCCAGTAAAGCGAGCCAGAGGTGGGGGATCTTCCAACCCTAAACAAAAACAGAAACAAAAGCCCAGACCAGCGTCTAAAGTAATTAGGTCCCCTGGCACAGCAGGCACTGTAGACAATCAAGCTTCCCAAAACAGTGAAGATGACAATGCGGGGCAGGGAGTGGCCACTAAGCTTTGGAAAAGGATGGAAATTATGCTAACTACTCTTTTGGGGCCCTTATTAGTCAAAATGAGGTCTATAGATGAAATATTGTCGCTGTTTTTGACACAGAACAGTGTACCAACTATTGAGGTCAACCGGTGTGTATCTTGCCGTTCTGGGGCACAGGAGGGACCCAATTTATCAGTTGTACCCACCAGAGTAGAGGGGAAGGGAGGGGGACATTGCCAATGAACAGCCCTCGGGCATGCAGGATGGGACAAGTTGAGCACCACCCCCAGGTCCCCTGGAAGTAAGCTCAAATAGCACAAATACTAACCCCAGGGGTCATAGGCACTCAAGGGCAGGGACAGAAGGTAATATCACAGTCCAACAATCAGACCCCACTAATAAAGGGGGCAGAGCCTCCACAAACCTAAACTCTGGGGAGATGCCAGTTTATAGCGCTCGGGCACCCCAGACTTGCCGTTTCTAGATCTACCACCCGCATCATGTCCATATACAGTGGTCCTGACAGGTGTCCCGGCCTGTACCAGCGATGGAGAAGAATCCCCCTTAATGTTGATCAATAAGGCAGCGCACTGGATGAGTAGGAATGTAGGTTTTAACATCACCAATCACAGGCACATTTCATTTTAATGGCTAGAAGGGTGTCCTGGATTGGCAATTCCAGGAAAGTTTTCCCAGGGGACTGCGTGATTGTGAACTTAAGGTATTCCGAGCTCGTACACAACCTGCTCAAGCAGTGTAAGGGGTTTTTCCAAGATGAGGGTGGCTCAAGTATTAAAATGCTCCCTTTAGGTTTCTTTTACAGACACATGATGAACCCGAAGAACCGTGATGAATACAGGAGGCTTGTGGTGGGAATGTATGGGGGTGGCCCCACAGTCCCAGTACATAACCGGTATGCCCCCCTCAATAATTCAAGGGATTTAAATGATATTGACTGACTGGGCTTGTCGAGGGCAACTAAGGGTGTTTATGGACATGAGAATAATGTTATTAATATAGTCTTGGGAGGAACAGTCATGGTGAGTTTAAATGAGGACGTTGTAAACCTAACCCACTTAGAGCACTTGGCACCCTGCACGCAAGAGCACAATCAACCAAACATGGAACCTCATGGATCTCAATCCTATCCCATATCAGACAGCCTAGACAGACATAACCAGAGAGATTTTAAAATAGTTTCCTGGAACATAGCAGGTTTCTCTGCCAAATTCAAAAATGAAGACTGGCTAGTTTATATTAGGAAATTCCAAGTCATCTGTTTACAGGAAACATGGGAAGTAGAGAGTAGCACTTTCCACCTTGAGGGTTACAAAACCTATTTTGTACCAGCGTGCAAGGCAGTGTCAGGGAGAGCAAGGGGAGGATTGATTATATATGTCGATCTCAGGTTACAGGGCAGATGGTCTGATTTAGGTTGGAACTCAGACTTCATGTTGGGGCTTAGGTTTTATAATAAGGGCCACAAGTTAATTTTTATGAATTTTTATAATGCGATCTTACCAGGCCAGAGTACTGCAAGAGTGGATGAGCTGGAGAGTAGGCTCGCTCGCAAACAGGAGCAAGGGGCGTCGATGCCTCATTTGGTTTTAGCTGGCGATTTCAACTGTCATCTGTGTCCAAATCTGAAAATTGATCGGGGGGATTGGTCATCGTGTGCTCTGGAAGAGGGCCCGCATATAGAACATACAAACGAGGGAAGGGTGCTATGCAAGTTACTAAACACACATGCCCTTACACACACCATGGATCTGACTGAAGTTGGGAAGGATAAAATGGTACACCCCACATTCAAAGGCAGAGGAAGTGTTTCTTTTATTGATTTTATCTTTGTTTCCAAAACACTTCAAAAATGGGTCACAGGTTTTAAAATATGTCTGAGTATCTTCAGTGACCATAATCCCCTAGTCATGTCCCTCGTGGAGTTAAATCTCTCCAAGAACCCACCTAGAGTGGGGGGTGGCATGTGCCACAGACCAAGGCAGGAGGTTGAGATGGTCACAGGGTGATGGCGAAGCTTTTTATAGAGCTTTAGTGAAAGGTGGTGAACAGCTCATCGTGGACTGTTTAGACCCAAATGTGGAGGGGGCTGAACTAGTCAGGGCATTCGAGGGTGTTGCTCAATTAATTGATGGTCTGCTCAGGACCACAACACACAAAGCTAGATCGAATGACACAATGTGGTTTGACCAACAGTGCTTCCGTGCCCTGAGAGAGCTGAACGTTGCTCTAAAATCCTCCCCAAGAGACAAGAGCAGGGTGACCCTTTGCAGGATAAATTATTAATTGGCAGTAAAAGGCTGTAAATCCAAATTACAACAGCATGCTTGGGAGGACCTAAGAGAGGCAATAGAGCTAAAGGACACAACTGCCTTTTGGAAAGTTATAAACGATTCTTGCTTCCAAGAGGCAAACAAACCCAGGGCAGCCAATAACATCCTGCCGGAGTTATGGCATGAGCATTTTTATGGGCTCTATAATCACTGCTTGACTGAGGCCCAGTCGGAGGATGACAGGTGGGAACAGACCATGAACCCGATAATTTTCTCTCTGGGCGAGATCAAGGCAGGGATAGAAGGCCTGACCCGAAACAAGGCCCCGGGCCCTGATGGGATCCCACCTGATCTTTTTTTGAGCAAAGTAGATCTTTGGGCACCAATCCTGACCAGAGTCATTAACGCAGCAGTCGACATAGGTATGCCCCCACCCTGGTCCACAGCCACGATTGTTCCTGTTTTTAAAAAAGGCAACAAGGATAGCCCACTTTGTTACCATCCCATTTCCTTAATTGACGTGTCAGCAAAAGTTTTAGGACGGGTTATCCTCAGTCAGTTAATGGACTGGGCTGAGGATCAGCACATCATAACTGACACCCAATATGGCTTTAGGCCAGGAAAGTCAACCACCGATCAATGTCTTAACTTATATTTACTGGTAGCCAAGTACACTATTGCTAGCCAAGAAACCGTGTACCTGGCATTCATGGACTTGACGGAGGTTTTTGACCGAGTTAATCGTAGGAAATTATGGGCAGTCATTGGTGGCCTTGGTGTGGATCCCGGACTTATTAACATTTTAAAAGCTTTGCATCAGAACACTACCGCCACAGTCAGATACAACCAGGAGGGAAGTACCACCGACCCTTTCCCAAGCTTAAGCGGGGTCAGACAGGGTTGTATCCTGGCCCTTTTTCTGTTTACTTTGTACATAAATAGTTTGGATCAGGCACTTAGCACTTTAAAGGTCGACACACCGTGGATTGATTCAAGAGAGATCCCTGTCCTGCTCTATGCGGATGACGCGGTTCTCCTCGTCCGTACACCCAATGGGCTTTAGGGTCTGATAGACGGCTTTGTTTCCTTCATGGAGAACTTAGATCTGTCCCCCAATCTATCCAAGTCGTACATTATGGAAGTGGGCAAAAAAACAAGCAAAAAGTATGATTACATGATTGGTTCTCACCGCTTGGGAAAGGTGCACTCTTTCTCGTACCTGGGGATTTTATTTGATGGACGTCTAAATTTTAAAGATCTTTTAGCTAGTTGCTCTGGGTTGATCATGAATTTTGCACAAAGGCTAGGCCGTTGGTCACCGGAGCAAATTCTGAGATTATACAGCTCTATGTGTTGTGCCAAAGTTGTTTCTGGAAGCAAGGTATGGGGATTCATTGATGCGCAGCATTTACAAATAGAGGAAAATAGGTATCTTCGGTGCTTACTTAAAGTGCCTCAGAGCACACCTTCCCACATTATCCACGAAGAACTTGGCATCAGTTACATCAGGGATAGGCTGGAAGTCAAACACCTAGTCTGCTAAGCCAAAATCTGGGTAATTACGGAGGCTACATTTAGCAGACAGATCATAGTAGACTGCCTCGCCAGCGACCGGGGGTTGAACATTCCATGGCTCAAGTATGTCAAGGAGAATCTAGAAGGTATAGGATGCGCAGATCTTTTTAACAATCCTACAAAAATATCTATGCAGGAAAAGGCCTGGTTAAGGACCGGTTCCTCAAGCATGTCATAACACTCAGGGAAGATAGTGAGCTGATTAAGCCGACAGTGAGAGAATATCTTCTGACCAAAACATGCGTGGGTACTGAGCCTCACTTATCTTATTTTCATAATGCCCACAACAGATTTTTAATGACACGGTTTAGGCTTAATCTTTTGCACCAGTTGACCCGGCAGGATTTACCTCGTCTATAGAGTTGAAGGGTCCGTGTGGCTGCGACCATCAGTCTCCACAGGACACCCTTCACTTTGTTTTATTATGTCCTTTTTATTCACAACCCAGGAGTTTCTTTTTAAAAAGTATTTTAAAGAATGCTAGATTTAAACATGTAAGGGTGGCCCTGTAATTTTTAAAATTGTCCACAGATGCATTAACCCTGTTCTGTACTGTAAATTTTTTAAGGGCAGCCGTCAGGCTCAGAACAACAATGGGCATTAGGTGAACATATGAGGCCCGTGATGTTAGTCCTTTAATGGCCCCAAGAAGGAATTTGATGAGGGGAGGGGTCTTAATCGCGGATGAATTGAATATGTACTATTTTAGGCTGTTGAATCATCTTGTTTTTATATCATGATGTATTTTATCTGTACTTTTATGGTATTTTTTCATACCGAATAAAGTATTATGATTGATTGATTGAATGTTTCTAGACATACGAAAACTTTGCATCCATTTTTTTATCCTTGTTTTCCTGATGTATGAAATTATGTGTGGTACATTTACTGAGATGGAAAAGACTGCAGTATTCAGGCCTCCTTCGGTTTCTTTTGACCTACGTTAGGAAGCCTTTAAGAGGGTGTAGAACCTAGCTTGGGAATATAAAACAATATTGATTTCATAAAGAAAGACAAAAAGTTACAAAAAAAAGTTCTTTTGATTAGCTTGTACGAAAATGGGTCTATTAGGTTGAACTTGGCTGTTTTCAGGAACTCAGACAGAGTTTCTTCGGGAGGGCTTATATCTGATCCCTTGTGCCAGAAGGAGAGAATGTTTTCTTTAAGATATGAGGTGGACACAGAGCTGTAAGGGGACACAGAGCATTGTTGGATTTTACAAAGTTTGGAAATTCATCTTCAGTTAGGGGACAAAAGGAATCGAGAGATGTGGCAGAGTGAGCCATCAGTTTTGTTGGGAGGAGAAGGTATTTTTATGGTCAGAAGAGAAGGTCAGGACACAGGGTCTTACTGGAGCGGTAGGTGTGCTAGGCAATAGACTCATGGCCAAAGCACCTCATTCAGTGAAGTGGAGGAAAAGACATGTACCAAAAATCAGTTCCCCATCCTCCCTTCTCTTTTCACTGTTGACCACTTTAGAGGGAGGTTGTCTGTGGAAGAACCTTTAATGTATGAAGCCATCGGAGGCACCCTTTCCATAGAGCTGACAGCAACAAAAACGGTATCTGACAAGCCGCTTAATTTATGGGACATCATCATCTCTTCCTGTCCCTGCTGCTTGCAGTGAAGGTTACATTTAGCTTTAATGACGTAAATGAAAGACCCTAAGCAACATTATATAAGGGAGAAGCATGTTGTTTGCTTGCTTATACTGGTGGTGTGAACCAAATAAATGATCAGGTGGCAGTACCTGTCTGCAAAATGCTCACTCAAAACATTTTGTTGGATCCCACTTCCCTTTGACACCACTTCTGGGGCCATTTTGTATGTGTTACTTTCCATTGATAGCACAAAATCCAAAGATGCTGGCAGCATTGGTGTAAGGTTGCAGCATTATGTTGCACACATTCTGCCTGTTTCATGGCAGCACCCAGCAAAATCTTTCAAGCATTCACCCCAAATTGCCAAGCCACCTTTCACCCCTTTCTCTAGACACATCAAAAAAATGTTCTACCTAAGGTCCACTGTAGCTTGTGCTAAGCTTCTGGAAAACATATGCTCTAGTAGGATCACCCTTGTGGCAAGTTCAACAGGTACTGTCTTTGTGGAAGTATATCCTTTTGACTAGCATGCTGCACCTGACTGCCTCTCTGGCAGCTTCCACTGTGGGCTTTAGTTTCCTGAGTTCTTGCTTTATGGGGATTTAAATATCAAGTTACAAAAATGTTGTAGCAAAAATATTGATGGAAAAAACGTAGACAAGGTAAAGAATCATAAATAAATATTGGCTTATTATACTTAACTCCAAATGTATTTATCTTGATGACATACATACTGGCAAAGTACAAGGATGTGGAGTTAATAAGAGGAAATATATGGTTCTCAATATATACTTATCGCTATACCATTTTGGTTGTGGATATTTTTGACATGATATTCTGGTAGAACAATATTTATGTGGTCAATATTTCGACATACTAATACACATTGCCCAAGGTAGACAAATTAGGGCCTTTTCACTTATCTCTTGCCAATTGTACTCTCAGCCTACCTGTCGTCCTGGAGAATGCTGCAAACAGGTCAATGCTTTTGCTTTTGTCCAGTGGCAGTGCGTCCATTGAGGGCGTTGGGGCGTAGCCCCCCCACCCATAGCTCCCTCGGCGTTTCTAAACTTAAGTAAACTGAATCAGTTTACTTAAGTTCAAAGACGCCGAGGGAGAACCAACTGACAATCATGTCAGTCAGCATGACGTCGGACCGCCCACCCCCTTCAGAGTCTGAAGGGGGTGGGCGGTCCGGCGTCATGTTGACTGACATGATTGTCAGACCAGGGGCAACAGGCAGCAGCACAAGTGCGCATGAGTGGGGAAGGTGAGCGAATTTTCACCCGTGCCCAGTCATGCGCACCTGTGTTTGCACTGGCTTGCGCATGCCCATTAGGAGCCCCTCAGTCTCCTAATGGGCAGGCGGCGGGCGTAGCCTAAGCTGTGCCCTCAGCCAATCCTGGCGCTGCTGGCAGCGCCAGGATTGGCTGAGAGGGGTTGGCAGGCCCCTCCAGTTCCGTTCGTGAAGGTGCCCAGCCAGGGGAGCAGAGGTCTGAGAGGTGGCGTGGACACGACCGGCTGCGAGGTAAGTGTTTTGTTTAATAATATTTAATTCCCCCGTACGAGACCCCACCCCCCGAGCCGCGACTGTGTAAGGGAAATATGCATTAAGCAGGTACCCGTGTGATTGTGCGTGTGATTGTGTGTCCTCCTGTACAAGGTTCAGTCAGACCACCCACGTTTATTCGACTTATAATCCGCAACATTTTCACACATTGCACGATTTCAGCCTATCCATAGCCGGCTTGACTTTTCACACGCACGCCACACATTGTGCTCAATAGGCCTCCAACGCATTCTAGATCCGCTGATCTGTGGCGCGCGCGCCCGCTGGGCAGAGCAGAGCTCACACTCACAGCCCCAAAACCTTTCACCATTCTTTTCTGACAAACCCACAGCAGCCAGAGATCCGTTTCTTATCTAACTTGTGTATTTTGTTCTTCCGGGCGGTACAAGCATTAACTATCGCCTGTCTGAAATCTCTTGCTGCCTTTGAGGTAAACACCAGATGGGAATGTTTAGCAAGGGTTCCTCGTCTGTTTTCCGTGTTTCTAAGCTGCGCAATGCCTCGATGACATGCGGCTTGCTATCTGTCCAAAGCATGACGCAGTGCTTTCCATGCAGATCCGTTTCCTGAAAAGCAGCGTGTTTTCCTACTTGTGGCTTTTCTCTAAAAACACCTGCCGTGCGGTGCGGCCTTGGTGTTCTTCACTTCTGCGGTAGACGGAGCTAGCATTCGTTCTCATAGATATTTTACGAGCTTTGAGATAGATGTACTTAGACCTTTGATTTTTTGGGGGGTGCAGGGGAGTGTAGGACGCAAATGCACAAGTGTGGTTAGGCGAACTGTAGATGGCTTACACTAAGCCGCTTTCTTGCCCGTGCTAGCTGCCCTCGGTGCATGTGTCTGTCAGTGTTTGGTGCAGCCAGTGTGCATCTGCTGGAGTAGAGGGTGCTTCTATGATGTATACCTTGGATGAGCTGTGAAAAAAGAATACCATATTTTTCCGATGAGTTCACCAGTTATAGCTGATTTCATCTGTATAGTGATTTAATGTATAGGTTCGCCACATTGCAAGCATTTGTAACTCTGATATTTTATGCATAGCTGTTTGCAACTTTACCGTAACGGGGACATATCATATTTCAACCGTCAAATCATACCTAGTGCATTTTGTCTGACGTGCTAGTTTTCACTGGTAAAGTGTGCAGTCTCATGCGATTCTCAGTTGTTTTTTTGCTTGATTATAACAGGTAGTGTCTTGCAAAATAGGTGGGACTGAGAGAAGGATTTTGGTTTAACAACAGTTTAGTATCGACTTGTTCTCTGGCACTCAGGCCTCAAGTTCCTTGAGGCGCTTGAAGGCAGGCGGAAAATGGACTTGTGTTTGCGACGCAATGGGGGGGGTTAGCAGCAGGAATACAAGTGTAAGTGCAGGAGGTCTGAGCATAGTAGTTAGTTGTACCCGGGATTTGATGCACATGCTGATAAGGAGGGAGCACAAGGAGACGCCGTTGGTCTGTTTCTCAGTCTTCAGCTCTTGGTGTGGTCATATAGGACACATTTAAAGCATTAGAGTTAAAGGTCTAAGACTTTATCCACTGACTAGAGATTGCGAAGGAAAATCCACAATGCACAGCGTCACAGATGGTGGAAGATTCTGGTGGAACTGGTGCGGCCGTGCCTGTCGCCTGCAAGCTAGCTCAGCAGACTCTGTCCATGACCCGGACAGAGGAGGCCCCCACTACGGCAGTCTGCAGGGGAGCAGGGTCCGGTAGTCTGGTTCCTGCCTGAATGCTGTCATGTCTCACCTACAAGCCCATACTTGAGTACACACAGTCAGTAGGTTGTTTAGGCTCGCTCGCAACGCCTGCTTGCCACAGTGCAGTACGAAAATAATTTTACGCCTCACCACTTTCAAATATCACCAGCCGCCACTGCTTTTGTCCACAAGCCTACAACAGAATGGTAGCTAATTATCCACTTTAAGCAGCACTCCCATTATACCTCAATTCATGATCTGAGCTGAACAGCAGAAACTCTCTGCATCATACAGCCCAAGCTGTGAACAAACAGTCAAGGTAAACCAATCCATCAACAACCAACCTCTAAAAAAGTAACTCTCACGATGGGCTGGCAGAAGCCTCAATACTGGGAGGCTTATTTACAAGTCACTTGCACCGCCGGTGCGTCACTTTTACAAGGACAGGAAAAGCCACCCTGCGTGGCTTTTCCTATCCTTGTAAATATGGCCCCTTTACATGCAGCACTTTGTAAGGACGGGGCTTCCATGGATGTTGCTGTGGGTGTTCCCACGCAACACTCATGGAACCTGACACATTTCTAGATTTACGAGAAAACATAAACCTGAAAATGTATCTCAATATTACGCCTCCCCAGGGGAGGCGTAGAGAGTTTCAACAAGGAGAAATGCATTCATTTCTCCTTGTTTTGTTTCTCTTTCTATGCGTGCTGCATTCTGAAGCACTCATAGAACGAGGAAATCACCTCTGGTGTGCAGGAAGGTGTTCCTTCCTCAACATAAACAATCATGCCCATGACAAAGACAACCTTGCACCATGGTGCAAGGGTGCCTGATTCGGCCCATGGCAGCAAATTGTTTGCCAGCGCCGAGGAGAGTAAAAGGATCCATCATATCTTGTAGATATGAGGCATCCATGTGCTTTGAAAGTGCCGCAGAGTGGCAAAGCCAAAGGGCTTGCGGTGCCGCACTGCGGCACTTTCTTGTAAATGAGGCCCTAAGAACTTATATAAGGCTTGGCCAATAATGATCTTTTCTACTCTTCTTTTATTATTTTAGATGAAGTGTATGCCACCCAACAAGACTTTATCCAAAAATGGGTCAATAAGTTCCCTTCTCAGAAGTATATATGATGAATCATGCGAAATGTAATGCTAACCAAGAGGTGGAACTTTGAAATTCTAAAATGGGACTCCGTTTTGAGGTGCACAAAACGTCCTAACATCATTCCAGTAATTTTATGTTTGGCCAGAACAGATGTTGCTGATTTGATAGTTTGGGTTATTTTCTGGTTCTTTTCTCTATACTCTATGTACGGAATCTGGGAGCCTGCAGAGACACCCTCCACTAATATCCCTCCTGGCTTTATGAATTCTCTTCAAACCTGATATAGTTATTTAAATACTGTGGGGCAGATTTATGTGGGACTTGCGCCCCTTTTACATCGCTGTTGCGTCACTTTTGTGACGCAGCGGCGGCGTAAACCCTGCGCCACGTTGCGCCCCATTTACATCGTGACGCATCTATGGAGATGCGTCACGGTGTAAAGCCCTGCGCCACGTGAAACCTGCGTCAGGTTTCACGTGGGCTTTGCGACACAGGGGGGGGGGCATTCCGTTGCAGGAACGCCCCTGAAAAGTGACTCAGTGAAATCTATAAGATTTCACTGAGTCACTTTCCCAACGCTGATGCGTCAAAACCCTGCGCATGCTTGAAGCAGGCGTAAGGCTTGACGCACCATGTTAGGGATAGGGTAGGTTGGAACAGCGCTGGAGTTGCGTCGCGCTTGCGACACAACTTCAGCACTGTGCCAACCTTACGCCGGCAGATGCGTCACGTATATGCTTGTCCTTGCGTCACGATGCACCGCATTGTAAATGCGGCGCATCTGCGGTGGCGCAAGTGCAAACTTGCGTGACGCATCTTCCCTGCCCCAAAGGAAATAGAATCCTCGGTCTATTCCCTTTGTGTAGTGAGCACTGCTTAGAAAACTCATTATTCGTTCGATTGTGCTCTTTTTAGGTTTGCCTGCACAGCATTTGCGCTGTGCTTGTCAAATTTCTTCTATGTAATATATCTTAAAAGGGGGCTGTTATCAGTTTCCCTCACTGAATTACTGTGCTCATTTCCTCGCTGTCCTCAACTCTTTTTTTGTTAACTTCCCCTTCTACTAAGGCTGTTCACACTGTTTAATTGTTTCTCTCGAGGCCCCTTTAAACCCAACAAGGCTTTCGAGATTGAAATACATGCCCAACACGTTGGCCGCTGCTTTTCTAAATGCGTTCTGAGCCCTCATGGACACTGGAGGGTTCGAGCTAGACCTCCACATTATTCATTAATTTTAATTTTATTTTTAATCTTTACATTTTGTTTTTCCTTACTCTGGCATCAATAAAAAGAAAATCATTTCCTGGTACAACTGCCGTAATTCTGACGGTTGTGTTTCGCTCGAGGCCCCTTTAAGCCCAACTCGTCTCCCGAGTTTGAAACATACGCCCAACATGGCGCACACCCCTTCCAACTGGAATGCAGCCACATGCCATGCTCTATCCTTAGGCAGCACGTGATCTTGACTTTGCTTTCCCTTTACTATTTTACTCGCACAAGAGACACGCCAAGACAGGAAGCGGCGAAGGAAGGATTTATATGTCTATATCAAACGCCGTTTTCTTCGTAACTCCCCTCCATGTGAAGGGGACACCTGGCAGCAACTCTGATCATTTTTTTCTATACTATTTTTACAATTGCAGGGTTACTGTTATGTTCGGGGGTCGAGGCCCAGCATGCACGTGGGCTCGCTCACACCACACACAGAGCTAACTAGTACGAGCCGGAAGTCCAATGCGACCTCCGCTCCATTATTTAAGCTCTCTGGCCACGCCTGGCCTGAGAGTGATACATTGTGTGGGGTTTATTCTGGTGGCCTTCCCGGCATAGCTAAACACTAGACCGCTATATCCCTTCCCAAATCAGATTTTCACAATACTCTCACATAGTTCAACATACAAAATCTGCAAGTCTCTGGCTCGGTTTGGGGTTAGGCCGGAGCTCGTACCTTTGTGACCACACGCGCTGGCTTGCGGGCAGGCTGCTTGTCTCGGGACATCCTGAGCCGTGTGTTGGTTCGTCTTCAGTCTCCCGACACTCTGGCGCGGCGTCTCTCCCTGCTCCTTCCGCCTGGTGGGAGTGGAATTCTTCGTGGTATACGTCATCCCTTGGTTGTTGGCGGCCAGCCGGCCTATCCACTTCCGGGGCTTGGACTCTTTTGAACCACGACACATTACGAGTGATGGTCTCTCCGTCCTTCTCCGCCGTGACTGCGGTTCCATTGACTCTTACCACCATCCATAGACCCGGCTCATAGACGGTGCGGAACTTGCCTCCGCCCCAACGTGACCTTGCATGATGACTCTAGGCTCTCCTCTTTTTGATGGCCTTCTCATTGGTTGCCAACCTGCGATCTTGCGTGCGTTCTGGGTCATATGGTTGTGGTGCCCAGTTGTCCGACATAGGTAGAATGTCTCTCCGAGGTCCGGCCAGCATCAGTGACCATGGTGCTCTCTGAGTGGTGCAATGCGGGGTGCTTCTGTATTCTCGCTGGAATATCTGGAGGGCTGCCTCGGGATCTGTTTGCTCTGCCAGGGCGATGCGAAACACTTTTTTTATTGTTCGCATGAAGCGTTCTACTTCCCCGTTTGCTTGGGGCCATTGTGGGGTTATGCGGCGGTGCTTGATCCCGAGCTGCGCCAGAAATTCCTGGAATTCTCCCCCTTGGAACGGGGGTCCATTGTCCGTTTTAACAACCTGTGGTAGTCCGAATAGTGCGAATGTTTTTTTCAACACTGGTCTCAAGTGGTGGAACGCTGTAGATGGGAGTATTTCCACAAGGGGTACTTGGTGTAATTGTCGACGATGACAGCTGTTATTCTCCCGTTTGGGAAGCTTCCAAAGTCTAGGCTCACCCAGGACCATGGGGACACTGCTGGCTCTTCTGTTATGATAGGTGCGGGAGACTCCTGACTGCTGGTGAGCTGACATGCTCGGCAGTTCCTGACGACCTTCTCGACTGCTTCATCTAGACCGGGGCACCACATCTTCTCCCTCATCTTGGATTTCATCCTGTTGACCCCTTGATGGCCTTTGTGCGCCAGTAGGGTGGTTTGTTCTTGAAGGTCTGCTGGTACTACATTTTTGAAGCCCCTCAGAATTATGCCGTTGTCCGCCCCGCTGAGCTCATCCCTGATCTTCCATAGCTTCCCCAGCCGACTCCGGTTAGCCTCAGTCCATCCGCTGACATTGTGCAGGAAGTGTTCCCACGACCCAGTCTTGAGGGCCGTGAACACTCGCTGGAGGGCTGCATCGTTCTCCGTGTGCCTTTTGATTTCTTCAATTGTGAGGGCTTTGGGACAGGCCCACTGGGAGATCATGTTTATGTAATCTTCTACTTGCTGCTCCTGTTGGGAGTGGCCGTCAGCCGGGTTTGACGGGTGCCGCGACAGGAAATCCGCCGGGTTTTTGGCCCGTGGTCTGTATACCAGTTCCAACTGGTAGTGCTGCAGTTGTATGGCCCAGCGTTCAATCCGTGGCGGTGGATGCAGCGAGGTGCCTTTGAACACCGACAGTAGCGGTTGGTGGTCTGTCACGACCCGGAAGGGATGCCCGCTGAGGTATAGATGAAAGTGATTACACCCCCATTTGATGGCGAGTGCTTCACGTTCGATTTGTGAGTATCTGGTTTCTGTGGCTGTGAGCGCTTTACTCGCAAACGCTAAGGGGACCCACTTTCCAAGCTCTACTTCTTGGGTCAACAGCGCCCCTAGGCCGACGGGGCTGGCGTCAACTATCAGCTCAGTTGCTTTGGCGGTGTCAAAGTATGCCATGGTTGTCTTTTCTTGCCGTGCTGCTTTTACTTTGTGAAAAGCTTCGGCTTCTTTCTGACCCCACACCCATACTGCGTCTTTCTTCGTTAGTGCCCGCAGGGGCTCGGATATCGTGGCTAGATCCGGAATGAAACGCCTGCAATATGTTGCCATTCCTAGAAAACTCCTTACGTCTGACGTTGTCTGCGGGGCCGGTGCATGTTGGATTGCCTGAGATTTCTGGGGGTCTACCTTCACCCCATCCTGGCTGAACACATACCCGAAGAAATCGATGGACTTCTTGAAGAATTGACACTTGTCTCTGTGGAGGGTCACCCCGTATTCAGCCAGGCGCTGGAGGGTTGCTCTCAGATGTCGGTGGTGCTCTTCACTGGTTGCCGAGTGGATCAGAATCTCATCACTGACATTTAGAACTCCTTGAAGTCCTGATAATAGTTCTCTTATTATATTTTGGAAGATTTCTGCAGCTGAGGAAATGCTGAAATTTAACTGTTTGTATCGTCGGAGGCCCAGGTGGGTTGAAAAAGTGGTAATGTACCGACTTTCTTTGGCTAACCTCAGTTCGTGATAGCCCGCATTAAGATGCAACTTGGAGAACCACCGGGAGCCATTTAGATCCATACACACACACAAGAACTGGGGGTCTAATAGCAGGCAGCACAAAAGAAAAGAAAGAAGGAAGTTGGTGTATGAAACCAATCAGACTCGAACGTTCTTAGAGCAGAGCGTGGATTACCATCAACCTTACTCATTAAATGAAGCATATGATGAGAACAAGATTGCTCTCTCGATCGTTTATATCATCTGGTATCCAACTTAGGCAGAGGTATGTCTCTTGATCATAGAGACTGCCTCACTAGTTAGAAGCTCTATTGCTCACTCGGGCTGATGAGTGTGAGTCCAAAGACACGTGAAAAACTGTGGTATCCAAAGAGAATAATCATATAAAGTGCAGTGCAAAGAAAAACAGTGAAATCTAAAAAAGGTTGTGTAGAGAGAAAGATCCTACAAATTAATTCACTCCGCACACCTTGATTAAAAAGTGTATCAAAGTTTATAGAAGTACTATCTAGTGGCTGCTATATATGGGTCGACATGTTTCAGCCATCCGGGAATATTGCCCACGGCTTTCTTCAGGACCTGTGTTTCTCTAGATCATGCTACTGCATTTGATTAGTACACTTCCAATAGTGAAACGTGCCCACACATATCCAATCTATGTGAAAATAAATGTGAAAATAAACAAACAAGGTTGTAATAAATACGAACTCAAAATGTCCTAATCCTCTGAATCACAGGGTGCAAGCATCACCCCACGTGATCTGGGATTGCACCTCACCTACCCTGGAACCTGGCTCAGGTGAAGGAGGCCCCGCTCTGTCCGTCCTTGCCCCAAGTATTACCGAGCAGGGTGGGAGGCCAATTTAATGAGTAAGGTTGATGGTAATCCACGCTCTGCTCTAAGAACGTTCGGGTCTGATTGGTTTCATACACCAACTTCCTTCTTTCTTTTCTTTTGTGCTGCCTGCTATTAGACCCCCAGTTCTTGTGTGCGTGTATTGTTCAGTTATGGGGATGAGAATTTGGGCAGGTCTATAAATACTCTTCCCTTACACCCTATCTTTCTAATTTGTATTGTTGAAGCTATTTAGATCCGCCAGGATGTCATCTACGGTGGGTGTGATGTGCCTCTCCCTCTTGATGGCTTGGTTGGGCATACGCATATCAATACAAAGCCGGATCTTCCCTGGCTGCTTCGGTTTTTCCGCTTTCACCATCGGTGACACCCACGGGGTGGGTCCTGTTACTTTTTCTATGATGCCTTGTCGCTCCAGCTCTTCCAGTTCTTGTTCGACAAGCGGCCGGAGGTGGAAAGGTATCCATCTTTGTCGCAGGGCTACAGGCGCCACTGCCCGATCAATGTGGAGCTTCACAGGCGGTCTTCTTATGCTCCCTAGACCTTTGAACAGCTGTGGGAACATCTCCAGGACTTCTTCCGTTTGTAGTGTCCTCACGGCGTTGGCGAATGTTACAAGGCCTAAGTCTTCTGCGGTGTGGCTCCCTACTAATATGTCCACCTCTCGGTCGACCACGTGGAACGTTGTGATCACTTCATGACCATCGGCTTTCACTTGGACTGTCATCTTGCCTTTCAGGGGTAGTGGAGTCTTGCTGCCGTATGTGAAGATCTTCACTTGGGACGGTAGTAGGGCTGGCCTTGGGTTTAACTGCTTGTATTGTTGGCATCCCATGACGTTTACTGACGCCCCTGTGTCGATAAGCGCCGTCACGGATGGACCCCGCGATGTCAATGGCGCATGTTGGCTGCGGTCGTCGTCTCCTCTTGAGATCGCTTGCAAATGAGATCATGTGGCACTCTCCTTCTTCATCTGTCGACGAGTCCTCGAGGTACTGTCGGCGTTGCACTGCTGGCCTACCTCCCTGCACGACTTCTGGTTCGTCTAACGTCAGGTGCCTGACCACTCTGGAAGGCGGTCTGCGGCTGGCGGTTCCCCTGTTCCTCATGCCTCCCCGACACACACTTGCAAAGTGGTTGGGGATGTTGCACTTTGAGCATACTTTGCCTCGTGCCGGGCATTCTTCCGGCGGGTGTTCTTCTCTTCCGCAATATCCACATTGTAGTTTTCGTGCACTTCTGGGCTGTCACCTGCCTCAGGCTCCCTTCTGCTGCGTGCGTATTGCATCTACCTTCTCAGTCTTTACTGTTACCACCGGCTCTCCTGGTTGTATTAGGGCGGCGTCCATGGCTGTCGCTCTGACTTCTGATAACTCGTGGGACCGCGCTAGCACCAGGATGTCTTCCAGCGAAATGTGGGGCTGCCGGAGTATGAGGGTCAGTAGGGTTTTGTTGCAGCACCCCTGGATCACTTGTGACCGTACCTCCTTGATCTGGTCATCTTCGGTGCACGTACTGGCTAGTTCCCGCAGTCGTGCGTGGAACGCGTCCATTGATTTCCCTTCTCGTTGGCGTGCCTGGCGGAGTTTAAAACGTTCGTTTAGCTGGAGGTCGAAATGGGCATTCAGGGCCCTCACTGCTGCATCGTAGTCCGTCGGAAGCCCTGTGTTAGGGAGATGTGCAAAGAGTTTGTATATCTCATCCCCTGCGAAGTGAAGTAGCAGGGATCGCTTAACAGCTCCGTCCGTCTCTCTGGAGGCGATAAAGTAGTTATCTGGGAGTAGTGAGGAGTTGGCAGCGCTGCTGGGACCACTGCCTGTGGAGCTGCTTGTTGCGCCGCCGGCACTGGTGGGTCGGACATTTTCCAGCGAGGTGCAGTACTTCTGTCTTGGTGCCACCTGGCTTGTGACCTTTCTTTTGATCACCCTCTATGCTTTATTTCGGTGTGCAACAGGCTGTGTTCTGTGGGCCTCGTGGTGATGCAGGGCAGACTGTGGGCCATGTGGTGACTGTGCAGGGCAGCTACTAGAGTCTACTGCGGGGCAAACAGGTCTACAGGCGTGCTGATGTGCCTTTATTTTTCCAGAGGCTTTCCCTCCTTTGATTTGCAGCGTGAGCGCTGGCTTCTGGGCTTTCGCGACGGATCGTGGTGCAAGGGGGCGGGGCTTCGCGCCCGCGTTTTCTCCTCCTGCGCGCTCGACCAGAGAGGGCCTAGCGTGCAAGTGGGCCCATGCGCTCGCGCTACGCTCGTGCACCAGCTGTTCGTCAGCACCTCACCTCGCGGTCAGCGCGATGTTCACGCCCGTCACGGTGCTCGATGCGTGCACTTGATGCAGCGCTCTCGCTGGCAATGGCGGCCTTTCCGCTTCTCACTCCCTTTTCCTTTCCGATGCGGGCAGCGGCAGGGCCGAAAGCGAGGAAGTCTGCTTGGCGGTGCAGGTGGGTCATGTGGTGACGATCCCCTCTCGTCGCCAGTGTTATGTTCGGGGGTCGAGGCCCAGCAGGCACGTGGGCTCGGTCGCAGTGAAGAACTCACACCACACACAGAGCTAACTAGTACGAGCTGGAAGTCCCGTGCGACCTCCACTCCTTTATTTAAGCTCTCTGGCCACGCCTGGCCAGAGAGTGATACATTGTGTGGGGTTTATTCCGGTGGCCTTCCCGGCATAGCTAAAAACTAGACCGCTACATCTACTACAAGCCCCTCCACCCATACAGACAGTGAGGCTTATTAAAGCCTGAGCACAAGTATGTTCCAAAAAACATAAATTCTTTAAATGTTATGTGTTGGGTCATAGTTTGTCCTTTATCACGAGTGTTAAAAACTGTTTAAAAACTATCTAACCACGCTTTTTCACAACAGAAACCCCTAATGTGTATTATCCGGTCACATTGCTTTTAAAGCACTAACAAGTTTAATTTTAAAGGGCACCTACACCATCTCTAGAGGAGTACATTGATCCAAAAACTGCATATAGTAGTCATGTGCCCACGTGAGAGGTGGGCAGGAAGTATGTACTAATTGACATTCTGTTTTATTCCCTGAACAGATACTACGAGTCTAATTCAGAAACCGTATCTATTTTACTTGATGTCCACACATTAGGTGTGCAAATTATATTATATTTTTCTTTATTATAGTTTATTTCCTTATTATAGGTTTTTTCACGAGTGGTACACATGAGGCTGGTCCTCATGTAGTCCTGGAGAAGAGGTTAGTGGACACCTCGAAAAATGTCAACAAAATATTAGGGACAGTAATCACATAACAATTACTCTTTCTCCTAATATTAACCCCTTTTAACCATACCAACTAGGAGCACAAATAAAACATTAGCTCACATTAGATCACTAACTAGGTATTTTTAACTTGGCTTTGCACCACTCCCCCAACACTGCACTACACATTATTCACATTTAAGTGCACCTACGTAATTTCGCAAGTCGCAACATGCCCCAAACAGTAGCTGTTTGGAATGACCCCAATGATGAAGCATGTCACCTAGGGGAAACCCTTGGTGAGTGAGGGCACTCAGAAAATGATTCTTCGTTTCTTATACAGGGGTGTTTTTTTTTGCACATTTGCTAAAACCCCCGCTCCCCAGGTTAGGTTCAGTGATCCGCCATTTACGGATTTGTGTTACATCACACTGTTTAAGCCTCACTCACTGTCAAGATAAGATCTCTTCCCACGGAAAAGGCAAACAGCTTCTAACAGTATGTTGGAATGCTTGCTTTTTATTACTTAGTTGTGTAAAGCAGATAGCTTAGCCTTAGAACGTTTTTTATTAGATTGATTTTTCCATCTTAATCTATTTGGTCATTAGGATAAAATTCTAAATGTTGTAATAAACATTGCATGTTAAAAATAACATTAATATACAAGAGCAGTGCTATATTTTAATACTAAACAGGCAGGCACAAGTATAGTTACCCTGCAGATAACAGGGTCATGATTTGAATGCTGCTGCAGGTGCAGTAGAACTGGGCCTAAAGGTTGTAAGAACACCTCTAAACACCTAATAGTGCTATATTGTACTAAAATACAATTGCAGTTACCTTGCAGTTAAAAGGGACTTGATTTGAATGGTGCAGCGTCACCAAGGCCAAAAGCTCTAGGTACCCCACAAAATGCAAAATATTGCTAAATTCTACTACTAAACAGGCAGTCACAAGTGCAGTTACTTAGCAGACACTAGGGCCATAATTTGAATGGAGCTGCAGGTGCTATGGCAATGGGGCCAAAAGTTGTTACCACTCCTCTAAACACCAAATATTGCTATATTTTACTACTAAACAAGCAGTCATAAATGCAGTTATCTTGAAGGCAGTAGGAACATAATTTGAATGGTGCAGCAGGTGCAGTGGCACAGGGCCCAAAAGTTGTCATAACTCCTCTAAACACATAATAATGCTAATATATCAATTAATTCTATTAGTCCCTTTTTCATTTCATGTTTCAGAATTGTGCTATTACTTACCCACACTATACCACTAGTATCAGCACAATGTTTTGCCTTTTTGTACACAAACAAGTCATAACACTTTAACAGACTTTATGTAACTTGCATTGTACAACTACTCAGCAAGCAACAACTTACAACAAAAAACAGCTTATTATTAATCACATAGGCGAAACTTTATGGATTTATCAATGCTTGTTTTCTATCCATGTCTTCAATAACCTGCTCTTCTGATGCTTCCCTGTTGTGTGCCTCCTCATATCCTAGCCTTGTTGACATTTGGCCTTGGAAAGCTCTCCTAACATCATGTTGTGTCAAGATGTGCCACCTCCCCATTCACATTGCCTGCACTTTTTTTCTACTTTTTTACATTTTCTCTCCATTCATGCACCCTTGCAAGATTGAGGCGTAGAACAAGTGGGCTTATAAGTTGCTCTCCCAGTCACATCAGACATTAACACTGGGGTACCTCAGCCCAATGAGCTACCTCAGTTTGTGAAAAGCAATAGACTTGCTCTTTTGTAGGTGGGTGCATGTTCCTCTTTAAACCCCCCCAGAGCCCTTCCTTACTCCTCCCTAAACCTCTCTCATTTAGTAGTAAGCATGCCCTATTTTCCAGACAGTCCCCCTGCTGCCTCCAACATTTTCTGCAAGGTAGTAGACTTACATATATGAGCATCTCCCCACAGAAAAGATATGAGATGTGGTGGTAGAGGTGGTGATTTACATTGGTGTGTTTGTAAATATCATTTTGTAGAATGTTAGCAGTACTATCTTAGTACTACTAAATGTGTTACAAAATGCAGTTTGTGAATAGGCCATAAAGCTTCAACGAAGCATACATTCCCAGATGTCAACTCAAAAAGAATGTGTTTTGGGTACACCATTATTAGGTTATTTTAGCAAGATGTCTGATTGCTGTGATCACTTTACCAGGACACCACCTCAAAGATTGGGGCTGCAGGCAATTGCCTATTTTGCCCATACTTTAAAACATCTCTGATGTTATTTTGTGAAAGGTGCACAGAGGAAGAATGGAGCTGTGCCCATGACTGAGCAAAACAGAATGTTTTCTAAGCACATGCGCTAACTCTGTAACTGTACGACCATAGCTGCGAATGGATGGGTACTCACAAGTACAGAGTACCTGCATGTGTATCATTTTAAATGGAGGGTACATGCACTTCTATGCACAGGTGCAATACTTGAATTATTTTAATGGGGACGTACCAGCACTTCACAGTAGCAAACAGGTACTCGGTATAGTGAGTACCTGCAGTTTTCTATTTAAATTTTAAGCACTGTGTATGGCTTAATGGGTGGGATGCAGACAACACAGCTTGAAACCATAGACCAGTGGTTGCAGCTCTGTGTGTGTCAGTGCCTAATTTAATCTAGAAGGATGAGTGCTTGTGCCCAAAACTCTACTTAGAAGCCCACGAACGGGCAATTAAATGTCACTGCGCAGAGTACAAAGGCTGCGCAGTCTTGAATCCACCTCATGCCTCTATCCCTTGATGTTGCTTCCGCAGGCTCCTGCTTTAAGTATAAGTATAAGTATAAAAGAGGCTTGTAAAGCGCTCGAATACCAGAAGGTGTCTTGGCGCTGTGGTGTGTGAGATTGGCAGGAGAGCCGGGATAATTACTGAACCTGAAATAAACGATGTTCAGGGCATAGTTGGGTTGCAGTCGCATCTCCACAGGCAGGTGATTCCAAAGTCTTGCTGCACACGTGCTAAAAGAGCGACCACCCCATCTTGAAAATTTAAATCTGGAAGTACAGATAAAGCCTAAATTGGCAGACCGTAAGGCGCGCTGCGGAAGATAGGGTCTGAGTCTATCAGCTCCATCATTTGCACCGCCCCCAAAACGGGCCCGGTGAACCAGACAGAGAGCCTTGAAATCGATCCTTTGTTGGATCGGAAGCCAGTGCAAAGATTTCCTTCCTTCAGAGGTGGGACAACCCCTAGGCAGGTTCAAAACAACCCTAACTGCAGCATTCTGTAAGGATTGGATTTTTCCCACCTGAAATTTATCCATCCCTAAGAACATGGCATTGCAATAGTCTAGTCTGGACATAAATAGAGCGGCCATCACAGTCTTCTGGAGCGCCAGAGGAATGTACGGGAGAATTTTCCGCAGGATTTTTAGAAGAAAGAAGCATGATGAGGTTAGGCTGTTTACCTGGGCGGACATATCTAGTTTATTATCAAAGATCACACCCAGGTTCCTGACCTTAGTGACCGGGAGAGGGCATTGGCCGGCCTCCAAAGGCCACCAGAGAGAATTCCAAATTGAGGGGCCTTTCCCAAACTCCATCACTTCAGTCTTTTCAGTATTAATTTTTAGGAAGCTCAGGCGCATCCAATTCATCACGTCAACAAGACAGGCGTGAAATTTGGCCGCTACGTGGTCAGGGTGATCCACAGTTGATATTACTATCTGTGAATCATCCGCATAGGACACCAGTCTGAAGCCATGTTGTCGGACCAGACTAGCCAATGGTCTGACGTAGATGTTGAAAAGGGTCGGCGATAGGGCCGACCCCTGTGGGACACCGCATGGTAGGGAAAAATTGGACGAATGTAATCCGGCCCATTGTATACTTTGGGTGCGATTGTCCAAATAGGACGCCAGAAGGGCCAAAGCACGGTCCCTAATCCCGACCCCCTTTAAGCGCTGCAGCAATACCTCATGGTTGACAGTATCGAATGCAGCGGACAGGTCCAGAAGGACGAGCACCGCTCGCCCCCCTCCGTCTACTGCAGCTCGAATACCCTCCGCTGTAGTTATAAGAGCCGATTCTGTGGAGTGTCTAGGTCGAAAACCATGCTGGGACCTATCCAAAATAGCATTGTTATCAAGGTACTCCATCAGACTCTGGTTTATGGCCTTCTCGGCAATTTTAGCCACTAGAGGAAGGCCGGAAATAGGACGGTAACTGGTAAATTCTGAGGGGTCAAGCGAGGACTTCTTCAAAAGGGGTTTTACACTCGCCGTTTTCCACGTGCTTGGGTAGAATCCGGAGGCTAATACTTGATTGATCAACATCGTAAGGGTAGGTATGATCTTATCTATAGCCTGGTGTACGATATGGGGAGGACAGGGATCTGATGCAGCACCCGATTTTATGGATCTTAATATTGTCCTAAGCTGCTCTCTGGATAAGGGGGGAATACTTAACAGGCTGCAGCTAAATATCTCCTGTTGAGGAGACAGGGGACTCACGGTATTTAGTAGATCGTTATAGATGGTAGTAACCTTGTTCTTAAAGAACTCCGCTAGCTGATCACAGAACAGCTGATCCGGTTTGAACTGGTTCGTCTGCTGGGGATTCGCTAAAAAAGATACAGTTTTAAACAGTTCCTTCGTGGAGTTCCCTGCCTCCGAGATTTTCCGAGAGAAGTAATCCCTTTTAGCTTTCTGAATGGCAAGCTTATAATTGGACAGAGCCTGACCATAGGCTTCCTTACAGGTCCTGTCATAGTTGCCTCTCCATAACCGCTCCCGCCGCCTACATTCAACTTTAAGCCGTTTCAACTCCGGACCATACCAAGGGGCACCTGGTGCACGTCTATTCTGGGTAGCTACCTGGAGGGGAGCGACCTGATTAACAGCCCTAGTAATCCAGTCCGTAAACTGAGCAGCGGCTGTGTCGTTATCAGAGTCAAGGGTAGAGGGGGGGGTACCCAACGCCTCCAAGAGGGATGAATGTGTAACTTTGCTCCATCTCCTGAACATGATTCTGGCAGGTTTCTGCGGTCCCCCTATGGGTCTGGTCTTAACTCCCACACTAAAATGCACGGCCCGATGATCAGTCCATGGGAGGGCTTCCGTCCCAAGATATAGAAGATCAGGGTGGCTAGAGAATAAACCATCTAGCGTATGTCCCCCCGTGTGGGTCGGGTCGGAGACCAGCTGCTGGAGTCCATATCCATCCATACTATCCAGCAATCTGGCAGTATCTGAGTGATTCGTGACATCCAAATGAAAGTTAATGTCCCCCAGGATAATATAAGGCTCAAACTTAGTGCAGGACTCCAAATGGCTTTGCAGAGCCCTCAAAAATGCAACCCGTGGTCCAGGCGGTCTGTAGACCAGAAGCCCATGGGAAACAATAATACCTTTAGAAAAAATGCTGAATTGTACTGCTTCTGCATGCAAGTTTTCGACCACCATGGTCTGTACCTTCAGATGGTCCCTATAAATGATAGCCAGACCGCCCCCTCGGCCCTCCTCTCTATTAAAACAGTGTAATGCATAACCTGGGGGCAGAGCCGTGTTCCAGTCCGGGCAGGAGGCCGCATTAGTCCACGTTTCTGTGATAAAAGCAATATCAGGGGAATGAGCCGTTAGCAGCAGTTCCAGTTCTACTTTATGTTTAGTCACGGAACGTGCATTTAAGAGAATCCCCAACAAAAGGTTCCCAGAGTTTACCCGTGGGGCTGGGATTAATGCCCGAGTCAACGTGTCATAGGGACCAGTCGCCGGTTCCGCGCCCACCCGGTTACTATCCCCAATCCTGCAGGAGGCGATACCCAGCCCCGCTCCATCGTCCCTTGCCACCCTGGCCATAGAGTAACGACAACCCGGGCATAGATACTTATATGTGTCATCATGTCCGTGCAGGGGGATGCACTGCGGGTGGGTCCTCACCTTTAGCTCCAACAACCTCTCTCGAGTGTAATATACAGCATGCGTGGCAACTAGCGGCATGGCTTCTGGCGTGTTCCTGGCGCGGACGGGCTTCCCTTTGGCACGCCTTTGGCGCGCCTCCGGCGCGCTCGCGCCAGCGTGTGTTATATGGCAGCAGAGGCAGGCACTAGACCGCTGACCTACCCGGAAGAGGGTGGGCGGGCCTGCTCGCACAGACGGGCACCACGCACCGGAGGAGAGGAGCCGGGAGAAGTGCTCCACAGGTCAAGGAAAAGTCAGTTAAAAGCTCAGAGTATTGAGCGCATAAAAGAATTATTAAAACAGTGTCTGCTGTACAAGTTAAAACCAATCCTAATACGTACTGCCTTTAAAATATTCTAAAGTGGTATCACAGCTGTCCAACAATTCGATAGTACAGGAGCACATTCGCAGCCCGCACCCCACTCTCAGATTCCGACTCTGCTGTTCTCAACACACGCTGCGCGCTCACGCCAGCGTGTGTTATATGGCAGCAGAGGCAGGCACTAGACCGCTGACCTACCCGGAAGAGGGTGGGCGGGCCCGCTCGCACGGACGGGCACCACGCACCGGAGGAGAGGAGCCGGGAGAAGTGCTCCACAGGTCAAGGAAAAGTCAGTTAAAAGCTCAGAGTATTGAGCGCATAAAAGAATTATTAAAACAGTGTCTGCTGTACAAGTTAAAACCAATCCTAAAACGTACTGCCTTTAAAATATTCTAAAGTGGTATCACAGCTGTCCAACAATTCGATAGTACAGGAGCACATTCGCAGCCCGCACCCCACTCTCAGATTCCGACTCTGCTGTTCTCAACACACGCTGCGCGCTCGCGCCAGAGTGTGTTATATGGCAGCAGAGGCAGGCACTAGACCGCTGACCTACCCGGAAGAGGGTGGGCGGGCCCGCTCGCACGGACGGGCACCACGCAACGGAGGAGAGGAGCCGGGAGAAGTGCTCCACAGGTCAAGGAAAAGTCAGTTAAAAGCTCAGAGTATTGAGCGCATAAAAGAATTATTAAAACAGTGTCTGCTGTACAAGTTAAAACCAATCCTAAAACGTACTGCCTTTAAAATATTCTAAAGTGGTATCACAGCTGTCCAACAATTCGATAGTACAGGAGCACATTCGCAGCCCGCACCCCACTCTCAGATTCCGACTCTGCTGTTCTCAACACACGCTGCGTGCTCACGCCAGCGTGTGTTATATGGCA
Organism: Triturus cristatus; assembly: GCF_964204655.1. Taxonomy (NCBI): domain Eukaryota; kingdom Metazoa; phylum Chordata; class Amphibia; order Caudata; family Salamandridae; genus Triturus; species Triturus cristatus. Next base: position 789,231,879 of record NC_140586.1, on the reverse strand, counting down.
GCAGAGGCAGGCACTAGACCGCTGACCTACCCGGAAGAGGATGGGCGGGCCCGCTCGCACGGACGGGCACCACGCACCGGAGGAGAGGAGCCGGGAGAAGTGCTCCACAGGTCAAGGAAAAGTCAGTTAAAAGCTCAGAGTATTGAGCGCATAAAAGAATTATTAAAACAGTGTCTGCTGTACAAGTTAAAACCAATCCTAAAACGTACTGCCTTTAAAATATTCTAAAGTGGTATCACAGCTGTCCAACAATTCGATAGTACAGGAGCACATTCGCAGCCCGCACCCCACTCTCAGATTCCGACTCTGCTGTTCTCAACACACGCTGCGCGCTCGCGCCAGAGTGTGTTATATGGCAGCAGAGGCAGGCACTAGACCGCTGACCTACACGGAAGAGGGTGGGCGGGCCCGCTCGCACGGACGGGCACCACGCAACGGAGGAGAGGAGCCGGGAGAAGTGCTCCACAGGTCAAGGAAAAGTCAGTTAAAAGCTCAGAGTATTGAGCGCATAAAAGAATTATTAAAACAGTGTCTGCTGTACAAGTTAAAACCAATCCTAAAACGTACTGCCTTTAAAATATTCTAAAGTGGTATCACAGCTGTCCAACAATTCGATAGTACAGGAGCACATTCGCAGCCCGCACCCCACTCTCAGATTCCGACTCTGCTGTTCTCAACAACTTTCTCCCTTTGCAACAGATTTCCCTGGCTCTCTTCCTCAGTCTTTCAGATTTGTGTGTTTTTTCATTACTTGATCCCAGTAAATGTCTGATCAGTTGCGTAGCAAGGTCAAGTGGTACCAGGTGCGGAAAATTTCTTGTCACGTTCAAATACAAACATATCGCATGCATCATAATGTTTACGTTACTTACCAAACTCAATATCATAGAGAAGAGGATGATCACAATGAATCAATGAACTAAAAAATGTAACAAAAATAGATTCAGCACAGCACTTATAAGCTTCAGTAATAAATCACAACTAACTCAACAGAATGAGGTGGGGTGACTGACCAGCACGGCAGCGGATAGGATTCGTTGCAAGTTGAGTGATGATGAGTCACTGGTTGTTTACGTCTCACTCGAGTACAAACTGCAGCGATGGACTTCGGTGAATCAAAACACCCCCTCCCCTTCCTAATCCATACGCTCTCCACTACACAGTGTCGATTTCAGATGCGTTTCGTTGCATTTGTTGACTGAACTAAAAAGTTTCAATATGTATTATGTTGACTTGTTGAGGTTAATTAATTGTCAGACGAAGTTATTAAACTCGTTTTAAATAATCATGAGCCCCCCAAATATTTTTTTATTTTAAAAACACATATTTTTGCCATTTTTTCACCTCCTCAGTGATGACACTCGAGGCGGCCCACACCCACTGCACCCCCTTCCTACGCCACTGTGTCTGATGCAGAAATTAAGTGGTAGTCAGCAAAAATTAGTGCTGGTGGTCCCCACCGGCAACCACAGGGTGGAATTAAGCATTGGTGCGAATATTGCATTGCAGGTTGAAGTGCACTAGCACAGGAGGAGATTGACACAGCACCATATTTGCTCTCTCCCTTTCATGCAATGCAGCAACTTGTCTGCAGAGCTGTTTTAGAAATTGGGTTTTTGGTTTGCAGAGGTAGGCACTCTGTCTAAGCAGGAACCACAATCATAGTCCGGGTAAGTCAGATAGACATCATAAATTAAACTGTGCCCACCCCCTGGTAACGTGGCATAGAGCAGTCAGGCTTAACTTAAGAGGCAATGTGTAAAGCATTTGTGTAACACTTAAAACAGCAAGAAAGTGAAAATATCACACAAAAAGATACCACACCTGGTTAGACTTATAGAGCTCAATTTAATGAACACAAGACCAAAACAAAAAAATCCAACAAGTAGAATTAGAGGTATGAATTTTTAAAGAATAAACTAAAATGTAATGCTTAAAACCATAAAGCACCAACCAGGGATATCTGGTCATACTTGACTAGGACCAATCCAAAGCTTAGGTCACCGGTCATGAAGCGGGGGTCAGATACAGGGACCAAACTTGTCTAGCTGCAAAGTACCCGAGATGCATCATCAACAGAGCTGTGATGCCATAAGTAAATTGGCAATTCTTCGTCGTCGAACCACAGGTTTGGGGTGATGTGCAGTCATCAAACCGCACAAGTTGAGGATGCATCAGGAACGTAGGTGAGTCAGTGCGCAGTTGGCGAAGCGATGTACTCGATGCTTGTGATGCGTCCTAGTCAAAAGAGATGAGCCGGTTCCAAGCGGCGCATTATCATCAATGCTAGGATTTTTACATAAGCAGCACTTTATTCCCACTTTCAAGGGTTCAGGACTGGATTAGCACCAAGTGACAGGGCATGACTCTGAGATGGCAGAGTCCACGAGCTGAAGTGGATAGTTGGAAGTCTTTGATGCTGCTGAGACTTCAAACAGGAGCCAAGCCAGCGAGCCCTTGGAGTCACTTTGATTCTGGGTTGGAGAGATGCCAGTTCATTCCTTCTCACTCCCAGGCAAAGAGAGCATCAGGCATCAGGTCAGCACAGCAGAGCAGGAGTCCAGCAGAGTGGCAGTCTTTTCAGCAGCACAGCAGAATATCAGAATATCATCAGGTCCAGAAGTGTACGGAGTTGGTAGTGTCAAGGGTCCAGTACTTATACCCAGTTGTGCCTTAGAAGTGGATGAGACTTCAAAGAGAGGCCTTTGAAGTACACAGAATCCCTACCCTTCCTGCCGTGGCTCCAGACTCACTACGGGGAAGATGCTCAACCCTTTATTTGGGGACAGCAAACAGCATATTCAGGTGTAAGTGTCATCTCCTCCCTCCCATCCTGCCCAGGATGGCCCATCAGGATGTGGATGGCCCATCAGTCTAAGCTCCCTTTTTGGGTGGTAGTCCAGAGAGAATGCACAACACCCAGCTGTCACCTACCCCAGACATGTATTCATAGACAGGCAGTAGGCATCAAATGGCGAAAGTAAGAAAAGGTCAACTTTCTAAAAGCATCGTCAGAATTAAAATTTAAAATCTTCCCCATAAATTGTGATTTTAAATTATGATTCCAGAGACAACAAACTTGAGGTTCCTATCTTTCCCATTTCGAAACAACGCCTATAAAATGTAATAAGGTAAACCCTTTGTTATTCTATGGGAGAAATGGGTCGTGCAATAGTGAAAAACGAATTTAAGAGTTTTTCACTACCAGGACATGTGCACTTTTTAAATACACTGCGCCCTGCCCTAGGGATGTCTGGGGGCCTACCTTAGGGGTGATTTATATGTATTAAAAAGGAATTTGGGGCCTGCCAAGGGGGTTAACTTGCTAGGTCCACCAGACAGTTTAAAAATGCACACACAGGCACTGCAGTGGCAGGCTTGAGACATGTTTAAAGGGCTACTAAGGGCTACTAAGTGAGTAGCACAATCAGTGCTGCAGGCCCACTAGTAACATTGACTTTACAGGCCCTGGGCACATGTAGTGCACTTTACTTGGAACTTATAAATAAACTAACTAAGCCAATTGTGAATAAGCCAACATTACTATGTTTTAAGCACACGCACTTTAGCAGTTGTTAGTAGTGGTAATGTGCCCAGAGTTCTAAAGCCAACAAAAATTAATTCAGCAAAAAGGAGAGAAGGAAGGCAAAAAGTTTAGGTGTGGCCCGGCAAAAACGGCCATTTCCAACATGCTATATCTAAAATGTGTACATTTTGTATGCACTGTTGACACAGCAACTGCACTCAAAAGCAAGCACACACAGCTCAATTCTGTTTCCGCAAACACAGCTTTGATATGGCCCAGAACGGCATTTACAGCTCTCCCCCTGCCTATACCTGCGTGTATGCACTGCCTGAATTAATTCAAAACAGGCGCATAGCTGCGTTCAAAGCCCAGGCTTGGGAAGGCGCAGCCAGACCCGATTAGGACACGGGGCAAACGCCACCCGAAGCCGGGAAGTTCACCCCCCCATTGCAAAGACGGCAAAAAAGAGGAGACCTCGATTGGTCACCCCAAGGTAGCATGCTAATTTCCCCAATCAGGGGGCGAGCGGACAAGCGGCTGGGGGGCTACATTGGGCACAGGGCCCTGAATGAGGACACAACCCCCCCTTTATAACATATGGACATCCTCCAGTGATGGTCAAAAACAGACCAGGCAGGCAGAGGGAAGTAGACCAGGATCAACTGCATCAGGGATAAGTCATGCTGTCCAGTGTGCTTAGTGCGAAAGTACATGCAATACAGGGGGTGCAAGCGGGGGCCGCTGCTAACCCATGGGGACGGGAATTACCTCAGCCGGTTCCAATTCATAGCAGTGATGAAGAAGGCGCTAGAAAAGGTAGGGATCCCGGCAAAGCCTTACGGATCCCACTCCTTCCGAATTGGGGCGGCCACCACTGCAGTAGAGTTAGCTTTATGAGCTGACCAAATCAAAGGATGCAGGGCATCCGGCGCCTTCAAGCGTTACATCTGCCCCACAATGTACTGAGTCCCCCCCCCTTCTCCCACCGTTTAGGTCCGGCAGAGCGACGCAAGAAGGTCTGCTGGATGGTGGGTCACTCATACATAACGCGGGTGCAATGGTGCTCTGCGGCCAGACGCTAATTCGGCGGTATCTGGCTTTGGGTCACGAAAGTAATCTGGCTGGAACGATCAGGAATGAAATGGGACCAACTGCTCCCGCAATGCGGGAAGCCCTAGGACAAGGTGGCAAACTGGATGCGGTGGTGGTTCACCTGGGGAGAATGACCTGGCGACAATAGGAAGGAGGGGCCTCTTGGAAAAAATGCAGGCAGGCCTCACAGCTATAGCAAAACTACTATGCTCAGTAGTGGTGATCTTTTCAGAGATAGTAGTGCGCAAAGCATGGAGAGGGGCCGTGGACCTGGGGGTGGTGGAGAAGTCCAGACGTAAGCTGAAAATTACAATGGCCAAAATATGTAGAACCAACGGCTGGGGGTTTATGAGACACGGTTTCATCAACTTGAGGTCCCCGGAGTACCTGACTGTGGTGGGGATGGACATGTTCCTGTTAAACATTGTGGGGGTACTAGAGCAAATGGGTTTCTCGTAAGGAAGGAAGGTATGGAGAGCAGGGGGAGCTCCCTCGGATCGTGGAACCATAGGTAGTGTGGCGGAAGAAACCCAGGAAAGATAGACAAAAGGGAGAACAATTACTAGAGGTAGTTGGAAGGCTCACACAGTGTCCTTGGGATGGCTCACGGCAGGGGCACTGAGGGAGCTAAAGATAGCACACAGCCACAGACAGAGTAGATGTGATGCTCGCACAGGGCCCTTGGGATGCCTCACGCCAGGGGTACTGAGGGAGCAAAGTGACAGGACACAGCCACAGGCAAAGTAGACGAAATGCTCACACAGTGGCCTTGGGATGCTAAATGGCAGGGCCCCTGAGGAGCAGGCAAGGGGCCAACAGAGGATCCAGGGCAAGCGGAACGGTACTTGCAGCCCGGGCAGGTCCTGACGGACATCCACCAAATTCGGTCGCAAGTTGAAGCCTGGAACCACAGACACAGAGGCCCGGTCAGAGGGGCACCCCGCAAAAAGACGCTGCCTGGGAGCACATAACCACGAGGAATGTGGGAACAAAGACAATTAAAATATGAGATAATATGGATGTTTACGAATGACCAATGAAATTGCGAAATGTACAACCATGTCATGTATGTTCAATAAACTGCGACCTTTTAAGGCACCAAAGCACGTTGTCAGGGGTGTAATTGAAAAAGGGATGCAGTTAAGTGGGCAAGGGGGAGAGAGGGTGACTCATGGGAGGGGTTTGCTCCTTTATGTCTTGTTTATGATACGGACGGCATGTGTTAACACTGATAAAAGCATTTGTCCTGACCTCCACAGTACGGTCCAGCGCTATCCTTGGTTACTTCCGGGGCAGAGCACGAGCCAGCCAGCGGAGCGAAGCTCAAAGCATCTTTAAACCAGGAGCGAATAAACGGTCATGTCAAGAGTTTGCGGAACGGGGTTTGTGCATTAAACAATAAATGTTAACACTGGCTTTACAAGCTCGCGAAACCCACACTTGCATTTGTTATGCATGAATTCTGAATAAAATGACGCTCTGTTTCTGAAAATCTCTTCATTAACTTTCTGCATTTACGCTTTTCCTTCGTGCTACAGAAATGTATGTCATAGTAATTGCGTTAATCCCTACAACAGGGGATACACATTTTTCCTGAAAAGGGAGATAAATCCGGAAGAGGTAATTTCTCTATAATCCCAGAACAAATCTGGAACGGGAGCGCCTGGGGACCGGGGGTTATAACACCTTTCTTTCATGTTCTCTTACCCTTGGTTGCGCCCCACTCTTGCAGCTATTTAAATGAGGTAGTTAGTTTATTTATTTTTTTGTAGTTCTAGATAGCGCTGGCTGGCTCTACCTGAAACGCTCTTCATGAGCAGCAATTACATAAGGACACATTCATTATATTTTGTTCTCACTAATTTGCCCAGAATCGTAACAAAGGCCCCCGCTGCCCCTCCCCCCCCCCCTCCCACCGCGGGGGCTGCGGGGGCCTTTGTTACGCCCATGGCCCTAACGCCACATCCTCTTCCACTTAATCCCGTGGGTTACTTTCCAGCCTCCCACCCCTACGCTCCTTACATAAACCACTGCAGTTTGTAGATTCTGTGCTGTATCAAATTAGCACTTTATGCGTTCTCTTTTGTTTTTTTCAGGGTCAGATGTTTTTGAAGAGAAAATTGTTGTCCGTGTTTCCTACAGCCCCTTTTCTATTCAAAACGTGCTGGAAGTACTTGAACTCTGCTGTGTTGAGGGCAGGCACAATGGGCAGTCATTGAGGTGCCTCGCGCCTCGTGCTCCACAGCCACTTGAAGAATGCTTTGTCAGACATTTCGCACGTATCTGGCATCTTCACTTTGCTTTCAGCATACAGAAATTTGTGAATAGCCAGTGTGGCTAAGGCACATGTATTCTCCAAATAAAAAGAAATTGAATGACCGTTCGGAAGCGCTGCAGTACTCTTTTCCGGTGAAGGTCGGACATTGTTGAACACCGATTACGCAGTCAGTGCTTGATGATGAAAATAGGAGTGAATGTCCCCAAAAGGGACATGGCCCAAAAAAAAAACATAACGAGAAGAAATATTTCGCAAAAGGTGATGGCGTACGCAGTGAATGCTGATAACTTTTAAAGTGGAGGGGCAGAAAGTTAAATACCTGCATACCAATAAGCAAAATGTACATGCGATATGATTTTTTTCCCTACAATTTAGTACTAAAGTTACTTGAAAGTCGTAATTCTTATCTTGATCGGCGTTCAGATGCAGGTATGCTCCTGAGATCAAAACCCCCCGCCTCGCGCTGTCTAGATGTTAAGATGTGCTTCTTGAACCCCGGGAACATAAGAGGCTCAAGCACCCCAGCCAATTCCAGCACTGCTCTCATGCCTCTTCTAATAGTAAACAGCATAAGAGCAGTGATAGGATTGGCTGGGGCAAGCGAACACCATGCTCCATATAACACTGGTGAGGCCGTGTCTCTGTTCACGCAGCTTAATGACTGCCTTGAATTTAGAATCCTGAACTGCGCATGTCAGGCTGGCCACAGCAAAACCACTGGCTAATCTGACATGCGTAGTTCAGTAAAACACAGCTAAAACTAGTCGTCCTACATACCCTCTGCATGCCAGAGAGAGAGTTCCGTAGCCCGCACCATAACAAAGGAAAGTGAATGGAGGTACATATTTATATTGGTAAAACAATGAGCCTGGGAGGTCATGGCTCACAGTAGAGGCTCAACGCCCCTTTGATCCCCTGGGCATTGGACAGCGCTGCAGGTCATTTTGCTGTGCTGCCCTACACCAATTAGAAGGGCAGGAATGCACTGTATTTACAAGATACAGTGCATTCCTGTCCTTTCATCCACCGCCGGTGCACACTTTGCAGCCCTGCGTCAACGCAGGCACCATGGTGCAAGTGTGCCTGTGTTGTTGGCACCTTCATGCACAAAAACAATCATTGGAGGTGTGCTAAAAGCAGCACAGACAGAAAGAGGAAACAACAAGGGGTCCTCGTTACACCACCCTGAGGCTCATGGTTTAAACACAGTCCCAGATTTACGTCATATTGTACATCTGGGAATGTGTCAAATGCCATGGGCATTGAGTGGGAACACCCACAGCAATGCTCATGGCATACCTCCCCGATGCTGTGTGAGGCAACGCAGTGACTTGCGCTGGGTTGCCTCACTCCATATCTATGAGGCTGTGAAAAGCCTTGCAGATTTGGGTCTGCAATGTGCGCCTCTGGAGCGTCAAAATAAGTGATGCTCCAGTGGTGCACCAGGCTTGTAAACAAGCCCCTGTGCATTTAGGTGGGTGCCTTAAAATATGAGAATTAAAGTCCTGTGCTTCACCCAGTGTTGCATCTGAACACTTTTGAGGTGGCTCTCTGAATTTTCTGTCACTACATCCTGATATATACCCAAGTCCCAGAGCCAGTGAACTTCTGCAATTCTGCAGATGCATTGTTTTCCACATATTTATGACAATTACCTGAATTCTGTAGGGCAATTTCCTGGATCCTGTGGGTGGAGTTCTTGAGGTTAGTGTTAGGCCTGTTGGTCAGCTTAGGTCTTAAAAAAATAGATATTAATGGCAAAGTCAGACAGGCACTCTACATATTGTGGAAAGCAAGTTGAAAATGTCTGTTTGGCCTGCAGTCATGGAACATGGGCAGGAGACGGTGGCGGTTGGCGTTCTGGACAGTTCTCCCCAAGAGGTTGCACGAAAAATAAGGTGGGGGTTAAGCTTAGGAGATGTCAAGGTGCACACAATGGGTGGTCCTATGCAGAGGAGCAGAACATACCTGCTGGGGGGTTCTAGGGGTCTACAACATAATGCATGCTTGGCTTCCTTACCTAGAGCAATGCGGCTGTGCAGTGTTATAGAAAGCGATGGGGGAACAACTTTCACAGATGGAGTGAACAGAGGTAAGGGGAGGGTCTTGTCTTGCCAGGCCACACACAGGCAGTATGGTGCGGTGAGTCAGATGGTGCCAAAGAGTGCAATGGCTGGGGACGAGTACATCTGTTCAGCTCAATGTGAAGACCCAATGGAGAAGATGATACTAGGTTCTCACCAGTAAAAAAGATGGGGTCGCAGCGCGAGCTGCAATATACAAAGAGCTTGAAGAATGGTGCAGCAATGCAACAGACCATCTCCAATTAATAGCACAGAGGCAGGTTGCTCTCTATGAGAAAAGGGGGCAGAGGGTAGCTGCCACACAATTTGGGCCGAGTGTCAATATTATTGAAGAGCTGCTAGAGGCTGATTAAGTAGGGTCATGGGTAGCAGGCTTGAGAACATAAGGTAGAGCCAAGTTGACTAGCACCAGGGACAAGAGTGCTAGGGTGGTGGTGGAATGGGTTTGGATTCCAGCTTGGTGCAGAGATTATCAGTTTGAGTGGTAGGCTGAAGTGTCTAGAAGTTCTGCAGGATCAAGTAACACCCATGCAGGAGTGGCTTGGGGGCATTGGACAGGTAAACCTGGAGCTGCTGGTCAAGCAAAGGGCAGCTTTAGGCACCACATGGGAACAAATTTACTGATGCTGCAAAACCATTGGGGAGGATAAGTTGTGAAATCCTGGAGGTTTGTGAAATGGACAACAGCTGAGTTTGAGTGGTGAGGTTATTGTATTGAAAGAGTGGAAGGATGAAACATTGGGATTGGATTAGGAGGAGAACGTGGAATAAGGTGAGATTCCAAGCTGCAGAGAAGGGGCTACAGTGGTAGAGCAAGAAAAGAGAGAAGGGTGGAGAGGTTGGATGAAATAATAAATGTTGGAGCTAACATTGAGAGGAGAATTGGTACATTGCAGGATTCATGGGGCCTCAAGGATGAAACTGATTGTAGCTGGTGGAGAAAGTGGTCATCAGGGCATCAAACTTTGGGTCAAAAAAGGAAGTTACAAAAGCGCATTACTACCTGAAGGTTAAAAGGACCAGTGTGGCAATTACAGGGGTAAAAATAAATGTGGTGGTGGGGGGGAGAGAGGCAAGCAGGGGTAGAGAACAGGATACTTGTACTGACGGCAAAGAGTGTAGAGAAATTGGTGTGAATGGTGAAAAAGAAGAGATGTTGGAAGAAATAAGCATTGGCCTCAATGAAACAGGGATAAAAGAAAAGGAAGAGATTGGACATGATGGGGAACAAAACAACATGCAGCAAGAAGGTCTAAGGAAACAGAGAAATGAAGACAAATTGAGTAAGGAGTGAGAGAAAACTGGAGATAAAAAAGAGAGCAGAGATTTCATATATTGTCCTATATGGGTGATTCAATGTATCGTAGAGCTTCTTTATCAACAGTGGTACAAGTAAAGATATAGACTGATGAGTCCACATTTACAAATTACTGGAAGGGGAGTTTCAAGCTAAGGATCCAAGGAAGAAGAGTGGGAGTTGATTTGCAGCCCTATGATGCCCACAAACATTTATACCTAGACATCTGCCTTTCTTACATATGCAAGTGTTTATTGCGAAAAAATCCCTGAAAGATCAGTATGTTTGCTTAAATGCAGAGACTCATCAGATAATCACAAATAGATTAGAAATAGATTTTGTGTATTACCCTGGCTATGATATGATGAATTGGTAAAAGATAAAATATACCTAGAAAAACCTTGGGGGTGGTACGAAGTGAATTGTAGTTGCAAGGGATGTCCCCTACTAGGCCTGCCCCGGCACTGCACATGGAAAGCAATTCACCTTTTCCATATAGACCAGGCCTGGGCGTAGTTCACGAAGTTTTGCTACGCGGAACTCCACAAACTTACAAAGAAACTCTGCGAAGTTCAGAGAGTGGCGGAGTGCAGTGCGAACTGCAGTTTGTTCTGGGTATTCCTGCCGCTTGGGTAGAAATTCTACCTGAGCGGCAACTCGCACTCGCGAACTTACCATTCGCTATCTCAAACTTACAGTTCGCGATCGCGAGCGGGGAAAAAACTCAGCTGCACATTGTGAAGCGTAGTTTTCTGCACTCTGCGAGCCCTGCGGAGTGCGCAGTGCAGAAAACTCCACAAACTCCACAAACGGAGCGAAGTTCACCACCCAGGCCTAATATAGACCCTTTCTTGGGTGTCACACCCCGGTGGTGTGACGGAACGGTCCAGAATCCAAGGCAATTCCTCAAGGGTTTGCTGGTAGTTCATGAGTGCTCTAAATTTGGGGGTAAGAAATTAAGAAATTAATCACACAATGTTTGGGGCAGACGGTCAACAGTGGGTAGTGGCCACAGGGTATGGGAAAGTATCAATCCTAGATTGCAGGAAAGGGTACATACACCAATTAACATTAAGGTGATGGTTGAATGGCTTAAGTTTTTCCCAGACAGGAAGAGTGCTGTGTTGCTGGAGTTTTGTTTCAAATTAAGGTTTAGACTGGGTTGTCAAGTCCTTAGGGTGATGTGCTGTGCTGAAAAGATTAAATGAGCCAAGGTAGTGCCACATGTGGTGAGAGTGATAGCGGGAGAGATAAGGATGGTGTTTGCTCCTGGCAAACTTGGCGCAAAATCTCCACAATGTCTAGTGGGATGGACCTTTATCTCAAACTGAGGCAAAAATCATAAATTCAGCAATATATCATTGACAGTGAAGCAGAATAGAATTTGCCTCTGGCGCCTGAAACAAAAAGAAAGGTAGACATAGCAAGCAGAAATGCAATATTTTTATTTTCAAGAGGGATTCGGGCACCTAGACCTATGTTGACTAATGAACATTTTAAGATGCACAAATTCTTACTATAGATAATAGTAAAAATATAAATCGCTTGTTTCAATAAATCAAATTGTAAAATAACGTGCACACATAAAAGTAATGGTTATGCCTGTTACAAGTTAACATATTATTATGCTGTCACGCAAAACATTCAACATGTTCCCTCATGACACTTCCAGATCCATTAGCTGACACTGTTGTTTACGTCTATAGACATCTGTCTCTTTTAATTAATTTTAGACATAACACTGCCTCTCTTTCAATTTTATTTCTTCCCTCTTTCTTTTCAATCCTTTGCGATCAGTCGATTTTTCTCCACCTTTCTGTTCTCTTTCTTTTCCCCTTTCATCAACTTGAATCCATTTATCATCAAGAACAAATTTCACAAACTCTCACAATCAAAGCAGGTTTCAATATAGCACCTAAAGGTCCACTACCAAGTCCAATGAGCCATTTGCGTATAGCAGAAAATCCTTTCTCAATTACTTCCCAAGCACCTGCCCCTTCCAACTCCTTCAAGCCTGTAGATAGACATTTGATATTCTTCACATCTTCTTGTTCTTAACTGACACATAAGTGCAGCACTGTTGGATATGTAACACCTTGCAAACTCCACCATCTTTTACGAGCAATATATATAAAATGAATGTATTTTGGCTCTCATTTTAATAAATTCTGACTGAATGGCATCTAATGTGCCAGTGGTTTAGGATGCCAGTCAGGAAGAGTGGATAACCTTCTAATTTTCACACCATTCAAAATATTACCCACAGAAGAATTAAAAGCACCACTTAATATCATCCACTAATTGTGAAACACTGCAAACTGATCTCCCATAAGTAGGTTTTATTCTGGTCTTTTTAATTTATTTACATGTTGTACTTTTGGAAACACAAATCCCATATAGCATCTACCCACCCAATAAGAAGGTAACTGGAAATAAGTATTGGTCTCAAATATATAAAAATCTCTAGGAATCACAGGCTCTCTTCAAGCCAGAATGTATGCATTTTGAACATCTACTCCCTGCACACAGGTACTCCATCCTACCTCTAGTCCATTCTTTATCCATTGTTTTGATCTTATAAAACATACCTGTTAGAACTGGAATTCCTGGTTTGCTGGGGTATTCACACAGGCAAGGCAGGAATCTGTGGCCTGGCTGCTGCAGTTTTAAAACTACAACTTAAACTGTCGAAGAACCCTTTTTGACAGGAAAAAACACCTTTTAAAATATTATTAAGTCACCCCTTTTTAGGTCTTGTAGCCCACAAGGTGGGGTGCATGGTGTTTAAGAGTAGAACATGTTGAATTTTAACATTAACGTGTCCTTACAGTGGTTAAAACCTCAAAAGCTGTTTGCACTGTAAAAGGCTGACTGGCCCATAGAGAAACACTGGGATGCCATATTAAATATAAATTCAGTTTGCTCAAGCTAGGGTCCAGCTAGAAAAATGATTCAGGAAATGTTTTTATTGTGTATTAAGAACCCAACTCAGTAATGAGGTTGATGTTTTAATATACATTAAGGAAAAGGGGCTTTTTAGAAAGTTGCCCTTTCCCTTCCTGAAGCTCCTGAAGGCTAATCTGCATTAGCCTGCAACTGTCACCATACTGGTGAATAGCCCAGATGAGGTGTGAAAACTAGCCTAGAGCAGAGACAAATGCCTGGTGTGGGAAGGTGTTTTGTTCCTCTGGCAGGAAGACTAGTTGGGCAGTGCCCATGAACTTACTTTATTGCATAGGAGCCTTCCCTGTTACAGGCAGATGTCAGATGACACCTGCATAGTCCCTTTTTGTCTTACTAGTCAGACAGGCAAGCTGCCCCCAGAACTTGTTTAGACTAACCAAGGAGAAAGAGGTTGCTCATTTCCCTGGCCACATCTCTGTGCAGGTGCAGAGGCTCTGCACAAGAGAAGAAGGTTTTGCCATCTTCGATTTTGTGAGGAGTGAAGGGCACTCTGGGATTGATTGCAATAGGACACACTGGAACTGCTGCCAAAGAGGATAGGGTTATCACTGGGAATGGTTTCATTTTTATTAAGAAGGGGCCAGGAGTCACCTCACCCATAAGCTAGATGTAAAGATCCATCCAACGCAGAAGTAGTGTTGATAGTCTTTATTAGCAGTAGAAAGTAACAGATACCTCCAGCTTACTTCACCAGTTTCATCAGTCTAACCTCCCTTCATAGAACAACATTCTATCCTAGCAACCACCCTAACATTCTATCTTAAAGAAATCCCCACACATCTTCCCCCCTCCATGGAATACAATTAAAATAACAAACACAGCTAACATAAAACATAAAAATAATAATACATTTTCACTCTAACTATTACAATCAATATCATAAAAAAAATATGTGCAGATTATGCAACAATTCAAGGAGTTCGACATTTAGAAACATTCCCAGAACTCCAAGCAGATCCATCTGTCAAAATAAGGACATTTCTTTTAACTGCTTTTACTTGTACAGGTTGGGTGAATTTACTTTCCCCTTTAATAACAATGCCACCTCTCCTCACAACAACCCAATCGCCAATTTTTATATCAGTGTCTGTCACCCCTTTTCTCAAATTATAACTATTCGCTGCGTTCTCTTGTTGTTCCTCTACACTCTTCCTAACTGCAGCACGGTCGACCCATACACATTCTTTGTCTTTAAGCCATCCAGGGACTTCCTTTACACCAGGCTCACGTCCCTTGAGGGAAACAAATGGAGAAACTCCCGTAACTGAGTGCGGCGTCACTCTATATGACCACACTAACTTCTTAAATTCCTCAGACCACGACAATCCATTGGTTATTGAGAGTTGGATATTATCCATTAACAAGCGGTTAATTCTTTCAACCAACCCATTCGCTTGCGGTCTGAACATAGCAACCCTCTCGTGGATAACGCCCAATTTGCAAAGGAAATCCTTCATCCTTCTAGAGACCAATTGAACTCCATTGTCTGATACAAGGACCTTAGGTATTCCCTCATTCATAAAAGCTCTTTCCATAAACCCAATTACTCTCTCTGCATCAATGCAGTCAGTAGATTCCACAACAAACCACTTGGAATGATAATCTACAAGAACCATGAAAAATTTGTTACGTGAACCAAGTCTAGATATCGGACCAAGAAAGTCTATCGCTAATCTCTCCCAAGGACGTTTTGGAAATTCCACACAAGCTAGTGGAGGTTGCCTCACTATCTTTGTTTTATCACTTATCGCACATGCATGACACTCTTTAACAACTTCTTCTATGTCTCTGTCCATCCCTGGCCACCAGAAAGATTGACGGACCCGTCTCTTAGTCATCTTCCTCCCCAACTGCCCTTCATGAGCTAAGTTCATTATTTTGCTCCTCAAACCAACTGGTGGTACTAAATTGTTCCTTCTCCACAATTTACCTTCAGACACACTCAACTCACTCTCCACGTTGCACTAGCTTCTAAAGCATGCATCCTGACTGCTAACCTCATTCCATCCATTTGATACACACTTCATAACTTCTTGCAGTGTTTCATCATTCAACATGGCAGAATTCCATTCCTCCTTGTCAAAAACTTGTTCCTCATTACATCTGATTACCTCCACACTATCGCTCAAATCTTCCTCAACCACATCCACAGGCATCCTAGATAAACAATCTGCAACTACATTTTTTAATCCCTTCATGTACTCCATGTCAAAATTATATTCAAGCACATACAATATCCACCTAGAAATCCTGGGGGTTACATTTCCTTCGAGACCTCTTCCCCCTTTAAACAGATGCACCAAAGGTTTATGATCAGTACGTACTTTAAACGGCAATCCCCACACAAAATACCTAAAATGCTTGATGCCCCAACAGCATGCTAGGGCTTCTTTTTCAATCACCGAGTATGATATCTCCGCTCCTTGGAGCCTTCTAGAGAGAATTCAGATGATTTTTTCTACCCCATCATATATTTGTGATAAAACAGCCCCAATTCCTACAGCACTTGCATCAGTGGTGATGAAAGTCCTAGCATTGACATTGAAGTGCCCTAAAGTGGTAACATGAAGGATACCATGCTTTATAGCATTGAATGCTTTTTCACACACATCATTCCATTCAAAGACGACTCCATTCTTCATTAATAACCTTAACGGCTCAACAATTTCCGTGAATCCACTCACAAACTTAGAACAGTATTCTGCTAACCCTAAGAAAGATTTGAGTTGGTCTTTGTTAAGAGGAATAGGAGTATTTGTAATGGCTGCAACAATACTTTTCTTTGGTTTTATCCCTTCCAAGGAAATCTCGTGCCCTAGATAAGTTACACAACTTTTTTTTAATTGACATTTTTCTCTTTTTATCGTTAAGCCATGATTTTCCATACGTTTTAAAACATCATGAAGTATTTCATCATGGTGATCACAATTTTTCCCAACTATCAATACATCATCTTGGAAACATAAGACATTTTTCATATTGGCAAATACTCTTTCCATAACTCTCTGGAATACTGCAGAGGCAGACGCCAAACCAAATGGCATCCTGCGATAACGAAATGCACCAAGTGGCGTAACGAACGAAGTAAGGTGCCTTGATCTCTCATCAAGGTCAATTTGATGATATGCAGCTGACATATCAATGACACTAAAGATCACTCCCCCACCCATAGCCGTTAACATCTCCGATATATTGGGTAGTGGTTGCCTGTCTACCCAAATGTTTCTATTTAAGTCGCGCAAGTCAACACACAAACGAATCTTGGCACCACCATCCTTGGGCGCGACGACTATGGGTGCCAACCACTCTGAGGCTTCGATGGGTTCAATGATACCCTCTCCCAACAACTTGTCCAGTTCATCTTTAAGAGGGGCTCTCATTAAATGAGGAACATTCCTCACTTTGTGAACTACTGGGATTGCATTTTAAAAAAAAAATATTTTATGAGCAAAATCTTTTAGTCTTCCCAGCATATCTGAAAAAACATTAGGAAATTTCTCTGCGATGTTAGTGTCATAATTATCCACAATATGGACTTCTGCAGATTTTACAGGTTCAATAGCATTTGGATTTAAAACTATTCCTAGGTCTTTTTGGTGACGCCATCCTAACAAATTAGAACCTTGTTTGGTCCAATAAACTCGTCCATAAACTTTCCTTCCAGCAAACCCAATTACCATCCACTTCAACCCTACAATGTCAATGGTTTTGCCCCCATAACCCACTGCTTTAATGTCTGGTTTACACCAGGATTCTAACTCGCTCATGTCTCCCCATACTTTAAGGTACATGTCTTTTGATAACAAAGTGTATAGACTGCCTGAGTCCACTAACATCTTCACATCATTCATATCAAAGCTTATGATACTGTGTGGTTTTTCCAATTTATCTGTACTTTCAGTAACAATGTCTATGCCGCAAATATTGTTAGAAGAATCATCTTCTAGGATGAGAAACCATCTATACATAACATAAATTCTTGAACATTTTCACAAGTGTCATCAATTTCATGTACGTACTGGGTTTTGAAATTACATACTTTGGCAAGGTGACCTCTTTTCCCACACGCTCTACATATCGCATTTCTAGCCATACACCTGGTGCTAGAAGCAATGTGTCCTGGTGCACCACAATGGTAGCATTTGAAAACACGTGTGTTGTTTCGTGAAATTGAATTTCCAGATTGTGCAACATCAGGAGGTTTACCAACTGACTTAAGTTGCACTCTTCCCATAGGTTTTACAGATTTGGTTTCATTAACACTTGCTTGGTTCTCTAATTCTTTAGAATTTTATATTTTTGGCATTAAACTTTCCGGAGGACTTTTAGATACAATTGAATTTGTACATTTGTCCATTTCCTTTATCCACAAATCAGTATGTTCGAGTCCCTTTGCTATTTGGACTGCCTCCTCCAATGTGGGGTCTTTAATGAGTAACTTTTCTCTCACTCTTTTACTGTTGGTACATCTAACTATTTGATCACGTATTAACGAATCTGCTAATCCTTCAAAATGACAGGTTAACGATAATCCCCTTAACGCAGCAACATAGGTTGCAATATCCTCATCTACCTTTTGTACACGGCAAAAGAATTTATGTCTTTCTAATACAGTGTTGATCTTAGAAACAAATCTCTTTTCCAACATTTGCATACTCATGTCATAGACATTAATGGGATGTCCCTCCCCTACACCCAAAGAAATCTCCGCAAGGTCTTCATAAAGACGACGCCCTTCAACACCTAAATTATGTCATAAAATGGCTTGTCTACGTATAGGACCGTATTTGTCAGCACCTGTTGCTAGGACATAAGTTAAAAATAACTTTTTCCATTCCTTCCAAGGAATAGGTGGATCACCGGGAGTAGGTAGAAAGGAAGGAGGAGCTGCTATGCTCTGATCACCCATTATTAATGTCAACAGAATATACAATTGAATTAATACAGAGTTTACCTAGAAAGAAAGAATATGTTAATGGTTATTGAAATACCAAACTAAAATAATGAATTAATGTCAAGGTAGTTGAAGATGCGTGTAGAAATAGTTCTCAAATCATTGAAACAGCAAACTACTCGTATTTAAACCTTTTGTACATGTGTATTTCTTGTTCACGGAAGTATGAGCTTTCTTCCCAATTCAAACTGGCCGCCGCGCATGAAATACGTGCTCTCGATGACGTTGACGCTTTTTGCTATGGTTGGTTGGGCACAATTTACAGTGCGGTTACTAGGGAATGAAGATGGACTCGAGCACTGACGTTCCCATCCCATCCTCGTCTCCAATGTAAAGATCCATCCAACGCAGAAGTAGTGTTGATAGTCTTTATTAGCAGTAGAAAGTAACAGATACCTCCAGCTTGCTTCACCAGTTTCATCAGTCTAACCTCCCTTCATAGAACAACATTCTATCCTAGCAACCACCCTAACATTCTATCTTAAAGAAATCCCCACACAAGTGCCAGACATAAATGTGAAATTCTCTAGAATCCTCCTCATAACACTATTGGGCCTGTGGAAGAACAGAAGAAGGAATGCATCTGATGTTTGAGGCCCGGGAAGAGACCTGAAGGGCTGGACTTGCTCCCATTTGTACCCAGGACAAGGAAATGGACTCTAAGAATCAGCTCACTGACCCCATACGTAAGCTACAGGACCACATCAAGCTGCAAGAGGCCCTTTCTAGAAGTGCTCAACTGACCAGTACCAACGGGACCGGATCTGGAATCTACTGTTGAGCTCTGCTGGAGTGAGTGTTGACCCCTGAGTGTGTTACTGAGATCCTGGGACCACTGCCTGTGTCTACCTACATTTCTCCTAACTTCCCTGAAAATCTGACACTTAAAGAATGTTTGGATTTCCAGACCACTGGACCAGGGAAAACCTGCCAAGCCGATCTGCCCAAGTTGCATTGCTGATAGGATGAAGAGAGAGGTTTCCATTACTCAGAGCTTTTATGCAGCAGGCAATCCTTTTTTTTTTTTTTACAGAGTTTTATAAACCGCGAACTTGACCCGAAGGTATTGGGTATTAGAGCACTTTACATGACACCAGTTGCATTACATGAGGACACATTCATTTTGTTAGGCAGGGGAGATTAATTGATTTGCCCAGAATCACAGGATGTTCAGTGTCATGGCCGAGACTCAAACCCAGTCCTTCTCTGTTGGAGATTTTCAAGCTCCAAATATGAGACTAAGTCTGAAGATAAAATCTTGATGAGGGAAGCTACCAAAAGTATCTAACTGGCGAGAGTACTTCCCTGGGTGCAAAGTTTGA
The DNA here is from genome assembly GCF_964204655.1 of Triturus cristatus. NCBI lineage: Eukaryota > Metazoa > Chordata > Amphibia > Caudata > Salamandridae > Triturus > Triturus cristatus. The sequence continues at coordinate 789,212,362 of NC_140586.1, read as the reverse complement.
ATTTCTCCTGGTCAAGCTTTTCCTTTCAAAACCAACTGTTTCACCGGAAGCCCATACAACGCCTATCCACCTTTGTGAGGACTTCATATAATACAGCCTGCTATCTTGCCCCCCTTGAACGATTTTGTCTTCCAGAAAAAAGACTAAATGCGGAAGTAAAGTTTCCAACTGTGTCAAACTTCATTGCTATATCTGACCTGCACTCCATCACAGTACACATAAAATTGCACCTGGGTCTACTGGTACCAATGATGACCATTGACAGCTTCTGTTTCTTGACACTATTTTTACTCAAATCTTTAAAAAATCATATCTCCGATTCCCCATACGGTTTCTTTTTTAATTCGATGTCATTTTGTTTACTGAATGTTACTGTCTTTTTAAAAAAAATGAAAATAAGATTTCTATTGTGTTGCATTTTTACTTTTTTAACTGTTTTGCTACTTCTAAATGCTTTACACATTTTCTCCAAATTAAGCCTGTCTGCTCTGTGTCATAGCTACCAAGTGTTGAACTTAGGTTTAAATGAATGATATCTTTGATTGGACCTAACAAGTTAGTGACTCTATTACTTGTGAACTACTACGATGCACCCCAGCTAAGAATTCACTTTCTAACAATATTCAATTTCATATCACACGTAATGTTAAATTACCCCTCATTCATAGGACTATATTATTCATATAATTGGCTAGACATTTTGCCATTTTTAAGAAATAAATGGGCACTGTCTCAATTGGAAGCCTACACAATTGATAATGATAATGTTATGAGAGAGTATGGCCCTTATTAAGATTACCTATTGCCCCTATAATAACATGCCATCTATTTCTTTCAGTAAATTTTTATAAACCATAATTACGGTTGCTTTCCTGTATACTAAAGGCCCTTTTATAGGCTCCCTTTCAAAATCTCCTCCGTCGCTTTTTTGGTGCATGTTTCACAGGGCAACACCAATTTCACATTGCAGAACTTTAATAGGAGTAATCTAATTATGAAATTTCATCATCTGAGCTGCGTAAAAATCTATAATGAATGTAAGTGACCTCCATTTACACTTCAGCAATACATAATGGTGGCTAATACTAAATTAAGGTATAGAAAAAACACAGGAGTGTAACCCATAAACCAAACTGAGATCTGGGTAAGTACAGTATAAATGCAACAATATCTCAGCAGGAATTATTGAGACTACTTAAACTTGTATGTGCAAGACATTACGATAAACGAACACAAGATAAAAGGCTTCAAATAATTCAATCAATGCGCCCGTAGGCGTCATATATTTTAAGAAGATCAGAAAATACACAAAACAGTTGTTAAAGCACTGTTGGGTCTAAATACCAAGGCAACCCTAAAGGAAAGTGTACAAAGTGCTCGTGACAGTGAAGTAACGGCGCAGGTGACAACGTGAAAACACCACAGCATAAGGCGCAAGAAAACTTACAATATATATACAGGATAAAAGGTTCAAACATCAAATTATTCAATTATACAATTGGTAATTTTCGTTATGTTAAAGCACCTTGCGCCTAAGGCGTTTGAGCTGGTGGGCAGAGGTCGACGGCGTTTCGATCCTATTTAATTAGGATCATCTTCAGGATCTGGGTCGCCTATTCGAGGAGTGCTGTGTGAATAAAGGTAAGTATCAGAACGGCTGAAAGCGGGGCCTGGAGTAAGTGCATTAAAAGCAGGAAGGAGGACTAACAAGAGCCTACCTGAAGTGCGTTGAATAAAGCACTGGCGCAGAGGAGGGAGCAGTGAATACGTGAAGGCTGGCCACGGAGTGGTCGAAATTCAAGTTAAACTGTACGTCAGGAATAAATCAGCCATTGGGTCTCTAGAAGGCAAAGGAAACGAGTATCACCGTGGGGACGAGGGGAGGGAGAGAAGGGAGGGTGGAAGGAGAATGGCAAGGAGGGGGACTCCAGGGAAAAAAACGAGGGCGGAGTAGGTGGAAGACTCGCCGCTTTGAGTAGCGAGGCGGGGGAAGGGAGAAGCCGTTGCAGGGATAACACCCTGATCGTAATGGTGTGGTTCAGGACAATGCCTAATGGAGGGGGCAAAGAGACATGGAAAAGGTAATTAGAAGCCCTTCTGCGTGCGGGGTACCAGCGGGAAACCTAGAAGTGAGCCTAACAGAAGGCTTACCTATTTCGCGGGTCACGGGATCGAACGCTGGAATTAATGTTGGATTAATTTCCCTGGAGTCCCCTGCCTTGCCTTTCTCCTTCCACCCTCCCTTCTCTCCCTCCCCTCGTCCCCACGGTGATACTCGTTTCCTTTGCCCTCTAGAGACCCAATGGCTGATTTATTCCTGACGTACCGTTTAACTTGAATTTCAACCACTCCGTGGCCAGCCTTCACATATTCACTGCTCCCTCCTCTGCGCCAGTGCTTTATTCAACGCGCTTCAGGTAGGCTCTTGTTAGTCCTCCTTCCTGCTTTTAATGCACTTACTCCAAGCCCCGCTTTCAGCCGCTCTGATACTTACCTTTATTCACACAGCACTCCTCGAATAGGCGACCCAGGTCCTGAAGATGATCCTAATTAAATAGGATCAAAACGCCGTCGACCTCTGCCCACCAGCTCAAACGCCTTAGGCGCACCTTGACCTTTGGTTCTTTAACATAACGAAAATTACCAATTGTATAATCGAATAATTTGATGTTTGAACCTTTTATCCTGTATATATATTGTTAGTTTTCTTGCGCCTTATGCTGTGGTGTTTTCACGTTGTCACCTGCGCCGTTACTTCACTGTCACGAGCACTTTGTACACTTTCCTTTAGGGTTGCCTTGGTATTTAGACCCAACAGTGCTTTAACAACTGTTTTGTGTATTTTCTGATCTTCTTAAAATATATAACGCCTACGGGCGCATTGATTGAATTATTTGAAGCCTCTTGTCTTGTGTTCGTTTATCGTAATGTCTTGCACATACAAGTTTAAGTAGTCTCAATAATTCCTGCTGAGATATTGTTGCATTTATATAATACTATATTAAAACATCAAATTTGCAGCAGGAGTGCACAACGTGCTCTAAAACTTGTATTGTGAAAATAATTTACATTAAAAGTTCATTGTGCGAGAGTCGAGTGTGTGTGTAATAAGTTATGGTTTGTGAAAGATTAAATTATTCTAAAGAATTTAAATACATTAATTATTCTAAAGAAATTGCTAACACTATGGGCTAAGGATGTTGTTTGAATGGTAAATAACTCAACTTGAAGCCAATCGAATTGAATCAGAAAATCATTCTGATATTGTTAATTGGAATTGTATGAGCTCTTTCTACAGAGCAAATGCATACAGAGAATAAAATACATGTATGGGAGTTGAGTACTACACAGGGAAAGCCATCAGTGCTTTCTGTTTTTGCCTCTATAGGTTGTTAGGTCGAGCCTGGGCAGCGCATGCGCTGCTCTGCAGCATGCTGTATTTGAGTATAGAATAGAAGCCCCACCCACTCTCCACCCATATTTGTCATTGGCTTTTGTCATTTTCCTTCGTAAATGCTGGCTTCTGATTCGTTAATAGGCTCGTTAGTCCCTCCTTAGTACCGCCTTGTCTTCATTTGAAACCTCCCATGAGGACGTGCCCTTTTACTTCGGTTGTTACACGGTACGTCTTTTTTAGTCTGTTAGCAGTATTTTCTTTAATCAGAATCAGAAAAAATCTTTATTTCGGTTCCTTTAAACCATAAAAGATGCAAAAGTACATACAACACTTAATACTAATAGTACATCAATGCCATTTCAACTAATTATGAATAAAAATGTAGAAAAAAGAGTCTTATAATGGCCTATCGCCCTATAATTAAGAATATAAATATAATATTAAATATATTAAAAAGTCATCAGAAAATAAAAATGAGGATTTCATGGGTTGGCAAGCCCTATTACATCGTCCGTTTGATTTGTTCTTCCATATGATAGATAAAAGAGAAGAAAACTCAATTCAATGGTTATTCCAGATTAATACCTTATTACAATGGTGAAACTCCGTTATTCCCTTCAACATACACAAAGTAGATTCATCAATGATTTCTCCAAACTGCTTGATCATGTTCACTATAACTTTAGTCCTGCTTTGACCCTTACGAAGCTTGCAGCTCGTAAGAATGTATTTATACTAAAAACAATTACTTGAGCTGTATTAGTCTTTAATATTCTTTCAGCTTCTTTGCTAGATCGTGTTCCTAGGTTTTTACAAATGGGTATAATCCATTTTTTCCTAGGCTTAACATATGCAGGACAAAAGAATAAAACGTGCAAATCATTTTCTTTAACTTTATTTGGGCATAAAGTGCACAAATCAGTGTCGGTTCCATTATGATTGACGGCCCAGCGTGATGTAATTATGTTTATGTTCAATACACCGTATCTAAATTTCATATATAAGGTTTTTGCAAGTTGAGGACGCACTTCATCAAGAAAAGGCTCAAAATCTGCTGTGTCCTTAAACAAAAGAAATCTAGTCGTTAGCGGTCTGTTGGATGAGCCATGTAACACACTACTTTGGATATATGCCCAGAAGGTAGATTTTAGCAATTTCTTAGAACCCGAGGACAGTGCTGTTGGGTCGTCCCAAAACTGGGACAGGCCCAACTTTCTAAGCCATAAAAACATGTCTAAGCCACAAAATACATCTGTTCTGATCCAACTCCATAATCTCCTCTAAACCAGACTTGTAATGTATTAATTCTGGGGTTGACCATAGCCTTACCCAAAATGTAAGGGGTCTTAAAAGTGCATAGTGGTCAGTTCGTTTTACATTCAGGTCCAGAATAATTGGAGGTAATGGTGTTCGTACAGGGAGACTTAGGAGCGTTCTGTAAAATGTATTTTCCCTCACCTCAAAAATCTTTTTACAGTGGGGCCCCCATATTTCAGCCCCGTACAATGCTGCTGATTGTGCTTTGTGTTTAAACACCTCCAGGGCTGGAGAAACTGCCTTAGAAAAACTATTCTTATGCTTTTTCATTATGGGTAGAGAATTTTGGAGCAAAGCTAACTTACTTTTTTCCATTTGTAATTTCCATTTTGTATCCAAGGATATACCCAAATAGCTAAAACTCTGCACATACTTGTGTTAAATATTTAAATTACCTGTACTATTTTTTATGCGGTAAAGTCTAGTAAGAATAACTCAGTCAAAATAAGAGGCAGAATCCGTGGTATTAGAGGTTCTGAAAAGGACTTTATTCCTTACAAAGGAATTATGGTTCGAACCAGGCAATCTTATTCCATCACCACGAAGGTTCAGGAAGGGATAGGCAATACATTATTGACAAGTAACGATATATATCTGAAAAGCATTGCATTAAGACAGATGCAGGAGGCGTAACAGCTAATAATACAGATAAGAATACACCTACGTAATGAAAAATAGGCGTAATAATAGGCGTATACTAGAAACGTCATTTAAAAATGATGTCACAAGTGGGTGGATCCATAAGAGAATCCTGCAGTGTCAGCAGAAATAGTGGGCAGAGATGCGCGCGCAGCCGCATGACGTGTGATTGACGTGTAACTAGAGGGTGAAGGGGAATTGACATTTAGCTCTACATGTGGAGACAGAAGTCTGGGGGGTCAGGTCAACCTAATCCCAAATCGTATCTAATATCTTTGTTTAAGGAACTGTTTTATCCAAAAGGAAAGGTCTCTCGGACGGAATCTATTCTATACTGACTGTTAGTGCATGTACAAGCGTCTATGTGTCTACATGGGATGCGAGGGGGCAGGAATCTTCCATGGTAACAGGGGCTATGAATTACTTGCATAAAGACAGCGAGGCCGAGCCCTTTGCTCGGTAGCTGGAAGGATGTTTACCTAAACTACTAGACAGGAATGCATTGGATGAGGAGCGGAGCAGATAACTTGAAGGCTGAATACAGTTTTTGGCAGGCAACAGGCCGCGTCAGGCACCGTTAGCCGCGCAGGGAGTAGGACAAAGTTCATGGATACCGATGCAGGTCCAGGCTGGAGCATTTCAGAGGCAGAAGCAGGAAAAGGCTTGATGGCAGAATTCAGGGCCTACTCGCCTGAACTGTAAAACGTGAAAAGTGAACCATATAAAGTCGGTGGCCAATCATACTTAGGAATGGAATATTCGACCCATTCATGGCGGATCTGAAAGAGGACATGTTAACGTTGGACGCACATGTATTTGCGTCTTCATAGCTGGAACTGGAGGGAACATACATATACTTTTAGCATGTACATGGAGCCGTTGGGGTCTAAGATAGGGGACATAACTGATCATAAAATTCATATTTCCTCATTCCCTCCTTGTCCCCTATGGACCCTTCATGAAATATCCATCTTCATTAATCCATCAATCTGTTCATATAGCATCATTTGTTCTTCTTTCTTCTTCCGGGATCTTGAATGAAAATTTGAAGGCGGGATACACGATGTGGCACACAGACCACAAATCGCTGGCCCACATTGTAGACACAAGCAGCAACTGAATAGAATGAGAAAGCCAATACCTAGGAAGGATAGGATCCTCCATCCCCAGGCTGACAACACGCTCCAGAACCAACCGGACCAAGTCCAGGTGCCTGGATTCTGGTGTATCTGGCTTACGATCTTATGAAGGCGAGTTATGGCTTTATATACTGACGGCGCGTTTTCTGGTATGAAAACACAGCAACTTGATCCGATGACCCTACAAGCTCCGCCCCTATCGGCCAGAATGACGTCAAGGACAAGACGATTTTGAAGAACAACAATCCGCATCGCAGACTGCTCCTCTGTTAAGTTGCCTAAGGCGGAAGTAGTTTCATTCACTACTGCTTCAAGGGTTCTAGTTAATCTACGTATCAGCTTACTATTAGTGACTGTACCTATGTAGGGAAAGAAACCTTTATTGAAATCGGTGTATTGCTCCCATGCTGTTTCGGTGTAATCGACAATCGGGAGATCTCTCTGCTGTCTATTGTGTACTAAATGGGTATTCCTATGGTAATCAGGCGGGGCTAGGAAAACGGGTGGCAGAAGGAATGCAATGTAACAGGTACCATCCCAATCTAGGGGTAGGCGTATGTATGCGGTGTGACCACAGATGAAGTAGGAGTGACGAGAAGCTCTAAATGTAGACTTGCCTTTATCACTGAATTCTATTACAGTGGTACATTTACTATGGCCCATGTGTATTGAACCATTCTTTCTTACACATAATTCGCCTCTAACTGGAAATACTGACATAGCGGGCAAGATTGGTGTAGCTTCGGCTTCAACATTCAGGATCATGAGATTAAGTGTAAAGTTACCTAATCCATATACTTCATTTTCTAGATCAGTTCCTGTTCTTTTGGGAAGTCCCTCCTTGTTAGGGTAGCAGACTTTAAGTAAAACTAGGTTCAGGTTTCCCCAAACCCAATTATCTTGATAAACTACTGAATTTGAATCTAGGGAATTAATCAAACTAAACCATGCTCCACAGGAGCCATTGTGTGTGAATGGATACGGAAAGAGGGGCAGAACTCCCTTGTATTTCTGATAGGGAGGGAGTCGGCCACATATCCAACAATTTGTAGCATTGCTGGTCTGATGAGAATGATGTAACATACTAATGAATGTGTTGTTGCGCAGCGCAAATCTATAGGACAACTCATGCGGGGGTAATTCGCTAAAAGAATGTTCGGCAGTAGCATTGAAAGCACGCTTGGAAATAGGGTAATACATGGGTAATAATATACTGACAATAATAATCAGAAGACTTAGAAAAAACATAATTAACAATGTCACTATGCAGTGACTACGAAGTGATTTACAGTACGCATGTTTCTTGAGCTGTTTCTGTCTATTTCTCTCTCTATTTCGGTCTAGAGGATACATGTCAGAGACAAATTCAACCGATTCACCTTGGAGAGGACTTAAATAATCAAATTGTCTGACTTGCTAGACCTTAGTTTCAGTTTATAATTCTCCTTTTCTGGCTTATCAACCAGGGGGAGTTTTGAGTCAGTCTGTGAGGAAATGCAGGGCTGAAAGTTCAAGTCGGATGGTAGTCCATTAAATTTTTTGATATGGCTCGAGTGCAACCACCCTTTACGTCCCTCAATCTTCACAGCTGTCCTTGTGGTCAATAAGACGAGTTTGGGCGACTGCCAGCGAGGCTCCAGCGGGTTCCTTCTGTCGAAGTTCCTTACAAGCACAAGGTCCCCCGGAACCACGTCATGGGGCTTCACCTCAGTGTTATCGGGAAAAGCTGCAGCTACCTGTGAACGACAAGATTGTAGTGCAGACATCAAGGAAGCCAGGTAATCTGTCAGCATATTACAATCAACATCAGTGATTTTACGAGGTATAGGCGTCCCCCACATATTTGGTGGTCTACCGAAGATCACCTCATACGGGGATAGCCCTGTTCGAGAGTGTGCTACCATTCTCATGTAAAAGAGAGCAACTGGTAAAGCTACTATCCAGTCGACACCTTTTTCTCTACATACTTTGGACAGTCTAATTTTCAGAGTTTGATTATGTCGCTCCACGAGACCTGCTGCCTCGGGATGTCGGACACAGTGGAATTTCCATTGATAGCCTAACAGAAGTGAAACATGTTTCATTAGCTCGGATGAGAATGGCTGGCCATTATCTGAGTACACGACACGGGGCAAACCATACCGTGGGAAGAATTCTCGAACTAACTGTTTGGCAGTAGTCGGGGCAGTGTAATCTGAGACGGGATACGCCTCTGTCCACCGGGAAAGAGCGCATACAACTACGAGGACATATTTGAATCCTCGACATCGTTCCATCTGGATATAATCCATCTGGAGGACTTCAAAAGGGTGATCGGGGGGTTGAAATCCACCCTGTTCTACAGGTACGCCTTTTCCTGGATTGAACTGACAACAAATCATGCAGGTACGTACTTTCTGTTTAGCTGCTGCTCGCAAGTGTTTATTGAACCAAATGTGTTGAATACTGTCTAGCATAGCTTTCTCTCCTAGGTGCGCTGGACTATGTATTGTGTTAATGATGACTTGAACCATGGAGTCAGGAAGAAACCATATAGATTTTCCCTTCGTCATCCATCCTTGATCCGTTTGGATCCCTCCTAATTCAGTCCATCTCTTTATTTCTTCTGGTGTAGCATGTGTCTGTATGTCAATTACATCAAGGGCGGGATCCTTAACTGTCATGCAGTGTGTTGGTGTCGGAACTATTGTCTTTGTCGTGTCAGTTGTATGAGTCTGATTCTGAGCAGTCTGTTTAGCTGTTCTGTCAGCTAAGTCGTTACCCTGAGAAATAATGTCAGTCACTTTTGTATGGGCTTTACACTTCATAATCGATATTGCAGTCGGCAGATGTATTGCATCTAACAGAGCTTGAATAAGGGGACCGTGCTGGATGTGGGCACCGTGAGAAGTTAAATAACCTCTCTCTCGCCAAAGCACGCCGAAGTCATGGACGACTCCGAATGCATAACGTGAATCTGTGTATATGTTGACTTTCTTATTTTTGGCTTGAATACAGGCTTGTGTCAGAGCGATGAGCTCTGCTGCTTGAGCTGACAAGGTATCGATACAATTTGTTTCAATAATTTCAGTGTCTGTTGTGACTGCATAAGCGGCCACTAACTCTCCTGTACTTGTTCTCATGCATGAACCATCTACATACAATGTCAGGTCTGGATCTGATAATGGAATATCGGTCAAGTCTTGTCTGGGTTTCGTCGTAATAGTAATGACTTCAATACAATCATGTGCCAATGGGTCTGTTCCACTTAATGGCAAAAGTGTGGCAGGATTTAATGTACTACAACGTCTGATTTCTATGTGTGGCTGGAACAATGTCAATTCATAACCCGTCAGTCTTGCTATAGTCAAGTGTTGTGTTTGGGTCCGGTTCAAGAGAACCTCTACTGCGTGTGGTACTTGTACTGTCAATTGATGTCCTAACACTATGGCATCGCTTTGTCTGATTGCTAAAGCTGTTGCTGCGACTGATTTCAGGCACGCAGGAAGAGCCTGAGCCACCGGATCTAATGTACTGGAAAAATAAGCACATGGCTTGTGTGATCCTGCTTGTTCCTGCGTGAGTACTGACAAAGCAGTACCTTCACGTTCTGTAACAAAAAGTGTAAAACGTTTGCTGTAACATGGTGTTGCTAAAACAGGTGCTTGGCATAAAGCTTTCTTTAAGCTTTCAAAAGCTTGCGTATGTTCCTGAGTCCAAGGGAGGACAGTCGATGTCGCTGCCTCCTGTGTTGTCAACTGAATGAGTGGTTTTGCTAGAAATGCATATTGAGGGATCCACTGCCTACAGTACGAAGTGAGGCCTATGAATGCCCGTACCTCCTTTTGTGTCTTGGGTGGCGGCATGTTAACAATTAACTGGATACGGTCGGGTGTAAGCTGTCTTCCCCCTTGGACAGCAAGTGCCCAAGGTACACAACTTGCTGGACACAGAATTGTAGCTTCGAAGGGGACACTTTGTGCCCCTTGTCGGCTAAGAAATGTAAAACCGTCAGTGATGCTTTTTCACATTCAGGTTCGCTTCGGGCGGTGATCAGCAGATCATCGACGTATTGAAGCAAGGCAGTGTTAGCTGGCATGTGGATACTGTCAAGTTCTCTTTTCAGTGCTTGGCTATAGATGCTGGGGCTTTCTGTGAATCCTTGAGGTGCGCGTGCGAATTTAAAACTTCGTCCATTTAAACTGAATCCGAACAAATATTGGCTTTCCGGATCGATTGGGACGCTAAAGAAAGCGTTCTTGAGATCAATTACAGTAAAGAACGTTGCTTCTGAATCTATGGCTGTTAGCAATGAAGAGATATCTGGGACCACGGGGTATTGTGGTACAATGCATTTATTTAATTCTCGCAGATCAATAACTAATCGATATACTGGTGGTGCTTTTGGATCAGTTCGTTTGAGAATCGGAATTATCGGGGAATTACATACATTGGAGTCGGTTTCCACAACCACTCCTTGTGCAATGAGCTCGTCAATGGTTTGCAGCAAAGCCACAACAGCATCTGGGGGTAACTTGTATTGTCGTATTCGTGGTAGTACCACTCCTGTTTTGAGTGTGACTCGATATGGTGTAATGTGCATACAACCTACATCAGTGGGGCCTTGCGCCCATAAATGTGCAGGTAGATTCTGTAACCGGTGATCCATGTCTCTAGACACGTAGTGACCTTTAAAGTCACGCAAAAACAGTCGTACTCCTTCCGGAGAACAACATATTACAGCTCCTAGAGCCTTCAATGTTTTTATACCTAACAAGTTTTCTGGACATGATTTAGTAAGCAATAGATCTGTAGTCCGTGTTAATGGACCGACTGTGAATGCAAGTGGTTGCGATACTTCGTTAATAGTAGGCTTTCCTGAGAAACCAAGGGAAATATTTTGTGAGCCTGAGAGGGGTGCCCCTGGGACTTCGCTGTGACTGATAGTTGTTCTGCTTGCCCCTGTATCGAGTAGAAACTTTCTGTCTTTCCCTAATACTTGACTCTGTACATAAGGACCCTCTTGATCTACAGGAACCCCAATAAGGGGTAAGCCAACTTCCCTCTCTAGGCTATTTCATGTGTAGCGCTGATACTCTGGATAGTCATTTTGTGCATACTGGTACATTTGTTGTGTCGTGTTTTGTGTTGCAGCAATAGGCTGTGGCTGTTGTTGTGGTTGTTGTTGTAGTTGTGGTGCGGTCTGTTGTGGAACTGGCATAGGTTGCGCATGCTGAGGGACTTGTTGTTGGATCTGATCCTGTCTAGGCGGACGTGGTCTCTCCTTCGTTATACCCGTAGAGATATTATGTTTCAGAACTGCGCAATCGTGTATATAATGACCTGGCTGTTTACAATAGTTGCATGTCCCTCTAACGGGACCCGCTGAATCATTGGACTGCGTCGTACCCTTTTTAAGACCGTCAGCTGGAACTGACTGAGCAACAAGCATTTTCATTTTTGTGTCTTTCATACGTCTTTGTTCATGTTCTTGTTCTTCTCTAATTCTATTGTGATGATATTGTAACATTTGTAACATCTGTGACGGTGTGTTACCTTGCCAAGTACTCTCGAATTTCAGCACTCTATTCTTAACTTGGGGCAGGGAATTTTCAACTAATTTTGTCACAAACAGATGTGGATACGACTCACTACTTGCTTTTATGCCACTATTAATACCAAAACATTTTTCAAATCGGGAATAGAAATCACTAGTGTATTCATCTTGTTTTTGTTTACAGGCTGAAATTGCACCCCAGTCTTCCTTTTTCGTAGTTAATAAACGTGGTAGTACCTGCACTAATAATCCTGGTAATGCTGTAGTCTTTTCCCCAAGCCCTGAACCTGCAGCTCGGGCCTTTTCTTCGTTTTCTAATGCTGTCCAATCTATCTTTTGGTCTCCCACCTCCCATTCCTTTTCTTTGAGTTTCTCGTAAATACCGGCAGGCAATAAAACTTTCAATATTTTCATAATGTCAGGATAAGTATACTCTCCCATGAGTAACATGTCTTTTATCTCACGGTGGAAACCTGCTGGGTCTTTGTCATGGCTAGGTACTACTTTCTTCATTTCTAATAATTCAATTTTAGTTATGGGCGCGTACACAAACACGCGTTTAAAAGTATTGTCATCACCTCTGATTGGGTGCACTTCGCGTAAGGGATTCTGTCTGTCTATGTGATACGTTTTTCTTTCCTTGGGGGGAACTGAAACATGTTCTGGGCATACGAAGACAATGTACTGGTGTCGATATTCTAGAATTTCTTTAATTAAATCAGTACCTGAACCTCTCCATTTGTTCGTGAGTAATTCTATCAGTATATCAGGTAGGGGACCAGGATCGGAGTGTTGGCTTCTATATAATATAAGGAGGTGTTGTATCATGTATATACCAGCTAAACGCTGTTCATCTGGGGTAAGGTTCAAAAACGTGTGTGCTAGCGCATCATCACTGTATTTTTCAGAACTGTCAGCCCATTGTACTGCTGACCTGGCTAACTCTTGTTCATCCATGGAATCGAGCATGTGATACCCCCTTCGGTCTCGGAGTAATTTATCAGCAGCCTGGAATAAGTGTTCAGGGGATTTCGTATTTAGCATAGGGGCTTGAAAATGTCTATTATATTCTGGGCGTATCGGGCGTATTGGATCATTAAAGTATCTGGTATTGTTGCAAGATCTTCCCCTACCTACATAAGCTATCGTTTCTAATTATCCTGTGGGCATTTCTGATTCTTCCTCCTCCTCTCCCTCTGATTCAGTTTTGTCTGCCTCCAATCTGGCTTTATGTATTCGTTCTATCTCTTTACGGATCTTTCGGCACATAGCTACTATACACGTCTGCTTATCATGTTTTCCCTCTGATATGTTCTGACCCCATCTGGTAAGTACTTGCATTTCATCCTGGTCTACCTCGGACCTATCTCTGTCTCTGATCAAGCAATTTATGAAGAAGCGTAACAGTAGTCTCTGTATATCCACTTTCTGGTATTCCATGGCTTCGTCAATACTTTCAGGGCCTTGCCCTGTTTGGACAAAGCGATATATATTGTCTAAATGTTTAATCATTCCTGGTAGTGTCGTTAAATATATTGAAGCTCGTCGTATACGTAGTGATGATAGCAGCATTCTGTCATTTTTACCGGGCACTGGATCATATCTACAATCTACAAGATGTTCCTTAAACATGTCGGACGTTGCTATTTGGGGTGTACGTTGGTTTGCTAAATCTCTAAGAGACGATTTACTTCGTGATGGTGGCGTGGCGAAAATTGCTGCCGCACCTCCTGTCGCACCTTCTGAGGTGCTAGGCACAAAAGGATTTGTGGGATGTAAGGTAGAAACTGTGGATGCAGGAAAAGTGGTGGAAACAAATGGACCTGTTGGATTGTGCGGAGGAGTTCGTGGTTGCGGAGTTGGGGGCGGATGATCTCGGGGTTGAGCACCATCGACAGGTGGCGTGTGTGGTGGAACATTAACATATTCGGGAGCTACATCGTCTAAATAGGAGGAAAGGAAAATATCCTTTGCGGTCTTGGATGTGCTTTAATCGGGAGTAATGGGGGTGGCAAATCTTTCGGTATTTCCGGGGTGGCCTTAGGTAAACCTTCGGCCAAAAGAGGATACATACCATTCATAAGAGTGTTTCGTTGTCTGTCTACTTGTTCTGTTTTTACTCGGATACCTTCCTCAATTAATATATTTTCTCGGGCTTTATTTGAGTTCTCCCTACTTTTCTCTTCTTGTCTGAGCGCTTTCTCTGTGCGCCTATGCGATTCTTTACGCCATAGTTCAATGGCATCTTTCTGTGACTGTCTGGCTTTCTTTTTCCATAATTCTTCTTCTACTCTCATGATGCAATCTGCATCCCATGTCCCAGCTGCGGGCCACCTCTGACTTTCTGCTAGATCCTTGGTGTAGTCCACCCATAAATCAAGATATAATACGGCATCTAGGCCATGCTTATGGTACATAAAATACCCTGGAGTGTCCCTAGGTGGAATGGGAACAGCTTCTTCGAGTACTCCTTTTCTAGTTTTGATCTGTCTTAATTTTGAACAGAACGGCATCTTTAAACCTTCCTACTTGATTCTTACTCAAACTGGACTTGAACACAATTAATACGATAAACACAATAAGGGACACTCATTCATACCACAATCTTTAAACACAATAAAACATTTAACATTTAACATTTAATATTTAACGAACAATGATAATTAGAAGAAAACTAGTCACTGACATAATACTAATACTAGATAATACTGAATTATATACATGAACATACTGGATATACTGCTAAACAGTACAGATACACTGCTGAAACAGTGCAGACCGGATCTGTGTACCCAAACCCGTCATGACCGGCACAAATTAATGTGCACGTCTAAATGCCTCCCCAGCAATGGTACTCACCGGGTAGCACGGAACGGAAGGCCTCGGAACTGAACTGAACTGGACCGGACTGGACTCGACTCGACTCGGAACTTCGGAACCTGGTGGGCCTCTGTATACCTCGGATCTTGCTCTCTCAGCTAGGCTCTGGTCGGGATACTTCGCACTTCTCACCGCCTCGTCTGGGTGTTGATCGCAGCCTCAGTCACCCCCGCTTGGCCGGAGGGAGATACAGGAAATCCTGTGGGTACGCGTTTTTGTCCGTCCAGCTGTGGCAGGAGACCGGGCCTGCAACGCACCTCCGGCGCGTGAGATGAGAAAGTGTCCCTGTTCGGGCGCCAATTTATGTGGTAAATATTTAAATTACCTGTACTATTTTTTATGCGGTAAAGTCTAGTAAGAATAACTCAGTCAAAATAAGAGGCAGAATCCGTGGTATTAGAGGTTCTGAAAAGGACTTTATTCCTTACAAAGGAATTATGGTTCGAACCAGGCAATCTTATTCCATCACCACGAAGGTTCAGGAAGGGATAGGCAATACATTATTGACAAGTAACGATATATATCTGAAAAGCATTGCATTAAGACAGATGCAGGAGGCGTAACAGCTAATAATACAGATAAGAATACACCTACGTAATGAAAAATAGGCGTAATAATAGGCGTATACTAGAAACGTCATTTAAAAATGATGTCACAAGTGGGTGGATCCATAAGAGAATCCTGCAGTGTCAGCAGAAATATTTGGCAGAGATGCGCGCGCAGCCGCATGACGTGTGATTGACGTGTAACTAGAGGGTGAAGGGGAATTGACATTTAGCTCTACATGTGGAGACAGAAGTCTGGGGGGTCAGGTCAACCTAATCCCAAATCGTATCTAATATCTTTGTTTAAGGAACTGTTTTATCCAAAAGGAAAGGTCTCTCGGACGGAATCTATTCTATACTGACTGTTAGTGCATGTACAAGCGTCTATGTGTCTACATGGGATGCGAGGGGGCAGGAATCTTCCATGGTAACAGGGGCTATGAATTACTTGCATAAAGACAGCGAGGCCGAGCCCTTTGCTCGGTAGCTGGAAGGATGTTTACCTAAACTACTAGACAGGAATGCATTGGATGAGGAGCGGAGCAGATAACTTGAAGGCTGAATACAGTTTTTGGCAGGCAACAGGCCGCGTCAGGCACCGTTAGCCGCGCAGGGAGTAGGACAAAGTTCATGGATACCGATGCAGGTCCAGGCTGGAGCATTTCAGAGGCAGAAGCAGGAAAAGGCTTGATGGCAGAATTCAGGGCCTACTCGCCTGAACTGTAAAACGTGAAAAGTGAACCATATAAAGTCGGTGGCCAATCATACTTAGGAATGGAATATTCGACCCATTCATGGCGGATCTGAAAGAGGACATGTTAACGTTGGACGCACATGTATTTGCGTCTTCATAGCTGGAACTGGAGGGAACATACATATACTTTTAGCATGTACATGGAGCCGTTGGGGTCTAAGATAGGGGACATAACTGGTCATAAAATTCATATTTCCTCATACTCCAGCTTTTGGCCATTCAGAGCTATATTTTTCCTAAAGGTTTTATGAGGATTTATGGCCATGTATTTGGTTTTACTGGTGTTAATTTGTAAACCTTTCGTGTTGCAATATGTGTAAAAGGAGTCTATAAGGCTTTGCAATCCTTTCGGTGTCTGTGATATTAATATGGTGTCGTCAGCGAATAAGAGCGCTGGCACCAACTCCCACCCCAATTTTGGTGCGTCATTCATACAACCATTCAAAAAATTGTGGATATCGTTTACGTACAATGAGAATAATGTTGGTGCCATTTTCCTTCGTAAATGCTGGCTTCTGATCCGTTAATAGGCTCGTTAGTCCCTCCTTAGTACCGCCTTGTCTTCATTTGAAACCTCCCATGACGACGTGCCCTTTTACTTCGGTTGTTACACGGTACGTCTTTTTTAGACTGTTAGCACTATTTTCTTTAATGAGTTTCTCCTACTGCAGGCATGACATGCTTTCCTTCAGCATTTAGAGCGCCATGCGTGCTTTCACTTTCCCAGCAGCCGGGACAATGGCAGACGCTTCTTTGAATAGATCTCGCATTTACAAGACTTTGAGCTATCGGCATTGTAAATGACAATGCCTTTTATTATGTGTTAGTTAGCAAAAAAGATAAATAAAAAGCATTGTCATTTGCAATGCTATTAGCTTAGACTCTCGCAAAAGCGATACCTATTGCACTGCAAATGCTTGTTTCCTTTGCTGTGGTGTGTGCCCCTCATATGCATTTGTATCTAATGTAATTCTGTAGTGAAATTGTTTTACAAGCTGCAATCAACAGTGCCCACTTTTTACTATAAATTCAATTCCCTTCTACAACTTTGCCATTGAGAGAACGATGGTTATACATGTGACACATATGTAGATGTTAATTAGTATCCTCTGCACACGCTTTACATACAATTCAAACTTCAATTTGACCAAAAGTGTGAAAAAAAACCAGGAATAAAGTTCTGTAGTTTTTGTTCTTTTTTTTGTTTTAATCCCACACCGCCGGTTTTCCGGTTCAATACGCAACTCTGGCGTTTACACAATTCTTTTGGATTAAAAGAAAAATAGAACAAAAACGACAGAACTTTATTCCTGGTTTTTTTCACACTTTTTGTCGAATTGAAGTTTGAATTGTATGTAAAGTGTGTGCAGAGGATACTAATTATCATAAGTCTGGCTTTTAGCTCAACATTGGAGGGTCTAGGGGTGTGTTCCCTCACCTCTTGCACCGCATAGAATAAGGGAACCGAAGATTGACGCAAACTCAATAGGTGCCGTTTCTCTCAAAGAATGACACCCCCCCCTCAGTGAAGTACACATGTAGATGTGTAGTAGGCTGTGTGAGAATCTTATCAGTCTCAACCTGTCATCTGTGAACATGTAGGTAATTTGGGAAATAAGACCCATTCTTAATTAAATTTACACCTCGGTAAATTTTTGATGGAAGTTTGCAAACTTTGGTGTAAGCGAATGCAAAAGGTATAAATACATAGTTATTTTGGGTCCATGAAATTCTTATGCATTCAAAAGGAATGATCACTCCTTTCGATAATCTGTACTGACTTCAGTGGTTTTACTGGCAACATACACTTTATGGCGAAAATTTATTATGTCTTATTTTTGACTGACAAATTGTACAGAGACCAGAAATGGATCTGGCTCTATGTTTAAGTGGTTCTGGAACTCACATTTAGGTTTAGTTTTACTCTAAACAAATTCCATCACACACTTATTCATAGAATATGATTCGCCAAGTTCCTTGGTTAATAGGATTCACTTTTGACAGGCCTCAGAGGCATAATTGCTGCCCCCTATAGTGGCAGATAAAAGGCCCTCTTCACAATAAGCTGGCATTCCAGAGGGGACTAATTTGTGCCCGCTGGATGAAGGAAGGGGGCAATGAATTTCATTGACTGGTGCAGCCTCCTCCTGATTACTAGGTCATCAGAAGTATCCTGAGTGGAAAACAGGCACATGGCAGAATCCTCTCCAGCTGACTAGAGGAGGCCCTTCAAAGGTAGTGAATGTAGTATAGTATAGACTTGAAGGGAGGAGAGACCAAAGCATAGTTGCTCTGACTATGTGTCTGAAAACTCCCCCATCTTGAAATCTCCCAAAATTCTCTGGAGAGGTATGAAAGACAGTTGGCTGACCCCAGATGAGAGGGACATGTTCACCATGAGTGTTGAGTATAGGAGAAGGAAAGAGGTGGCAAAGTTAGAATGGGACGCAGTCCTACCAATGGCTAGGGTACCCACCTCCATTTAAAGCTGTGTGTGCAAGGAGAGCTGTACATCTTGGAAAGGTGAGGACTGATGAGGTAAAGTCCATTAATTGGCCCTCAGACCTATTGTAAAGTGAACCGGCAAGAGTATTTCAAAGTAGCCCTGCTAGACTGATCCCTGATAGAGTGGGGCTGTAGAATCCTGCTGCTGAACATGGCACTTTAGAGACGGAAGTGGCCCATTGGTGGCTGGGTAGTGCTCCTACTGAGTAGTGTCAGGCTGAGGACCTGTGGGTACTGCTGTGAAATCTGTATTTCCCCTGGACAAGAGGGTGCACAGTGCTGTGTTGGGGTGAAAAATCTGAATCTCTCAAGGACTGCTTGAAAAAGGAAAAGGAAGTGTTCGCTCCTGTAGAAGGGAACCTACTTGGAGAAAAGACCTTTTGGATATGTGTGCTGCCTGCATATTCCCAGAAACATAGTGGCCTTCCTGAGTAGGGTAGCGGGACCCCTAGGTTCTGCTTGAAATACAGCAATAAACAAGGTTAAGTGGGCCCTTCTCACTCTGGGACCCAGTGCCACTGCACCTGCTGCACCAGTGGAAGCTGCACCCCAGCTTGGGCACCAGTGGACAATGAACAACTGTAGCCCCTTACCACTGTGGGTCTGGTGCAGGCGCGGCCTGTGCAGGTAAGAGCGGTGAGGGGGGGGCGTGGGGCAGGTTGGAGATAGATTAGACAGACGACCAGGGGGAAAATTAAATAAATATTAATTTTCCCTGGTCGTTGTCTATTGAAATACCCCCCATCTGGCCCCAGCGCTATTACATTCGCAGGCCGTGGCTCGTCTGGTGACACTCTGCCCCTGTTTGTAAAGGTCTTTGGCCTAGGGTGGTTTCTTGCATATTTTTTGTGTGTCGTGGGTGGTGTTGGGCCAGTGCAGCACCTGCAGGGCGAGATTCTCAAGCATTCTCTACTGGGTTAGCATCACAAAAGTGATTCTAGCCGGCACAAAATGTTTTATTCCTGATTCACTTTCCAGTGCAAAACTTGTTTTGCGCCAAAATGTACCCATAAGCAACGCAAAGCAGCACAAAACACTGCTTTTTGATACGCAGGTGGTACATGGGTGTTCCCATGCAACCATCCATGCTTTTTGATGCTAATCCCTATCTACTAACATTAGCAGCGAGGGTTTAGCGCCAAAATGTAATGCTGCTGAAAGGCAGAAATGTTTTCATTTTTCCTTTCTTTTCTGACATTTCTTGTGTGCTCACTTGTCTAGTCATGTATTTTGTACAGGAAGGGTATCCTTGTTGTACAAAACCTATGGTAGACTCAGGTACGCACCTTAGGACTATGGTGGTAAGGTGTGTGCTTGAAATCAGTGCCAGCGCTAGGGCGACACCTATGAGAATCTTGTCCGCAGAGCCAAGCAGAAGCCATGGAGTCTTCCCTGAGTTCGGCCCAGATTCTGAAAACTGTCATGAAAAACAGCCAGCCCCCAAAGAGGCTGGGCTGCTTTGCGTGACAGGGAGAGACCAGGCATGCACCATATTCACAGAGACATGACACTCTCCTCCCATCTCCCTAACAACGGTGCTGATTTCAGCTGCCATGCCCAGGGCACACATCTTAGCGCCACTGTGCTAGGGTGCATGCCTGAGTCTAGCATAGGTTTTGTATAGGAAGAGTTCACTTCCTGTACAAAGTACTATGTCTAGACACACTTAAAATCTTTTCCCACTTTGTATGTGTGCTGCACAGTGCAGCACGCATTGAAAGTCAGAAAATAAAGGTGAAATAGAAACATTTCTCCCTTTAACGCCTGCTTTACAGCACCGTTAATTTTTGGAACTAAACCCTGTCTACTAATGTGAGGAGGCATGGGTGGTTGCATGGGAACGCCCATGTACCACCCATGTACCGCCCCCTTGAAGCAAAGTAATGCACAGCAGCGTTTTGAACTGCTGTGCGATACGTTTCCACACAAACCAAAGTTAATACCAAATAGTGTTGGTTTGTTAATGCCCAAATAGGTTTGGCGTCGGAACGCTAACCTGACACTACACCTTTGTGAGTCTGGGCCGTCGTGGTGGTGCTCAGGGCCGGACTGGCCGTAGCGGGGCACCTGGCAATCGCCCGGTACGCCGCACGGGTGGGGGGCGGTTTTGGGCCTCTGGGGGCCGTTTTCGTTACATGCAGCCGCGGCCCGTGGAGGGAGTTCCGTGGGGCGGTAAGGCGGGGCGGAGGAGGGACAGGGTGGAAGGTTCTAAAAACCGGAATATGGAAAATTGCAGGTAAGTAAACAATTAAATAAATAAAACGAATTTCGTAGCGCACGCTGCATTGCATTTTGCGATGCAGCGCGCGCTACGAATTTCGTTTTATTCATTTAATTGTTTACTTACCTGCAATTATCCATATTCCGTTTTTTAGAACTCCCCACCCTGCCCCTCCCCTGCCCCTCCCCCGCCCCGCCTTACCGCCCCACGGAACTCCCTCCACGGGCCGTGGCTGGTTACATGGCCGTTTTAAAAACGGTCCTGTAACAAAATCGGCCGATAACCGGCCCTAGCAAAGAGCTCGGCGGCACCCTTTGCTAGGGCCGGTTGTGGATCCCAGTCCGGCCCTGGTGGTGCTCTGACTGTATAAGGGTCCCGAGCAGTGTGGTGCAAGGAGACAGCCCCATTAAGCCATCTGCCCCAGTGAAGAGAAACGCTGTGGACTCGAGTGCACTTGATGCTCCGGGGACAGCAGACCCTTCAGGTCTGTGAACTCCGTGGTGTGCACAAGATCTGAGCAGGACCGCCAGCAGTGACGCGCTGTCAGCTGCAATGTCCTAACAGCAGCCCAAGCGCTCTAACAAAACCTGGCGTTAACACCGGAGAGTAAACAACGCTGGAGCATTTAAAGAGACACAGGGCGGCCTACATCTAGCCCGAAAGCAGCTTATTTTAAATAATCTGCCACATTGTGAACTCCACAAATCCCATAGGAAGGTGCATAACAAATGTACTCGCCAAGATACCAAAAGGTTTTAACATCATGCCACCCTCATGTCAAATACAGTAAGCAGCGTTTGTGCATTTTGACACCTCTGTGCCTACTACAGTAGGCGATATTTTTAGATTGTGGAAACTTTATGACAAATACAGCAGAAATGAATTCGGCACAGTTTCTTTTTGGAGTTTTATATAGCGCTGGCAAGACCCGAGCAGTATCAGAGCCCTTAACAGCAACGTTAGGACACTTTTCAGACAAACACAGTATAATAAAAATACAATTTCGACAGTCTAGACAATATTTCACTCAATCTCAGGCCATAAAAAGAGAACATTTTCGAGAGCTTAGTCATTCCTATTCATTAATGGCGAATCATGATTGTTTTGAAGACTCGATTTATCTAAAGAAATTGCATTCCATAAATATAATCCAAAAACGGATATAATTTAAAAAACCCAGCTGGAGTTCAGAATATAATTAAAATAGCTGAGGTGGAGTTCAGAAGGAGAATGAGCAATAAAAAGGCCTTTACATTTTGGGGCAGATCTACAAGAAACTAACGAAGCGTGGTGCCGAAAGCCATTTTGCTGCGCCGCGCTGCGTTAGTTTCGAAGCACAGGGATGCAACATATTTACAGCAATATGTCACATCACAGTGCT